>NC_088201.1:7396891-8020077 GCF_037126465.1 Ornithodoros turicata
TCGTTCTCTCGTTCCCTCTAGTTTTCTTTAGTACCACACGGCTTCCGTTGTGCTGCTGTGAGGTGTCTAACTGTTCTGTGTTTACTTTGGTTTCCCCTTTGCTTTTTGTGGTTCTCTTTTATAACATTGCTCATCTTGTGGCCCATGCAACTGTGACTGGCAACTGCAGGAGGTAAATTTCAAATGCATGCCCACTCTTTCTTCAAATTCAAACCTTTTGCAATGCAGCATCCTTTAGATCAAGGAAGGAAACTAACTTAACCCATAAACAAGTCAGAGATTTAGGTGTAATCAGAAATTACGGGGGCTGACACTGTTGGCTGTCTACAAAATTCTGTGTGTACATCTTTGACATAGTTAAGCACAGTGAATTATTATAAATTTTGCAAGTGTACCATTTTATTCAGCAGACCATTATGTTTTGAATCACAAGTGCAAATGATTTTCTTATAGTCTGGTTGCAAGTTACCCACGCTCTTTTTTTTTTTTTGTCAGCTTCTCTACCAGTGTGCCCGTGCTTATAGGTGATTTTGTCATAGACAGCAGACCCCAAGTACAGTCAATGTGAAATAAAACTGCTTTATCCTTCTCTAATTTCTGACACTTATCAGTCATGTATTACAAATTGAAAAATAATCCATCCATGCTGATAATGCAACTTAAAGTCAGTAATTAAAGCGGGACTGCTCTTTGACGAATTTTACCTGCAACGTAAAAGTTTGAACGTTTCACAGTAAGTGCACAAGGTAAACAATAAGACAAGCGGCAGCCATTGACAGCGTTAGAGTACATTTTGCACGTTTCTAGCGTTACCGAATCAAACATGCCAGAGGTCTCGGGACTTCTTGATACTCTTTGCACTTTTATGCAATATACAGCCTTCCTTGATACTTGGATGATAGCAAGTGGTAGTGGAGCTTTCTTTTTTTCTTAAATTCAGTAGGTACCTGCTATGAACCTCACCATAGTCATATGGCCATACATCCCTCTTTTCCAAAGCCACAGATCTGTCCCTCATACAGACTCAACTAAAATTAGATCAGAGGTTGTAATAGTTGCTCATACTCCCCCACGAAGAACTAGATGTATACGTAGTATGAAAACATATTGTAAGTTCAAAAAAGTTTTTCATTTGACTTGATATGTCCAACTGGGCTGTTACACATAACATACCAAATATATATACAAGGTGTCCACGCTAAGTGCGAACAGATTTTTTAAAAATATATCAATCACTTTTTCCCGAGATGAAATCAATTGCAATATAGCATATGCTGAAGGGCACTCCCTAGGGGGGCATTAACAGACTTCTAAGGCAATGTCTTAATTAACTTTCAATAATTAACTTTTTAATTATAAAACCTACGAAGTTGCTCCAATGAGAACATCTCATCTCTTCGGTCACCAGATACCAAAGCCGTTTTCAGAACAAAAATCCGTTCGATAGATCGTCAAAAAAAAATTCGTGAAGGAACGCCATTTTTTTTTCTTTATTTTATTCATTGCGCATCTCTAGAGACGCGTCTTTCCTTCGCCCCCCATACGAGAGGATGAAAGAGCACACTATCGCCTCTTGCGTCCTGGAAAAAGATTAAAAGAAAACAGAAAATGCAGCCCAAGATAAGGGCAGTCGCGATAGAGTCACCCGATAGATTTGTGTTTTTGTTTTGTTTCCGCAAGCTAAAGCTAATCTTCGACGCATGAGGCGGCACTGTGCTCTTTCACTCTCTCACACTGGGGGTAAAGGAAAGCCGCTTCTTCGAAGATGCGCAATAAACCAAATAAAGAAAAAAATGGCGTTCCTTCACGAATTTTTTGCGGACGATCTACCGAACGGATTTTTGTTCTGAAAACGGTTTTGGTATCTGGAGACCGAAGAGATGAGATGTTCTCATTGGAGCAACTTCGTAGCTTTTATAATTAAAAAGTTAATTATTGAAAGTTAATTAGGAGTCTGTTAATGCCCCCCTAGGAAGTGCCCTTCAGCATATGCTATATTGCAATCGATTTCATCTCGGGAAAAAGTGATTGATATATTTTTAAAAAATCTGTTCACACTTAGCGTGGACACCCTGTATATACATATACCAAAATTATAGCTCCATAAAATTGAGCCTGTTCATTGTAGGTGTACCTTTTACTATAACCATTTCTACGTGAATATCTGATGCACTGCACATCATAATTCTGAAAAATTCCAGCTTCATGACAGACACTTGGGCAAGATGACATCTATTGTGGTTGCATCTATTTGCTGTCAATATGTACTAGTGGAATGTCTGCCACACATCACATTGCTATAGGCTGGTAGTTTGCTCACTCAGCTGGCTGCTTACGCATTAGGGTGACCATTTGTTGCATGACTAGATATGGATGTTGCATGACCTAGCAATGCTGTGACTTTGGAGAATGACAACTTAGTAGAGTGCTCTTAGCACCATCCTACAAACCGCGATTACCCATTATGGAAATGGAAGGCGGTACGTGCTCCCAGGTATTGGGTTCTTGGTTCAGGACTTACCAAAGATGTGTACTTCACTGTGTGTCCCTGTAGAGCTATGCAGAACAAAAAAAAAAAAGTTGCGCGAGGCTTTCGCTTCGTCTCCGTCAAATTATTCGTAAAGTATGTTCATTAGACTGTTAAATAGCCTAGCACCGTTACATTTCGGATGTAGTACTATCGTTTCAGTGTGTACCTGTTTCAGACATACATTTGCTTGAAACCAGTTTTGTTTCTAAATTTACCTGTTCTTTGTAACAATCCTTCGTTATTGAAAAAAACATTGACAAAAGGCATAAATAGGAGCTCGCGTATAGTAGAATAATTTTGGTACTTCCGATTTACATATTAACAATTCCAAGCCATAATAATATTAGAAGATGACTGTCTGTTGAAAAACAAACTTTTACCAAATTGGAACCAGTTCGTTAGCATTACTTTGAATTAATGCACAATTATGCATAGTAGGTAACCATGTTCAGCTACTCCATTTTCAACTGGGTGGATCGTGTAACAGCCTTGCACATTTGCATTCATACGACAACAAACAATCAAATACCACACTTGCAGTGTGACAACGTTACGACGGTACATTCTTACTACATTCCATAGCAGTGCCAAAAAAAAAGGAACGATGTAGTCCTGTAGTCCATGTAGGAATAGTAACCGCTTACATCTGTTAAGGACTGCTACCTTGTGTAGAGAAGCCCTCCAATAGTACTTAGCCTTTTGCCCCTCTTAAGTAGTAGTCCTGCAGAAACAGAATGATGTTAGACAGGGAAAGAAGGGTAGGGGTATGCTGCATGAGTGCTGTAAGTATGAAGGTAGGCTGTAGGTGTAGACCATGTAGACTGCATAGAAAATGGTATGTACATCCTTGGCCCCTAGGAAGTAGAAACTCATGTAATTGAAACTTGATGTGAAGGTGGTTCTGTCATCTCTTTGTACCCTATACTTTATTAGGACACACAACGTGCAGGGTGCCTCATGAAAAGCGGACCAAAGTTTTCATAAATCCACGTTATGTTTTTTCCTCCAAAAACTGGACTGCATATACCTATTTGCAATTATGACCTACTTAGACATATAATATTGGCTGAACAGCCAGTGCCAATCTTAATGAGCTTCCAAAATTAATTTTGTCGATTAATAAAATGGGTTGCTAGTCCAAATTAGAAAGTTGTCAAGTAGAGCCCTGAGGTCTGGAATCAGCAAAAATGGAAACTGCATTGAGCTTCTGTGGTGTGGCGTGAAAGGGACTAACACAAAACCTGTGTGCATCCAATGGAGTTCCATCTTACATGCGACCGCTTTTTCGTCTCCCCGTCGCTGTTTCACTTTCTCTCAGTCTGCTGGCTGGCTATTCCTCGATGTGTGGTGCACCCCCGTTCTGTACTGCCGAATTGCCAAGAAAAGTGCCGCTATTCTTTCTATTTCATTGTTGCCTGTCACCCCACATCATAGATAGGAACTTCTGGGAACCATAGCGAAGATAAGATTTCCTTTCAATTTCATTGCACTACAGAGTGGGGCAGCCAGTGCATGGAGGGGGACTGAACACAGCGGAGACCGAATAGAGAACTACAACGAAACTTTGCAGGATGATATTTTGCCTTTTCCATCTCTCATAGTGCGCTATAGAAGTTTGCTGCAGTTTCCATTTTTGCAGTATACAGACCCCAGGACTTTGCTGTACATGTTTCTAATCTAAATGACAGACCCATTATTACTAATTAACGAAATTAATTATGAAAGTTAATGAAGGGTGGCACTAGCTGTTAAAACAATATTACGCTGAAGTAGGCCATACCACAAATAGGGATATGCAGTGTAGTTTTTAAAGAAAAAGCACGACATGGATTGAGGAAAATTTTGGCCCACTTCTCGTGATGCTCCCTGTATGACATAAAACACATAAAACTAAACATAATGTCAAATAGCACAGTTCACTGCAAACAAAGTAAAACTCGAACGTGTCCCCCCTTTTATGCACACCTTTTCTTGCAATGCTCACTGCATATTTAATTGCACCCTCACCTTCATATTTCCTACATCAAAGCGTTTGTAGTTTCTCCAAGTGTAATAAGATCTTTGTGCTTCATCTTGCTTTGTACAGCAACTTGAGATGGTTGACAACAAAGAAAGACTCATCACAGACTACACAGAGAAGCTCAAGAAGCAAATCAACCCTCGCAACCTCAAGCGTTATGTCGAATCGTACATGAAGTAAGTTTCTTTCACTTTACATTGGAACACATCTTCAGAAGAATCAAAATTCTTACCCCATACTGCAAAAAATATATATTTCATCCTCAGAGACAGAACTAAATGAATAGGGGAACTAAGCCTAAACAATTCGGAGCCGTGCACCTCAAATAGTAATCTGCTTTGTCTGAATCTGCATATTTCTTTTAGCTCGAATATGTCTCGTGCTTCACCCCTTTCAGAAGTGGAACTTGTGTATGTTTTACTACTGTGGCTACTTTAACGCATCATGAACAACACCCGCAAGCAATATGAACAATGTTGTGAATGGGTGAATATGCAAAATGGGCCCCTAAAGCTACCCCTCGATAAACACGCGCCAGGAGCCTTCTTCCAGATCACCCAGCAACGTGCCTGGTACCAAGAGGACGGGCGTTTCGAGGCAAAAAAAAAAAAGGACTACCAATCACGTTAAGATGTGCCCATTTCATAAACAGCAAAAAGGTGCCTAAAGAGTGGATAATTTTACAAATGGAGCGACTTTGTGGTTTTTTTAACTATATATTCACAATACCTAGGACCTCAAGAAGCAAGCAGGCAGGCAATATACCACAACATCGACACTATGTATGAAAAAAAAAAAATTTGATCCGTGCCTTTAATAGTTACAAAGGTACAATGCCTGTAAGTTGAGAAGAGGTGCAGTGCTTTGTAACGATGTAATCAACGATTTTCAAATATGTACTTTCACTACTGGTATACTTCATAGGCACTAGGCATCCATATATGTTATATATATGTTGTAAACAAAATAACTGGATGGGTCGACCATACCAACCTGCCTGATTTGGCGTGAAATCACCCCATAGTTGACAGATTCACATTCGCACACCTCGGGTTTACGTTATCAGTATTCCTTTGTTTACTGCACACCTGTCCAATAACACGCACTCCCAAACGCCATGACTTGTGTTGAAAACAAATCCTCTTTGGTTAATTCAACAACCACGATCTCTACTGCTTAGGCATTTCTTAGTAATGATAGGCAATGTATTATGTATGCTGTTTCTTTTGTTGCTATACGTCTATACTTGTAATTGCTTGTTTGCTTTTTCACCATTCTAACTCTTTCACATGCCGCGGCCAGCAACAATTGGGTAGCATTATGCTTAAAAATGAATAAAAATAACTTTGGTTGCCTCAATATGCTGTATGCATTAACCCAGCAGGTTTGTTTGTCTGTGCAGACCTCAATGGCTACAATTAAAACAGGCTATGTAATTATGCAAGCAGCATATTGGCACATTTACACCAAATGCATGTCTAGAATATAAAATTTGGCTTAGTGCATTACAAGCTTATAAGATTTGGCATATAAAGGGTTCACATACCTATGTAAAGGGTATAACCCATCTGTGACCTGTGATGTGCAGACAAATCTCAGCATCACAATCCCATGATGCTTTTAGACAATGTTTTTTAAGAACAAGTGTCAGGTTTGTCAGCCTGCTATTATGCCTCGTATTACATAAAGTTAAACCTTTTCTGATGTTTGTCTTTCCAGCCGCAAAGATATCAGCGGACTCATTGAAACCAACTTGAAGTAAGTGCGTTTTGTTTCCCCAAATCTAGACTACTTTGTGGGAAACCACACTGAATGCTGATTACACTAAGTTAGCAGTGCAGTCCAGCAGAAGGATTTTAAGCTACTGTTAAGAAGGAACGGATCAGAAACAGAATTAATATTAAATTAATGCCCTGGGTATGGTACAACATCCATAAAACAGAGGAGAGCCCTGTTGAGATGTCTGACCTCACATTTTCCTTCGGGGCTTCCGTATTTGTTGACATCCACATATTACACCTTCCACACGAAAGACAGACAGGGTCTATCAACTATCAGCAGATGCGCCCGTCAAATCGGGATAGCGTAACTGCAGCTCCAAAAACAAAAATAAAAACATTTGCAAGGATATTCACGACAAAGGTTACTGCCAGATGTTTGCTGCTGTAGTGCAGTGTTGCAAATATTCGCAGTTTAGGATATAAATTGAATAGTTCTGCCTGAAGTACTTGGTTCAATTAAACGATGTTAACTTTTTGTAATGTCTGGTCCCCTCGTACAATGCAGATACAAAGTTTTAAAGATTGCTGCTATAGGTTAATTCCAAGAAATATCATTGGCCCTGCAAATTTTCCCCAAAACAGCGCAGAATATTGTCATTCAATATTTCAATCTCATTCCTGTCGCTATTTGTACACAGTACATATTCGGATAGTATAGTACAAATTTTACTGTATCACATTTTGTGGAAGTGTAATATACCTCTTACGTGACCTGCAGGAGTATGGACACACTGCTGGTGACAGGCAGCAAGGCTGCTCATGCCCAAGCTGTACAAAACATGTATGCCCGCATGGATAAGCAGAAGTCGTCCATACTCAAGGTCGATGCTGTCGGCGACGTGTTGCAGGAGGCAGTAAGTATGGATTTTGTGTGCTCTAGGAGCAAGAAAGAACATGACAAGTGCATACCTAAGAAGCCCAGATAAAGAGATAAGATGCACAAAGGTGTATAATCTTCTGTGATCATAATAAAAGCCCTATGGTAGTTCTTGCTCTATGGTAGTTCTTGCTCTATGGTAGTTCTTGCTCTATGGTAGTTCTTGCTCTATGGTAGTTCTTGCTCTATGGTAGTTCTTGCTCTATGGTAGTTCTTGCTCTATGGTAGTTCTTGCTCTATGGTAGTTCTTGCTCTATGGTAGTTCTTGCTCTATGGTAGTTCTTGCTCTATGGTAGTTCTTGCTCTATGGTAGTTCTTGCTCTATGGTAGTTCTTGCTCTATGGTAGTTCTCTAGTTGTGGAGTCCTATGGTAGTACCTTCTGAAACCCGTACTCTGCAGTTGCTTTATTATTCATATGGGTTAAAAGAACATCAAGAACACAAAAAGGAAAGTGCTCTATATTCAGGGCCTGACATTTTTGGGTTAAAACCTGATTCCTCCCAATTATCCCCAAAACCACTTTCGGACCAAATCGGGTTCAACACGGTTTCTCTCTGAATTCAAACCACATATTGCGTTGTATCATGTATGCTATTTAGTAGCAAGTTGTACGCATGTCTGATGTAAATATTATTTTAGTGCAGCAATAAATTATGTGAGGCACACTTTATTTCATAACATGTGGTGCTTATTGCGACTATAATTTGCAAGGAATACATTATTTAACCAATATGTGCACCTTTAACTGTGGGCCGCTTTGCTGACAGAGAGGAAAATATAACCCGATTACTCCCAAACGTATAGCACTGGATTTCACCCCGAATTACAGACTTCAAAATGGCACGATTTCCCCCCCCCCCCCCAAAAAAAAATAAAAATAAAAAAAATCTGGGGAAGGCAGTAACTCACAAAGTCTGTGCTATTGCCCTATCCAAATTGCATCCAAATATGCCCTATGCATATTTGGATTTTGTTTGTATGCCTTTTTACATTTTCATGAACTTCATCATTTAGATAACTAAATTTTCCCTATCCTTATCCATATGAGGGATATTCCAGCTTCAATAACCAAGAACAGTCGTCTGTTACCTAAGCCACAATCTTGGAATAACTAAACGTGCAATTTTTCGTTTTTATTAGTAATTTACACCTTCATCTAACTTAATTATAAGTACTGTATAAGTGGTCAATTTCGCAGTCTTAATACTATACACGAATTCGAATGGATACACGTTTGGGGAACATTTCCCAGGACCTAAATTTTGCGGTACATTGATCCTACGCCTAGGTTCCTAGTTCCTAGTGAGAGTTCCGAGTTCCTAGGTGCGCGCTTACTTCGCCGGACTTTAATTTTGCGGAAAAAATAGCAGTCACGAAATTTGTGAAAATCGTGTCCTCGCAAAAATTACTGCTTATACGGCGCTTTTCTAACTTAATTTTATAATGACATTTTGTCCATATATACGTGACGATAAGTATGGTAGCTTGTGAAATTCACTTTTTTTTTACAATCTGCTTCTCACAACATACAATGCCCTTCACGGTCGTGGCCTGTTCGCAAACGTCGGCAGGGAAACGACTGAATAATCTTACAACCCAGCAATATAAAAAATGTGAACACTGTTTTCTATTCTTGATGGTGTTTCGGCACCTTTCTGGTAGCAAAGTGTCGTTTTGCTGTTGATGCCTACTCCTTTTTAATGCGTGTTCAGTTGTTCGTTCAATTATTGTTTAATTGTCATTTAAGTCTTGTTAATCTTGTTCTAATTCAGAGACGGTGGATTTACTTTTGCTGTACAATATGCTCATGACCTGTACATTTTTTTAAATTTTCACACTCCTGCAAATGACATCTTGGTGATGTCAGCAGTATCCCTTAAATAAATAAATATAGCGTGATGCGTGTGATAAATATGACACATTTTTTACTTCCAGCCCGAAAAGCTTGCCCAGAGTCTGTTGTTGTTTGTCAAAGGATTGGGATTCCGTAAGTACTGACATCTGCTCTTGCTGTAGACATAGATGATATGTGCTGACAGGGGCAGATTTAGGGGGGGCTCCAAATGTCCTGCCCCCCCCCCCCCCATTTCAGTCGTTACATAGAGTTTCAAATGATCTTGCTGGTGTAATATGCTGTCCAAGGCAGCAAGACTGCAAGAAAGAATGCGAGATACATGATCGCCAGTGTGGCCTGCTGAAATGTGGGTTGTCTCACACCAGGCACCACTGAGACAGGGTTTTGACAACCACAGTTTTGACTACAAATTACAGATCATCAGAGCGACGTATCACACGTGTGCTATGTTAGGAGATATTTATAGGTGACAAGCTCCCAAATGACATCAAACATGTAAGCTACCTGGCTGTTGCTTTACGGTACACGTAATTTGAAATTGTAATTATATGGTGTTCGAAAGCATGAGGAAGGACGTGGGACATGCTTTACCGTTGTGTACTGGTATCCCACTGAACATAGACATAAACAGGTCTGCTTGCTGCCTTTGCCATTGCTAGGAGTCTCATGGTGTAACCTTTCCAAGTGAAAGACGTTTGTGATTACAAGTAGTTCACAAAAACGTAGCTACTTGCAAAGCACTTTGAAAACCACTTGTGGTTTTTTTAAAGTGGTTTGCACACGAAACTTTTTCATGGTAACTTGTAACTGATTCCACCAGCAAACATTTTCCATCTGTACTTAACAATGCACTAACAACACATCTTGTAAACCTGTCAGTTTTGCGAAGGCTGAAATTTTGCTAAGGATACTGCTGTATGGATACCATACTTGTCTGCAATAACAAGAAGTGCACATCAATTCTGAGCGCTTTCTAACAACATGTGGTCGCAAAAATATGTTTTTACGGGTGCCCGGCACTGTAGGTTGTCGTGGATTTCAAATCTCCTAACGCTTTTGCCTTCCAGTGACCTCTATCACCTTGCCGGGTGTGGAAAGACAGAGAACCTTTTCTGGAGGCGATCACAAGATGCTAGGCGCTGTGGGCCGCAGACACACGCTCTCAATGGAGGATTACGACATCCCCCGGACGAGAAGGACCTCACTCACTGCTGTACAGAAATAAGCAGCGTTCCACCGTCAAGCTTTGTACCAGCCGCGACGTAGATAAAATGCTGCCAGGGCGTTGCTGGCTGCGCAAGGGTGGGGGTGCGGCTATCCGAACCTCCGTCTTTGTGCAGTTTGATGGTATCACTCTTTAAGTTACACAAGGTATATAGTTTCCGCACCCAGTCAAAGTGCTGCCTTTATTTTTTTTTTTTTCCTTTAGAGAGTGTAGTTCCACCTGCTTGTGATTGCTTTTCTTCAGAAATAACCTCAAAGTTTCAGATTCATCCTTGCTCATCTGAGAGTTGTTTCTGCCATATAACCAGACCAGACATTACTTGCCTTCTGTATGTCCTGAAACGATTGCTAGGGGGAACAAAAAAAAAGACTGCTTCGGAACAGTTTCGTACCCTTTGGCTTCGGCATGAGTAGACAGCTTTTTGTACATGTTTGCTTTTTCCTTGCAAGCTTTGTAGGGTTCACCATCCCGTAACTAGATAATCGAGCCTTTTCGATATAATCTCACACTCGCACTCCTGATTTCTTCCGGATGGTGTTAAGTCCGCTTTTGTACACACTTATTTTTCACGAGGGTTTTTGGTACGTTTGAGTGCCATTAAGTGTTCTATGAATGATAGGTTACGAGTGTTGGTGAGTTAAGGTTCAAGTAAGAGGCAAAGCAACGCTTAATTCCACCTTTTTTTAATCTCTCCCTCCTCTAGTGTGGTGTGTTTGATAGGGTTTTCAAAGTGTGAGTGACATTTTGAGTTTGATCCAATTTAAGTACCATGTCTATGCTTTCGATCAAAGCATTCAAGTTGTGGGCCAACCAAGACACCGTAATACTACGAGAGCAGCATAAGCGCGTACTGCAGTACACAAGACAAGCTTCGTGGGAAAACGTACAGCAGTTGCCAAGTCCTATCCCATCTGTCCCGTCAGATACGGTGGGCAATCGGGTCGCGAGCAGCCCTGCGGTAAATTGGCGGGATAACGCACGACAGTGAGAGGCTTTAGCAGCTCACCCTACCCAACACACACTTCTTGACAGGTCGGATACACTCTTCAACGTCCGAGACGGTTGCTCCACCGTTGCACACTGCGACCTCGTCGAATGTGCAACGTCCTCTTCTTGTGGAATCCCTGTCGTGTTGTATCGTCGAGATGGAAAAATGTCCCATTCCGGTGCAGTCCCCCTCATGTCGTGGTGTTAAAACAAATGCATAGTTGTCTGCTCTACGAGACATCGTTCTGCATGTACCATCTGTGTCCAGGGTGTTGTGTGTACCTCTCAAGCTACGTGTTGCTCCCAAAAAAAAAAAAAAAAAAACGCATCGCTTCCACCCCCACGTCCCACCTATCTGAACCTTCCTCGTGGTGAAATTGCTGTTGTCTGAGAGCCACGTCCTACAGAAGACCTTGCGCTTTTTTCCTTGCTCTATGGCAGGGTCGTTTCTATCATGCTGTCGTGTCCGTGATTGTGCCCATGGCGATGTGCATGCTTGTCAGTGGCTTAGCCTCGAGACAGGGTTATACATAGACATCAACCATTGCTGACGTGTGTGCAGTGGCTGCTTTTATGGCTGTACATACATTTCTTGAATGTGTTTTCTCTCTCTTGTGTCTGTGAGGATCTGTAAGCTTCCCTGAAAAGCTTAACACCATCCACGTTTCGTTTCGGAGGTACGGATAGAGAGCCCTTCAATCTCGAATTTTCTGAAGACTTCTGTCAGCTGTGTGTGCTGCTAACAGATATCTGCGTCACTGCCAAGCCCTACGTTCGAACGTACTTGGTTGCATTGCACTGCACAGCCTGCACATGATGGCTGCCAAAGTCCTGTGCCAATGCATCATAAATGCCTAAAGTATTAAGACGGTGTATGTTGTAGTTTGCTCGCTCCTATTATCGAAAGTCGCATCAATCTGAATCGTAGTCGAATCTTGGCAGTGTGTACGTATCAAAAGAGGAAAAGAAATTAAATATATCGCGTACAAGGAACATACACTGCTGACACACACCACGATGCATCGCGAGATTTTTTAAGAGACGATCCACAATTGTGCAGCAATTCGAACTGCAGTTATTCTCACCCATTGACTCTGTGCCCTTTAACATTATGTAAAGTTAAACAAAACTACATTATACTTTCCTGTCACAACCGTACCATGCTTTGTTCTATGGAACATAACGCTCTCCGTCAGGCTCCCAACAGTTTCAGTTTTCTCTGTTTGAGCAACATGAAGGTTTATTGAAGGTTCATCATATTAACGTTACACAATACTAGGGCAAGCTTCATCCTCTTCCTCAGTAGAGCCTGCAATTTGTCCATTCGTGTCATAGTATGACTACTACATTTCACGAGCTTGTTACTCGATGTTTATGTTTGCCCGCGCACTTTACTTTGGACTGACAATATGCAGCATACTTTTGTGCATGTTTGCTATGGCATAGCTGCTTGCAAGTTCATTTCGCAGCAGCAGCAGAGCAAAGGTGAACCATTCTCATACAATGTAGTCCCGACTGAAAGCATTGACAAGGGCTGTAACAATGTCCTGCATCACTTAACAGCGCCAGACCAGAGCTGTCCGACGAGAGTTGTCACAGCGAAATACAGCACGGTTACCTCCGCGCTGCCAGAGCAAAATTAGAGTTTGTAGAGAGAGAGAAGCCAGCATTTAGATGGAAGTTGAAAGCGAAAGATTTTGCTGTATGCTTTGTTTGTCCTTCTCTGGATGTGTAGTTGTTAGCTGCTAACTATTACAAGCGTTAGAACTTATACCAGCCGTACGAGCTAGTTACCATGTGTATATGCATTTTAACTATCGTTGCAGTATGCTGTATATTACAGTTATTGAGCACGATGCGTTGCATAATATACATATATATAAACACACACTATAATAGATGTCTCTGCTTCCGCTTGCGTCTTATTGTGTGAGCTATTCCTCTGTTTTATGGTATATACGTATATATTATATATGATACACATCATACACGGTGCAACGTTTAAAATGCTCTGCGTGTACGAGCACTATCGCACACGCTAAAAGTTTTAATAGTCCCGCGTACGTCTAGCCACGACAGTTTTCAGGACAAGTGCTTTCCCTTTTTCTTTGAAGGTGGCAGACCTAATGGTGATTCTTGTTTGCCATGTGATTGCCATCAGGTGAGAGTAAAGGTCGGCTGGCAGTTCCCCATATAGTAGCAGCCATGTATTCCTGTACTACTAGCAAATATCGGTGATGAAATAAACGGAGACATGTACATTAACCCAGTTGTGTTGGATCCTTTTCACGGTTGCATGCACAATTTTCAAGTAGCACATGCACATATAACGATCTCGCCGCTTTCCAAAAAAGACACGAGCGCAGGGCACAGTGCAGCGCACAGTACACAGTGCACAGTACCAATGTCACAAAACAATGCCTCTGTGTGGTGAGGAAGGCAATTCTTCAAGATTAGACAACCGGAGAACGCTGAGCCACTGACCTCAACACTAACTGCACCATGCTTCACAATATATCCTACGTGAGACAAGCCTGAACCATCCGAGGCATTTTGCATCATGAAGTGACAGGGATAATAACATGGGCAAAAGGTTTTACCTTTGGCTTTGCTTCCCACCAGGGAATGGTAATGGGTGCATTCTTGTTACTGTTTCGACTTTCATTTTCGTTACTCTCATATTTTTGTTTCCGTTCTCCATTTCTGACACGAGCCTTTCAATTACGTTTCCGTTACTGTTCCTGTTACGGCTACTCAAATGAGCGACCACAACAGATGACGAACAGGAAGAGAATGTACTTTAATGGAAGACTCAGGTGCATGCAGTGGCTTCTTCCTCATTGAGTGAGTAAGGTCACCACAAGCCTTCAAGGAGCTACGAGTCAATGCTACTTTCAGTGTTGTCTATCCCAGGAGCAATCTGTTTTTAGACAGGCGGAAGCTCACCTCAGGACAGCACTTTTGAAATTCTGGTTCCTACAACTCTACAGCAGCTTCTGGATACTATGAAAACAGAATGGTGATGCCACGGTCAAAGGAAAAGGTCGTCGGGGCACGTCCTTTTGCTGGGTAGCAAAGTCTGCCGTTTAAATTTATTTTACGCGTGTTTGTGTCATAGCGATGTATAATAGCCATCATAATACCCTGCTAAGTCTTGCTCTACATCCCGAACAAGTACCAGTCCCAACGCCCAAGTTACAATAGCAACGTAAGGCCATGGCCAAAGGGCAGTCTCATGGTGAATGCGCATCACCGAGGAACGTGGCATTCTCGGCGAGTGTGTCCTAACTACTTACTTGGGAAAACACATACTCATGGGCATGCTCAGGCATGCTCAATGTGTCGAATCACCTGAGCATGAGTGAGCAAACGGAACGCTCAGCGGGAGGTGAGCGAGAAAGGGAAAGCTGAGCGGTAAGATGGTGAGCATGAATGAGCAGAAGTCACAAGTGCCAACCTCTGGCCATGGGAAATAGACAGCACGGTTCCTGACACAGTAGTAAGAAAGAGCCGAACTTGTTGTTTTGTCATGTATACGAACGATTGATATTGTCAACTAGAAATATATCTAAACTTACGCTTTTTTTGCGAGACACCGACTAACAGCAGTCAAAACAGCTGCGCTAATATGGATTGGCTTGGCTTGGATATCGCACTTCGATTGGATTCACGGTGGGTACAACCACAGTTGCCAGAGTCAGTGAACCAGTGTCGATATGATCACAGTCACGGTGGTCACGGTGAAAGGCAAGCTAGATGGGTAAACATTCAGGTAAGCAGATAGTTAAATACGAATAATAATAACTGGGGGTTTACGTCGCGAGACAGCTGAGATCATGAGCGACGCCACGTAAGCAGATAGCATTCCCTTGAATCTGAGGGGAAAAGGGGTAAGAACGGGTAAGAAAATAAGGGACTTCATCTGACGTCGACGGCAAAGGTGCCACCAACATTCAAGAAATGCTGATGTAATAGATTGCCGATATGATTATTCTTGGTTTGACATAGCGAGATGGCCGTAATGTCCAGTCTAGAAAGCAAAAAAAAAAAAGTCGATCCATAGGTGGGTCTGACGGAAATGCTTTTGGAACTCCCCTTCACACGACCCTACATAACGCTAACGCAAGACAGCATACGTGGGCAAACGAGCCTTTTGGGCTTGCTCCTATTCAGCTTGGCCCCGGTCGACACATCTGGTTTCGACACAATTTCGACGCCGGTCCTACGCACAGCTTTCATAGTCCATGGCGAGCCCACGCAGTCACATCTGAAACTGTCGACCTGCCGACCACCACAGCTGCACCTGCCACTGCCGCCACGTCGGGATATCCATGGGCCCTCTCCCCTCGCAGCGCCCCTCTCCACTTCCGTGGCTACAGACAGAACACGCCTCGATTCTTGCTTAGCGACGACTTTAGTGCTCACGCATTAAAAATGCCTGCTTTCCGTATGCTTTGTGAGGCGGGAGGAAAATGGAACGTCCTGGGATGGTCAAGCGTGGAAGGAAGGTGGACGGGCCGTGGCTCACTCCAAGGCATCATATCTTCCGCCAAACTCTTGAAATAATGATGCGGCAGCCGAAGGAGCAACAAATACAAACGTTCCATGATGATGAGACGTATTTATATACAGGCATGCATAATAATTTAGGATGGTAAAGTGCCGAATAGGTCGTTTACTGCAGCAACATATGAATGACGACTGACAATCACAACGTGGCACACCGCCGTTAAATACTAACGGCGGCGCCACTTTCTCACATTGACAATGGGCATATGGGCATGTCAGCTGACGATGACAATGACGCCGACAGCTTGGAAACCAGAATGCCACAGAATATGGCATCCCTGCCATGTCACCAATGTACGAGGGTCGTTCAAGGTTGACCGAGATTTTTGCTCGAGAGAAATCAGTGAGTAAATGTAATTGAATAAAACCTTCGGAGGACGAAGTGCAATCCTTCTCTGGTCAGCGGCACGTGCAGCAGCGGCAGCTGTCATGGCGGCGAGCAGTGTGTCTGTAGCTGTGGTACAGCGATGCCTAATCAAGTTCCTTGCGAAGGAGAACGTCAAACCAGCTGAGATTTTGCAAAGATTACAGGCACAGTATGAGGAACAAACGACGTCAAGGGGAAGAGTGTACGAATGGTGCAGACAGTTTGGCGAAGGACGGGATATGGTGACGAATGAACCACATGGACACGTTCGTCCGACTGCAGTCACGCCAGCGAATATCGCAGGCCCTGAGCAAGCCACCTTCAAGAACCGGCGAGTAACAGTTCGGGACATTGCAGCCCAGCGTCATATTATACCGGGTGTTTCAGTTAAATCCCCGGGCTAAATAATTCGCGAACCGGTGCACCAATCGAATAACTTTCTTTTTTACAAGTATCTGTCCAATACCGCCTACAAGATGCGCACCGCGTGAATGAGCGGGAGGCGCTCATTATTTATATAAAAATTCAAATGAGTTTCGTGAAAAAAGCTAACTTCTAAAGCAGGGCGCCGTCGGCATTAAAATGGGTACTACCCCTTTTGGGACCTTCAGTGGACACCTTTTAGAGAAAAATCTGCCACCGAAGCGGGTCATTTGTTGCAGTAATTAATTGGTTTCGGTTTACGTATTTTTGTCGCGGCTGGTCGCGGCGAAGCGCAAAAGGACGTAATTCATTGGTGTAATTCATTGGTGTAAGGACGTAATTCATTGGTGGACATGGGAGTGAAAGAGCGTCCTTTTGCGCTTCACCGCGACTAGCCGCGACAAAAATATGTAAACCGAAACCAATTAATTACTGCAACAAATGACCCGCTTCGGTTGCAGATTTTTCTCTAAAACGTATCTACTGAAGGTCCCAGAAGGGGTAGTACCCATTTTAATGCCGACGGCGCCCTGCTTTAGAGGTTAGCTTTTTTCACGAAGCTCATTTGAATTTTTATTTAAATAATGAGCGCCTCCCGCTCATTCACGCGGTGCGCATCTTGTAGGCGGTATTGGACAGATACTTGTAAAAAAGAAAGTTATTCGATTGGTGCACCGGTTCGCGAATTATTTAGCCCGGGGATTTAACTGAAACACCCGGTATAGTGTCGGCAGTGTGGAGACAATCATTCACGAGCACTTACCGTGCAAGATGGGTTCCCCGACACCTCACTTGTGACCGAAAGGGAGCGCGCATGGCATTCTCTGAGCAGTTGCTGAAGCGGTTTCAATCCGAGGGGGACGAATTTTTGGCAGTCAATCATCACATGTGATGAAACCTAGATGCATCATTTCACCCGAGAGACAAAAATAAGCAGCACTGAATGGCGACATAAGGCTTTCCCGCCGCCAAAAAAAAAAGCAAGATGCAGCCGTCTTCTGGGACAAGAAAAGGCTTGGGATGTTGTCCGGAAGGGCCATTCTCCTTCATGCCAATGTCCGGCCTCACGCGGCGAATTTGACGGTAGCAACCCTGGCCGAAATGCGCTGGGAGGTTTTGCCCCGTGCCCCTTACAGCCCAGATTTAGCCCCAATCGATTACCATTTGTTTGGGCCCCTTAAAGAGCACCTTGGAGGAAAGACGTTCCACGTATAGATGAAGCCCTCCAGAAAGGTATCCTGCAGTGGCTACGACAGCAGCCCACTTCTTTCTACGCGAGTCATCAAAGAGTCTAAAGTCATCTTCTAGAGTCAAGAGTCAGAGTCAAGTTCTAAAGTCATCGAAGAGTTGCCACGGCGATGGCAACGGTGTCTAGATGCGCACGGTGAATACTTTGAAAAATTGACGTAGTTTGGTGCTTCCCGAATTTATTTTCCATTGTATTTAAAGAAGTAAAAGTCTCGGTCAACCTTGCCCTTAGACGACCTTTCTAGTTTGCCGGCTTCGAACCCACAACGCTGAGGTCCAACGAACACCCCATGTAACACTCCGTATAGCATGTGTCCGCATAGATAAACATGTGTCTCGCTTCTTCTCTGCATCTCTGCTATATTGTGTCACGTCTGTCGTTCCAACGATTGATGACCCAACAGAAATGCTTCACAATAATGGTAAAATAGATAGCATGCTTCACAATGTAAATTTGGAGGAAGAGAGCTGGAAGTGTCGGTACGATCTTGACTTTGCAGCAACAACAACAACAACAACAACAAAGCGCGTTTGCAGGCTGGCGGCTCGGTTATGTGTGTGCACCCTGGGCAGACTTCAGGGGACTGTGCTGGTACCAGTCTGGAAAGTCTACTGGAAACCCTAGCGAAAGACACTACATTTCTAAAGTATCCATACGGGATACAATAAAGACATTAGGCAACACAACCAATTGTGGGGTTCTATCCAATCATCTCACAGACTGTAGCGTGACTTTGGAGTCACCCCCAGGAAGCGTATACGCTGGGTCCATTCGGCCATGCCGTTGGTAATCCCAAGCCAGAACGTCTTTGCTCGGCTCTTGCGAGATTGCCCTGTCACTCTTAGCGGAATTTCTACACGATATCGCCTCTGTACAATAAATGGCAGCATAAAAATATTGCAATACTGAATCGCTGAATCATTTCGCGTGATTATTGGACGTCAATGCATAAAGCACAAAACCCTACAAAATAAATATAATAAATAAATATAAATATAAAGCACAAACCCTACAAAGTCCTACAAAGTGCGAATAGTGTTGTCAGGAGAGACGTTTGCACCCAGGCCCGGAATACCTCAATCCATCCCGAACGCGACAACCTTCTTTTCTTACGAAACAAGACTGACCTGTAACACATAATCTGTGCGCAGTTGGCAAAATAACAATTAGAAGGACTTCAGCAGCAGTAAGTCATCAATCACACTGGGAAACGGAAGTTTCAGATAGGGTAATGAGCAGTGCAACGTTGCGGAACTTACAACGAGGAGACATTGGGAAATTTTCTATTGCTGCAATGGCTTCGAGCCATTCACTGTAACCAAAGCAGAAACCGAAAGCAGGCGAGAGCAACGTCACGGCAGTGAAACTGCCGAGTAAAGTTTTGAACTATAAACAATCCACTTTCATTTCAATACTTTGCATGGTGGCTCTGAGCAACACTTTTTCGCGTTCGCTTCCCTCCTGCGTTGGGCTTGCCAACAAACGAAAACCGAAACTTGCGAGCGCCACGAAAGCGAAACTAAGACTGAACTCTCATTGGACGCTCGAAAAAGGGCACGTGATTCATTCTCGTCTGTTGCGCGCACAGGGACCGTTTCGCGGCGCACTAGACGAGCGTAGGATTTGAAAACAGTGGTGACGGGCAGCGGTGGCGCATCATCAGACACACGGAGGATGTTGGAGGCAGGGCACCGCACACGACTGCAACGTGCTCCATCGTTGTTTACCGCCGTGATTGCGCTCAGATAAATTGGTCCTGATAACGTATCCAGACAGCGGTAAGTGATATCTCTCCCGATTATAATGAAGGCGTCATAATACAGGGATGGCAGCTCCCACTGAATGTTTTGACTTCGTCTTCTGCTTTTGCCAGCGTTGCCAAAAGATAAGAGTATCTCGTGTTGAGACAAACAAGAGTTGTTACCATCATCGAAGCGTACATGCGCTCTAGTTGACTGTCAACGTAGTTTTCTTCAGTTTTTGAGGGTGCATCTGTATTCGTATTAATGTGAGCGGGCTTTTGCGCCACTGAACGACAGTATCGATCCAGAACAAAAAGACATAATTTGTTTAAATTGTTGAACGCTCCCGAACTGAAATATTAATCTATTTAAGAAACAGGAAAAGCTTCTTCTATGTAAAAGCGACAAAACATTAGCAATGTTGCCAACCATAACTGTGTAATGCCTCTTTTGTGCATAATTTTTTCTGATATTATTCTTAGTTATTCAGGATTATACCAAAATATAAAGCATCATGAGCCCGTGTAGGTGAGGATAATCCTAAGCATATGCTGAGCTGAGTTTCCGTGCCAATAGGTCTCAAGAGTCACTTAAAGTTGCGTAACAATCGTAGGGGGTGGCTTAAAAACAGGAGCTGGAATGGAAAATGCCAGCGAAACCGATATAATTTTACGTAGCCCCCCCAAAGCGCTTTACAAAAGCTTTATACCCCACGTTAAAATTTTTCATAAACTGTCGTGAAAGCCAGGTTCTGAATAAATGCATCTACATTAAAGCCCATTCGTTTTCTTTCGTTCCTTCGATAGAGTTCTTCTTTCTGCCACGTGCACTCATTAGCGCCTGTACATGACACGTGCAAATGAGTGCCACACGTTCAGTCCCTGAGTGAATGGTCTGCACAACATATCGCGGATAGCCGCGAGTCACTCTTTTCCTGTATCAGATATCTTTCACGGTTCAGACATGAAAATTAAAGAGAGAGAGAGATTGGACTTTTTTTCCCCCGTGAAAGCTCCTCGATTACAGTATTCCTGGATGGATGGGACGTTTTTATGCGGTTTTACATCGTGGATGATCTGTTCCGCACTTTTCAGGAAAAAAAGAAAGAGAGGAAAAAAAAATATGGAGCTCTGGCAAGCGTAAAACGAAGTGCAACCTTCTACATTCGAACTTTTTGCTGCTGCTCGGCCGCCGAACCGCGACAGTTTTCTCTGTAACGATAGAAAAGTTATAAATTTTAGGCAGCAGCAAAGCAGTCAAAGTACGTGCGCGAAAAGCCTCCATTCCCTATGTCAAGCTGCCGCTCTTCTTGGTTATGCTTGCCGCACGGGATAAGCGAGCTCTCTCATGTAGCTGCTGTTTCAAAGGCTTATAGATTGCGGAAACCTGTCTCGTTTGTATTCACGTGTAAATGTAAATAATCGGTGCACCCGCAAATTCTCAACAGCATTCCTTGGATTTATCCATTTCAGTTTGCACCGAAGGTAATGACAAAAAATTTAATAATTAGTTTTAAATATTTGCCATCTTCCTACTAATGGTAAAAAAAAAAAAAAGATGGGGTTGGCACTTTGGTGCATTCGAAGCATTGGGCCACAATGGTTGGCCAATCAACTGTTTGACCGTTTGTCACTTCAGTTTGATCACTGGAATGCTTGCCATGATCAAGAACAGCGTTATTTTGGTGATAAGTGTTTGGTGATTATGATAATGCTTCGCCATGCCATAAAATAATTTTTTACTAACGCTTTTCGTTTAGCGTGACCTGTAAGGGTTGGAACGCGGCGACAGATGACAACTTTTCGGATGTTACGCAAACAGGAGCAATAACATTAGAGTATACACGTCACATTCTGAATGTCAAAGCGCAGTCGCTCATTGCTGACAGCAGAAAAAAAAAGAAAAGAAAAAAAGAAAAAGAAGAGGTCATGTTGAAGATTGGAAGGTGGTGGGTGCAAACCCTACCACTGGCTGTGCTGTCTGGGGCTTTTCCTGGGTTTTTCTGGCAGACTTTCTAGACGGACATCGTCACAATTCCCCCCTGAGGTCGGCCCAGGGCGTCTACTAACCCCCCACTGTCCCCCACTCCTTCCTGCTGTCCTCTCTCCATCTGTCCATATCTGTACGCCGCTCATAGCCACAGTTGCTTCGCGGCGCGCGCACACACACACGCACACACAAAACGGCACTTTACAATTGCACAACCCCGTGAAGGCCCATTACGTACACCGCTAACATTGGTGAGTTTTAGTATAACAGGTACGCTGTCGCCTTTGCGTACGCAAGAGATAGCGTGGCGGTTCTGCGCAATGCGCAAAGCTCCGCTTGCGTGTTGCGCGTGCGCAGAAGCACCAACGCTATACGTACGCAAAGGCGATAGCGTACACGGCTATACTCACTATTAAGGCCAAAATAACTACCACCGGAACCATGACCACAGTACCGTCATGAACGAATGGAAGGTATTTTAGATGAAAAGTGAAAAAGAATGCCGCACAAGGTATCCCATTGTTCCATTGAATGCCTGAGCAGTAGAAGGCGCCTACATCGTCTCATGTAGGCGTAATAAATGAATTCTGACAGGTGTTCTCTCTGTCGAGAGGAGAATTTCACCACCTGGTTTTGGAAGCAGAGAGCACTTCGAGAAAGGCCTGCTCGAATCATCAGCTCCGTAGATTCCACGTCACGTACAGACCTTGTCTGAGAGCTTGGGCGGCGAAACGAGTTAATTGTTGCAAAAGGGAATTGCTCTACACTGCTCATTACGTTCTGGCTTCTGCCCTGGCTTCATATTTTTTCTTTAGAATCTTGTTTCTTTTTTCTTTACTTTTTTTTAGCATCTGAGAGCATGCGTACTATGAATGTATAGTTTTGAACCGTGTCTCCCGCATTTTTTGTATTGTGCATTAATGGCAGAGATTTCACTAATGTATGCCGTGGAAGGTTTGAAGTAGTGAAGTAGCAGATTGCAAGGTTTATGCGTGGCATCAGTATTTAATTTTCCTGTATGTGGGTTGTTCCGTATAACGTGCGTGAGGCAGAAATAGCTGTAAAGGAGTGGACACAAATTTGGGGAGCGCGGCGCAGGTTGTAAAGGTCCAGCACCTTCGTTTCTCAAAAACCTTTTTGTGAAGAAAACGCTTTAACTTTAAGCTTTCGTTTTATTCTTTGGAATCGTACGTTACGATATTGGTTGCATAGCATAGTACAGTTGGGCTGATGTGGGGTTAGGTGGTTATCTCATTTATTATCCCACAATATGTTTTCTCGTATTTTTCTGTCTAAGCTTTGCCCTTTTTTTTGGGGGGGGGGGGGGGGACTGCGAGCAAGGCAGTTATTTGAGGGAAACTCATTTCTTCTTTCTCCGTGCTGGCATAGCGTCACAAAGTAACTGTTGCCATGAGCTCTATGCTAACACGGACAGACGGAGAGGGGGACAGTGTGCGTCCGGGGCCGACATCTCGGGAAAGCTGTACACTGAAAGAGCGTCTTACCAAAAGGAAATATTGGTGGGCTACTTATCCAGGGTAATGAGTACGTGAATTTCAATGCTGCTTTTGGCTCTTGTAAGGTTTTTATAAATAAATTAATTTCTACTAATTTCCACTAAATAAATTAGAATTGCAGATTTGTGCCGCTTAGAAAGGACTGTAACATTTGATGTTGAGCTGCATACTGTACATCATTGAGTTTAAGCAAAAAAGAACTATTCTTCTGAGCGGTGTAGTTAACGAGATACACTCGCGCCGTGGGTCCCAACTGTGACATCAGAGGCGCTTCCATCATTCCTATTAGTTCTCAGAAGCATGTGATCTCTCCCATAAGAGCTATACCCTGAACACCGTACATGCATAGGGACACTAGCTTGCGCATCGCATCAGCCTATAGGGCCGCTGTCACACTACCGTGTCTTTTCGCCGGTTTGCTTCAAAAAATAGAACCTAAGGGCAATCGAGCCCCGTAGATTCCAATGGGTCCGTTTTACCTCCCTGAAAAACACGGACGAAAAAAAAAAAGACGTTAGTGTCAAACGGGCCTAAGAATGAAGAACAAGAACTTTATTTTGACTTTGGAAAGGGGGGAGGTTCATCGCCAGGGGTGATACTCTACCCCATTGCTGGTGGGGATGTGGGGAATAAAATAATGAGCCCCTTCACAATAACGATCGAAGTCCGATGGTGTCCAGCACGGATGGGCATAAATACATTTTCTGAGTATTTAAATATAAATACAAAATACTTTATTGAAAAGGGTATTTAAATACTCTTCATAAATACTTTTCAACATGAGTATCTAAATACAAAATATAAATACAGTATTTAAATACCGTAACTACTATTATAAATACTGTGAGGAAAATGACATCTGGAATTACAGAAATAACGATGATCGCAACAACAAATCAGCAACGAACAATAGCATTTATGTGTTAGATAATCACGGCGATTTTAATATTAGAAGTTTATCGAAGACTGCATCTTTTAGGCATCTTCTGTTTTGCCGTATACAATCGGATTCGCTAAGAAGAAAAGCATCTCCTCAGGTGCCCATGAAAAAATGATTGTACTTAATTTGACGAAGATGCTTTGTACAACGAGGTCGGTAGTCGCGACCGTTGTCCGCAACAACAGTGAGAAACTTGTCATCTAAAATGGTTTGTTGCATGCGCATGCTAGCGCAAACACGGCATAACTGCGCCCCAAACTCACCCTTCTTCCCGAAAGGTAAAATGCAAGGCAACTTAAGAGTCAGTATATAGTACTGTATTTAGGAGTAGTTATCAAGTATTTACAAGAATAAATACCCGAAAATTGGTATTTAAATATAATTATAAATACATTTTGCAAGTCTGTATTTAAATACAAAATATAAATACATGTATTTATATTTTAAATAGTATTTTAATTACAATGTACTTAAATACTGCCCATCCCTGGTGTCCAGAAATGTCAAAAGAGCTTTGAGCGCAGAGCGTTGCTGGGCTGGATTGGGCAGCCCAATCCAGCCCAGAGTTAAGAATGAGCAGCAAGGCGACTCCTTAAAATTCCTTCCCTGTAGGTTTTCTCTTACGGACGCCCAAAGGCACAAATATTCACCAAAAGGACAGAATAGTGTCGAATGCCGCAGGTTACTGTGGCAACCACCAAACATACCTGGCGCGTGGCGCGCTCATTTCCTGCGAGTAATTCTATGTGACATCTTGCAAGTGCAACCAGTTCGTGATCGCAATAAAGAACGCGCGTTTTCTTTTCTTTTTCTTTTTTCTTCCGAAAACTGTAAAATAACGGGTCTTTGTTCGTCGTCCTTCGTGGGCTTCGCGAGAGGAAAAACTGAATATTCTACTATGTGTAGTATAATACTGCTGGCAGTGATGGCAGTGCTGTGTGATATTGCACGTGTTCCAGGTGCATAAAGGACTTGTTCTCTGTTGTGCTACCGATTTTGTCTGATACATGTTTGTATGGTTTTTCATTTTTTAATTATTATTTTTAATATTCAGCAGCCTGCTGGGTGTACCACATTGAGCGGGTCACGCACGAGAAAGAAATATTGCGGCATCCGAACGTAACGAACCGATAAACGTTGAAACGGGCAGCATTTCTTTGGGTCAGAGGAAAACTTTGACGACACGCACAAAAACGAAGTGGACACAGAGACTTTTCTGAGCCTCTGTGTCTTTTGTGTGTCTGTGCCGTTTTTGTGTGTCAACCATTTAACGTTTCACGTATCCACTAGCTAGCTTGCCTCCTATATCTACTGCTTTGTTTATCAATAAAACGTTATTGTACCATTTCCACGTTACAAAACAAAGTTAATGATCGTAACGAATTAACGATCACGTGGCTCGAATGACATAAGTAGCGCGTGTGTGCGATAATACTGACAAAATATTCCAGAAATCAGATTACGGAGATATCCATCGGTTCGAGCTATATATTCAGTTCTGCACCTCATAGCCCTGGCGCTATGATGAATAAATGTTGATTTTTTAAATATATTTCGTATCATACATTGGTAGTAATGTCATTACTGTAATGAAATTACAGTAATGAATTACTTTTTCTGGTAACTTGTAGTGTAATTCATTACTTTTGACATTATGCAATCTGTAATATAATTTAATTACATTTGGGCAGTAATTTTAATGACATTGCTCATCACTTTTTACAAAAGAATCGAGTCTGTGTTCTATGTTGGCACTTGGCAGAAAGAGAGTTGGCAACTGGCGAGTTAAAAGAATTCCAAGGCCCACAATGAATTTCCACATCCTCAACATCGTTACGATTAAGCTCGCAGTAAAGACTTTGTAATGTCATTACTTTTTCGTGGTAATTGTAAATGTAATTTCATTACATTTCAGTTGCAGTAATGAGTAATGCAATTTAATTAAATTCTAGCTGGAGTAACGAGTAATGTAATTTAATTATATTTAGAAGTAATTTACCCAGGTATGTTTCGTATCCACACCTATAGTCTGAAAGACGATAGTTGATCAGTTGACGAGAGGTCAGCGAGTGCCCGGTGGTGGGATTCGAACGCACAAGCTCTGTGGTTGCCGATCAGGTGTGCTATACCAAATCCCCATCGCGCTCTCGTCAACATACCCAGGCCTCGTTCATGATGACACGGACACGCACGTTCACCCTGGCGTAGTGTAACAACTCCCATCTTTCAGATCATTGCTTGGGCGTTGGCTTGGCTTAAATCGATTTGTTTGCAAAGCTCCTCAAGCTCCTCAAACAAAGTTTGGTTTAATAGAAAGATATTACCTTTCCCAGGAAGGAGCGTGATTCGATGCCCTAACAATAACAACCTGAAAAAAAAAATGGCTAGGAAGCAAGCGAGCTGGTGAAGATGATGCATGATGTAAAACCCCGAAACTAGGGAACACGAAGGGACAGACACAAACACGAAGTCTCAATTGAAACTCTCTCTCTTGAGACTTCGTGTTTGTGTCTGTCCCCTCGAGACTATAGTCTCGAGGTTTTACATGATGAATAATAACGTGTCCAGAAGCTTCGAGTTAGATGCTTTTGCGACTGTTCGGGCATTGGCTTTCTACGCCTATCTATGAGTCGCATTAGCTTTGCACGGACACAAGTTTCCTAGCTGATCAGCGAGTCCAGCTGTGAGAATAAGCCTCACAAGGGCTTGCAGTGTTTGAACCCGTGCATGGAGTTTTTTTGCACGTGGGTGGTCAGATTTAAAATGTAGCTCCGCTCATGCGTTAAGTAATTATTAGTACATCGATGTCAATCAATCAATTAGTGAATCAATCGAAACGAATAAATGTAATGTATTGCAGCAATTGTCTTTTGCACAGCTGTGCTACCTATATGTTCATGAAAGTCGAAAACCGTGAACAAAACATTTAAGCTTGCGTGAATCTTTGCGCTGCACAAAAATGGAACACTCCCGCGATCTGGGATCGCTGGGGCATCCCGTCCATAATATGGCGTGGCACATAAGTTAAATTCTATGAAGAAGCCCAACGGAGGACTCCATACAAAAATGCATCGTACAATAACCGCTACCTCAAAGGACTTCTCCCTGACATTTGTGGTTGCCCGCTACGCGACTTCTATATATACGCAGTGACATATTGTTTAATAATTGGGGGTTTACGTCGCAAGACTATTTCCTCACTGATGTAGAAATTTATTTGAAGCGCACGAATCGACGCGTTCTGTACTCGGGCTTTTCGAAGTGATGGCCAGCAGTTATGCACGGTGTTCCGTCGTTGGAAAAATAAGCTCGTAAACCGTAGGCGGCGTTAACGCAAACCGGTGAAACGCGTGGAGTTATGCAGAGTTGTACGTAACGCGTTACTAGTAATTGCGTTACTAGTAATCAGTTACTTTTTTCAGTAAATTTTAACGTAATCAATTAATTTTGTGAGCAAGTAATTTTCCAAGTAATCTGATTACAATTTTCGGTAATCAATTACTGAGTAATCGATTACTTTTTTAACCTTCTATCAACAATGGCAACACTTTTCAGCAAGCCCGATCTTCGACTGAAGCAATGACGGGGAGGTCACTGTGACGGCCGTCTCTAGTCCTCACGTGTTCCATGCAGACCACAGAAATACGATAATTCCTTACAACCGCGACCTACTGGAGCAACAGTAATAACAGTAACAAAACGAAGCGGATGTTTCAACGCCTATACGATCGTCCTCATCTGGGACAGGAGGCGAGACAATTTAAAAGTAACGGGAAATGTAACGCGTTACATTTGTAATCGGTAACGTATTACATTTTTGATGAAGTAATTTGTAACGGTAAAGAATTACTTTTCGCGCAGTAGTAACAGTAATTGTAATCAATTACATTTTTCGAGTAACGTGTACAACTCTGGAGTTATGGAGCCCGTTGCTTTGTCCGTCGAGACTGCCAAGACGATGCCGTCAACCGATGGTGGCGAGGGAGTAAAAGTTATGGCGCTTAATTGCAGAATCGGCCACATGCATATCAGGGCATCTTCTGGCTTCATACTCACAGGCCTTTCAGTGATTTGCATGAAGAAGCATGGATTAGAGAGTTGAAGGAAGGTGAACCATACGCTCTAAGAAAAAAAAGGTAGAATTTTCTACCCATCTCGGTTGAGCTGTATTGCAACCACATTTCTACTCAAACCAAGTTTACCTTTTGGGTATAACTGCAGAGTAGAAACAAACTACAGAATACAAACTGTCGTTCTACCAGCTTGGGTAGGAAATTCTACCTGTTTTTCTTAGAGTGTACATTTGCGAGCAAGTAACAGTATTGAGAATACCTCACAATATCGTGCAGACAACTTAGGTGGCGTACCGCGCAAGCAATGTAAAACAAATGCATCACGCGAAAAGCGGTGTATCACTGCGTGCAACACGCGTGCTGAACAGTCTGTTTTTCCGCTCCGGAAGTGAACCGAAACCGAAACGCTATGGCTGGAGCCAACCCAGATCCCTTCAAAATGGCTAACCTTTCCCTTCCTTTTTTTTTTTTTCAAAAAAAAAAAAAACATCATTAAACACATCCTGCCGCTTCAAAATAACGGTTCCAATGTCTGGTCCATTAGTGCCAAATATACCACGTATCTTTTACCCACTGGGAAAATACAGCGCAGGCGCACTGTATGACAACGACAACAGGCAAGTGCACGAGTTTTCATTATTATTATTAATATCGTTATTATTTCCCTCGAAGTTCTATATATAGCAGTGCTCTCAGCACAATACGGTCGCGCCATTTCCACGTTTTTTTTTTTCTTTTATGCAAAGGTCAGGAAAAAAAGACACAGAAGCACGACGAGGAAAAAAAAATGGCGGTGAAGAAAAGTGTTCGATCGGTGGTAGGTCATCAGCACAAGCTATTGGTAGCAGGTGTTGGAATCAAGTAGAACTGCACTTTCGCAGAAAAAAAAAAAAAGAGAGAAAACGAAAAAAAAAATGGGATGGAGGAGGGGCGAGGAGGCAAAAACCGACATCCTTGATCTTCGGACTGACTTTCATTGATATTTTCGAATGTCGGTAGACGACAATGAAGAGGAAGAAGTCGCCGACTAAGTGGACGCACCCTTTAGCCGTCTATAGCTTCAATGAAGATTAAGTTGACGCTCACAGTATGTAAAACGGTGAGCCATAAAAGTCCCTATTATACGCAGAACGTGCTGATCAAGCAGCTCACAATAAACGACGCGGACTTAAGCGGAGTAGAAGCTAGGAAAAGAAAGAATCAGAGGATAAACATTCTCGTTAGAAAAATATTTCCGTTTACACGTAGTGAAGCGAAGAGCATATACAGGGTGTTTCAGTTAAATCCCCGGGCTAAATAATTCGCGAACGGGTGCACCAATCCACGAACTTTCTTTTTTAGAAGTATCTGTCCGATACCACCTACAAGCTGCACACCGTGTGAATGAGTGGGAGGCGCTCATTATTAAAATAAAAATGCAAATGAGTTTCGTCAAAAAGCGTATCTTCTAAAGCAGGGCGCTGTCGGCATTAAAACCTGAGACGGTCGTGGGATTTGAACCCACCACCTCCCTGTGACCTTGGAGCTACGAAGATCCGGTAAACATTCTAATAAAAAAAAACAAAAGAAAGAAACAGTAAACTACCTAGCACACATTCGTAGAAAAGTATCTTTCAAAAATCGCTAGACCAGCTCCCGTGGCATACTGGTTAGGATGATCGCTTTCCACGCCGAGACAGGGAGGCGACACGGGTTCGAATCCTGTCACCCGCTGTGCTGTCTCAGGTTTTTCCCTGGGTTTTCCGAAGACTTTCCAGACGAATGTCGGCACAGTTCCCCCTGAAGTCGGCCCAGGACGCATACTAACCCCCGTGTCCCCACCATTCCTTCCTGCTGTCCTCTCTCCATCTGTCCACATCTGCACGCCGCTCATAGCCACAGTTGCTTCGCGGCGCTAACGCGGGATTAACAAAAAATAATAACAAAAAAATCGCTAGTCGCTAGGTCAACAATGTTAGTCGCTGAGACAGCTCCAAAGTGGCCAAGTTCTCAGGGCTGTGCAATGCGAGCAGCCATCCAATAGATTTGCATGGGCGGAAGGGCGGCTCTGGATGATGCATGCGCGTAAACATTTACCTTCCGCAAGATTTCAATCGGCCAGGATGCAGACGGCGCCTGTGAGATGCACTCGTCGCGACACCGATTCGGTTAGCGTCCCTCGAATCAGGAAATGCTCTTCTTCTGAAGCCTTCGGGCCTTCAGGGCACAGGTTGACGTCACCTACAAAAATATGCAAAAGGGGGGCACCAACAAAGAAATAGGAAAGGCCCTGAAGTTCTCGAACAAGCTTTTTTTTTTGTTACTTTTACGCTGCGTTGTCGTGGGGCAGGCTCTCTTCTTCTCTCCTATCTAATTCCGAGTTAGCACAGCGATGCAACTGAGAGTGGTATGAACAGACGTATAGACAGAGGCAGGCAGTAAACAGACGGAATGGTACGCGTCCCGGACCCGAACGCGGCAAAAACCGGTCGTAAGAGACCACGACCTCGTGGTCTTTAGCACGCAAGCTTGCACCCAGAGTTGTACACGTTACTCGAAAAAAGTAATTGATTACAATTACTGTTACTACTGCGCGAAAAGTATTTCTTTACCGTTACAAATTACTTCATCAAAAATGTAATACGTTACCGATTAGAAATGTAACGCGTTACTTTTCCCGTTACTTTTAAATTGTCCCGCCTCCTGTCCCAGATGAGGACGACCATATAGGCGTTGAAACATCCGCTTCATTTCGTTACTATTGTTACTGTTGCTCCAGTAAGTCGCGGTTGTAAGGAATTATCGTATTACTGTGGTCTGCATGGAACACGTGAGGACTAGAGACGGCCGTCACAGTGACCTCTGCGTCATTGCTTCAGTCGAAGATCGGGCTTGCTGAAAAGTGTTGCCATTGTTGACAGAAGGTTAAAATAGTAATCGATTACTCAGTAATTGATTACCGAAAATTGTAATCAGATTACTTGGAAAATTACTTCCTCACAAAATTAATTGATTACGTTCAAATTTACTGAAGGGAGTAATTGATTACTAGTAACGCGTTACGTACAACTCTGCTTGCACCCAACGATCTGATGTTTTATCCACTGGACCACGCGGACCGTATAGCAGCTGTTTGAGGCGCACTCGCGAAATTCGGAAACGGTTTCTTGAACGCATTCTCGAAAATGGGGTGCGTAAAAGATGAGCATAAAAGATGGGATCGACGTGGGTATTGACACCATGCCGGCCCCGGCATGCCAGTGAGAAAGCCGCGTATACTAGATTTTCGGTTCCACTGAGGGGAGGTATGTGAAGTTCCCACTTGCTTCACGCGTGTTTCACATCATAATAGCATTTCACAAAACACGGCGAGTATGCGAAAGCTTCCGAGGGAAGGCAATTTCAAATTTCGTGTCTTCCCATTTCGCCTATTCCCATTTTGCCTAATGCTTCTTAGCAGATTATCTCGCCATCCCTTAGCAGGTTCACCGACCTCGAACTGCAGGGGGTCCCATTTGGCCTAATGTATGCTGCAGACGGTCCCACTTCGCCTACTAATCCGTGTTACGTAAGAAAGAAGGCCGTCCTCTGGCATGCTGCCAAAAGTCAATTTCGGATCTTCATATAACTTTACATGCAACCTTGTTGGTTTCACTGAAGCATGAGGCCTGTATTCATAATTCATATCACACTAGGGTTTCTTCCCTCATCTGTTGGTTCACAAATATAGACTGTGCAAGAGTGAAAACGTAGTTTTTATTTACATTTTTTTAATTAAAAGGGCAGCTTTGTTTTCTGCACTTCAAAATTCTTCCAAATTTGCAGCTCTACTCAATATGCATTAGATGTCCCACGGCATCGAGGTACGACATCATGTCCCGTTCGCCATTCTGAATTATTGACTGATCAATGACATTCTTAAGTAGCATCACAACTTGTTATTAATTCCAACGCCCTACGCCGGCTTTTTCAACTGACCCTAAGTGATTTGGGAGAAATTCACAGCACACCCTGGAGGAGACTAGAATTTGTACGACACTGACCAGAAAAGGAATTCCTGTCGGAAAATATTTCCGTGTATAACTCCCACCGTTAGATAATGCGCAGGCCCTCTTCAGAGCACCTTTTTACCGAATAACGCGCGCGTTATACACAGGAAAATACGGTAGTTAGGTTGAACGTGGGTTAAGGCGTCTCGCTCGGTGGTGTCGTGCTAACTGGGAGGCGGTGGGTTCGAATCCTACCACCGGTTGTGCTGTCTGAGGTTTTCCCTGGGTTTTCCGAAGACTTTCGAGACGAATACCGGCACAGTTCCCCCTGAAGTCTGCCTAAGACGCATATTAACCCCCTATCCCCCCACTCCTTCCTGCTGTCCTCTCTCCATCTGTTCTCATCTGTACGTCGCTCATAGCCACCTCTCATCTCCACATAGCCACATCTCGCTCATTACCCACCACGCCGTCGCTCGTATAGCTTCGCGGCGCTAACACGAAAGAAAGAAAAAAAAAGTTAAATTAAACACGACTATAGTGACACCAGTTTCCATATTTAACATCGCTCAGGTGACACTGAACATGGCTCGAAGCCTTGTTTCATTCGTCATGCTGTCCATCAGGATTCACTATGTAAAATGTTTGCAAAATGTTTTTGTTATATTTGTACATTATATTTACACCTTATATTTGCAAATGTAAAGGGTCTTTGTTTCAGACGACGTAAGGTAGTTGTCCGACGAGCACATTCATTTCTTGCACACGTCATCATCGGGTCGGAGCGTGTAACGCCCACTTGCCGACAGTCCCGTTTTGCCTAATGAGATTGCACCGCAGTCCCATTTCGCCTAACGGCTGTTACCCCTCCCGCCTCTTTAATCCGATAATCCGGGTTAGGCAAAATGGGAATAGGCGAAATGGGATGTAACCTTCAAATTTAGTGAAAACCACGTCGTGGTGTGGTAAGATTTTACACAATTTCCGGCGTCTGTCTCTGTATCAATCAAAATCCTCCGAAGAATATCGGAGGAATCCTTCCCGTTATTTTAACTTTGCATATTCCCCTCCCCTCTCCGAAGAAGCTCGAGTATATGAACCGTTATTGGTCGAGTGCAGACTTGTACGTATTTGGAGTATTGTATTTAAAATACTGTGTTTTAAACACAATTTGTGGTATTTTGGTACTCTACTCAATACTTTTTGTTTAGTGTATTTGTACTCTATTTAAAATACATTTTATGGTATTTTCTACTCAATACTCTAATTACATATTTTGGATCTCCCTCTCAAACTTTCTGTGTCTTGTCTTTCCATTATCTTGCTTGTTCAGTGGAAATTCCCTGACCCGGACTTGACCCGGACATTGGCCCTTCTTGGAAGTCTCCATTTAGAGATCTTGCCCCGTCTGTACTAATCCTTGGCGAGTGAGGGTTCTAATACGTGTGCCCTGACGTGGTGACGCCGAATTCTGACCTCGCCGAGGAGGCACCTGCTAGAAGTTTGCTTTGTTATGGGTCTCATATACTTAGTGGAGCTATGTGGTATCTCCTTTTCATCTTTTTGGGACTTATGTTTAGATGACTCCTATCACACATCGGCTTGTTTGGTGCGCGGGGTTTAGATGATTCATGTCACATAGCGGCGACTAACCGCATTGACCAGTGACCGGTGAGTTTTTGCGTTCAAGGATAAATAGTATCTTAATTGTATTTCAAATACTTTTTGAAGTATTTTGTACTCTATCCTAATTACTTTAATTTGTCATGTATTTATCATGTATTTATACTCTATCTTAATTACATTCTAACGTTAGTATTTATTATCTTATCTTAAATACATTTTTGAGTATCTTGTACATGTCTGGACTCGAGTGAACTTTGGGAACGATGAAAATTTGCCCGCTCGTGTGGGAAGAAGTTTCATCGTCGTTGTCCTGCCGCCTGTTATAGTTTGACATCGTTGACGTCACTTTCCCATTGCACTGCTTATCCATATTACAGAGATTGCCTTATTTTTTTAAGACCTCGCAACCGCATGGTACTGCGGACATTTCGTAACATGTGTCCAAGTCATATGCCTTGATGAGCAAATTAGAATGGTGCAAGTGAGCTGTCGGAAGAGGTAACATTTCCTTGAGTTTGAGGAACACGCAATACGAAGCGGACAACACAAGACTCGTGTTGTCCTCTTCGTATTGTGTGTTCCTCAAACTCAAGGAAATGTTACCTCTTTCTCATATGCCTTACCGATGTGTGTAGAATTTTTATGTGCGTAGATGATGTACACGTTTCTGGGATAACAGCCAATACCATACCCTGTTGCCATACCGAACTGTATATTACCATTCCGTATTACCGTGATTACTTTAAACCTACACCTCGTGAAAGCAGACTTATACGTAACGCGTTACACGAGTAATTGCGTTACTTGTAATAGATTACTTTTTTGAGTAACTTTGCGAGTAATCGATTAGTTTTGCGACCAAGTAATTTTTCAAGTAATCTGATTACAATTTTGGGGAACCGATTACCGAGTAATCAATTACTTTTCGACTAAGCATAATTGATAGACGAAACCAACCCGCAGGCTCCATTGCAGCCTTTCCTACCTGCTTTGCACTACATTGTAATAGCGTTCCGCACATGCCTTTTGAGCGCCTGGCGACAAGCTTCGGACATAGTAAGTCACCTTGAATTTCCAAGTTAGGATGTGGCGCGGCTGAAGACCACAAGGGTGAACTATAGCCGTGTTCAGTTTAAGAAGGACAGGAAATCTAGTCCGTCAGCTACATACGCCGTTGGAGATAAGGTGACGCAATAGTGCGCCAGGAAAACGAATGCAGCGCCACCAGTAGGGGAGTGCACTTTCCGCGGCAGCGTAGTGTCATGCGGCCAGCCTTAACAGCCAATACGGAAGCAGAGTCAGTATGATGGATTACATCATCTGGTGCAAGGAGGCAGCGTGACCTCATTGTGTCCAGCCATCCTATCCGCGGCGCAGTAATATTTTGAGAGTTGATGGACTAGATTTCTTTTCCTTCTTAAGTTGAACACGACGTGAACGCCTTCCAAGGAGATGCACAGAGAGGTTGCTCAGAACACCGAGTTCGTAGTTGCGATTGTCCTTCCTTCGGAAATGTTTATGGTGATGGAGGGAAAAGACGAAAACAATGTGTTGTTTAAATGCGTAATGCGTTTACATAAACAAAAGCTCTCCTATACCGTTCAAGGGCGACAAACTCCAATCTCAGAAAGCAGGTCGAGGTATGCGTAATTTTACGAACTTTAATTAGCCACATGACTTATTATTATCGAAAGTAAGGGGTCAAAGTAACGCGTTCCACTTTTAGCCGTTACTTGATTACAATTTTAGCCGAGTAATTTGTAACGGTAAAAAATTACTTTTGTCACCAGAGTAATAGTACGGGTAATCAATTACCTTTTGCGAGTAACGTGTACAAAGTCGTGAAAGTCAGGTGGTGACTGAGCAACGGGGTCCTCTCAGGAGTACTGAGCTTGCCATGTGGAAGCAATTACTTTTTCTGATTTTTATTTTTATTTTTTTTAAAGTGCCACCGCGTTTACTACGCAAACTGTCCGTTCCTCATCTCTCCCTCTATCTTTTTTTTTTTTTTTTTTTTTTGATAATGATCCGTACATTGAACTTGAAATATGTTGATAAACGTATAAACGACATAACTCTAGATAAGTTGCTTCCATTTTTCTTTTTCTTTTTTTCGCAGAGGATACTCTGCCAGTCTAGCTGTTGCATGATTGGCAGTCAGGCACCCCGTGTCACGAGTGTTACCGTCTCATCTGTATTATGAGTACCGTTGGGTACGGAGAAAATAGCGCTCTCAGTTCATGGTTCTCTGGGAAGCGTAAGGGACTAACGCTTTTGTCTTCATTTATATTACACTTTCATGGACGCACATCCTGTGGGATATCTCCTTACGTAAACAAAGCAACACTTGAAACTTTGTTTTGTAAGCCGTCGTTACTGATATTTTTTTTTTCGACCTCTTTTTCCTGTGCACTGACTTATGATTCCCGTTAGTTACGTCAGACCCCTAATATAAACTGGTGATACGTGAGGCCTTTTAGATAGGATACGTCCTGACCTTTTAGGCCAGGACGTATCCTATCTGGGGCCCTTTACCTCCCTTTACCATTGCGTTTGTCGTGCATACGGGCAACGCGATGAGCACGGCTGGAAACAAGCGCACAAGGACAATCAAAATGTGCATGCTATTTGTAACGCAATAGAGACAGTGGAGAGCTTGCAAATTGAAAGTGCTACGAAACAGACAGTTCTGACGGATTTCTTTCGCAAATAAATTGTAAATCAGCAACTGAATCGTCTTCATTTTAGTACAGCATGTAGCAGTAGATCCACACAGGTGTATGTGTGTGTGGGGGGGGGGGGGGGCGTTTGTTCCGTGTGTTTCTCCCAGACTTGTACAAAATATTGCGCAAAAGTATTTAAAATAAGATACTAAATACTCCACGGAAAAAGTATTTAAAATAGAGTACAGAATACTCAAAACTGAAAGTAATTTGAGTAGAGTACTACATACTCTAAGAAGTATTTAAGATACTCTTTAAAGTACTTTAGTATTAGCAGTAAGTGAAACGCGTATTCTGAACGTGGCCTTACAAATGAAGGGAATAAACTTCATCAGCGATTCATATATTTCATTTGCAACGTCTTGGTGTCAAGTAATGTTTGGTGAACTTTGGTGAACCCAAGTGAACTTTGTTGATATGTTCTGACCCAAAACTTCGTAATCCCTCCTGTATGTCGGTTCGGGTCTTTCAACCTCTGGCACATGTTTATTGCTTTGATGACCAATGAAATAAATGCTGGGATTATCTTGTACCTAATCCCCTGGTGATTCACCTGGCAATATGAATAGGAACGGTTTTCTGACGAAGTTGGCTATTGACAAGCAAGGCCAGGCTTGGGATCAGCCTATTGTACAAGAGGATAAATGACAGATTCGCGAATTCCCGAAAAAGGAAAAAAGAAGAAAAAGGGGGTTAAATTCCAGTGAGCTGAAAATCTCGGCACGGCGGGAAGCGTGCTGGATATGGCTTGACGAGGAAGGAAAGTATTTTGAGTACTGAGTAGCAAATACCGAAAAAAGTATTTTAAATACATTAAAAATACTTGTCGCAAAAAAGTATTGAGTAGAGTACTAAAATACCGGAAAAAGTATTTAAAATACTGTATTTTGAGTACGTACTCAAGATACGTACAAGTCTGGTTTTTCGTTAATATGACAATTTCGCTTTATGACCAAAATCGGCGGGAACGGACTTGGTCATATTAACGAGTTTAGACTGTATTCGTTTCATCAGTTTAGAGGCAGTCAGTCACCTTGGTAGTTAAAGAAAACAGAACTCCTAAAGCAGTAAATTGGGAGACGTTAGTGCTTAGATACCGGCACAGACGATCCTCGACACTTGCGCCAGTTAATTTTGCGAGAAATTAACATTAAATATAGAATAAAGCAGCTATGTAAACAATAAAAAAAAGCGATGTGAACGGGGTACGTTCAAAAGATGATGAGTACCTTCAGACTGTTCAAGCATACCAATTCTATTGCGGGTTACAGCGTATATGGCCGCATACTCTGCACACATAATCAGCACACGTCCAATATTCTATATGCGGCAACGTAAATAGCAGAGACTGATCAAACACTTACGAGACAGGCGTATAACACCCAGAACAAAATAAAAAAGAAGGCTATGACGTGCTTTCTTTCGATGCTCAGAGTCATCGTATAAAGCAATTAAATTCGTAACCAAACAATCATTTACAATTCAATTTTATAGCCAGCGTCTCTGAGTTCACTGTCAGTATATAGCCTCCCGTTTTTTGCGGTCTGCGGGGCAATCAAGCCACGCATTCGAGACAAAACTTGCCGATTACATTTCATAATATATCCGCCGCCCACTAGCACTTTTCGAGATAAAGAAAATAAAACGAAGCTTTCGCGTTTGAAGTGACGTAAGCATTGGTAGGCACATCTTCGTCGATGTCACGACGGCGTGGGAGCAAAGTAAAGGCCACCGATGATTGGTATGGAAATTGCAAAAATCGGAAGCAGCTTACCGTGACGTCACCTGAGATGGGACGCTGGCAAGAAAATTCAGTTATTTGATTCATATATTTCGTACGGTGAATTTGATCATCATACGAAAACATGCGAGCGCAGTATTGTGGCTTTCGGTTTGGGTCCGGACAGTCGCTTCAAAGCTTCCCAAGCTATGACAAAAGGGCGGCACTAAACGACAAAGGGTAACATTTAAAGCCACCCATTGCACGAGCAACGGCTTAAGTTGAACAGTTCGTGATACAGAGGGGAATACTTCTTCATAAAAAAAAAAAACAAAAAAAAACACTTCGGTCAGTGGTAATACAGTGTTGTTATTTGTTGCTTCCTCTTCCTGGTATGACAACACCATTTACGTTGGTTACAGGATACCTATTCTTCGCACCATCAGATGTCTCAGCTTATCAGCTTGGTCCCTTTGTTGTATTGAATCTCAGAATTAATAGTATATCCCGGACGAATCAGGCGAATTATTAGAATCCCGGACGAATATTTAGTATCCCGGAATCAGAATTATAAGAAATGCATAAAAAGGTACGAAACCCAGGAACACGAGCGTTTTTTTTTTTTTTTTTTTGTTCCCACACCAAATATTGGATAGACGCTTTAAATGCTTCATTCTGGGGTACAGGTAGGGTTCCGCGTTTTCGATTTTAATTTTTGGGCGGATTCGGCGTATGTTTTTCGACGTTTATTGATTTTCACGAAATCGGCGTTTTTGTTTTTTCTGGAGTGTACACGGTTTACCCGAAAGTTATTGGCGAATAGAAATCACAATGTTATTTCCGCACGACGCTCGTTCAACATGGCATTGTTCGCTGCGGTAGAAGAAAAGGTGAAGAAGAAAAGAAAAGGTGAAGACAGAAGAAAAGGAAAAGGCAAAGAAAAGGAAGGACACAAAACTAACTAACCTAAAACTGAAAAGTCACACACACGGTCCCACAATCCAGCAGGCTGGGCGCTGCCCCAGTGCCATTTGTAGATAGTGAAACATGATGATGGAGATCGCAGGTTTACCAGCAGCTTGCACTGTATATACACAAAAAGTGGATGTTTTATGGTAGGAAACCTTTAAAGTAAAAAAAAAAAATATTAACATCACTGACTGGAAGGTGCTTGTTTGGTTCGGCAATATGTCCCGGCAATATGTCGGTATATGTGTCAATATAAAAACAAATCGTTAGCGTTTTGCCGGGTATGTCAAATCTACACAGGATGCCAGTTGGAAGGTATGCTGTAAATCCATGTCATGCACTTTTGTAATGTGGCTTTCCGTTTAGAATGTGTGTTATGTTTGCGGTACATGGAAATATTATCGTTCAACAAAGCAAAAATTAAAACATGCGTTTTCAGCACACAAATACACCTCACATTACACATGTATCACGCCCCCTATACAACAATATTAGGCCAAAGGGTGTGATACACCACAGTTACACCCTTAAAAATTTCCAAAAGGAGAATTGTAAGAGTGTAAAATGGGCGTGATCCTCTTTTACACCCTTAGAGGTGTGGAAAGGTTAAGGGTGAGTGGAAAAAACTGGAAAAAGACGAGCGGACAAATAAACGGTGCACTATACAGCACAAGACTCAAACTCCTTTGTTCATTCAAATTGCTGCATTCAATTGCTTCAATTCAATTCAATTGCTGCATTCAAATTGCCAAATCCAGCCCACCACCGCTCTACTATCGTCGTCATCTTGTACAGCTACAGTATTAGTCAGTTTTCGTGAATCGTTTTCGGTTCGCGAACGGTATCGCGGGTGACCAATGGTGGCCAACCGTTCGCGAACCGTTTCAGTGAAAACGATTCACTCCCTTCCAACGCGTTCGTACCGAACCCTCTGCACGCTTGCTGTCTGTCTTACTTGGACGCCGTTGCTTCGTTCTACTCTTTCCTCTAGGGCGACTCTCCTCGTCCTCAGATGCTGATATGGAGGTGACCTGGGCTCGAATCCCGGCACCTGTGAAGTCGGCCTAGAACCCCCGAGCCTTCCGCCCCACCGGCAGGCAGATCACTCGGCAATAACAGACCACCAACTAACCAGATGCTGTTTGACCTCGAAAAAAAAAAAAAACAGGCGGTAAGCCATCGGGAACTTAGTACGTCCTGGACAAACTTGAAAGGAAACTGCGCTGGGGTCTGTCTGAGACGCGCCAGCGGTAACCAGTAATGAAGAAAAAGCAGCGGACAACGGAAACGTATGGAAGACTGTTCTCCCTCGATGACGGCCGTTGAACAAATTAGAACGGTGCAAGGACTAAAATACTCGACCCGATGAGGACAACAGGAGTCTTGTGTTGTCCTCAAGCTCAAGGAAACTGTTACCTCTTTCTACGCCCGTTGTCCAGAAGGCAATCGGAGCCTATAGTTGACGGGACCTGTATGAACAGGGGTTGGGCCTACAGTGGTCCCGGCAGGACTAAGGACGTTGTGGAAGAAGATGCGCCTGTTCCACCTGAGCTAAAATTAGAGGCGTCAAACTTTTACGGTTTCGGTTTTACCAGTCGTCTATATAGAGCCATTTCAAGGAACTCCTGGATTCTGATGCCAGAGCGTGTCAAAATGGCCCCAAAACTGTCGTGTGCATAGCCCTCGATCCCAAATCGTCCACGTCGTCGTAATGCTCCCCGCTGAATGTCTTCGGCGACCGTGCAGGGGCTATGGGCGTGGCAACAGGTTGCGCCACTTGGGTACTGGTCTCCGCAGTCATCTTCTTCTTGCGTTTAGGGGGTTCTAATGGACCGAATTCTGCAGGCAGACCAAGCTGTCTTCTGCTTTGTCGCAGTTGGTCTTCCAGGCCGTTGGACAAGGAATGCCCCGCACCTCCACCAGAAATGTCACGAAGCGAAATGGGTCGGCGAGTCGTCGAATAAACAGCGAACGGTTTATTAGACTACTTGGTAGCAAAACACAAGAGTGATATAGCTCTCTGAACACAACTGAGTCCAAAGAATGAATGCTTGGAGCGCACAAGCATTTAAGCGTCGCGCCGAAAAGTCTAGAAACAGCACGTGCGTTTGCCAGAGAGCAGGCGATGTGCCTGGAAGCTTCTTGCTTTTCCTTCAGCCGGGATGAGATGTACCGTTTCGTGCCTGCCCTGGAAGTTTCGCGATGATGATTCGTGGCAATATTGACCATGCAAGAAACGTGCTATATGCATACAAGACTCTAAAGAAGTTAAAACTCATCCCCTATCCACGTCACTTGCCCCATGCTTTTCTCTCCTCTCGGGTACCTTTGAGGGCACCCACTCAATGGTTTGGGATCTGGGTGTTCTGTATGTTCCGGGGGCACTATATGCTGAGCTCGCAAACGTTGGCTACGTAGCATTTTATTCAGCTTGACGATAACGCGCTCCCCTCATGAGGCGCATAACAATTGACCAACGAAGAGAAGGCAAGATGTGTCGACAGCTGGCTACTTGGCAGAGCGGAGAAAATCATGGAAAGGGCAGTGTTCAATCAAAGGCTCAGGTAACGGTACGGGCGTTTCATCATCTGCCCGATGGCGAAACAGTTTCGCAGCAAACTTAAATGGCCTTCCTGGCCGTTGGGATCGATGGATATATATCTTGAAACACCTCGTTAAACATGTTTTCTTGCTCTTCTTGGGGGGTCACATGTTCCAACTATGGAGCGTTTTTTTTTTTCTTTTCTTTTCTTTTTTTCGGGTGGCAGAACATTTCTTGCCGGAGAAGGTCTGAGCCTTGTTCCTTTTATTTTTTCGAAATGATAGCAGCTGCGCCGTGTTCTAAGAAATATGAAAAGAGTATAGATCGTGTGGCACAGCAGCTCATCAGAGCTCTGGCCAGAATTTCAATGATTTACAGGGGGGGGGGGATATATTTATTAGACGAAAAGGGAAAAAAAACGGGGAAACGTCAGCCAAACGGGACGTCGGCTTGCTATTCCAGAAATAAGAAATAATAATAAATAAATAAAAAGAAAAGATAAGAATTACAGGTTGATGATTTACAGGTTTAATGCCGTGTCCATATGCACATGTACAGGGCGATCTTTTCATAATCGAGACAGAATTTTATAAAAGAAGAGGCTCACTGCTATACACAGATGGCTGCTTCGCTATGTGTTTCTTGTTGTTGTTTTTTTACATTTTCCTGTTAGCGCCGCGAAGCAACTGTGGCTATGAGCGGCGTACAGACGTGGACAGATGGAGAGAGGACAGCGTAAAGGAAGGAGTGGGGGACAGGGGAGGGGAGGGTATAGGTTTCTTCAACTCGTTTGATATTACACGGATAGGCATGTCTGTAGTGTAATTATAAACACAATTCGCTATTTTTTTTTAATCGGAGGTTTTCGGGCAATGTGAGATGGCAGACTTGAAGCCGGTCATTATTCAAGTTCAAGGCAATTCTTTTTTTTTTTTCAGGATCCTGCATGAAACGAGCAAAATAGGTTGAAAAATGCATCACCAAATGTTGCTATGCAAATGTGCCGAAACCGAAACTATCGCGTCTCGCCCGTTGGAAGAACAACGCACATTTCACGTCGGAGGACCACGTGCTTTGAAAGGATGCAGCTGATTGGCGTTGGCGCATATCCGCTGGCCAAATAGGCGGCTGGAGGCGAAAGTCGCGTATTTTCCTGCGTTCGTGATGCGCGTGGTTTCGGTTTCGGTTCATTTGCGCAGCGAAATTTGGCGATGAATACGTCAACTTACGTGCCTAGGGTACGTCACCCTATAGGATGCTACACCTAATAGCACTCTAATCTTCAATACATTGTCCTCTGCAAACATTCGCTTACCTCATTTCTAACAATGCAGCGGGGACTTGGAAAACAAAGAAAGTGAACCTTCAAATACATGCAGGATTAATCAGTTCCGCAATTAACTCTTAGTTTTAGGTCTTCACGATGCTGTCTGCATTACTTCACATATGAAACGCGTCCCAAGACTCTTTCCTTTTTCCCTCGACTCCCTCGGACAGATTCTCAAATACACTGGCACTGGAGAACTTGCACACACGGGCGGAATCTTGCATTCCTTGAGTCGAAAGAATATTCATTCCCGGTGCTTGCATGGACACAGATCTGGTCCAGGACCCTGACCAAGCTTTTCTCTCTCTCTCTCTCTCTCTCTTTTCTGAGACCGTGCCTGCTGCATACAATCGGTAGCAGGCTTTTGTCAGTGCTGGATGTTGCCTTCTTGCCACCGACCTTCGTGTGGCTTTCCATGAATTCCAGTACGAGGAAAGCATGGGTGTGTGCGAAAAGTGAAAGGGGCGATGCGAAGACAGTTGCCCACGCTCAGGATTTTCTCATCTGCTTCCACCAACCGGCCTGCGTTTACGCTGTTTTATATTCATAATTTCATAGTTTTTCTCGCAGGCTGGCAACCATTGAGGTAGCGGAAGGTCGTCCTTGCTGTCTCTGCTGTCGCATAGAAAAGCAGTACTTCGTGTGTCAGCTGGACATCCACGTTGCATCGTAGAATAATGCCGTAACTTTTGGACGATAAATGTGTATACAATATGCTGATGATGGTCTATTTCAAATACGTTACGGTGCTCTACATAAAGCGTTGGATCAAATCAACCTAACGGATACTAGAAAGATTGCTCTATAGCACAGGTTGCCATAAAGCATAACAGCTAGACAAGAAAGAACCGATAATAAGGGTATATGTCACACTGCGCCATAGAAAACGTGAAATATCCGAAATCCTTAACACTTAACCGAGAAGCAAGTGAGATTCTGAGAATACTACGAGCCAGAGAAAATAAGATAGATGAAAATATGTAGCATCACTGCAACATGCGTGATGCACACGTCCGGCAACTTAAATAATAAGAGATCCTGAATTTAAGCTACTGTGGCTGTAGTAGGAAGGGAGTTGCCTCAAGACAGAAGCCGCCCATATTTCGAACAGAAGAACAGTCTCTGTTCGAAATATCTTCGGCTTCTGCAGGAGGCAACTCCCTTCCTACATCTCTACCGGTTCGCTGAATTTCTACCCATCTATGTGGCTGTAGTAGGGTATTCCACCCGGTGAGAAAATATATGATCGCATCATCGTGCAGCAGTTCTACTAAGGCACATTTCCTACTAAGCCACAAGTCCTACTAAGGCACGTTTAGAGTCAATATTCTTTGGATACCACAGGAGGATATTGAAAACGAGAACCAGTTAAATATTTTCCGGTGATGTCTGTGTACAAAACGTTAAGAATAACGAAGACTCGTGTCTTTCTACCCTAGACTTATTTTTATTGTTGGCCGTTTACGTAGCTAACATGCGCGTAAGCGATGTTGGCGATACCTCTGGACTTTTCGTGCTGCTGCGCCTTGATGTTGGGCGACTTATCTTTTTACTACCGCCACCAGAAGTTCACCGACATTATCTAAACTAACATTGCCAAGGTGAACTCCTGCACTGATCCACGCACTCATAAGTCGTTCACACTATATGTCGCTTTCTTTGGACATAGCTCTGCAAAAGACTTTGGGAAGTAAAATATTCTTACGATATTGAAGGGGCTAAAAGCTTAGCTATACCAGCGCATTCTTCTTGATGAAACCCTGGACGAAAACCTGGAGCTATCGAACTTCGCAGAAGGCGTGCAATGAGGTGCGGCCCAATTTGGCAACCGCTTCGTTTACGTTGGCAGCGACGTTTTTCGAGGCTGTTGATAGTCTGACCTGAATCCCCCAGCCTCGAAACTACGTCACCAACGTGTGCGACGCCTTATTTCAGTTACCTTTTATAGATTCGTCGTGGCACCTTTGGACGTGGTGTCAATCAAGGTCTTCCGGATAGTCGCAACCACAAAGTCACAGCAAGCAAGCCTTGGAAAGCGCTCCTTTGAAAGTGGCCGTCGTTGGTACACAGATAACGTGCATTTAAAAACACTAGGCCTGTTCACGTACGACTGAAGGACGGGATGCAGGGCATTTATCCAGAACCGTGCGGAGTCTGCACGTATATGTTCAGGATTCGTAGTAAAGTAAAGTAAAGTAAATACTACGTTCCACACACACACACGAACGAAAACAAAACAGCGTTCCTCTGACCGACATTCAGCGTGGTGGTTCTGAGTATTATATGGGGTTTATTCACATGACGTCATCCGCGGGAGACCGCCACTGTCGCTAGCACGCAGATGTTCTGCATTCGGCCGCCATATTGTAGGTCCCATACAAGCCGTTACACATATCGTACTCACCGTATATTTGCTGTTTCGAAGTTATTGTGCTGTGTGATTTGTAGCATATCCAAGTAATTCCCATGTTTCCGACGTTAATAGTCATTCAAAAAGCATATGGCAGCGACCGAAGGCGGGAACATAACTTCGAGGGACCTACAGTATGGCAGCGAGGTGACGTCAGTGAATAAACCCTATAAGGAATTAGTTATAAGAAAGAAATGTATGCAACCCCCAAGTACAGATGAAAAGCGAGGTTACGTGCAAAGAAACAAGGGAAAGGGTGCAGGCTAGCTGGTATAGATCCATGAAGAAGACCGAGAGACACGGACACAGAAGACGACACCTACGTGTGTCGTCTTCTGTGTCCGTGTCTCTCGGTCTTCTTCATGGAGGTTACGTGTCTTCCTAATTTATGTGGTGGCTTACGTTAGCTCTTTGTAAAGTAGCGTAGAAAATTGCCCCAGCGGCTTGCTGTACGCGAGATGCTTAGGACGCTTAGGGCATTTAGGACGCTTAATTTCTTTGCGTACGAGGCTGCCTTGGAGGCCTCAATTTTCGGCTTCTAGTGCCGGACAATCACCAGACCTGCTTACTTCATACCCTCATCTCCTTTTATCATCATCACCTCATCTACCAGCTATAATCGTGACGATGCCCACAGCTGTGAGGCTAGCAATGTCAAGCTTCTTGCAACATCACCACCACAACCTCTTCTTTTTATTGTTTTCCCTATCATCGTCATCATCATCACTCCGTCGTCGCCGCCGCCGCCGAGAAGAAAAGCCAAATAAAAAGCGCATGAGAATCACACGCTGAGAAGGCATAAGGAAATCCAGATCTTGACACTCTTCCAATCGGTTCGGGAACGACGTTCGTAAGCAATTACCGCACAAATTGTGTGTGGCACAGCCTAGGCGCCAGGAACCTCTCTTTATTTCTCACGATGCTGATGCTGATAAAGGCATTCGTTTTCTTCCGATGTTAAGCCTGAGGAACCTAGTCCTCCGAGCTGCCAATGATTGAGCTGCGATGGTTGTTTATTTCTCCGCTTCTACGCGAGCGGCTTCCATGGAGTTTCCAACAAACATCCGTGTTTACGAAAGTCCCTGAAAACTGCTCGCTCCTTTCTGGTCAAGTAAGTTAGTCAGCGAAGATTCATATAACTATGCATCTCAATTACAAGTATATATCTATATAGTTGTGGAAGGAAAAAGACGCGGACAACAGATTTTAGGGAAGTTAGAAACACTAGTTCATTTAATGGGCAGAAATTAAAAGTTGAATGAAAAAAGGGGTCGACGTTGCGACAGTGGCACTGTGACAGTGCCACTGTCGAAACGTCGACCCCTTTTTTCATTCAACTTCTAATTTCTGCCCCTTAAATGAACTAGTGTTTCTAACTTCCCCTACAATCTGTTGTCCGCCTCTTTTTCCTTCCACAACTGTAAAACTTCGTGGCCGTTTGATTTTTTGTACTTCCCTCGACCTATATATATATATATATATCTACACTTGTACGACGAACTATTATTCAGTTCACCTGTGGCTGGCTTTACGAAGCTCTCGAACCTTGCAGGACCCTGAACTATGATAGAGGAGTACGTTTACCCCGGTGGGCGATTAAAGCGATTATATCTAATTCGTCATTCTCAGTAGGTCGGTTCTTCGCTTCAGTCGGTCGGTTCTTCGTAATCCTACCAGAACGTTACATGAAAATGCTGGCCTAGCGGACTAAATTCCTCAATAAATGTTGAAACTATATAATGTTGAAATTATTCGGTACAACAACTATCGTAAGCTACAAATATAAAAAATATATAGATGAGTCGGGCGAAAACCCGAGAAAATTTATGATGGTAATAAATTATTAATTACTAATTAAGTAATTAAGTAATAAATTTATTTATTTATTTATGGTAATTTATAAATCATAATGGAAATCTAACAATTATAATCGATTAGGTTTCTCGGGTACTTCCCGGCTATACTAGACAACATTAGTTAGTTATAATTATAATTATTATTAATTATTAGTTATAATAATAATTAGGTTAGTTATAATTAAAGGCATGCAAGACGCTTATGATTGTCGCTGTCTCGTGACGTAAAAACACGAATTATCAAGATATTCAAGTGAATATAGTTTGCGCTCGCTCAGGGCAGTCCTTTTCACTTCTACTTTTTACTAATAAAACGATGGATAATTACAACTTCCACACAAAATCCAACGTTTTTAACAGACACACACACACACACAAATTGGATGCCATAACAAGCCAATGTACTGGTCGTATTACTTAAACATCAATCTGCTCGAGTATTTATTTATTTATTATGCATGCGTCAAGAACCCTTCACACATTACGTGACAGAGTGGTAAGTGCATGGGTTTTATTTTTTTAAAGGTACATAACATATAGAATGGAGAAAAACACACAATAAAACGAGCTCAGAGTACTGATGCAACAGGGGATGATAATAGATGCAAAACAGACGCTCCGAATTCTACTTTGTCGCGTGCGGATACATTTCGTTCTGTTGTTCTCTGTTGTTCTCGTCCATATTGTTCTGTTCGAAATATTTCCTCGTCATTGGTACGTAGCATATTAAACGTCGCCGGTTTTCGCCATCACCACCACCAAATGTCGCTGCTCGTACTGTCTTCATTATGTCTACCCGCGTTCTCACCGACCTTTTTTTTTACTTTTTTTGTAGACATACGTTTCCTGCTGCCTGTCAAGCCGCATCTTTTTCTTTCGCGAAGCCTCCTTCTTCCAGGGACGATAACAATAAAGCTATTGAACCCGTTGATTGCCCAGCATAATTAATGTCAAAGTATCGGCCACCGGAAATGCGACTGCATAATGATATTTCTAAATCCCCAAAAGATGAAGCAGAGCTTGCAGGATTAATGAGACAGCATGCCCAGACAGAACATCATCTCCCACGGACGTCCAAAATAGATATCAATGTCCATATCCGGAAATTGATGTCCGCGGGACTTTTCTAGGATATTCATGGAGGGATATCCGTAGCCGTATACACGGCTGTTTCAAGATTGTCCGAATCAGCTCCCTGATGGGATGCTGTACGGATCATGTATTGCGTGAGAGAGAGAAACGGTGGACGATGTAGCACTGCACAAATTCGAGTTTCCATGGACCAACTCAATTTCTCAAACCAAAAAACTATTTAAAAAAAAAACAGACTTTATCTTCATGGTGACTTAATACGCCCATCATTTCCTCATTTCAATGTTGTTTGTGTACGCAATCGAATTAAACTTAGACATCTCACCCTTCAATTCGACACACTGGCGAACAGGGCTCTGGAATGTGTGTAAAGTAACAGAAAATAAAACAACCTTACGACAGTGGCAGAAGTTAGAAAAATGGCAGAAAGAAAGACTCTGATTATGCTACTACAAGTGTATACCGTCTTTAAAAAAAATAAAAAAGCAACAATATTCGCTGGATACATGCAGCATCCGGGAGAGCTCCTTCTTACGTCCGTATCTCCTGGATATGTGATACGTCAATGAAATGGACGTTCGTAGGAGGTACTTCTCGCGCCCACCTGGATGTCCCACGGATGTCCGCTGGGGATATCAAGATTTATTAAAGAAAGGGAAAGGTCAGCCAGAGAAAAAAAAGCAACAAGAAATACTGAAAAACCACACACACGGAGAAATCCGGTGGAGAAATCTCTTTATTCTATGGATATCCTTATCTCCGTGAAAGTATGTCCGATGGACATCCATGGGACAGAATGACTGGGTGGTAGAGTTAACGTTTATTTCGACGACACCACAATACGTGAAAGCTAATGCGAATAAATTACATTGCTTTTCGCGAGAACTGTTGAGTGGAGCCCGCGAAAAAGTTGCACAGGTGAGTTCACAAATCTGCGGCTTCAAGTCGATTAATTGGCATCAAACGCGATATTAGCAATAAACGGAATTTAAGACACACACGGTAAATGGCTTTTCGTAACGTGTACATCGGGTTAATGCAATAGAATGCGTGAGAGTGAACAACCAAGCCTCCGGTCGTATAGCAGACGACATTTCTGTCGTTATTATACACTTGCGTGCATTTGCAAATGACAAGCCCTGGCTGAGCCACAGGAACATGTCTGTAGACTGTATTTTCGAATGCAAGGTAAAGGCTTCCTATTCTGCAAGGTGTTCTTTACTTCTGCAGACTTCCCATATAGGAACGCCACAAAATCTTGCGCTGTGGTTGTTGTATCAGGGTATCATTGTGGTTGTATCAGTGGTTGTCGTTTGCAAACAAGTGCAGGATAGTAGTTTGCTACGATCGTTCTCGCACACATGCTGACCAGCCTGACAGCAATGTACACCCTGCTTCCTTTGATGGTGTCTTAACACAAAATGTAGACATCACAACGACGGGCACTGCGTGCATCTCTTCTCTAACGGACACAAAGCCAGCAGCCGAGCCAATGAAAGTTCGCGGTCAGTATTTCGCGACGTCACGTCACAGCACGGAGCAAAGGCGGAAAACTAATAGACCGCGCAATAAGGAATGTAACGAAACAGAAAACCGGAAGCGCAAATTTCATCGATAAAAAAAAATCTTATTGGCCGGAAATTACATTGTTAACCTTTCGGAAAGCGAGTCTCCGTTCCAGGAAATGCACGCCGCTGAGCGTCTACATTGGTGCCTGCAGTGGTCATTTGTAAAAGTTACTTTCCTGATAAAAACTAGCAGAAACGCAATGTTTTCAGCGTTGATTTTGGCGCAGTCTGGTGGGTCTTTTCTTCTTTTGTAAGTCCGTGTTAGCGCCGCGAAGCAACTGTGGCTATGAGGACGTATAGGCGTCGACAGATGGAGAGGAGACAGCAGGACGGAGTGGGGGACAGGGGGTTAGTATGCGTCCTGGGCCGACTTCGGGGGGAACTGTGCCGACATTCGTCCCAGATAAAACCTGAGACAGCACAGCCGGTGACAGGATTCGAACCCATGTCACCTCCCAGTCTCGGCGTGGAAAGCGGTCATCTTACCCACCATGCCACGGGAGCTGGTATAGGGCGTTTTACGTATACACACTCGAGCCAGTGTAATTTTTTTTTGTGCGCCACTACAACGACCAACGGCATTCGATGACCCGAACATATCGCGTGGCAAGAGGTGACTTGTCCGTGACATCACAGTAGATTTTCACGCTGACTTCGCACTTTTGTGCGGCATAAAATTGCGGCGCATCGCTCCAAGGCACGTTTTTTCGATTTTTAATGCAAACCCAAGCAGCACAATGTACTGAAAGTCGAGTGCAATAGGGGTGGACGGGTAGGTGGAAGGCCTTGAACAGGCTCCTGCAACTAAAGAACATTGATAAGACACATACCGTCCACCCCTATTGCACTCGACTTTCAGTACATTCTGCTGCTTGGGAAGAGCTTCTCGTAATTTTTGCCTCGCAATCAATAAATAACGAATAAACATTACTCGGCTAACTGGCGTAAAATAACAATTTACTTCAAATAGGTTGTTGAGTGAGTGTTGAATCAATGGACCGTGTGAAGTTTCCATTACTTTTTACACGGGTGTTACGCCAATCGTTTAAATACTATGCAAAAGCAATCCAAGGTCAACTACGTGTGGCCTAACAATATCTCGTCATTGGTGGCTTGACTACCTCGGGACTTTACACAGTACAGAGACAATTAAGCCGTCTGAATGCAGGGGGGGGGGGGGGGGGGGGGTCTATGAACGAAGATCGAGTCGCGAAAATACATGAACATTCCATCCTATTGTTTGAACGTCCGATGTGATAATATTCCTACCGAAACAAGCCCAGTTCGAGGTTATCAGCCAGGCTCTCCGTCAGGTGTAAACATGCGCCTCACTAACAAACCCCGTGACGTTGCAAGCATGGAAATTTCCCGTTGCTTCTTCCACCTGCTGATTACGACCCCCCCCCCCCCCATTAAAACCATAATCTCTCTCTCCCCCCGAATAAAGTCACGCTGGTTTCAAGTGTGACTTCTGTCCTGCAGAGATAAAATTCTTCTGCCGAACCCAAAGTTATATACACACTACATCCCATCTAGCACAGGTTACTTACACGATAGTTAAGTGCTTCGACAAACATGTTTTCGACTGACAACGTGTCACTGCCCCTTTAATTCTCTAATGCCTAAAAAGATATCAAAATGCCATGAGGCAACAGACGTCACCTACAGGGATCTCACCTGTTGTGATTCCATGTCAAGTATAGATTACCATCAACAACAACTTTATTTGGAGATGATGACTAGCCATTACCCATTACACCATGCTCGCATAGCATTCCCGTCACATTGCGAAGGGCCTGTCGTTCGCCCTTACACCGAGGCTGTATATAAATTATTTCCCTTTATTCTTGTTTCAAACGCAAATACAAAATCTTTGGGGCCAACGCCGGTGTCGCAGCGGTAAACGTGTCCTCTCACTCAGCCATGGGTAAGTCACTAAAACAAGTAATTAAGTTACAGTTAGCCTGCAATAGTAGTACCTCAGCTAGGGTTTCTCTGAGTTACTCCATTTGAAATGTAGCTAGTTACAGTTACCACGTTAAAGTAACTTAGTTACTTTACAGTTAACGTTTTAGGGGGGAAAAAAAAGGCCGAATCAATATGTATCTCAACAACTTTGTTTTGGCACTTGGACTGTTCTAGCCTGGTTATACCCTGTTATAAATAGAGGATGGATTGTAAGGGGATGGATCGACCATGGATCGTAACAGAACTGTGGGAGTCAAAAGTTAAAGTTAAAGAGTAAAGTTAAAGCACAATAAAGTAAAGTTAAAAGTAAAGAGTAAAAGTTAAAGCCCATACGGGCTTCGTGTGAGATGACAAAATTCATGAAATTCCAGGCTGGGAAAAAAGGCAGCGAATTTGAAGGCTCCACAAAAGGACACAGGGAACTGACGCGTGGAAAGTATTGCAATACCAGAGTAACTTAGTTACAATTACATTTTCCAGTACTCGTACTTGTAAGTTACTGCCCAATACTGCTCGCACTTATCTCAAGGTCGCGGATTCGAACCGGGCTCGCACGAGCGGCATAGGCAGGTCATCTTCGAGAGACGTAGCTGTGCGACATGTACTGAGATGGCTGTGGTTTTTCATTATTATTTTTTTTATTAAACTCGCGCGACACGCGAGTCGGAGTCGTGACGTATGACGGCGCATCGTACGTCATCGACTCAGAGTTGTTGGGAGTCGACTCTCGAGCACCTCTGATGTTGAATTTCCGAATTTTAGAACGAGAGCCACTGCCACGGGGATAATGTCACGAGAGCCGCGCGACGTTGTATTTTCGGGTTGACGCTGATATAAACTACTTAAAAATAAATACGTTGAAAAATAAATTCCTTAAAAATCCAACTTCCAAAATAAACTTTCAAGAATAAGAACTCTGAAAAATAAACTTTGCAAAATCAACGCGTCGAAATAAATCTGTCAAAATCCATCCTCTCTAATTGGTGGACAGCCGAAGTTTTCTACGACCACGTAGGAAAATAGTGCTCTCTGCACTCTTGGAATGAGCATTCATCTGAGAACGAGAATTTCGCTCTATACTGGAAGTGGGTTGTGTGCACATTCTCCGTGACTACGTGCTTCGTATACAGTGAACCCTCGTTATTATGACCATGGTCCTTCCTGAAAATTTTGGTCATAATGCGGAATTGTCATATTAACGGGGCGGGATTTGCAGAGGTTTCACTGCATTGTTCCCCAGGAGTATGGTCGTAAAGCGCGTATGTCAGATTATCGGGGGTCATATTAACGAGGGTTCACTGTATTTGTATTTCTATTCTAAAGGAGAACAGTAACGAAGGGGACAGATTCGAAGCGTCAGCTATATAGCTTGAACCCACGTATACGTGTAGCCGTTCATGCATCCACCACTTCCGCTTGCCATGACTACGTAGGCAGCATACCTCCGAGTGTGAGCAGAAAACAAGGAATTCGAACAAAGGAACTTACATACAAGACGAATAACTTTATGCCACGGGGCGTTCCAGCGTATATAAGGATGGCATCGTTCCACTAGCTCAACCCAGGAATGCGTGTGTTATTCTTGTATTCATACGCGTCGTCGTCTAACTCTCAAACTGGATATTTCGATTCCCTCGCCTATTATTGGAAGAAACATGGTTAATTATGGAACAGTTGTGAATAGAGAACGTCAATATTTTGGATTTCGTTGAACAAAACATTGTGCTGCCCTTCGACAAACGTACGGCGGAGTTCCCCGCTAGGCCTATCTATGATTTATTTTGACGGTGTACGTAGATTTTAAGAGCGTGGATTCTTAAATGATTTATTTCAGCAGTCGGATTTTAACGGATGGAATTTTAAGCGTGTACTTTTTAATGTTTTACTCAGTAAAACATTAAAAAATCCACGCTTAAAATTTTAAGCGTTTACTTCAGCATACACGCGTATTTTCGCCCACCAGGAATCCACTCTTTTGACTCTCGAGTTGCTCGAGTCCAATAAACGAACACAAACACATGGGACCAGCTCCCGTGGTTTCTTTTAAAGAAGAAGAAGAAGAAAAAGCAAAAAAGCCCCCGTGGCACAGTGGTTATAGGATGATCGCTTTCCACGCCGAGACTGGGAGGTGACGCGGGTTCGAACCCCCGCACGGGCTGTGTTGTCAGGGGTTTTTCCTGGGTTTTCCGGCAGACTTTCCAGACGAATGTCGACACAGTTCCCCCTGAAGTCGGCCGAGGACACATACTATAACCCCCCTGTCCCCCACTCCTTCCTGTCCTCTCTCCATCTGTCCACGTCTGGACGCCGCTCATAACCACAGTTGCTTCGCGGCGCTAACACGGCAAAATAAAAAACTGTGGTGTCGCTCACAGTCGTAATTTTCTCCCAGCGTAAATCCTCCAGCTCATCACAGTCGTCACCATCACCGCAGTGGTGACGTCACAAGGCCGGTGTGGGCAAAACAAATTAACAGAGAGTCCGGGACAATGAAAATAATGTGACACAGTTTGCCAGAAATTACCATTCGACAACGCCTGAATCAATCTGCAATTACATACGGCAATCAGGAGTCGCGTTCGTGTGGCTGCCCACACAAGAATGGCGTCCTTTGTTTGTAAACGGAAAGAGGCCTAAACCCAATTCGCGATTTTCCAGAGCCCACATGTTTACCACCGAGTAAGAAAGCATTTGACCCCCAGGGCAACTTTCAAGTCAAGCAGCCATGCCGGGCCTTGCGGCTCCAGGAACGACGCCCCCTATCAGTCCCAGAAGATTGAATAAATAAACCCAGCTCCCGTCCTTATAACGAATGCTTAACATTTTAGCGCATCGTAAACATATACGTCGGGTTGAAACGGCGATACCAGCATGTCAACACCATCCGTCGGTGCATCTCCGATGCGGGCTGCGACTCGAGTTTCCACATTACGGAAACTGTTTACTCTTCTCCACTCTATATTTCGACATGGCTTCCAGTCACGAGTGAGGGCACAATTTTTGAGATGTGCTCGTTTCGTGGAGTTGCCGTGGGTAGAACTTTTTTTGTGTTTAGCCAATGGACATTTTTACGTCTCAGGTACGCAAATGAAACGGGCTACCCACAACTAGGGTTGCCACCAGGCCGGTATTATACCGGCACGGCCGGTTTTTTGCGCGCTATGCCGCTTGCCGGTAGAAAGCTGATACCGGCAGCCTTTTGCCGGTATTTGTGGCTCAAGACCTTTCATAAGGGCTTTTACGGGGTTTTCCCTTCAACATTCCATTGCAGCTTGAATAAATCTGGAGCACAGACCCAACTCCGCAGTCACCGGTCCTTTTCTTAGTTCATTATTATGATTATTCATTGTTATTATTATTATCATTGGTATTCATTACGTCTTGTGTTCGGAGGGGACAAGATTAGTGGTTATGCAAAGCTCTTAGTGATTGTGTCGAGCCAGCAAGAACGTTCCTCACCCACTTTCCCTTTCCCACGAGCCTCTCCTCCTTTCTCTCTATTCCACCTCATCTCCGTCAGCCGGTATTTTTGACTCCGAAAGGTGGCAACCCTACCCACAACCCGTTTTAGTTTCACAATGACAGTGACGTCATTCCTGAAATCAAGAGGCCTTGGGCCAAGATAAATACCGACTTTCTCGAGTTAAATGCCTTTCATAACGCCGGATGGTGTTAGGGTTAAGGGGAAAGAAAAAGGATTTGGAAATAATTGCGGTGTTTTTGTAGTCCCTAACCTCAGGGTTTTAGTATTAGGAAAAAAGGATTTCCTTAAAATTGCATCTTGACGGACGGGACCTACTTTACACGTGGGAAAGGTGTGTGCCGGTTCAAATTTTCAACTTATACACTGCTATGCAGCGATTTCTTTCGGACGTATCGAGCGGTTGTGTCTTGCAGAAGGTGCTGTGCTGTGATGGGACACTATAGTTGTAAAGTGGAAAGATAATTCGTGAAAAGTCGGGGTCAACCCGACACAGACGAAAGTCGATTCGTGGCCACTGCAACGCGCCGAAAAACAAAGCCACAGCTGAAGTTAGACAGAACACACGGCGCACTTCCAACACGTCTTTACTACACAGAAACACAAACAAGGATCCGATAACGAAAGGAAAGTTAGGTAGCAAGCGAGCTGGTGGTGACGATCCATGACTTGAAAACCCGAGACGAGGTAGGGACGTTTCGTCCCTACCTCGTCTCGGGTTTTCAAGTCAAGGATCCGAAGCACTCCTCTTCGCAACGCCCACTATCTTTATATATATATATATATATATATATATATATATATATATGAATGTATAACTGAGTACAGATGGACGCGAAAACAAATAGACTACAAGTAATGAAGAGACTTGGGAGGCCGTATAAGGGTTAAAAACACTTGCTACTTTTATTACATTAATAATTAAAGGGGCGCTAGGAATAAATTTACAGTTAGGGGTCGACGTTTCGGCAGTCAGCGCTGCCTTCAACAGAACTCAACTTCTGTTGAAGGCAGCGCTGACTGCCGAAACGTCGACCCCTAACTGTAAATTTATTCCTAGCGCCCCTTTAATTATTAATGTAATAAAAGTAGCAAGTGTTTTTAACCCTTATAGGGCCTCCCAAGTCTCTTCATTACTTGTAGTCTATATATATATATATATATATATATAATGTATATATATATATATATTGCGGCGTGTTGCAGTGGCATCATGTACCAGCAATCCCATATTTCTACGTTGTCGATTCATGGGTATAGAGGCAGAGCGGAATGTGGTTTTACCCGAAAAAGTCAGATCCTCCAAAGGGAGTAAAAGACGTTGGGGTTACGCTGCGCATGGACCTCTGCGCCCGATTTAAAATTAGCGCATTAGCTTGACCGTGGCTGATTGAATAAGAGAAGGCTCTGTCAGCGCCATTCCTGTATTTATTTCAAACGGTGCTTTTATGTGTACCCGGGAGCCTGCCTGTCGTCAGAGGCGCTTATTTATTTAGGCAAGGCACTCCATCCGGTTCGCTGGTGCCTGCTTCTATACTTAAGAAGGAAAAGGAGATGAAGAAAGAAACGGAAGAAAGGAGCGATAAGCGGCCGTGCTTGGTGACTTCCGCTTTTTTTTTTACGACCAGGAAGCTGTAGTGTATACAAGCATTAGATTTTCTATTTTTCTCGGGTTCTGGGAGTATACCAGTAAAGTTTTATTTATTTTGATGCGGGGGAGGATTTATTTATGGTTGTACGAAGACAATATTCGCGGAAATATAGTTTGGAGGGGGCATCTTGCATGCTTAGATTGATACCCAACAACAACAGTGGTGCGGGTTGACACATTTTGTATCAAACTTAGGAAGTGCATGTCATTGCTTGGCGTCACTCCGATTCACAGGGATGGCCCACGTTCCCATGTTTGCAACCACCCTCAAGCGGTCGCTTGTGGCAAAATCCCCATCTTTTCCTGGTCCCGTTTGACACTGACAACCTACATCCTTTTGAAGTCATGTGGCACTGGGCGCGTTTTGTTGTTAGTCCAGAGTCATGACTCTGTTCGCTAAACGACTTATTCACACTTCACGTTATACAATGTGTGCGTACTTTGAGACAAACTCTGTGACTCGTCTCCAAAACGGAGTCACGAAGTGAAAGCGTCCGAAACGGAAGTGGAACTTTCACACGTTTTTGCGGCATTCAAGTGGCATGAAGAGCTTGCCGATACACCTCAGTATAACTTTGGATCCCCGGTACTGGTACGGTAGTATTCCTCCTACACTGTAAACTGAAAAACACCCTTATGGGTGTAAATGGCTTGTCCTATAACTGACACCTCTTTTTACACCGTATGGTCTTAGAACACCCTTTTCAGAGGGTGTATTCTGTGTAAGACACCCTTTGAAAGGGTGCTTTTCCTTGAAAATGCTTTCTTTTGCACCCTTTAGACACCCTTTTAGGAGGGTGTTTAACAATTTTACACCCTCCTAAAAGGGTGTTTAAAGGGTGCAAAAGAAAGCATTTTCAAGGAAAAGCACCCTTTCAAAGGGTGTCTTACACAGAATACACCCTCTGAAAAGGGTGTTCTAAGACCATATGGTGTAAAAAGAGGTGTCAGTTATAGGACAAGCCATTTACACCCATAAGGGTGTTTTTCAGTTTACAGTGTACTTCAATGGACTCCACGAACGAAGAAGCGGAAACACGTGAGAGTACATGAGTGGAAAGTGCCCAGCGTTTTCGGCAACGGATCTGCATGGTATTTTCATTCCCTCAACAGCACGAGAGGGACGTACCCATTTGTTTAGATTCTGTTTTGGTGCTGGCCGAAATTTCCCCGTCAGCTTAACATAATTAGATTATGTGGATAAGACTAGAACCATCATTAGATATTAGACAATCATTACATAAAACGTATTTTGCTGATGTGAACAACACGATGATTCTTGTTCGACGTGGTAGTTGATTCCTGCGAATTCTCAGTGCGGCTTAGTGAGTCTTGTGAAGGGCGGGCATACGAGGATACATTCGCAAGACTACGTGTATAACTTTAAGAATAGTGGGTAAAACGCATCACTGTAGATTTTTTAAAAAAAAACTTTACAGAGCCACGCACAGCAATCGCGTTGTCAGCATCTATTGTTGTTGTTGCGTTTTTTACGCAAACGGTTCAACCGTTGTGTATGATGACGCTTGCAATGACGTGTGACAAGGCTCTGTCCAGAATGCATTGCGTTTCTTCTGACATGCTATTTTCTATAGACGGATATAACGGTAGGGCACCCCTGTGCTAGGGTTGGTCAGACACCCTCCATTTGCGTGATGTAATTCATACGAATGAACTCCATCCTGTCTCCTTCTAGTCACGTTGATATATGGAGTTAGTTTGGACAGCAGAATGAGCGCTGGTTGGTGTCAGCAGCCTTCTGAGCACTATACGTCCCTGAAGCAGAACCACCTCTCCTGTCACTTGCGCCTTTAGGGAGGCTGACAGCACCCTACTGCGTGCAAATAACCCACTTAGAAAGCCATCACGAATCTGCTAAACACTCACATTTGGCGGTTCAACGTCAAAGTTATATCAACATCACCTAGAATATGCAAGGCATCGCTCCTTACGTCGTTAAGAGACGTCCTATCACAGTTGTATATTCTCAGGCAAGAATGTGAGTGTTGCGCTATGGCGGCAGTGAGCATTCACGAAACACTAGCAGACGACAGGGCGACGAAAGAAGCGGGAAAAGCTCTCTGTCATTGTTTATTAGAACACATTGTATTTTGAAACAACTAGTTCGGCATGATCTGTTCACGTGTCTGGGAATTGGCACGGCGACTCATCGTTTTACCTGACGGGGATTGATGACGGCGTTGTTGAAGGGGAGCATGCTCACGAACACGCCCTGTGTTTTGGTGACGGCGGTTGTATCGGAAGGAATGGGATAGGTTCGCCCTGAGCTCGTTGCTCGGATGTAGAATAGAATGCCACATAATGTGTGGAAATATGTTTTAAAAAGTTGAGTCTTCAGCTGAACGTGCAGATTACTATCGACGCGTGCGCAGTAAATGCGAATTTATTTACAGTGGCTGGGAACCTTGCGATACGATGTAAACCAATGTAACTATATATGCGTGTTCTACATTCTCACCTGTCTGTTCCGCGTTGTCTCATCTGTTGTGCGTCGAATGTCTTCGACAATCCTGAATCGCGTGTGTTTAAAGGAGCGCATCTTCTTGGGCGCGCACGGCGTACCCTGTCACAACAGAGCTGCGTTTACATGAATGCGACAAAATCGTATCGTATCAACTTATCGCAACAAATCCCCTCCGACAGGGCCAACATCAACCAATCCACCGGTCGGGATAGGTGAGAGGAAGTGCGATAACTCGATACGATGCGCTTCTGTCGCATTCATGTAACCGCGGCTAATGACGTCACCTGTCCCCTTTGGGAACGTTCTCCAGGTCACGTGACCTGCCACGTGCCCGCACCTGAAATTGCCGAAGAATCTTGTGTCGCGACAACGACGTCTTTATGGAGAGTTTCATTAGTTCGGAATGTGTTCGTGATAACATAAGCCAGTCGCCCTATGCCTTCGAAGTGCTCATCTATACGATTTGGCATGTTCCTATATACCGTATCGCTTTCGTAGAGTCCTTCCGATCTACTAAAAGCTCGTTAATATAGGGAGCGGAAGAACTACTATACGAAAACGGAGGGGTAAAGGAAGATGTCAAATCGAAGATGAGCACCTCCAAGGAATACAGCGACTAGCTTATATTTTCGGGACCGCTATCTCTTTTTTTTTTCGTTTTCTTGATTCCGTGCTAGCACCGCGAAGCAACTATGTCTATAGACGACCTGAACGCCTTCGTCATCGCTTACGTAACGCCGCCGCGCAAAGCATGCCGGTGGGCACCTAGCAGCCTTAGCAGCCTATCAGCTGACGCGTTCTTCCCGCTTCGTGCCTACTCACCACAGCAAAATATAACCTCGAACCGGTCTTCTCGTGACGTCACATATTTGGAAACAGAGGGTCGTCTTATGAGCGGCGTACAGATGTTGACAGAGGGAGAGAGGAGGGCAGGATGGAGTGGGAGACAGGGCGTTTGTGGCTCAAGGGTCCAATGAGCTGGAGGGCCCAACGAGAAGGGGGATCCAACAGGGTCACGTGACAGCGTGAAAAAGTAGCCAACGCGAAGAAGGGTCCAATGCGAGACGGATGATCCAACGGGAAGAAGGACCCAATGCGAGACGGAGGGTCCAACGTGGTGTGTATGAATGTGAGGGCCATGGAGGGCGATGTCCTCCATCTCCAGCGGGACGCGACGTCCATCCATTTCTTCAAATTGATTCATTGACTAAGTTCGTCACTTCGACTGCCCTTCTGTGCAGTTGGGCTGTGGTGACCGAGCACAGCGGACGTGTCCGGCTGATGATGGAGTATTACTACGGTGCTCCAATCGACCTGCCCTCCCACAACGACATTATCACTCACGACATTATCCAATACCGTAGCAGTAGGTGGGCAAATGCAGTGCTCGAATTTTCACTAAATTCCAAGCACCCAAGGAACCCTTCAGTCAGTTATTATAGGTGTACTGCGTGCTACAAGTCTGCTGCGTCTCAGAAGTCCTCATTTCAGGAAGTTCGCCACAATGAGGCTTCGTTTAGTAATTCTCCTTATAATAACACATAGGGGCTTTCATGATGTTAAACAGCCACCAAAATGTCAAGAAGAACTTTGGATAGTATGCGCACGGGACATTTAATCCACTTACTCATTTCGAACGCGGTGTTAATCGTTGACGCATGACCGTCCAGTGAATAATGGCGGCCGTGGATCCTTCGACTCGTTGGATGCTTCAGCACTTTAGACACTTCGACATATAACCGACCGTGAGGAAGGTTGCAAAGAGCTGAAGGATACAAAGGTGCGGAAGGTGGATCCTTCTGCTCGTTGGATGCTTCAGCACGTTGGATCCTTTGACATATAATCGGGGGGCTTAGTATGCGTCCTGGGCAGACTTCAGGGGGAGCAGTGCCGACATTCGTCTGAAACGCCTGCCGTAAAATCGAGAGTAAACCACAGAGAGCACAGCCGGTGGCAAGATTCGAACCCGCTACCTTGATTACCACCAACGAGCGAATGCTTTTATCCACCCAGCCGTTATCACGAACGTCTTCCCGATCTACTATAGAGCTCGCTACTAATGGATGTTTCAGATGCTTCTTCCATTACTCCACAGCATCATTGCAAAGAGTGGCATGTTACGACTCGGGGAGTACTCTCGAAACACGTTCGCTCTAATCCGAAAACCTTATAAGTCCAAGCATTATACCCACTACCAGTACGAGCGGCGTTTACGAAAAATTTCCTCGACAATCGCCGATTCTCGGACTGGAAATCCCTTCAGAATCCCGGATCCCTGTTTTCGTAAGGTATCTCTCTTTGCTACCGCATTACTCAGTGAGGTCGTCGGCCGTATAGAGAAGCAGCCGTACGCATATGATGCGGATTGGCGCATGCAGATTAGAAGCGCAGATGATATAAGTTTGAGACCGCGTAGAGTAGCCACTTTAGGCTATACTCCTGCCGACGTGATCGGCGCTGCATCCGTGGGATTGGCCCGCTCTCGTCGAAGCCACTTGGAGTTGGTTGCAATTTGCCGCTGAGCTCCCCTACCCGCATCAGATAATAAGGGTAATGAGCTACGGTATGCGTGACATCTACGCAGCTTGTGCAATCCTTATGATCCCCACTCGTCAACGGTGAAATTAATGCAGACACATTGGAACGTTCGTCTGTCACGTTCCTCTCAGTGAAAGGATCTTCTTACTCATCATCTCATCATTTATCGGTGTTGAGACTGTCGCTTATATTCGTGTCTTGTTCTTTGAGAAATGTTATTCAAATCCACTTAGCGTTGTTAAAGATTGAGAACCTGCATACACCGCGCAGCAGACGAGACACCAACGTGGTTTTCGCGGTCCTTCCAATTTTTGCTAAAACTATAACTCCCCTTTTCGTCAGAACAATCGAAGATTGGACTTACAGTTGCTACGGACAAAATTGAAGACTTTCGTTCAACTCCTATAGAGTGGAAAACCTCCACACTTCATCGTCAAAATATAATTGTTATTGTTGTTGAAGACTTTCATAAATAATTTACTGCTACCCATTGTCAATAAGAATGTTTTGGTTGTTGTTTGGGGAACATAAGCTAGATTTTGTATTTCGTCGCGGTGATTAATTATTGCCCTATGTCTCCATACCTGCTGTATCCGATATGTAAGTAAATAAACGTGCTAAAACGGCTGGAGAAATATTTTGAAAAGAATAGCGGCGAATTTGTGACTGACTTGAAATTGAATTCTTAGCGGCACCACATTTACGCCGATAATGCCCGAGTCTTTCACATTTCACGTTTCGTATTTCTGCCAATGTCACATTCACGTGGTAGCTGTCAGCACTATACGAGGCTTTGTGCAGAGACATTTCACAAGTAATGTTTACTACTAAGCTTCAATGGAACGTAAGAAATGTTTCAAGAGCTTAAGCCCCAAACGCCCAGAAATTCCCTGAGTTGGTTGAATTCGTTAACAAAGTGTTCGGGGTGGTTCCCGATCTTGTGTAGAAACTGGTCACTTCATGAGACATTCAACCGAAATTATGTAACTATATGCATGAAATGTAACTATATCTGATCCCCTTTTATTCGAATGAATTAGTTACATTTTATACTCCAGTGAAATTTCATTCTCTTTATGTGATTTGGTGCCGACTGAACCTCTCGTTCTTACGCTTTACACAGGACGTCCCCACTAACATGCATCATGATTTTCAAAAAGACGGAGCACTCTACGCGAATAAAACCAACTGAGTGTTGTTATCAGTGGTGTATCGTAGACGACAGTATTTTTTCATGGCTCCTAATTAATTAATTAGATAAGACTAATTAGCGAACTCTTGTGCTAACATTGGTTTAAGGAACAAGGCATCAGTTCGAGAGTTGTCAAGTGCCTTGAGAAACACCCTACCAAGGTAGTTTCCAATAAGACATTCTTTGTGGGTCTTTTTTTTTTTTTTTCTTTCTTTTTTCTCGACCCAAGAAGCAAACGAAAACACGACAATGTGTCCTGCGATCGCGGCGGATTGTCACACGAACGACTCGAAAACAACCCAAGGTGTTATTTATTTATTCTATTTTCTCTCTCTCTCTCTCTCTCTCTCTCTCTCTCTCTCTCTCATCTACGCCGGTACATGACTGAATCGTGACGGTGCATCAACTCAACGACGTTTAGACGAAAGTCGTGCGAGCGCGCTTCCAAGCAAGTCGTTCCGCCAAGATAGCGAGGTTTCAAAAAGATCGGGGACGTATTTTCGTGCCACAAAGAGTGAAGTATATAGAACTTGTACAATGCCACCGTCGCTTTCAATGCATTTACAAAAAAAAAAAAAAAAGACGCAATCAACTTCTTGCGTAACCCTTGCCCTATCCCCGGAAGACTGTCTTTCCTCCGCGGTTGACTTTGTCGGGGTCCTTTCGAGTCGAGCAATTTATTTTTTTTCGTTCCCCAGGAATTCCCAAAGCCATGCTTTGTGAATGTGTCACTTGTTTGCGGGACTGTGGTCAGAGAATGTTTATCGACTGCCGCGAATTGGTTTCCGCGGCTTGTGAGGCAGGCATTCCGCCTGCTATGACGTCACACCGTTTCTGCCCTACAGTTTTGTCTTTTTAGTGGCGCGTTTTGAGCCCTTTTCTTGGCTGAGTACTCAACGGCCGCTGTTAACGAGTTTTTCCGCCAGCCGTGCTGGAAAGCAGGCGCGTGGTATTTGGCCCCTCGGTTTTTACGACGTGAGTGCGGCGTTTGGGACGAGAGATAGCAGCTATCAAACGTGGACGTGCCCCGTTCGAAAAAAAAAAAAAAAGGGTCGACTTTGAGAACTTTCCGAAAACAGTTCCATAATTGCGTGCAGAACGAAAATGGCGTTGGGACTTGTTTCGCAGAAAGACAATTTTAGGCGGCTCTCGATATAACGAGTTTGATCCGAATTGGATACTGTCATTAGCTAGCTATCGGAAATGTTGTGATTCTCAGGGGGAGGAGGGTGGGGGAGTAATGACTGAATCGGCTTGGCGTTGTTTAGTTATGAAGCGAATGTTTTGACCAGTTGAAAAACTTACAACGTTCTGTCGTATCACGCGACATTTTCTTGCCGTCATTGCTCCGCCTGAGAGGAATGTGAACTGAGGCCTGTATAGTTCGCTGTATCTGCAGACGTGTGCGAAATCCTGGGGATCGTGCAGATCTACAGAGAAATGGCGACAACCTGATGCCTGTATCGCTTCCCCGTCCCCGTCTTCCGCGAGGGACGTTATATATTTATTTATTTAACATAACCTCAAAGGCCCGAGGACATTACATGAGGGGTGGGCGTACATAGAGAAAATTGTTTTGCTGGCTACAACAATATAGTCAACGAAAGAAACGTAATAACTGAATAGTAGCTGCGGATGGAATGGGATACCTTCGCACAAGGCAGCAATGTCACAGTGCAAAAGTAGACAAGCAGAAATGAAGTAAACGCGACACAAAAAGCAAACAAGTCACAGGTCGTCTCGTGATATATGGTGTGCCGTGTGTTGAGATTTTCGGTGCTACGTTAAAGAACCCTCAGGTGGGCAAAATTAATCCACAGACCCGACCACTGTGGCGTCACAGTTGGCTCGCGACGTAAAGCCCCCAATTTTGTGTTTCAAAATGTCCTATAGCAGTACGACACAAGAGGTGGAAGCACAAAGGAAATGAAACGTAAGAATCTAATATAATCTAGATCCAGTCCGAGATTTTCATAAACTGTTTCACGGTTTGTTTCTGGCGAAGCAGCACGCCCCAAGCAGCACAATGTACAGGTCCCGACAAACGTTTACGGAACACTGGAGTGGTGTATATAGTCATCTGAGCGACACAGTTGCTGCAAACAGGAGCAGATAGACTCACAAACAGGTGACCGGGTACTCGACACACCTCTCAGTAAGTCTGTCCACTCCCGTTCGCTGCTACGGTGTCGCTGAGATCAAGAAATACGTCGCTCTGGCGTTCCGTAAACTTTTGTCGGGATCTGTACCGAAAGTCGAGTGCAATGGGGGTGGACGGGTAGGTGGAAGGCCTTGAACAAACTCGTGAAACTAAAGAATATTGATAAGACACATACCGTCCACCCCGATTGCACTCGACTTTCAGTACATCGTGCTGCTTGGGGCGGTTTATCACGGAAATCTGCCCGCCAATCTTGCACGTTTCTTTTTTTTTTTTTTTTTTTTGTGTGTGTGTGTGTGTGTGTGTGTATGTGTATTTGAAATGTATTGTACCGCAGTGATTAGATGTCGAGTGTCTGATCGCGTCACAGAAACTCTAGAGGCACAACGGCACGACACATTACAGGGGTGATGCCTACGCAATAGAGACTTTGATATGATTTCACTTTACTGGCGCAAGCATAACAGAGATCATGTTATGCAATAGAGACGATTGACGGGATAAAAATGCTGGCATGTGGAAGACTTCGACTGCGTCATTGCTAGCACAGTACAAGCAGGGAGTCTTTATTACATGAATAGAAGGTCGCCGAGCACTTAGCTTTAAGTGTCATGGAGCAGACGGATCCACATTTATGGAACTGCCACCTCCATGTTTTTCTTCATACATCTATCCATCCCCGAATTGAAGGCGCGCTTCATGAAGCCTTATGGTATTGCCCAAGTGATAAAGTTAGAACGCCGGGAAGATTAAGCATAAAAAAAATACTAGGAATCGAAGTAGATTAGTTACAGAAGCATTTAAAACGTACCAAGCAACATATGTGAGCGTAATTGTGCAGCGGGAGTATGCAGGATAGCCCCCGAAGTCTGCATGCAATGCGAACCAGCTGAATACTCAGCGATGATTACATTATCACCTACTGCAATTGTGAAAAGATGCAGTAACCCAAGCAGCAAAATGTACTGAAAGTCGGGTGCAATAGGGGTGGACGGGTAGGTGGAAGGCCTTGAACAGACTCGTGAAACTAAGGAACATCGATAAGACACATACCGTCCACCCCTATTGCACTCGACTTTCAGTACATTGTGCTGCTTGGGAATATTAATAGAGGGCGCTGGAGTATCAGTGACAGCGCAACTTCCACACTGTCCCGAAAAAAGGCGCGTGTGACCGGATGACAAGGAATAGAGGACGTTCATCACCGACCCGAGATACCAAGTATTGCTGCGCAAACAAGCGGTCACAGAGCATCGCTTTGTTTGTCGTAATGATTCCTTCTTTCAACATCCGTTTGTTAACTAGCGTAAACAGGAATTGGGTTCTGCTGAAACCTTACGACTTATCTCTGTAGCCCCGAACCACCTTGATTCTTTTCGTCTCCGTAACGACGTTGAAGCACGTCGCTACCGCACGCTGACCTCTATTGTTTGCCGCAATTTAAGTTGGTAATCCAAGAATTTCATTTGTTGCCCCCAAATGAAGTAGTTTCTGTGACGCAATCGTTATATCGAGAAACAGCCGCGTGACTTATCACGTGAATAATTTGACGTTTCGTTTCGTATAGCTGCTGCAGCTGCCGACAGATCTACACGACCAGTTGGTATCCACGATGATTTGCATATGTCCCATGAGGCAGACAGAGATTGAAGAATGTAGGTCTTCCCGGGCGAAAATTGTGAATTGGTTACTGACAACTTCATATGACAATTTCAGGTCTGGTGAAACGAGCTAGGACCGGTTAAATTCAGTGAAAAACACAGCTGCTTCAGCTGCATTGTGTAACGAGTCTCATAATGCTGTTACACATTCTGGCTAGGTTGTGGTACATGGTAGCTTCCAGAACAAGCGTCTGCTTTATCTGCCACAGAGGGCAAGGGTCGATGTTACCCTCTTTCTCAATAATTTTGGTGCCCTGGCTGCTAGCGCTTTCGAAGGGAATAGTTGCCGCTTGAGCCTCCCTGTAGAAAGTGGCCTTTAGAAACTTCTGTGACAGTTAGTTCTACTGAGCTGTCTTGCAGAGAAGTACTAACAAAACTCAAATTAAACTCAAATTGCCAAGTTGACTGGGGTTCTTATATGCCATCACAGACTAGTATTCTCCTTCGCAAAAAAAGAAAAAAACTGAACACGTGCATGTTGATACATACGCAAACAATAAAAGCGCTAAAAACACATTTCTCCTTGTTTCGTCGTCTACGTGCTAGTTGTCGTCTGAAAGGAATATTGTTTTCGCATGGCGCTTCCGTATCATATCGCTTTATCATGCTATCGCTGTCACCCTCGGCGCATCGGCCCAGCTTTTCCTTATACGCAATAAGCCATATCAACTCAAACGAACAACAACGTGACACTCACCATCCAAACGTAGATTGCAGAAGCGCTGCTCATTTTGCTGCCGGACCACGTTGAGAACGGTTGTTACTGTCAAGACTGCTTGCGGGTGCTTTTGTCATCCATATCGCTACCTTCGCCACGTTGCAAGCGAGCGGTGGTCCCTGTTTTGCACTTCCCTCGGTAAGCAGAATTATCACCTGGGAATGTGTCTTGCTGTATCAGAGTGCCAGTATTGTCACGCCCTAAAATCGAAAGGAATTCTGGGATACAATTGGAAACAGGACGCCCCCTAGTCGTCTGGCAGCGCTGCCTTCTTCCACAGTGTCTCCCATACTCTGCCGAGGCCCTGGTCCAGGAATGAAGGTAGACCCCTGAAGCTGCTGCGTTTGGCCGGTTCGCTGCGAAGGCGATAAAGGCCACTGGACGACAACCTTCAGGTCAAGCGGAAGTTTGACTTAACGACGACGAAGACGGCATCGCCATGGAGCAAGTCATGGCTATTGCAAACCTGTCCGCGTACTCCAAAGACGAGGACACCGACTGCACTATCGTCAACACCTTCAACGACACTGCTACACGGTGCCTCATCGTACAGGGCCTAAATGATTGTCAGACCGGCCGCGCCGTCTTACCGTACATCAACCTGCTGTACTGCAACGAAGAATCAGTCTATGCGCCGCTGTTTACCCTCCTCGTGTGGCTGGTGGCCCTGTTCGTAGCCCTCGGGTCGACGGCAAGTTCCTACCTATGCCCAGCGCTTGTTGTCATCTCACGATCACTGCAGCTTTCTCAGAGCGTAGCGGGCGTTACATTCCTGGCATTCGGCAATGGAGCGCCAGATACCATCGCAACGATCGCCAGTATTCGGCTAAACCGTACGGCTCTGGCTATTGGAGAACTGTTCGGGGGAGGAACCTACGTGGCAACCGTCGTCGTTGGGCTCATCTTCATCAACAATAAGTTTGATTTAATTCAGTCATCCCTTCTACGAGACGTGTTCTTCTATTTGGGCGCTTCGTACTGGGCATTCGTGCTGTACTACGGCGGCTCGATAACGCTGAGTCACGCTGCATGTTTCATTGTGCTCTACCTAGTATACATTTTCGTCGCCGTATTCGGTAGTTCAGTGCTGAAGAAGACGTCCGACATGTGCACATGCGTACGAAAGCTGGTGGTGCGTTCTGACACAGCGAGCAACATCAGTACAGAATCCGAATACAAGGTTGAAGCCACAGACCGGGTCGAAACGCCACCACTTTACGTTCCGGTGCCATCTCCGGTGCTTCGACCAAAACTGCGCCGGTCTTCGTCAGGCGTCAGCTTGCATCACCACCACGAGAACGCTATTTACCTCTTCACCACATCGGTGGAAGAAGAACCATCGAACTGCGCGGATGATTTCGTCAATTCCTTCAGCGCGGAATACAAGCGGAACGCCTGTTCTGTGAGTAGTCAGGCATCGTTCCACTTGACAAGAAGCAACTCGTCCGTGTTTCCCGGCGAGAGCACGCCGCTCTTGCACTGTCCTTCCGTCGAGAACTCGGAAGGCGACGCTTCACTCTGCAGAACGGTCCCGAGATACAGCGAGTGGATGGAACTGCTCCTTCAGATTTCTCCCGTAGAGCCGGAGGAATGGTCTCGTCAGCACTGGCTCTGCAAGGTCTACGACGTCGTGACCTTCCCCATCTACCTTGTCCTAGTACTCACCATACCTGTGGTTGACCGCGAGAACCGCCGTAATAATTGGTGCCGGCCACTCAATACCTTGCAGTGTGTTACTAGTCCGCTAGTGATCGTTTTCTTGTTCGGGGGGTGGCACGTGAAAATAGCGGATGTTCTCCCGCTTGCGTGTCTGATTCTGGTGTTAGGCACGATACTTGGGATCGTGGTCTGGTGCACATCGGTTGCTATGCGACCGCCGCGGTATCACGTCGCATTCGCGTACGCGGGGTTTGCAGTCTCCATAACCTGGATCTATGGCATCGCCACAGAGATCGTGTCGCTACTAAAGGCGTTCGGAGTTCTGTACGGTATAAGCGATGCACTTCTGGGAATGACCGTGTTAGCGTGGGGAAATAATATTGGCGACCTGGTAACTAATTTGTCTCTGGCCAAGCAGGGCTTTCCTCAGATGGCGATGTCCGCCTGCTTTGCAGGGCCGGTGCTCGCAATGCTGTGCGGGATTGGAGTGGCATTCACCATCAATTTCACGACGCAAGGCGTATCGGTGGTCGAGCTGCAGTACAGCAATCTCTTGGCTGTTATCTACGGAGCTCTCGTAGGCGTTCTAACAGTTTTGCTCATTTCCACCCTCGTCACGTGGTTCCGGTCGTCTCGCGTGGTCGGCTACATGTTGCTCACCCTGTACGCTACATTTTTATTCATCACAGCAGCCCTCGAGTTTGGATTCACCCACATTGCATGAATTAAATTTTTCTCTTACGATGCACTATGACCGTATTTATTTGTAATTGTTCGCTCGTTTTTATTGCTAGTTGATTTTAGATCGTCTTTTACGGGGGTATAAAGAGTCTGTAAGCAGGCGCCATTCCTTTAATACATTTTAGTGTCCGTTTGAGTACCCCCGGGGTAGCGCGCTCTTTTACGTCGTATCGGTTTCACTTTGAAAACACGTAAAATAAAATAAAAAATCCCTAAACACTACAGCGACTGTTTGTCGCAGCTGCGTACCGTTCTCGTTTCCAACTCAAGGCTGATCGCTGCATATGCCGTACTACAGTTTTTGCCACTGACTCTGAAAAACGGCTTGCGTCTTTATTTTGAGCGCGCAGCATGTCTGCTCAATCCCAACGCCTGTTGGAAGCACGTTCGGGTGGAACACGTTGACATGTTTCTGTTGTTTTACTAACGCGTTATTCTAACTTATCTTGAACGAAGGTTGTTTCTCCTTCATTTAGTGCGTTTGACCCTGGCACTTTAATGTGGAGCATGCGGACATGATTGGAGGTCTTTTAGTGACCCTTTTATGCTGTGTATTCTCATCGTATAGTTTGCCTGTACCTGTATTCGCCATTACAGACTCGGAGAGATATGCATTAAAGTATAAATCTTTCGTATCGGCTCTTGTTTGGAGTTCTTTGTTAAGACTTGTTTGCCAAGGCAGGCTGTTTCATTGAAACTCGAACAGCAAACATGACATTATCGCGAATAGGACTACGCTATCTTCGTGCGTTCATGCAGAATGACAAATGCTTTTTTGTATTTTTTTTTAGCTTTGTTTTCATGATACGGTTTCCTGAGTTGCTATCAGATGACGGTATGCGTGGAAGCAGGTCGGTGTGTATTTGAGTTGGCTCTTTTGTCTGAAGTGTGATGTATAGCTTTGGGTTTTTGATAACAAAATACGAGTGGCGTACTACGATTTGTCTGTGATAATCATTTTAGTTCTTTCGACGAATGGACACCTCGGCCCTTCAAATAGTATTTTAAAAGCGAACTGATTAGTCTCATGCAGTTAAGTACAATGAAACAATACCGTTGACTGCGATACATGACTACTTCATTCATTTCGTATTATTATTACGTATTATTATTACGTATTACGTATTCATTTCGTTTAGTTCGTTTTCAGCGCTCCGTCTCTTGGATGCATGTTAGTTGAAACACCCTTTCGAGTCGGCTCTTGGCCATCTTGCGAGAACAGGTACCGTAAAGCGACACTGCGAGTCATCCGATGAAACTGATACCAACGGCGTGGGCCTAGTATGTTCGCATTGTGTGTGTTGAATTCGTGTAGATTTGGGCAGTGGAATGCTTCCGATAAACCAAGGCCGACGTGCGGTGCTTAACTTCACTTTTATTTTCGGAAAGCTATTCGCTGCGAGATCGACCTATAGGGGGCGAAACTGTCACCCTTCTAGTGTGGATAACACGCGTGGGCCAATGTTCGGAATTGATAATTCTTTTCCGTAATTCTAGTATATATATTCACCGAAAGATCACTGGTTTGATGCTGTCCGGTTCTCCAATGCTCTACCTACTGCAGTAAACGCTGAATAAACGTGTAAGAAAAGCAGACGATGCGTCCACACAATAGTAGTTAATCGTTTCTCCGCAGCGCGCCGACACTGCTCGATCTCGGAGTGAATTCCTCCTGTACTTTTTAGAGACGCGTTGACGCAAAGCACAGATATCGCAGTTTGGGACTTCCTTTTATGCGTACCACGACAGCAGAAAAGCTCGTGACGTCACGCCCATTTTCATGATGAATACCACGTTCATAATCGCAAATTACGGTGGTAGGGTAGACTGAATTCACGTTTGAGCAAAAGGCCAGCGTGGAATGCAGTAACCGATTCGTTGCAACTGACGCAAGCTGTACACGGTGTGCACATGCGTAGGCGTTTGATGCGCACGCTTCTAGTTACGAAGAATAATCTACTGCGCGCACCTGCTGCTCGTGCCCTGATCGGTTTTACGTGGAACCTGCCGTTCGAGCCGATCTGTCTGTGGAAATACATTGTGACCACTTATATTACAACACGTGTTCGTGCAGATTGCACCTACGACATTGCTTCGTTGAATAACTTTTCTTCTCTTCGCTGTGGGCTATTGTGGGATAGAATAACTGGTGTGTCTACCGCCATATTCAATCCATTTTCGCGCAAAAAACTGTTGCACCGGCTCGATTATGCATGTCACACGGCCGCTTCAAATCCAACGTACATCGCGTTTCATTGGTCCTCCTGTTCGCTCTTCGTTCGTTTCTATGCTGAACCGGCTTCAGTCTTGACGTTGCCCACCTCTGTGACACCGACAACGGTGAGCCCTTTCATCATCATCATCACCACCACCACCACCATCTATGCTGAACCCACACTGGTAACTGTAACCAATTCCATGTGTCTTTTCTCTTTTTGGTTGTTGTTGTTTTCCTTTTTTGCTTCTTTTGTTGGGAATAGCAAGCCCCCGTAGCACAGGCTAACCTTTCCTTCCTCATTTTTTCATAATAAATATGTATCCCCCCCCCCCAGACACACACACTGGTACACTGCGCTGCACGAAAACGATGGGCTGCGTTCGCTTTGGGGGGGGGGGGGGGGGGTCCCGGTAGTGTTGTAGCGGCATTCGTGTGTGAAGGCCTTGCATCGATTTTCAAAAGTTTTCTCTTTGACTACTACTTTAGCACCGCACGCCTTTGCTACGGGTCAGTGTGCATTATAAGTGGGACGCTGCTATTTAGGAGCTCTAGTAGTCCTCGACTGGGGTCGGCAACCATTACAATCCCAAGGGTGACAATTCACTCTCCCCTCGTATTTTTTTTTTTTTTTTCAGGGGGCCCAGAAGATATTTGAACCCAGTCTAAAATAAGTCTAAACCCAAGGGGGAAAACAACGTCGGCAAAATGCCGGGCCGACGTATGCTTCCGACCTAAAAGTCGTTGGGCCGTGCTTGCAAAACAAGGTTCGGCCAAGCTTGCGGATTGACATTGGCCTTACTTGGCCCGACTTTGGGCCTCACCCTTGGGCCAATGTAGCAGACCGACCTATAAGACATGGGGCCAACACAGGGCCAGTGTAGAACCAAGTCCGGACAGTAAGTAGCCGGCCCTTACTTGGCTAGATGGCAGCCCACCGATTATCAGCAACGATGGGCCAACTATAGACCACTTGTAACAAGGAGCACGGGCTGCACGGGTTATGCAGTACTCTGCGGGGAGGGAGGGAGGGAGGAGGGGGAGGGTGAAAGAGGGAGAGGAGAGACGATGGTGGCACAGGAGAAAGAGGGTGTGCTAACCCTCTTGCTCTAGCATTTGGATAGTTCAAGAGAACTACCCACCACAAAAAATATGCGAGCATCCCTCAGTATGAACATGAAAGAACTGATGTTCTGAGGCTGGAACAACATAGAAGGGACAAATACATACAAGTCGCTGAGAAGGCGTGTTGGCTTAGCTCAATTGGTAGAGCCCAGGGGGCTTAATCGCTTCATCGTCGTTACGGTCGTTACAAGCTAACGAGTGGCGGGAAATTCAAAAAGGTGGGCACGTGACACATTGCGCGTGACGTGTACCACGGCCTCCACGTATCGCACGAAGAGCGCCGTGTACGTGTTTTATCACGTGCCCACCTTTTTAAATTTCGCGCCCGCCTTTTTGAATTTCCCGCCACTCGTTAGCTTGTAACGACCGTAGCGACGATGAAGCGATTAAGCCCCCTGGACCGGCAATCCAAAAGATGTGGGTTCGAGTCCTACAGCTGGCTAACCTTTCCAGTGACTTTCACCTTTCATCCCTCAATAGTCTTCATTGGAATGCTCCCTGTACCACGGTAACCGCCAGGAGTATTGGCGAAGTCACCCCATCTTAGGTAGAGGAAGAGCGTACGAGCGGGAAGCTAGGCAAAGCTTTACTTATCCCGACGGTAGCAAGAACAGGAATTCACGATCAAGCTCGAGTAACACGAGCACAAGCTCCCGCCCACGCTGATCTTAATCTTCCTCAACACATTCCTTCTATTTCTTACTCGTAAGGCCACTTTGCATTCCTCAACGGGGCAGAGACTATACAGAAGCTGCTTTACTTAGCTTCAAACGTGTGAAAAGAGAAGAAATTGTGAAATTTATTCGTCCGTCTGGAAAGTCAGTCAGTTCGGTAAGCAAGACATCTGTCGCACGTGGGGATATTTTCTCGTTGGAGTATTTATATTGTCCGGAGGGAAGTTGCATACGTCAGTGTACCACAGTGTAACGACGATACTTACGCGACCCCGTGGTTGCGACAGAGCTCGTTACTTAGTTGGGAGCGGGATTTTTCTTCTGTAGACTTCTCTTCCTCTAGCACTTGTTGGCCTTAAGTCAGAATCGATCAATGCCTCAGTGAGCTGGAGGCCACGCATGATGTTCCAGATGTCAATCAAACCACGGCAATTATGGAAGCGACAGCGGTGGCCTTCAAAGCGGTCCAGAGACAGGTGCGTTAAAAGAAGTGTGAGGTCACTGAGGCCGGCAACGTCGCCTCGATTAGAGAAGCAGTGGAAACTACCTTCGAACGTGTGTCATCCCCAGGACTCCAGCAAACGAGAAGCACGGAAAGCACTCACGTAAAAACGGGATTCCGTTACATATTGCGCGTGATAATGATAATTTCATCAGCGGCATGACCGAGCGGGCAAAAGCGTCCGCTCATTGGTGGAAGCCAAGGTCGTGCTGAAGGCTTGGAGGAACTGGGTTCGAATCCTACCACCGGCTGTGCCGTCTGAGGGTTTCCTTGGGTTTCTGACAGACCTCGCAGACAAATATCGGCACAGTTTCCCTTCAGGTCGGCCCAGGAAGCTCACTTACCCCCCCCCCCCCCCTTGTCCGCTACTCCTTCCTAATGTCCTCTCTCTCCATCGATCCACGTCTGTACGCCGCTATGGCCACAGTTGCTTCGCGGCGCTAACACGGAATAACAAAAGGATAATAATGATAATTTGTGGCTCAGTTACGTTGCGAGACAACTATGATTATGAGCGACGCCATTTGTCTATGGATTAATTTTTCCCATCTCGGGGGTCGTGCTCCGAAATCTCAGCACAGTGGCACACTGCTAACGTCCCCCGCCGAAAACGGCGTGTCTAAGTAATTTGTACCCTGCCACGAAGTTGCCGGCGTTCACAGGCGGGAGTGAGGTTGAGCCCGCAAACTTGGGGTCAGCATAGGCGGACTCGCTACCAACCGACCCACCGACATATTGCGTGTACTTATTGGCAAGAAGGTTTTGTATTGGTGGTGCACTTCTGCATTTGGACCGTATTAGTAGAAATCAACCAGCTCGAAGACTGCTTCCTCGAATTTTCGAACGAAGCCGCAAAACTTGACAGTTTTGCATCCTCCAAGAGGAAGTGACGTCACCGCGAGCTCCGTCGCGTGTCTCCTAGCAACAGCTCGCGCACGTACTTTCCCATCTCCGCCCGACGTTGGAAGACTGCTGGCAGCTGTGGTGAGGGGGACGGAAATGTCACCAGGCGCGTGGCAGGTTGCACACCCCATGACGTCACGCTTCTCAGAACTAGAAATTAATTTTACGATACTTCCGCGCCACGTAGTGAGAAACAATATTTTAGGGGAATACCGCGTGAGACACCTGGATTGCAATGGCATCAATTCGGCATCTATGAGGCACGTACAGACACTGACAGATGGAGAGAGGACAGCAGGAAGGAGTGGGGGACAGGGAGGTTAGTATGCGTCCTGGGCCGGCTTCAAGGGGAACTGTGCCGAAATTCGTCTGAAAAGTCTGCCGGAAAACCCAGGGAAAACCTCAGACGGCACAGCCGGTGTGAGGCACAAGGTTTTATGGTTGATTTTGTCCTGCCCCTTGTATATTTCTGTGTATCTTCTGTATATTACTGAGGATCACCTCACTTCGCCCCTGTGTCCTCAGTAATATTGGATCATTCAAATCAGTACTTTATCCAGAACCGTAACCTCGGGGCGGTTGCAAAATATCGAGGGTGCAATTACACAGGAACAGTACTACACAGGAAAAAACTTAGGGGGCTGGTGTTGCCAAGCGTTTGGAGTGTTAGGGGGCTGGATAAGTCACTGTTTCAAATCAAACTAGACTCATTATGCATTGTTCTGTCACGATGAGAGGTAAGCAATGTAAGAGCATGTGGTTACAACAATTTATACAAAAAAATAACGAACGGTTACACAATTGTAATGCGATTGTCAGCAGCCAGCTGTGCGTGAATCAGTGTTTAATGGTTTTTATAATACATTGTTTGAAATGATTCATCATCATACGATGTCTGTCGGCCAACCCGGTCGTGCCTTCATAATGTTACCCCTGGTATCATACGCTGTGCCTTCACCAGTGAAGTAAAGTACCAAGTACCTAGCGCCTGTTGCAGTACAAAGTACCATACTACAACTGTACTTAAAGAAAAATACAAAGTCCTTTACAGATTACTTTAATCAGTAAATCCATTAATCCAGTAATTTAATCCAGTAAATAATCAGTTAAAGTAATTTACAGATTACTTTAAACTACTCATCAAGTACATTCCAAGTTTAGATCGTATCGCTGGACGTCTCAATACTTGGTAGTGAAAAAAACTGAGGTCATTATGTTTCGACTGTTATCGCTAGAAAGCGAGAAAGGGGGTCACGTGACGCGCGTTTTCTGCCGCCGACCACGTGATCTCGGGTGTATCGCGTTTGTGGACAGCTTGACGGCCAAGATTCTGTGGATGGTACATAAAGCGAAACCTCGGCGGTCACGTGACGTGCGTTTGCTACGGACGACCACGCGATCTCTGGTGGGTCTGCCCTTAACAGCTGACGCTGTGGAAAAAAAAAAAAAAAAACAATATTTACACAGTACAATATTTGTTCTTTGTCTGAGAGGCCAGACGACGGAAAATGTAATTACTCGTTCTGGATGATGTCGCAGTGGGTATAACGGTATTATGTTTCGGATTGCTGCTTATATCAGTATCTGTTGGGATGGCATGTATTGTCGTCTCTCACTCGCTTTCCGATACTAATGTAGGGCGTGTATATGTTTTTTTTTGTTTTTTTTTTCTCTACTACAAGGCATTACTACATGAAGGACAGGTTATTTGATTAGCTTGGATCGCTTAGGGTATTTTCCAAAATTTTTTATACGTGGATCGCCCGAGTTGATATAAGGGGCATGTCAGGTTTTATTTGAACGGTATCCGAATTCTACAGATTAAAAATGTGCGTAGTAATTATAATAATATCCGTTTTTGTTTACTCGCACTCACTGGATTACCCAAAGGAATATGTATACCATGGCGAAAACGCGCTAGTACGTAATAAATCACAATATTCGGTATAACAAGTGGATTACAGCATAATTATTATTATTCTTATTGCAGAATTAATAACGAAAATATCGATCACTAATTTTAAATTATCCATAGATGAATTATACTTTTTGGTGTGGTGGACACAGGATTTTAGGGGCAAACACTGTTCGTAGTACTCGCATAGTTGCTTGCGTATCGAGTCAAGGGAAGCTCCTCTTGGTCGGTCAGTCTACCGTGCCGTACGTGTACACTGTACATGTGAACAAATGTGAGCCTGTTTGTTCTGCAAGTTCATTTCACTGGTGTACGTTTTAGAGGGCTCTCCATCGAACACGAACAGGTGTGCAAATCTTGTAGACTGTGACTTCTGGCTTTTGTTCTTTTTGTATGTATATTACGCTTCAGTTGTAAAACCTTAGAATAATTAGGATGAAATTCAATTGAAGCCGGGCGATGGCAAAAATTTACTCGCGCTTCACGAAAAGAACAGCATTGCCGCTCGCGTGTGCCTGTTCGTGTCCCCTGTTTTTTTTTTTTTTTTTTTTTCACTTCTTTGTCTTCAAGGAGAGAGCTAAGCTGCGACAGAATAAGGACGAGGGAAAGATGTTTCTGTTAGGAGTTCTGTGAAACGAGTGAAATATTCGCGTGACATTGTGGTGCTGATGTTGGCGAAAAAAATAATAGGGAGAGACATTGGAACATTTGTTTGCGTTTGTGTTGTTATAATGCTTCATGCTAACACCTCACGCCAAGCCTCTGGCACCATCTGGGAGATATTGCTATTGTTCTCGGTTTGATACGAAGCGCTCGGTACATAAATGACTTCTGAACGGCGTTTACGGGATGGCGCAAAGTGCGAGATCATGCGGAGTGTGTTGGTTTAACGTAAGTGTCGCCTTTTCCGAAAGCGCAAAGGTCTATGCTTAGAAAGTAGTAAATTATCTTCTGTCCTGGATCAATTCCAGCTATTTCTTTCCTTCTGATTTTTCCGTCGATCTTCGGCGTCACACTTTTTCTCCTACAGTGTTCTACATAGTGTGCTTCGAAACACTTTCCTTTCTGAGCAGGCACAGCAGCCGCCCTGCCGGCGGCGTGGCTGGAAAGCGTGGCGGGCTGATGGCTGGACCTCCGCGGTTCTTGATGGCACCCCGCAGCAAGACGGTACCCGAAGGCTCGCACGTTCGCTTCCTGTGCCTCGTCAGTGGTGAACCTCAGCCCCGCGTCCGATACACTCACGACGGCAAGGATCCGAAGGACGCCACCGTCACTTACCTGCAGGACAACCTCTGCTGCTTGGACGTGGGAGCTGTCACGCTGGAACATGCCGGGCTCTACCGCGTGGAATTGAGCAATCCTTCTGGGGTCGCCTGCGTAGAGACGCATCTGGAAGTCACTGGTGAGAGTGAGCGCGTCGCAAATGAAGGCTTTGAGCGGAATTTAGCTCTCGGTCATTGGCCCATTCTTTTCAGATTTATTCTTATTCTCGTATACAGGGTGCTTCACGTAAGACTGACCAGAATTTTTATTTAAAAAAAAAACCTATGAGAGCAGCATAGATGGTGTTTTTGCAGTTGAGTTCTACGGCAGGGCGGACATCCTCTCGAAGAAAGTGTACAACTATACGAGATGACTAATTAATTAAAATTCAGTAATCAACTTTTTAATTAGGGGATTTCGGGCAAAAGCCAGATGGCGGATTGAGGGATTATCCTGGTTGCGAGCCATTTCACGTTTAACGAATCCTGAAACCCGCACGTGCGTTAAAGGTACTGTAAAGCAGCAGGCAAGCTGTTGATATTGGCAGCGGCATTTGAAAGCTTATTCCGAAAGAAATCCACACTGCAAATTTTATGTGCGACAAAAAAATTCTAAATATTTTTTAATCACGACTGTAATTGCGATGAAAAGACGAGGGGCGACGCCTGGTGGGAAACAATCGCCTATTCGTCGAGCAAAAGTGTTACATGTCCCCAACCTTGTATCGGCTACGTCATGGGCTAAGTAGCCGGTTTCATGAACTTAAGTTTGTTCAAACGAGATAGTTCCTGACATATATTATTTCAAAATGCAAGAACATTGGTACATCGTGGAAATGCCTAACAAACTGTCAGCAGAAACACCATGAGAGTCACCCACGCAAAAATGCACCACGTCAGGCAAGCCGACGTGGTGGTGGTAGCGGTCCACAGATGTCGCTGTACACTCCCATTGTTATTGGCATGTTTATGTTCGCCGCCATACAAGGGGGAACTGCGGAATTCGTGTCGGGTCTTAGACACAGGGTTGCCCGTAACATTAAATCTGAATTTTCTAAGAAACTACGAGATGGATTTTAACGAAATTTGTGGCGTTTGTATACTGAGCACCCAGCCTGTAAAATGCGCCAGCAGTATAAAATTGTATGCCTGCTGCTTTACAGAGTACCTTTAAAATATCCATCCCCGAAATTTTGATATGCGAATGAGCCGAAACCGTAATCGCGGCGACCGGTAACGCGGGGAGTACAGCGCTCATTTCACGTCAGATGGCCACGTGATTGGAGCGGTGAAGATAATTGGAGTACCGTAATTTCACGTGTATTAGCCGCGGCTTATGCGCGATTTTTTTTTTTTTTTCACATGGGCGCTGTGCGGCTTATCCACCGGTGCGGGTTATCTGATGACTTTTTTTTTTTTTTCAGGTATTTTCCCCATACACTGATTTTAACGAAAGGGTCGATAGTGTCTCTGGAATAGCACTGCCCTGCTGATGCACGAACAGTGCCTAACAGGGATGGGTCCACATTCGAGTAGATTTCCCCCATGCAGCTTTAACGAAAGTGGTGACAGTGATTCATGCCTTCTGGAAGACCACTGACCCATCAATACATGAAAAGCGCCCAACAAGGGCACCACAATCCGATCTTGGTAGAACTCTAGAACAGTGTTTCCCAAAGTGTGGTCCGCGGACCCCTGGGGGTCCGCGAGAGTGTCCGTGGGGGTCCGCGACCGTCTCTCACATTTCAGTGAGGATTTTCGTCCCCACAAACACGCGCTCGTACATGCTGCCCGATTTCCAAAGACCGAGAACTTCCAAAATTGCTACGAGCATGCTTCAACGGCTAGTTTCTAATTTCTGATAGAAATGTCCTGCAATGCACGTTTGTCCGCGTCATACACATACAAACAAGAAGAAACCAATCCGGAATCGTTTCTGAAGCTGTATCGAAAGCACGCAGCAGCTGACGAGGTTGCTAGTTATGCACTGGTTGTGACGGTGTGTGTGTGTGGGGGGGGGGGGGGGGGTCCGTGAATTGGTTCTCATCGCTTCCGGGGGTCCGTCACCGCCAAAAGTTTGGGAAACACTGCTCTAGAACTGACCTCCTTTCTTGTACACTATGCCGATCCCGGAGTATGGACCACAGGGTTTATGGCATTACTCTATGGTCTCCTTTGTCGCACATAGGAGTCGTCTCGTATTGCCCGCGGCTTATCTGCGAGTGCGGCTTACCTGCCGGAAATTTTTCAAAACGTTCCTAAAAACGCGTCCTGCGGCTTATCCGCGCTGCGGCTTATACGCGTGAAAATACGGTACTTTCCGCTCAGCTAGCCAGATAAACCGTTTTCCGGCCCGGATAAACCTCCGTCGGCGTGGGCGATGCGCTTCTCAGGTGCGCTTTTTCGGTTTCGGCTCATTTGCGTACAAGAACTCCGGGGATGGATATTTTAGCGCGCGTGCGTGTTTCAGGATTTTTTAAACGTGGAATGGTGTTCAAGGAGGATAGTCTCTCAGTCTGCTATCTCGCTTTTGCCCGAAATTCCTTAATTAAAAGTTTAATTAATGAATTTCGGGTAATTAGTCATCTGGTAGTTGCATACTCTCTTCCAGAGGATGTCCGTCTGACCGTAGAACTCAACTGCAAAAACAACATCTATGCTGCTCCCGTAGCTCTTTTTTTTTTAAATAAAAATTCTGGTCAGTCTTACGTGACGCACCCTGTATATCGTAATGAAATATATCTGCAATATACCGGGTGTTTCACGAAGGTTCCCCGGCTCAATGATTCGTAAACAGGTGGCGCTATCGAAAATCCTTTTCAGTTAGCCTCCCTAAGACATCGGCCAAGAACTGAGCAGTGCAGTGGCTCATTTGCATGCACTCATTAATCAAATAAAACACCTAAATTTTAAATTTTACTTCGGACGCTTTCGCAACATCTGTTTTATCGACCGGAACCTCCGGCGAAAAATGTTCCAGAAAAAGCCCGCGTCGACACTTAGGGATGTTTAGAGTAGGGTGTCGAACCGGAAACAATCGGGTACGGGTTCGCGTTGCTTTGATTTCGTTCCGGTTCAGTTCCGGTTCGGCCATGCCAAAAACCGAACCGGTTCGAAAACCGGTTCTCAACCTCGAACCGGTTCACGAACCGGTTCAACGCTTCTATTTTATATGTTCCATAAACCTGCTTTTATCAGGAAATGCGTGGCTAATAGCGTACCGCTCTTGTCTGCATTGACGTTTTTGGCGGTCAGGTACTCCCTTTGGCGAGAGAAAGGAGAAATGGATGAAGCGGTCGTAGACCTGCTACTTTCTGTTCCTAAAATCTTTTTTCACACGCACTGTGCCAGCAAGATACACTTAAAGGAAGCCTAATAAGATGGACAGCGTTACATAGACGACGGTACTTGCCGGCAGACTGCATTCGCAGCGTGAATCGATCTGAAACCGTACTGAAGCATGTCGAAAATAAGCCTGCCAGCCTTACGCTGTCCCAGCTCACAGCAGTGTACTAGTTAATCCACAACACAAAGGCAAAGGCAACGACACAACTGCATTACCAATAAGCGTAACTGCATTTACTTTTCAAACCACGACCAATCAAACAGGCACTGTTCTGCGTACGCTACTTCTCCACTTCTCATGTTTCTAACTTGTTTAACTTTTACTGCTCACGTGTAAAGGGAAATGTTGGGAGCTTACTTAATCACATATTCGTCCTATAGAGCTACATAACTGGCCTACTCCATTCCTGTTTCATTCGTCCGCTTGGCGCCTCGTCTCTGAAGAGTAGACGCCGCAGCGCGTGCGTGGGGCGCTAGACACGGCGCTCACAAGGACAACTGCGCTTTAGCGTGTTAAAAAGACGCTGAGAGTATACTTCCTATACGTCCTCGTTTGTCTGCTAGGTGAAAATTTCCGAAATTCATGATGTGGACGCGTGATGCTGATACCAATGTGTCTTCGTTCTGGGATTGAGAGGAACTCTTATGCTGACTTCTTTTATGTCCGAACCGCTTTGTTGCGAACCGGTTACCGCTATTACTTTTTACGGTTCTGCTCCGGTTCGGGTTCAACAGTGTCATGAAAATTTCGGTTCGGGTTCGGGTACGGTTCCGGCAAAATTAACGGTTCGGGTACGGTTTTCGGTTCAGGTTCGGGTTTGGTTCGACACCCTGGTTTAGAGTAATTTTCGGTTTATACATGTTTCCTGTGCGGAGCAGCCTACCAATGCGCCCTTTCACTCAGGTACTGGACTGCCAATTACGTGTTGATCCGCGTGATTCACACGCGGGGGTGACGGAAAACAAGGGACCGCCGCAGAGCGTGCCTTTATCGTGATGGGGACGAATGTACCGAAGCCTCTCTTCGGTCTGGTCCATAGAAATCATAAGTAGAAAGGCTAGCAGAAAAGCTGGGAGAGAGAGTGATGCGTGAGAGGCAAAGTAGTTGTACCGAGGCAAGACCCTCTCCCAACGTCCAAGTCCGGGAGGCGCCATGATCGATATTTTGGATTGGGCCGGATTCCGCCTCTCCACGTGTGAAGACCAAGCACATTCGGCGCAATGGTGACCAATCCAATGCAAGTCGCTTCCGCTTCCGCTCTGCTCCGCGTGCCAAGCCGTGCGCGAAGTGTGTTTGTTTTGCCTGCGATCACCTGTACGCTTGGATTCTCTATAGGGAACGAGTATCGTACGGTTTAAACCTTGTGCTGCAACATGAAACAACGGCGCACAGGGAACTCGTAGGTGCCACCGTTCGTAACACGCTAGGCCTACCCACGACCTACTAGATTATAACGACCATGTCACAATCAGCAAACCCTATGAGGTGCCTGTCCGCACGATCCGCCAGGGGCGCTACTGACGCGCCCTGGCAGACTGGCGCACGATTGGACGATGGAAATTTGAATTCTGAACTCGCAGAAGCGTATGTACGACAACCATAGCAGACGACAGCGATAGCTCCTATGAAAACGCGTAGAATGATGATAATAATCAACCTCAGAGTTAAACATCTGTGGAAGTCCACAGCTTGTACAGAAATACTGAGGTAAGCTGAAGTACAAAGTATTGTAGAAGTTGAGGAAGCAATAACAAGGACGATCAGAAGCGCCACCGCTGCCTTCCAAAAATGCGGCGCATGGGAGGGGTGCGCCTGACGTGGTCGTTATAATCTAGTAGGTCGTGGGCCTACCGTATCCATCATGGCGGCTCACATGCTGAAATGCTCCTCTTCGCTGGCTTGGCTTCTAGTTATTATGAGAGTTCGATGGTCCGTTCCGAACCTTCCGTCACCATTGGCAGCCGGACAGCTAGCAGAGTGAAAGAGCACATTGGTACATGTTGGGACAAAAGTTTACGGAACACGCGAGCGGCAAACTTTTTCTTCGAAGCGACACCCTAGCGGCGGGCGGAAGCAGGTGAGTTCACTGTTTCGGAGGGGTGGAAGGGTGCGCATTTAGACACATAGTGGCAGTTCCGGTGTCGCTTGCGTGTGTCTGGAAGAGGAAGCATATCGCTGTGTGTCGCTAACAGCGCACCCTTCCACCCCTCCGAAACGGTGGACTTACCCGCTTCCGCCAGCCGCTAGGGTGTCGCATCAAAGAAAAAGTAAAGCGCTGGCGTGTTTCGTAAACTTTTGTCCCAACCTGTACTCTGCTCCGCGCAAGAAATATGAAAACTAACCGAAACCAATAGACGAACCTCTGTTTACAAACATGCGACGTCACGAGAAGACTTTGAAGAATTTGCTGTGGTAGGCAAGAAGCGGGACAAACGCGTCTTCTGATAGGCTGATAAAGCTGATAGTGCCCACCAGCATGCTTTGCGCGGCGGCGTTACATAATCAATGACGTAGGGGTGCAGGTCGTCAATAGACCTCCACCCGAGAAACGTCATCATGACGTTGGTAGACAGACGGAAACCGAAACAAATTGGAAGGGGAGGGCTGGGTTCCAGGAATGGGCACTTGTTCGCTGCCTCCTATTGAAAGAAACGTAGGACCGAAGGTCGCGTCCCTTTCAGGGACCATCGTAATCCCCTCAAGACCGTGACAGGCGCCCACAGCTCCCCATAGAGCCCATAGTTTGAGATAATTCAGGCAACACTGGACATACGACCAATGAAAATGCGTCGTGATGCCTAGCAGCCAACCAATCAGCAACCTCTCAGTTTGGCTCGGCTTTCGGCCGGCCCTGGCTGCCATTGACTTCTACTGGTTTTCATACCTTGCGCCCGTTATTCCAAAATAACTAAGACATTTTTGATAGGCGAAATACATATTTATTGATGCAACGTATAAACTCAAATGCTTGACTCATATATTCACCGTGCGTACAGGACGTTTCGTTCCTTGAATAGACAGCAACCAAACCAAGTTCGAACTTGCAAAGCACACATACAGTCTACTTCTGGAGGCGAGCGAAGTCCACGAGTGCGTGCGTTTCACAGATGAACATCTTCTTCTCATTCTGGCGATGCACCGTAGGTCACACAGTCACGGGAAATACTTTTGTCGTTACGAACACTCTCTTCTTAGTCACTGTATTTGAAAATGCGACAGCGCTCGAAAGTGTTCCTCAGGCGTCAGCTTACCAAGCATTCCAGTTCCGACCCGGCAAGAATGTCCGTAGGTTGACACTTTATCAGAGATCAGTACATGGCCAGAGTCACTATAGCTCACGAACAAACCCGCGCGTACACTTCCTCTTTGGTCGTTGTGGTCAACCGCCATCGGCGAGCCGCGGTGACGCAGCGAGCTCGCTTGGAGCTGCCCTCCTGGCCGACTGCCCAGACTGCCCGCGAAAAGTGAGCTGTCAGATATTTCGAAACGTTATCAACCAATCCCGGAGCGCGCATCCTCCTTTGGCCAATGGGCATCCGTCATGATGCCTGACGATGTAAGACCACGTGACTGTGACGTTATTTTATTTTTCTACTGCCGCAAATGCGGGGAGCTGTGGAGGCCTGACCGTGACTTTCGGGCGTGACCTTGTTCGCCCCCTAGCTTCGAGCGTAGTTCAACTCTACCAAATTGGTGGCGCTGTCGAACACTGTGACGTCGTTTGCTTACAAACAGGGAGAGGTCTATTGCTTATTCTAACAATCCCAAAGTGTCGACATGGGTTTTCTTCTGGAACATTTTTCGCTGAGGGTTCGTGTCGGTAAAACAGTGCTTCCTATAGCGTCCGAAGTAAAATTTAAAAGTTAGGAGTTTTATTTAAAGGAACTGTAAAGTGCAATATAACCACAATGTTTAAAGATACCATCATGTAGAACTTGGCTGTGTGATCACACACAAACACACACGTCATCACGTCTCAGTTTTTCGCACTAATTCATTTTGAACACTTTTAGAAACTCAAAAGGTGGCGACCCTCAACGTTCGCAAAGAACAAAGTTGTAGTCAGCCCCGGATTGGCGGACAGACATCACGTGATACTGAAGTACAACGTAACGCATTTAAGACAGGTTACTAGTCACCATTTGACGTTTCTTTTTTTCTTTTACAACAGCTCGGTTGGAAAGTTCGGTTTAAACTGTTAACGGTTGTAACGTCCGAATTCCGTGCCTGTGAGGTGATCTGCGCCATCTGTTGGTCTTTCTCTCTCTCCGCGTCTCTGTGTCGTCTGCTCGCTGTATCGCTGCTGTTTGTAAAACCTCGTATCCAAGTGATTCAAACGAATGTGTGGTTTGCGTTCTTGTGTCCCGGAATACACAAACCGCGCACCTTCGCAATGAAATGCTTACTGCACTTGCGAGAAACGCACTACATCGTCTGGTTGCTTGCGTTCTCAATACATAGCGCGCGAGTCGCCTCATTGTTGGGGCGCTTCTGGAGTCTTGCTAGCTTGCTTTGCGTAGCAAAACTCGATTGCTGAAAAAATGGTCAATATACAGCAGAACTACGTATCTGTTACAAGTCGGCCAGGTTACAAGCTTTCAGAAAACTGTACGGTTTCTACACGTTTGCCATTCACTTTATAGTTCCTAAGTGATGCAAATGAGCCGCTCACTACGGTCTTGGCCGATGTCTCAGCGATGATGACTAGAAAGAACACTTTTCGATAGCACCACCTGTTTACGAATTATTCAGCCGGGGAGACTTCGTGAAACAACCGGTATGCAATATCGAACGGGCCCTAACAAAACGGGGAAGCTAAGCGCATTGCATTTACAATGTTATAGTTAGAGTAAAGTTTGCAAGTGTCAGATAATGCTACAGTCTACGATGCAATAAATTTCAGATATTAGCGCTGAATGGTGTGCTGAAACAACGCAAGTGACTAGGGTTAGAGGTGCGTTTTCCTCAACGGAACTTTGAACTGTCTCGGCAGTGTCAAATTTATATATACGTATATATATAAAAGGTCCTTCTAATTCGGTGACCGCGAAACAACTCATGCGTGTACACAACATGTCGTCTGTAGGGTGTGGCGTGGACAGGTGGAGACAGATGGAGAGAGGGGCAGGAAGCTGAGGAATTGGGAGACGGGAGCATATCATTAGTCTACTTCTGGCAATCAGAAACAACATCCGTGAGAAAATTCGACGGAATATTCCGGGGAATCTGTTACGGCAGTCCTGCATCGTATGTTCGCTGCACGCTGTATCATCTCACATTTGCAGTATAGACCGGATTTCAGAAAATCCCAGTGCTCCTTGCGCACGCGTTGCATTCTGGGAGATTAATGAAATGACCAAGGGAGAACCGACCTCGACTCCTCGTGGACAGTCGGCTAAGAGAGAAGGAACCGAAGCAGCTTGGAGACCTTCACGTCGTCCTTTGTTATAATAAGCAAGTTCCCATAGTTCAAAGTGGCGCCAAGCTCTCTGGGATTTTCTGAAGTCGTTTATTCCTCACCGGTGCGACTCCGAACAATTGACGGGATACGGCTTGCTGAGTCACACCTTGCAAGTCTCACGTAATTTCATTCACTATAAGATCTCATTTCTTTGACTAATTTTCGAACTGCAGGAGCCGGTTCTGTAAAAAAAACTTGTGAAACATGCAGCGCAGCCTTCCCGAATGATGAACCAGGGGCGGATCCAGACACTCGGTTTGGGGGTGAGGGAGGGGCGGTTCCTTTGTCGAAGCTCGTAGTGGGGGAGGGGAGAGAGAGAAATCCAATGTATAAACTGACGTTTTTTTTGTTGTTTTTTTTGGGGGGGATCGTCCAACCGCCCCCCCCCCTTTGGATCCGCCACTGGAATGAACCTACAATTTTGCGTAACTTTGTGAGGTGGTAGCCAAGATCGTGCTGAAGACCGTGAGGTGGTGGGTTCGAATCCTACCACCGACTGTCTTATCTTAGGTTTTCCCTGGGTTTTCCCTGGCAGACTTAACAGACGAATGTCGGCGCATTTCCCCTTGAAGTCGTCCCAGGACGCATACTAACCCCCTTGTTCCCCACTCCTTCCTGCTGTCCTCTCTCCGCCTATCCACGTCTGTACACGGCTCATAGCCACAATAGACGAGTTCACAAAATCCCAGAGTGCTTATAGTGTCGCTTTGAACTGTGGGAATTTACTCATACGAAAGAAACGGGTGATATCCAAACTGTTCCGATTTCTCCTCTACCGGTCCATTGTCAAGGACGTGTCAAGGTCAGTGAAAGCGAAATGTGAAGGATTATTCTTTGTTCCCCCGCTCAGCAAGTGCCCAGGATGCAATGCGTGCGCAAAGAGCACTAGGCTTTTCTGAACTCGTCTATTGCTTCGAGCCGTTAAGATTGAATCAAAAAAGAAAAAAAAAACTCTGTGGACTGGCACGACGGCTTCAACTCTCCGTGCCCTCACCGACTTTCTCTTTCAAGGCAAAGAAACGAAAGTGGTCCCATCACCCCCGAAAGTCCTGGTTCCATTACGCGACACGACAGTAGAGGACGGTCAGTCGTTCACTCTATCGTGCGAGGTATCCGGCCAGCCCCCTCCTTCAGCTGTGTGGAGCCGCGACGGAATCCCACTGGCGCCGTCTTCCCAAGATTTCCAAGTGATTCTCGACGGTTGCGGTACCATTCTGCTGCTGGTACGCGAAGCCTTCCCGGAAGATAGTGCCCGCTTCGCTTGCCGCCTTCGGAATCCCAGCGGGGAGGCAACCACGTCTTGTATGGTGACAGTACGAGGTATAGATCGCACAGATTGACGCGGAAAGTTATTGAGCTGTTCCCAGTCTCGTACACTGTAAACTTTTTCACACCTTTAAAGGTGTGCGCTATGAACATTCAACCTGGTTGCGTAACATTGCATCTCCAGGATGATATTTTACAAAATTTGGAAAGCATTACTGAAGTTCAAGTGTCAGCGCAAATCTTGCTTTCATTATGTCTTGGATATCGTAGGTACGAGCTAATGCATATATGCATCGCTATCGAGAATCGAGCACGCGCAAGTGTCTACAATACTGTTGAACAATGTTGAGATGTTGCAAGACTGAATTTTTGGAGGACAGACAACACTCGAGTAGAGAAAATTTGTGCGAAACCGTGCTCCATTATGATGTTACCAAAATTACACCTAAAAAGGCGTGCGCCATGCACGTTGTTACACCTTTAAATGTGTGAAAAGATTTAGAGTGTATGCGTTCATTCTGATGTTCTCTGTCTTGTAGCTTTTCAACGACGACTTTCGTTTTTACTTACGTAGATAACGGTCAACAATATCGTATGGGGTCAAAAGAAGGCAACGAAAGAATTCGTGATTATCACGTTGTTTAGAATTCACGAAAGTTCGTGAAATCTCCAGCACCGTGTGTCGGAGATCTCAGGATCACGTTAAAGAATCCCAGGTGAATGCAGTAAATTATGCATAATGTAAAACTCCGAGACTAGGGAACCACGAAAGGACAGAACACAACACGAGATCGCAAACACAGCTGAAAATTTTACTCCATTATGACTTCTTGTTCTCCCGAACTGACCTCCTATTTTGTCCTCAACTGGTTGTTCCCTTCCCTCTGTTTGTATATATTTCTTGTACGTCAAGTACAATCTTCAGCTGTGTTTGAGACTTCGTGTTGTGTTCTGTCCTTTCGTTTTCCCTAGTCTCGGGGTTTTACATTATGCATCATCTTCACCAGCTCGCTTGCTTCCTAGCCATTTTTTCCAGTAAATTAACCTCAGTCCTACCCTGCGGCACGTGCCGCTTGTAATATATACAGTCGGACCTCGTTTTATGAACCCTCGATATACGAATTCCCTCAACCTACGAACGGCTCCACAGGGAACCAAAGCTTTTCCGTGTATTTTCACCTCGTTTTACGAACCTCGATATCCGAACTATGAACGGATTATTAGGGAACGGACCCAGAATAGCCAAGCCAATCTGACCTCGATATACGAACGGGCGTTATGAATGTACAGAGGACAGGCCAATGGACCGGAGGATAATGAGACTTCCTCAGTACATGCTGCCAAGGTTAAACATACAATGTCCCAACGCCACTATGTTCCACAAACATGATTCACCATTTCCTGAAAGAATAATTCCGGGGTTTACAGCCGAACGGTTGTGAGTTTGGACCAGGTCTCCGAGATGGAAAAATCTTGCCATTCTAAGAGAAGGCGTTCAGTCGGTGACAAGCGTGATATTTGCCGTTGGAAACAGTCTCATCCGCGCGCGATACGGTACTTTGAGGACCGGGAGGATGAGTCAAGTGTCAGACTTCTGTCATCTCTTCTAAACAGGATAGACCCTGCAGAAAGTATGGTGCAAAGCACAATTTCGCAGTATTTTCAAAAATAAAACTTATTCAAATCAATTTCCCGTGGTTTTGTGAGGTATTTGTGCACTGCACACCTCGGATCTCGATTTACGAATACCTCGATTTACGAACGATTTTCTGAGAAACGAAGGGTGTTCGTAAAGCGAGGTTTGACTGTAGCCACATCGGTGTGGGCGGACTCCCGTTACGTGTAAATCTACTTCCAATTCATATTAATTATTATTAATTCACGAAGAAGCAGAGCTTTTCACTGTACGACATTTAGTTACGCGAGGAAAATCCGCAGAGGATTCCATTCTGAACCACTCCCTCTTCTCAGTGAACCTGCGCGATACCGTTCGCGAACCATTCGCGCAAAGATTGTTCACTAAAACTCCCTGTTGATGATATGCTGAAAAAGATAGTGGTTCATCCTTGGGGTACGGTGCGACAGCCATGACGTAACGACTGAAATCACTACAAGAATGAATCACCTCTTGTGTGTTTCCGACAGGTGTAAAGGCCCCTGCTCCGCAAGACATCGAGAATGTTATCTCTGAACATGTAAGTAGACACAACAGGTATTTATTATTTATGCACGTTCGTCAAGTGGGGAATATATACGTATATGTACAGGAAGTTTATATATATACAGAGAGCGTCACGACGAATGTATTGTAATGATGACTGGAAAGCAACAATGGTACCTGAGCCGAAGGGATAGTACTTTTTTCTCATTCCCCCGGGTATACCTATACAGGGTGCATCGCGAGAAGTGGGCCAAATGTTTATACATTTACGTTACGTTTTGCCTTCAAACACTACACTGCATATACGTATTTACTTAGACCTAGAGGGCCTATACTGTATATGACCTACCTAGACGTAATATTTTTGAACAGTCAGCGTTATTCTTAATGAGCTTTCAAAATTAATTTCTTTAATTAACCAAAATAGCTTGGTTGTCTCAATTAAACTTGTAGAGTAGAGCCCTGAGGTCTGTAATTCGCAAGATGGAAACCGCAGCGAGCTTCTGTATTGCATTGTGAAAGGGGCGACAACATAATATCCGCGTGCGTCCTGCGGAGTTCCATTTTACGTGCGGCCGCTTTTTCGTTTCTCCCTCGCTGTCTCACTCTCTCTCTCACTCTCAGTCCTGGGGCGTATGTTTTTATGCAACTTGAGTAACCCGCGAGTTGCGAGTTGACGTAGCGTCACGTGACCCCCTTCACGAGTCTCCCCCCCCCCCTCCCACGGGTTTTCTTCGTCAATGGAATGCTAACAACTGTCCAATGTACGAAGCGCGCGCTGTGCATAGCGCGTGAGCCCGTGCTTTCCCGGATTCGCTTTGGTCTCGTGGCTCAAAATCTTGCGCTTTCGAGCAAACGTATTGCCCTTGCTCCGCTAATGAAACATTCAACGTCTGAGACGGTTCTGCCAATGGACCAGTTTTTGTCCCTTCCCCGGTCAAAAATTTGACCCAGCTCTGCCACTGGAATGCGCCATGACACACTCCGTACAGATGACCATTCTGGTTAAGCTTAAAGGGACTATGAAATTTCCCGAACCCCCATACTTTTTTTCGATGGAAACTGTTCTTCCCGCAGAGAAACTAATATGCCACAAATTTTTCCGGACGAAATCGCTCCACTCTGCGAGGAGCGCGCGCTGGAAATGTCTCTTCCGCGTTCCTCCTCTCCCGCGCATATTTCCCTGCCGATGGTGTAACTGTACGGACCGCACTTCGGTTCTCCGTTACGTCACCGGTGTTGCACAATGGCAAGTAATGCCGCGAGCTCGCGCTGTGGCTGCCGCCACTGCCGAAATCTGCCGATCACGCGAAAGCTGCTGTCATGGAGATTTCCACTCCCGATGAACGCATACGGCGCATGCTCCTGGCGGGATTCCTCGGCTCGGCAACACGTCACGATGACGTGTTGCTGAGCCGGCCGTGGTCGCGTCAAGTTGCCCGTTGCGTCTCCGCTCGGCAGCTCGCCACGGCGCGGCGCTAGCTGATCCTCCCTTCGCCGCTCCGTTTAAATTCGCTCCCGAGAAATCCGCTCGCGCGACGAAAGTAAAATTTCGGTTCTAGACTCAGAAAAATGTCTTCTTTCGAACGAAACGAAGAAAAAAATCGTTTCATAGTCCCTTTAATCCCTCTCTCTTTTTTTTCTTTTTTTTTTTTCAACTTAGAACCCCCGGAAGAAGCAATTCACAGAGTCATAATTATCGCAGAAATTGGATTGTACGCCGCAAAAACCGACCGTGCGCAGCGGTGGTGGAGAGCAGTGCCAGCCGCGATATTCCCATTCGTGGAACCAACGTCTGTCTACCAACGTCATCACGACGTTGTTCGCATTCCTTTTCCGCGCCGGAGCCGCCGCGTCTTCGATTGGGCCGATCGTGTCACGTGATTTCTCCTTCCAAGAACGCGCCGTCCATGTTGAGTCCCCTCCATCCAAAACCGGTATCCTCGGTTGCGAGCTGGCTCGACTGCGCCCAGTTCTCCGGCGGAGAAGGGGGTGGTTGGCATCCCGTTGCTAGGCGACGCAGCCGCGCCGGACTCAAGATGGCGTTCTCGCTCGCCGGCGTGGCTCAGTGTCGCTACTCTGCTTCCTATTTAGTGACTCTAGTTCGCCCCTAGCTCCCCCCCCCCCTAGCCTAGTTCGCCCCTAGCGCTGTCGAACACTATGACGTCATTTGTTTACAAACAGGAAGAGGTCTATTCGCAAAATGCAGCTAACATAGAAGGCACTAGGTAAACACGGAAGTTTTGACCTCTGCATGACAGCACTATCAAGCAACTTTTTCCACGCAGAAACGGGTTATTACAAATACAGACCGGAACGATTATCACAGAAGACGAATGGTTCCCCGGTTTTATTGAATAATCCTGTCGCTTTCTCGTATTACAATACAAAGAGTGTGCTACAAAATTGGGGGGGGGGGGGTTAACTAACGTGTAATGTGTAATATCATAATATCACGCTGCTTAATGGTGGCTACTTAGATGTTGAGAACTTTATGGTACACTAATTCCAACTCAACGGAAACACTCCGGTTCAAGCCGCGTTGTCAAAGACTCTTGCCCAGAGTAAAGATCTATACTTCAAATGCGTTTATGCCCACATAATTTCAGACGGAGAAACAGAAGGATCTCCAGGCTGCCCTGGTTAACGGGAACGACCGAGTGGCCACCGATCACAGCACCCCCGTGAAACGGCGGAACCAGCTACAGCTACCAGGAACCCACGGTGTCCCAGCTTGTCTTTCTCTGCTTCCTATCTCTACGTGTTCCGGTGGCATGAAACGACGGAATAACAGTTCGTTCCACGCGCGCACTACTGACCACGCTTACTCTGTGTTGTGCCCGTTCCTGCTTGGAAATTTGGAACTACCAGCGTGGCTGAAGCATCACGTGGCTAGGCTTTCCACTAACTCACGCTATGCCCGAACGCCTATAAGGACTACCATTTCTCTGCCTCGCACTATACAAAACTGCGTCCAAATCTGTCTGCAATTGTTGTCTTCTGGTGCGCTCTCCCCTGCGATGAATGCAACATTTTCCATGCCTGGCTGGTACCGGAATCGACAGCATGCGCACTTTGCCATAACCGCTTCTGAGAGCGACGCGCAAATGCTGACAGACTCGATACCGCCTTGTGTGCCCAAATACTGTGGTTTCCCGCGTCTCTGCAGTGATTCCACAGGTGTAGTACCGGACGTTATTTTCTCCTCAGATGCGTCAACGTTCAAGAATGCTCAAACTGCTACACTTGCGAACATTCACTCGGGACAAACATGCGCCCGAGTTCTCAGTGATACGAATTCTTCGTGCCCGGAACAACCACTAAGTAACGGCAACCCTACGAACTACAGGTAGGACTGCATTAATGTATCAGTTTTGTTTAACGTTCTGTGCTGTCAACACATAGAAGCAAAACGCTTCCTTCTGAGACATGTAAGGAAGTGGACTACGCAAGAATCAAACAAGCAGTGATATACACTGACCACATGGAAGCTTGGGTTAAACAAAAGCCTTAATTTGGGTGGAATATGAATATTAATTTGCCAGTTTCAACCTTGTGTCGTTCGCTTGGTTATGTGTGCAGGGGATCACTTTTGTGTTGCGCCAGTATCGTGAAGAACAGACGACTTGCAAAACATATATAGAGCCATCTGCTGTGAACCTCACGTACTGCCTGTGCCCTGTGGGAACCATGGAACGTTCTTTTTACATATGACGTCATGGACAAAGCGTTTGTGGGTTACTCTTTCGGATAATTTCGATTCGATTACATGTGAATTAATTTGCGCGTTACGTCTTCCGTAGACTATACAAACTGCTGTCGTACGTCGCATAGCTTGATTGCCGGCGAATGTCACCATCGCACAGCATCACGTCCCTCCTTTGCCATGTTGAGCATGCTGATTTGGGACATCATTAGATAGTTTTAGCAGACCGTTGATAACGTGGCTTGCGTCGAATCGTATCAACCGGAACCAATCAGTGGATAAGATTCTGAGTCACGCACCACTGCGATTGGTTCTGATAGGCACGATAACCTTATCAACGATATACTAAAACTCACTATTGTCTATTGAGGTAAAGGCGGTATATTATCTACTGAGAACGAATTTATTTCGTACCTATCGACTCGAAACCGAATTATCGCAGTGTACGCGAGCATGCCTTTTTCAGGTAACTTTTCACGATGTATGTTTTTGGGTCGAACTAGAATGCAGTGGCTGTAAATTGCAGCAGAACTGCAATTCCGTTCAGTGCAATAAACCTGAAAGAATGAAAAAAACATCGCACCATTGCACGTCCGCACAGAGAATAAGACACTGTGCTCGCCGGAGATCGCGGGGACAGCAAAAAGTTCAGGAGAACAAACTCCCACAGAACACCGGGACGTTTAGCGCTTCCCCCTGAGATTTATGCAAGTCGTCTGTTGTCGTGTCATCTGTACCGTGACATCACGTTGTCTTGCGCAGTTGCTTTGATGCAAGACAAATGTGGCATGAAGACAAAACAGTGGACTCTCGATCCGCGCGTTGTCCTGATGTCCGGGGACATTCCTTGTAAGATGGTAAAAAGCTGAAGCAACATAAGCAAACTTAGCAGACACTGGGTATTATGTTGTGACGTCTTTGTAGAGGGCGTAAGGGGAAGTTCGTATATCTCGAATTATAAAAGTGATTGGTTAGAAGTAAATACAATGCCAGTGCATCGGTACACATTGGGGACAGTCGGCAATCTTTGAAAACTTTAAAGCATTGCAAAAGACAATAATTATTATATATATGCAACTATGGAATGGTATGTACGAAGAAAGAGTAGTTAGTACTCAAGAGACATCCGTCTCCCGTCTGTGAGAGGAGTACTGATGCCATTTCTGCAGGCATGTTAGGCGGCTAGGCGGACATCATGGTGGGAAAGCGCATGGAACTACTAGACGACGAATCACCTAAAATTAATTAATTAGTTTTTAATCAGGAAAATGGGAGACAGCACAGTTGGAGGCAATCATTATTTGAATCCACATGTCTTTTTTTTTATATCCTCAAACGAGCACATACTCTGAGATATAAATCACTAAATTTTGATTTTGATAATTTTGTTTTTACGTACCGCTCATCGACCAAAACCAGCTCTGCAGCGCCTATGTTAATTCATCGGAAGACATAACCGGCAGTTCCCGTCTCTCGCATCCGACGTCTTCGACGTGTGCTGAGCTGCATGCTTTGCTTTTGCGATACGCAAGATTGCGCTTGAACAGTGTTCAGTTCGACCATGGGTCTTCTACACAGACTCCAGGGCTGCCCTTCAGTGTTTGGCAACAATGGGCATCCGTGGACCTTTAATGTCCATTGTTGCTGACGTGCGGGAATCTTACAAGAAGCTGTTGGACATGGGCCATTGCGTAGTGTTACAGTAGGTACCTGGTCATGTGTGCATACCTGGCAATGAAAAGGCAGACCAGCATGCTTTCCGGGGTCACCAGCTTACATCAACCCACCCCATCATCTTGCCCAAAGGCGACCGTCGGGCCCTCCTCTGTGCTATCTCTGCAGACAAGACGAGATCTCAGTGGAAGCATGACATGACATCCTACTCTCTGCTCCACGCCGTGAATCCGTCTCTCTCACTGTCGCTTCCTCATCGCCTTCCGCTACCCTATGCATCTCTTCTTCACCGCATGCGACTGAACGTTGCGCTTACGCCAGTTATGAGGCAGCGCCTTGGCTGTGCGCCGTCGGACCTTTGTGTAACATAGTACAATGTGCGCGCTGACCTACGCCACCTCCTTATGGACTGCCCCGTCTATCAGCGGGGGCGCGATATCTTGCAGAGCTGGATGCATGCAGTTGACCGCCGCCCTTTTGCCCTCGGCAAAGTGCTGGGCCCCTGGTCCAGTCCCGCTCATATGCATCACGGCCTCAGTCACTTTGGGGGGCTTCTGACATCAACGGGACTCCCCGCCACCGTGCTTTGATCACCTGAACTGCCATCCCCATCATCATCCTTCATTCTCTACAATTGGCACTTGGACAGCACCCAGTGGCAAGCATCAGTCCCATCTCATCATCGTTTCTTTATATGTGTGTGTATGACATGCAAATGATCCGAAACCAGAACCACGCACTTCTCGAGCGCAGAAACGATATGACCTTTGGCTTATCTGGGCCGGAAAATGTCAATCTGACCATTAAATCAGCATGGTAGAAAAGCGCACAGAAGACAACCAACTAGCCCAACGTTGTTTGTTGTTGCATTAAATCAGCACTTACTTCAATCAGCTTCATCGCTACAAAACACGTAGCCCTCCGTCGCGAACGCCCGTCGCTCCTTTTACGCGCGAGAAGTGCGTGGTTTCGGTTTCGGTTCATTCGCATAGCAAAAATTAGCGATTTATATCTCAGACTCTGTGCTCGTTCCAGGATAATCAATAAAGAGGGTGGGCTCAAATAATGACAGGCTGAGGTTCTGCTATCTCGCATTTCCCCGAAAACATCTAATTAATAAGTTTTCGTTAACTTGAAAAAAAACGGTTAGAACGATTTTTTTATTTTTTATTATATTTTGATGTGTTTTTTTATTTTAAATATTACTTAATTTGTCTTGCAGTAGTTACGTACGTTTTCCGAAAGGATGTCCGCCCGGCCGTATAACCCACCTGTGAAAACTGTAAAGGTAGCTCACGTAGCTTTGTTATAAAAGTTCTGCAAATGAAAAAAAAAAAAACTTCCTGTATAACTTTCTTCAAATAAATTAACGCGCGTACGAAATGCATTAAGTGATGGTGGAAATGAATTTTCAAAAGGCGAGGCTCAATCGTTAAGAGTCAGTTCATGTTGACATAAGCATAGGCTCGTTCCATACTCTACAGCGCCCGTCATACTATATTTCACGATTTCCAAATGGCACGTGTCATACATTTCAGAAGGAGGCCACCGGCCGACCTTTTGCCGCCGGAACAGTACGAAGTGCACTCTCCAACCTCGTTGGACGATGACGAGCTCGTTCCAGCACAGATCATCCGCGGTCCCCAGAGCGTTGTCACTCAGATTGGGGCCGACGTCCGACTGAACGTGCGATTCGTCGGAGTTCCGGTTCCGAAAGTCACTTGGATCAGAGCTGTAAGTCACCACGATGTGCGCTATGGGAGAGGACAGCTGTCGTGTCTTTTAAACATCCAAGATTATTTTTGTCCGCACTTTTAGTCAAAATAATTTCGGGCGAGAGATTTTTCTCGCTTGTATGTGTCGTTTTACGGGAAAATGGAAAGTGGAGATATTTTTGAATGGAACACTCGAATGCTGTTGTTTCTTTTTTTTTCTTTTTTTTTTCTTTTTTTTTGGGGGGGGGGGTTAGTTTTCCAGACGTACTGTACATGTTGAACTCGTGATCTCTTCAACACAACACTGTGCCAACCTAAAGTATGGAGCGGGTTCGATCGAGAAAAGGTCGAGGAAGTAAGGGACGGAATTTTACGGTTGTTAATAATTCCGGGCTTTACGTCGCGAGACAACAATTTTACAGTTGTATACAGTCGAGACTGTCTCTAAGTGGAGCAGCCTGGATAGGGGTTATCGTGCTGCTAAACAAGCACAATCTTGACACGTCCTAGATGGCCAGCATAATATGACTTATTAGCTCAGTGCACACGTTTTTTCCCGATTACAACGCTCGGTAGCACTGCTGACACGGTCAGGTGAGGTAGGAAGACGGTGCTTTTCTAGTGGAAGTCAAAGTTCATTTCCGCATCGTAGGAAAATTTAAGCCACACCATTTTTATGTGTGAGTAGAAAAGTGGCCTGATCTGACTGTCCATTCCATCGACACACAGCATTTCTCGTTTCTTACCCCCCTGTAGCGGGTCAATAAATTGTAATACGGTCCTAAATTTTCATCATTCACCATCGCATGCACCATTCTATGTTGTTGTTTGATGTTGTGGTATTATGATGTAATGTTGAATGATGGGCAATGACGTGATTTGATGTTGATGGGTTATGAAGTTGATGTCCAGTGGTGGATTATGATATTGATGTCGGATGATGGGTTTTGAAGTTGATGTCCAGTGTGTATGGCAGCATGAAGCTGCCCAAAGAATATCTGTTTGTCCCTTGTCAGTCCCGGCCCAAACAGCCCAATGTACTGAAAGTTGAGTGCAATGGGGGTGGACGGGTATATGGAAGGCCTTGAACAGATCCGTGAAACTAAAGAACATTGATAAGACGCATACCGGCCACCCCCATTGCACCCGACTTTCAGTACATTGTGCTGCTTAGGGGATTTTGTCTAATTTTATCCTGCTTGCGTGATAAGATAAAAGAGCACCTAAAGCCCGTCTGTCTTTCCCCGATTTCCTAAGATTGCCCCGGTCTTTGTAACAGCAAACTACTCAGCTAGTCAAACCGTGGTATTTCCATTCAATGTACGATAGGAATGTGGACACGTTCCTTTCGCAACTGCAGAGCAGAGCCGTTTATAGGGAGAGTTTGGCCATTAGGAGGAGCCTAACTTGAAGCGCGTCATGCGACGTCACGGCTAAGCCACCTCCCTTGCCGTGCTCTATTGCTGTCCCGTTGTCAGCCGGTCGCCGACGCCATATTGATGCTGGTCTTTGTTTACGATGCAAGGCGGCCAGACACGTGTGTACATTGTCCTTCGAAAGCCCTTCGTCCTTGAACTCTTTCCGTTTGGCAACAAAGCCCCCCTTATCACAGGCGGCTGTGGGTCATAAGCCGGTTATTCCTGTAGATTGCATTCATTGCGACAACACAGCTGACGGACAGCATCAATATGGCGCGCATCAGGTGGCTGATAAGCGGATTCTGCTTGGTTTCAGTCTTTTCGGGTCGCGCAACGACGACGCTGACGTCAAAATAGGCTCCACCCACGAGGCGGCAAAAGATCAGAGAATGGCCAAACTCTCCCTACAAATGGCTCTGCTGCAGAGATAACAGATACGCCATCTGTTTCCGTGTCGACGACTTCCGAGAAAATATATGGATGACACACGCTAGCAATCCTTATCTTCTCGCTAGGGGAGGATTGTGGTGGAAGGTGGCCCCGTGTCCGTTCAATGCGGCGAACATTCGTCCAAGCTCTGCATCCACGGTGCCGGTTGCGACGACAGTGGCAAGTACCTCGTGGTGGTCGAGAATCGCTGTGGCTGCGACTGTGACTACGCCTCCGTAAAAGTTGAAGGTAAGTCGCCTAGTGTGTCCTTAGACAAGCCCTGAACAATATGTTGACTACATAATTTGATATCTCCGAACGTTTATGTTGATGTTGAAAAAGAAAAAAAGTTTGGATGTGTATCATCATATTTCTTAACGTTTAGATTTCCTCTGTTTCTCCCATCTACTGAGGTCACTTCTGAAATTCACTGGTTTTGAACTTGAGCGTATAACATCGCAATCGTGAGAAGAGTGTCAACACTTTTTTTGTTTTACGTTTAATCCACTCAAAGATTCTAATGCATTCCCTGCCTCGGTTTAATTTAACGCGTTTTAATTGCGTGTAACTAATCTCGTAATTTAAATTTTATATACCCCCTTAACCATACTGGAACCTTTACACTGCCATTAGTAGTGCTTCCGAAGCACCGTATCGACTGCACGCGATCAAGGGATAGGGTACAGGTTGGGACAAAAGTTTACGGAACACGCGAGCGGCGTACTTTTTCTTCGGTGCGACACCCTAGCGGCTGCAGGAAGCGGGTGAGTTCACTGTTTCGGAGGGGTGGAAGGGTACGCTGTTAGCGACACACAGCGGTAGCTTCCACTTCCCAAACAACCGGGCGATACCAGAACTACCGCTGTGTCTCTGGCATCGCACGCTTGCACCCCTCCGAAGCAATGAACTCACCCGCTTCCGCCAGCCGCTAGGGTGTCGCACCGAAGAAAAAATACGCCGCTCGCGTGTTCCGTAAACTTTTGTCCCAACCTGTACAAGGGACACACGGCAAACCGAATGGGATTCCCAGCGAATGACAATCGCACCGAATGTCATTCGTTTGCCTTACATCGCGCTACATGAAGAAACAGAATGTCATTCGCAAATGATGGCATTGTCGATAATTAAGACACCAGGGCCGAACACCTGAAGCATTATACAGGTACATTAGTTATATATATTTATTTATTTTGCTGGAAACTAGCGGAACATTAGATTCTTTCACAAAATCGTTGCTCTCGAAGACACTTAATTAGCTAAGTGCCACAAGCAAAGACAACTAAGAAGCCTATCTGCACCGCACTTGACAACGTGGCCACTGGGAACGAGGGTAGTTCTTCGAAAAACGGCGTTTAGCCTTCCTTCCTTCGTGTCAAAAGTTATCAAAAGTCGTGATAAAATATTGGAGTACAACTTTTCATTCGTCTTTCATTTGTTCGTACGGGTTATCGTTGTTGCTGTTTTTGATACTTCTCTACTGCGAGGGTAGGCTGTCGGTGCGAGAGAGAAAAGCGAATGAGTTCCCCGAACTCATTCGCTGGACCAATATCATTCGCATGTATTGCCATTTGATTTCACCGTGCCATTCAGTGCGAATATCATTCGCTGGGAATGACATTCAATTTGCAGGGGTATTATGCATTCTGCCATTGATTCCGGTATTTCCGATAACTTCGAGGTGACGTTATCAACGGTCTACGAGCACACTCTAGTATTTTTCATCCTCAGTGCACTGCTCTAACCCAAACGTCGTATAATTTCGACTGCCACCAACAGGTAGAATCTTTGTTGCCGTTTTATTATTTTCCTCACGTGGAATTTATCTTTCACTATGGTATGGCCTCGTGTGCCTTTTGGGGCAATAGTAATTTCCCTTTTGCTCTCTAAATAAAAACTATTCATCCTTCTCCATCCGTCCTTTGTTGCCTTACACGAATTTTCTCAGTACTCTGCATATTTCTTCTGCCGTGTTTCCACCATAACGTTGTTCTTGTCTAACGCCTTTAGTTGCATCAAAGTGTCATTCTCTACTTTACGACTTGCTGGCGGCCTTCCAGAGATTAGGTGCCTGTGATCTACCTTTCCTCGACCAAAATACTTTGCGATTATCCCCAAAATTTCTTGATGTGATGTGATGTGATGTGAATAAAGAAAAAAATGAGGATGTAAGTTTCGACGAAGTCAAACTGGCTACCCCAGTACACTTAATACAGAAAGTTCAATCTGATGATGAGATGATGAAAACGCAAAAGGATGATGTCCAGAGACGAACAGAGATGATAATTGAGTTCAACATGTAGGTCAAAAGTTCAAGAGCTGCGCCCAAGTTAGAGTAAAGTGGCGGAATCACCGGGGGCACACACAGGACACATCACACATTCACCGTGTCATAGGATGTCCATAAGCCCGGTTGCATGCAAAAAGTCTTCAAGTGCCCTTAGCGCCTTGTCGGACGAAGGAGGACCTAATAGTTGCCCTTCTTGACCAGAAGTTTATGAGTTCCCTGCAGCGCACGTCCGCTAAGCCAAATCAAAATCATTACGTTATCAGCTCTACACCTATCACGCTGTATACCAAAATATTATGCTTCACTTCATAGCGAAATCAATTATTGGTGAGATGTAAACACCAGTACCGGCCTTCGAAGTTTAGCCAAAACCAGAATTTGCGAACGTTTTCATTTCGAGTAATAATGGGTCCGTCGTTGCTGCTGCTCTCGAATAAGGAACCGCTGTCCTCCAGAGCTGTGAGATTTGAGTTTTATAGATGTCGCACTGTATCTCTTCATAGCACGCAGTCTCCCCCTGTAGCTGACTCATCTGAAGAGCTTCATTCCCCAAACTGGTTTCTTCGTAAACAGCCAGGACAAATATAAGCGACACCGAAGCGAGTTGCTCAGAAGTCGTCTTGGAAAACAACATCCAGACGACTAATCGCTGCGAAATAAACGACACCGAATTACGCGCTGGCATGTGCAACCATGTAGGAAGGAAGCACAAGGAGCGGCTCTTCGCGCCGGACTAGCGTAGCCACCCTCTAGCGGTCGCTCGAGTCAAAATCGCCATTGCTTCCTGTCCACCACGTGATCCCCTCTAAAGTTTCGGTTTTGCAAGGCTTTGTTTCTCGCGCTGCTCTCCGTATGATTTTGCTTTTTGAAAGTAATTTATTGTGAAAATGTGAGCACCATCGCAGAAACGACGTATGGTAATGTGTTCCTGTCCCGGCTGCGGCTCTCGTGAACTGAAAGCAGCTCTGTCACGGGAACGCGTTGTGTTCGTGAGTACACGGTAAGTTGTTTTAGTCGCCCGTGTGCGTTCGAGTCATCTTGAATAGTTCATTTGGGACCTCAAACTGTGCCGCAGATTCATTTCATATCCTCTGTTGTTGTACAAATCTGATCAATAGTATTTTGAGTACGGCATTCTTTACCACTTAATCAACGAACGTACATACGTTTGAAGTAACTGTTGCCACACGTGATGTTTCCGGTCCCGCGTGCTCCTTTTGCGTTCCGCACACTGCGACTGGTCTCCTAATAGAACAGTAAACATTCGAACATACAGAAATAAAGTGCAGGCACGCGTTCAACGTAATACTGCCATCTGAACTGTGACACAACTACAGCTCGCTCGCGTCGTCTGCTCTGCTGGCGTCATGCTGTCTGGAGGGTCACGTGAGCGGTCACGTGGATGACAGGAGCATCCCAGAATGCTATGCGATGCCGGCTACGCTCGTCCCGATAGAAAACTGTCGGAGGGGCCGCTCCCTGTGTTTCCTTCCTCCATGTGTGCAACCGTAATTCAGCTATCTTGGACGTTGAACGTCGCATAACGAAAGGATAGATGTTGTCAGAAGGTAGGCACTGTTGCTTCCATTGTGTATGTGCCCTGCGGCATACCTGGGTAAATTACTTTTAAAATGTAATTAAATTACATTACTCATTACTCCAGTTAGAATTTAATTAAATTACATTACAAATTACCAGAAAAAGTAATTTATAACTGTAATTTCATTACAGTAATGACATTACTACCCAGGTATGCCCTGCGGTGCTCGTAGACAGAGCTGGCGGCTATGTTAACAAATTTCCTCCAACGTTATGCTGAGGTTGCAGGAAGTTATCATCCGTGAATCTTCGATTTCAGTTTCTCAAACATCCGCCATATTCGCCTGACCTCGCGTCGTCGGTCTATCGCATATTCGGCGGTCTCAAGGAGGATCTTAGCCGCCGGAAAGTTGGATACGACGAAGACGTCAAACAAGCGTTGCATGAATGGCCTAGCTACGCAACCTATACTTACCCAACCAAGACCTTCTTATCTGGTCCGTCAGCTCGCAAAATATTACTGCGCCGTAGATAGGATGGCGGGACGCAGAGAGGTCACGCTCTCTCCCTGCGCCAGATAATGTAATCCATCATACTAAAGATCATGCTCACTCTGGTGCCGTATTGGCTGTTAAGACTTGGTCGCATGACACTACGCTACAGCAGAAAGTGCTCTGCCCTACTAATGGCGCAATGGTGGCGCTGCAGTGCGTCTACCTACCTCCAACGGCGTATGTAGTTGACGGACTAGATTTATTTTCCTTCTCAACACGACTATAGACGCTTCCGAAATGACGGTGCACCTGCATTGAAGAGCAGGAGGGCTACATAGAAAAACGATTCATCACAGAATATTCACTTTTACTGTTCGTTTTACTGTCTGTTTTACTGCCCGTGCGCCAGAAAAACCTGAATCATCATCATCATCACTGTTCGTCAATGAAATGTTTAAGGTTACGTATTGCACCACGCTCGTATTGCGAAAAAAAACCTATACAGGTACCATCTTTTGAGTCTTCAAAATGTCATTCGGTTCACCAGCAAAGCCGAGACTGTGCAGATATTTTATGAAGTAGTTTATGGTCCGTCAAACTTAATATTCAAGATGTACACCAACTAATTCACAGCAAAGCATCGCAAAGTGTTCTGAAGTCATCTATTCTGCCCCCTTAGAACGAAATATCATTCTTCTCCTTTTTTTTTGCGCTCGATGTCTTTTGCGTTTCTCCTCTGCGCTAGATGTCGACCTTTCATTCCCAGCATCTCTTCTGTAGGTCCTCCTGATCCCCCCGTGATGGAACCCCGTGCTGTGGCCAAATCCAGCACTTCCGTCGAAGTCACGTGGTCTGGATCGCCGTTCGACGGCGGCTGCCAGATCCTTCGTTACCTAGTCGACATGGCGGAGGTTGATGGCGGGCCACGAACATGGACGAGGGTTTCTTCGGAGCTAAGCACCTCGTGTGTGGTGACCGGGTTAACCCCCGGGATCAGCTACACCTTCGTCGTGCGGGCCGAAAACGTGCGGGGCATCGGTGACCCCACTGCTGAATCCAACGTAGTCACGCTTCCCGTAGACGACTGCGACGACATGGAAGACAGTGATTCGGAGGGTATGCCTGCGTCCTTGTATAGAACGAGTGCGACGGTTGCACAAAGCCGCACATTCATTTATCTTGGATGACCGATGCGACGTTCAAGTCAAGCGTTTATGACAGAGACAGAGGTGTCCCGTCTGCAAGCTCAGCTATGCGGACCGGCCGCTAAAGAGCATGCACACTCTTAAAAATGAACTTCACCACATAGCACGCTCCTAGCCAACCATCGCCCCGAATGACAACGTTCTCGCCCTAGATTTGTTGAAAACGGGAGGAGGAGCCTATTTTGTGCCGTGCATAATGGCACAAAATAGGCTCCTCCTCCCGTTTTCAACAAATCAGGGGCGAGAACGTTGTCATTCGGGATGATGGTTGGCTAGGAGCGTGCTATGTGGTGAAGTTCATTTTTAAGAGTGCAGTGTTTGAACTTGGTGCTCGGCTGACCAGTAAAGTGGCCCGAAACATTTTCGACGTGAAATCGAAATGAACGTTCGAGGACAGAATTAAGGCTGCAGTAGCTCTCATGGTAGCGTTATCATTGCGGTAGAATCAAAACAAGCGCGCAATATAGTTCCAGTCTTAAAGGAGCTATGAACTGTACCAAGCGAGCCCGCCGACTGTGTCGGCTCCAAACGGTGATTTCAACGTGTTGTCTGTGACACCTTTTGTATAGGTGAATTTGATAGGTGCGTATCTTCAGCACATAGCACGCTCTTAGCCAACCATCTTACCGAATGACAACGTTCTCGACCATGATTTGTTGATAATGAGAGACGGAGCCTATTATGTATATATTATGCGCGCATACAAAGTGGCCTAACGCCTCCCGTTTAAAACAAATCAGAGACGAGAATGTTGTCATTCGGGATGATGGTTGGCTAGGAGCGTGCCATGTAGTGAAGTTCACCTAGAAGAGGGTAAAGCGGTAAAGCAGAAAGTTATGTGTACCTCCGCGTTGGCGTCTGATTGGGTGCTACAATTCTTCAGATGACGTAACGATGGATAGAGGTATCTGGACGGCGGTGCGTCTACTCGCCCGAATACGAAAAAGAGTGCGTTTTTGTATGAACGCTGCACAAGTTATGAATTAGAAGAATTGAACAATAAATTGTAAATAGAATTACGAAGCGTAGAAGAACAACGTTACATCTATTAAACCCGTAACTAAATACATGCAGATAGGAGTTCTTACACCCTTTAATACAGAGTGATATTTGGGCACCGATCACGAGGGATGCTACCTCGGCGGCACTTGTGAAACTTGTTCAGAACTGTGGGACCTAGGATTCTCTGTGCATGATCTTGGGATAATTGTGAATAGTGGATAATTGTGGACTTCTAGTGAACATGTTGATAGTGGACTTTTGAATAGCGAACTTGTGAGTAGGGCACCTCAGAAGTAGTTTTTGGGGTAGGGGGTGATGGGGTGAGAATTTATGTTAGGAATAGCAGAACAAGTCGAGAGACGAGTTCAATTTCTCCTCGTTTCTTCTTCTTTTTTTTTTCTTGCAAACAAACAGAGTGATATTTGCAACATTTGAATAACACTCCTTGACATGCTGCAGTACGTGTTCTTATTTTCTCCACTAGAACCAGTAGCACCAGCGGAAGCTCCAGTAAGCGTTCAACAAGGATCTAAGTTTCAAGATCTCTACGATCTTCACGAGGAAGTGGGCAAGTATGTGTGCAGTACTGGCCTGCCAGTCTACAGCTGCGCCCTCACTATGCCGATCGGCATAGTGAGGACGCACCTAAAGAAAAAAGCCTTTGCGAACAACAGGTCAGACAAAGACCATGAGTACAGCAGTATTGACACCAGTGTTCTGGAATTACTAAGAACAGCTTTATCAGAAGCGCGGGGGGGGGGGGGATGAAGCTGAAGAAGATCATGCTGTATCGGATGCATTCTGGGCGAAGATCAAACTATATGACTCACACGTGCTGTCGCGCTATAGGGACGGCGGCCATTGCTGTACGGGTTGACGGGCTCAGTTTTTGAAATTGACATCAGTTAGGTGCCGAAAACCACGGGGAGCCCCGGTGTATGAATAGAGTATTTAAGCGAACTGCTACAAAACTTTGTGGGCGTGTAGCAGGTAACGATAAACTTTTCTTAATTTGCGTGAATGCTGATTCGACCGTTGCTGCTTATGCAAATTTCATGTGTATGTAGACGTTTGTAAACAAACTGAGCAGAGTAGCAGGAATTTCAAGCTTCTTTTTCCTTTCTCTTTCCTTTTTTTTTTTTTTTTTTTTTACTTGAAAACGTCTAAGTTGGGTTTGGTAGCCAGGTCAAAATTTACGATGCAACGAAATTATGCCGAATTTCGTGAGGCGATAACTCGGGGAGTAATAGACCGATAGCAACAAACCGGCTAAATCCAGATAGCTTATACATATAAGATTCTTTGCAATGAGGTCACTGCGGCGGCTGACTCAATCTCTGGGTGTGGCGAGCGCGTGCGGGAGAGACGCAAATATAGGGGTACGCGTACCTTCCGGGCAGCTTATCTCGCGAACCCACGAAGCTGCGTAGTCACCAGGCTGCTCCTCCGTTACCTCGCTGCAACCGACCTACTGGTCGCCCTGTGAACCGGACTATGCCCGCCTGGGTACTCTCTCTCTGTTTCTTTTTTGTTCTTTTTTTCTCTTTTTTCTTTTTTTTCTTTTTCTTTATCTTTTTTATTTTTTGGGGGGAATAGCAAGCCGACACCCTGTCTGGCTGACCTTTCCCTCGTTCCTCTTCTTTGTTTGTTTGTTTGTTATCATTAAACATATCCCCCCCCACACACACACACGAAGCTAGGACGCCGATGGAGGCGTCATTGAGAAGCTTGATTTGATTTGATTTGATTTGTTTTTTTTTTTTTTTTTCTGGCGCATTAGCTACTAAGGCCTCATTGGAAAACGCTTGAGAGTTTCTACCTGGACCTTGAGTGAACGATATGGGCTTCAACACACAATAACCAAAATTTTATACATTTGCAAAGTTGAAATCATAAAATTTTGCCAGAATGTCGGCATATATGAAACTTAAATATGATCAGAATCGAAGGAAACTGCAATCAGAAGAAAGGGTGGCTCGAGAGGAACCTCAAAAGCCTGCAAAGTCCAGCACCGAGTGATCGAGAGAGCTACACGGGCGCACCGAAGAAGATTAGCGGCGGAAGCAAATTCGACTGCGGGCGCGCACAGCGAGCCCTTACCCTGTACCAGCGGTGCAACTTCGACTTGTGCGAGTGTGAAAGCGACCTACAAAGACGATGGAGTGCATCTAGAGGGGGGGGGGGAGGAGCCAGAGCCGGACAAAGGAATCGGAGATTGTGACGTTTTCATGTAAAACACTACGGTTCGGACACGACTGAGCCCGGCCCCAGTTCGTTTTTCTTTTTTTAGCTTTATGGGACCAGCCACCGTGTAGGTCCGTCCAAAGTCTTATAGGGCCACGTGACACCACATGATCGTCAAACTATGTTCGCAGTATGCTAAAAAAGAGAAAACGGCAACGATGACCCTAGAAAGCTACAGCAATCAATTCTCTCTTTGCTTGTTGTAGTCGCGTATTCTCGATTTGTATTGTGTGCAATGTATTTTCATCTCTCCGTCTGGTTTCATTTCAGAGGTCGCTTTGGAACCGTGTACCGGTGCATCAGGAAATCCGACAACAGCGAAGCCGCCGCGAAAGTTGTGTCCTGCATTCGCATTGTGCAAAGGGACAAAGTGCTGGATGAGATCGCTGTCATGAACCTCCTTCGAGGGCATCCGAAACTTCTCAATCTTCAGGCAGCTTTCGAAAGAACTTCCGAAAAACCTCGCCAGATGGTTCTCGTCACGGAATTGTGAGTTGAGCAGGTTGCTCGCCGAGGGGCAGCCCGTGTAATGCAATCTGCTTTGTTTGCAGCGTGTCCGGCGGAGAGCTCTTCGAGCGAGTTATCGCTGACGACTTTGTTCTAACGGAGAGGGACTGCGTCTTGTTTGTGCGTCAGATTTGCTCCGGAGTGGCGTATATGCACCAGAAGCGGGTTGTCCACCTGGACCTGAAACCGGAAAACATTCTCTGTCAGGGAAAAAATAGTCATAAGGTTGGTACAGGTTTTTATTTGGGCCACTCGATGTTATTAGTAAAAAAATGCTAATTCTCAGCAATCATCGTCATCCAATACTCGATTTCCAATAACATCGCTGCATTGGAGAGACGGATCTCGGTGGATCAGTTGGTAGCGAGCCTGCCTACTGAACCCCAGGTTGAGGGTTCGAACCCGGCCTAAGACGCTAGCGACCTAGTGGCGACGTTTGCGAGAGATGTTGAATACGGTGTGCCATGTGCATGTTAAAGAACCACCAGGTGGGCCAAATTAATCCACAGACCGACCTGTGTGGTGTCGCCTATTATCCTAGATGTCTCGCAACGTGAAACCACGAATTGTCAATTATGAACACTGGAGGGAGAGTTGGGGATAGGCAGACTGCAGGAGCAGTGAAATCACTCGCGATATGCAGTAAAAACTGCTGCACTACGAAACTCTTATGACAGGGATTACCAGCGATATATATATATATATATATATATATGCAGTGGTGAAGCGCCATCATCACAGGGAAATTCCGGCTCAACCCTCTCATATGTGTAAGACCCTCTTGGTCACGCGGTTCTTCATGGTCTTTATTCACCACCAGGTCGAAGAAAGAGATGGTGTAGACATATCGCTGCAATTTAACGAGGTACGCAACTCAGAACTTCTTCTGTGTTGTGTCCCTCGTTAAATTGCTGCGATATGTCTACACCCCGCATATCTACAGTGCGAAGCAAGAGAGCCGCGAAGAGACAAATGAACGATAGTGCTCCCTCAAAGGAGTACAGAGGACCATAAAAAAAAAAATCGGGTTAAGACGTCTGATGAAAGTGCGTGTGTCATTTTACCGAATAGCGCGAAAGGCTTTGATGTGTGCAATTTGTTTCCCACAAAAAAAAAAAACTCACATAAACATGGCTCCGGGCACACTCTTAAAAATGAACTTCACCGCATAGCACGCTCCTAGCCAACCATTATCTCGAATGATATCGTTATCTGCCCTGATTTGTTGAAAACACGGGGCGTACGCCTTTTCTGTGACAATTATGAACAGCATAAGTGTCACAGAAATGGCGTACGCCCCCCGTTTTCAACAAATTAGGGCAGATAACGATATCATTCGAGATAATGGTTGGCTAGGAGCGTGCTATGCGGTGAAGTTCATTTTTAAGAGTGCATTCACCCTTAATTCGTCACTCCGGGTATAACGAGGAGGAGAAGGTATGGTGCCGCGTCACCGATGACGTTACAGGGGGAACTCGTTCTGGTTCGGCGGTCAGTGCATGGGGGTCAGCGCCCTGTCCCTTTGCCGCCGTAAACCAGTTTTGCCAGTTCTCCCGTAGGGATAGAAGGAGCGGCCGAATAATGACCGAGCCAGGAGCAATGCTTTTTCAGAACCTTAAACAGCCGGGTAGCAGACGACAGCGAAGTAGCAGACAACATTTCTCTGAACCAATCGGCGAGCGTGTCCTCTGTAGCGTCAGCGCGAGGTCCCAGGCACATCACAGGCTGGTACTGCTGTCACAGCCATTGCGCACGGTCGCTTTTTGCGGCGTACTTTAAATTCAATTTCTGCGATAATTATGACTCTGTGGTGTGAATTACTTCTCATGGTGCGTCTTACTGGTCTACTTAACAGTTTTATATGAAGAAAACAGGGTGTTAAAAACGACTTCTGTGCTACTTTAAAACTTTATAGATCGCTTGAAATGAAGTGCATTTGCAAGTATGTTAGCAGCGTACTTCTAGTAATATGGGGCAACGTTTCCCTTATGTGTATACCAATTTTGCGCAGCTTAACTAACACCGTGCCTTAGGTAATTAATGTGTTTAGCTTATAACAAGAAGTTTGTGTGCCATTGGAGGAATGATTTCTGTACATCTACCAGACCGGTAATCCAGAAGATGTGGGTTCGATCCCTACAGCTGGCTAACCTTTTCAGTGACTTTCATCTCTCATCGTTGATTTCTTAGGCAATTTGAGGCTTTGTTTGTATCTGTCCCTTCTATGTTGTTCCAGCCTCAGAACATCAGTTTCTCTCTTATCTAACTGTCGTGTCTTGCTCGGACCACAGCCAGTTCCAGAACACTTTATTGATCACGATGGCACTCGTGCCTCTACACATGCGCCATAGTGGCGACACCACACTAACCAGAGCCGTTCCGATGGGGGTGCGAGAAGGGCAGCCGCCCAGGGCGCCCTGGCCAGAGGGGGCGCCGTACGGCAAGCCCTGAGAGGTTAGTTGGGCAGTATAAAGCGGGAAGTAAGAGAATTTGAATTTAAAATCTCAGCAGTTCAAATTAACGTTTTTCTTTGCTTTGCTTTGTTGTTCTGGCGGCAGTGAGGGAGGGAGGGGGCGCTTCACGTTTACCCTGCCCCGGGCGCAAACTCGCCTCTGGAGGGCTCCGCATGTAACAGCCGTTTATACACGCTCAGAGATGGTACCGTTATGCTTAACAAGGGCTATCCCTTATAAGGTAAACCACGTTTTCATTGCAGATAAAGCTGATCGATTTTGGACTAGCACAAAAATATGATCCGGAAGGAGACCTGAAAGTCCTGTTCGGCACTCCCGAATTCGTTGCGCCGGAAGTCGTGAACTACGAACGCATCAGTCCTGCGACTGACATGTGGAGCGTTGGTGTCATTTGCTACGTTCTGTAAGTACACCTGCGCCGGCTAAGAACCCATTTTGTACGGTTCTATTTTGTCGTGTAGCCTGTCTGGGCTGTCGCCATTTATGGGAGACACGGACGCGGAAACCTACAGCAATATCATCAAGGTGGACTACGATTTCGACGACGAGGTCTTTGAGAAAATTTCGGACACGGCGAAAGACTTCATTCAGAAACTGCTGATCAAAAATCCACAGTAAGTTCCTCTGTACAGTGCTTTGTACTAAAGGATATTTGTGCAATTCCCCTTGTATGACATCTTTTATTGACTAGGTATGTGTTTTATTAGATATGTAGTTTCAACGTGATGTGCATCACGCATATCAGAAAGCAAGGAGCAATATGAAGCAGCTCTGACAAACACTAAAGCTCTCCAAAAGTATGACCTCTCGCCACGATGTCACAAAATGCCATCCTCCGGCTTCTGGTGACTTTTCCGCTGAGCATCTTATTGCAGACGACAACTACTGGGCAACTACGTTTATCCACTAATGGGTTAGTGGGGCGTCTGTTCAGAGTCAAAAGATTTGAGGACCCATGAACTTTCAGCAGTCTTTCTCAAGACAAGACAGAATGGCGACTGCTTGTGTTGCTGGAGGTGAAGTATGCGAAATAAGATGGGATACTTCTGCTATAGAACACTGCACGTGCAGCATTCTTAGGCCGAGGCCCGACACGAGCCCAGCCTCCCTTTGATTTACCTGCCCGTGCCCGTTTCGACGGCTCCCTACATGGACCGTGCCCGACCCAAGCTCGAATAATTTCTAGGTGTTCCGGCCCAAGCCCCGACTTCGCTCATCGGCCCGGCACAGCCCGGCACAGTGTAGCGAGCTGTAAAATTTGACCGTGGCTAACTAACAGTGCGGTAACACATGCCCGAGCTCGATCTATAGGACTGGCAGTGTACGGGCCCGTGCACATAGTGTCAAACCCGAGCCCTATCCAGGCCCGCACAAAGAAGGCTGTACCTAGCCCAGCCAGACCCGTGGGCGCGGGCCGGACTTTCGGACAAACCCGAGCCCGTGCAGTGCTGTAACTTCTGCTTCAGACGATAATTTTAGTTTCTTTTCGTCTTTTTATTTTGTGTGTGTGTGTGTCATATGTTAATGGAAACACCAACGTTATTTTGATGATAACTAGCAGTGTCTTTCATCGCCACAGTCGATATGTTACCCAGTTGCTCGCGGTAATTTAGTTAAGATGTAAAGATGAACTTCGCAGAGGGTACTACAGTGCTACCGTGTCAAGAACGATGATCAGTGCTTTGGGTACGGCGTTGGTGAGCTGGATTCGACCATGGACCAAGCAATTTTGTTCATGGAAAATTTGTTGCAGTGTATGTGCAGAAGCACACTGTAGTCGTTCTTTCCTTGCTGAGAGTGTGCGTTGTACAGAGATCAATATGTAGTGGCCATTTTTACTATCTGTGGTATCTGCAAATCTAGTACACTATACAGATAGCGAAAATGGCCATTACATAGGAGACATACCCTACGTTTTCTATTTTCTATCTAATCTTATTAAATCTGCACGTTTAGGAAACGGCTCAGTGCTCAACACTGTCTGGAGCATGAATGGTTGAAGAAGGTGCCCCGGAGAACATCTTTCTCGCTCCCTAAAGAGAAGTTGAAGAAATTTGTGATCAGGAGGAAATGGCTGGTGCGTACTGTTGATCGCTTTCTTTCAAACTGCCAAGAACGTATTTTGCAAACCAGAAAATATAAGCCAGCGTATTTACTTGAGCGCAACCAAAAACACGGATATGGGCAAATTAACAGTTCAGAATTAGAAGTGTGGTGCATGCCTTTGTAGAAGGACGCAGGTACACAAGGTGCTGTGTACCTAGGTAGGAAAGCAGCCTATAAACAACTTGCACAGACTTGGATAGGGTAGTTGTTTTGCTATGGTGCCACAATTTTTGCAAGCTGCCTACGACAGGCTGGCATATGCTATCGTCTGCCAGCCATAGCCTTACTAGTCTTGCTCGTTTTGTGTTATACTCTCTTCTGTGGCATTTTAACCAGCTTGAAGCCAGTGGATGCATATTGTCTTTCAGAAAACCGGCAACGCCATCATGGCCTTGGGTCGCATGGTAAACCTGACGAGCATCAGTTCGTCACCCACAAAACAAGATGATCCTCAGCTTCTGGAACGGCCTGCCCCAAACGGATCCTAAGATTGTCGGGATGATCCCCGTCAAAGAGTCACAAACGTCCCCTTCGGCTAGCTGCGAGTTAACGCCCAGGCATAGCAGCAAATGAACGTTGCATTTATTAACATGTTTCACGAGTTTCTGTTCTAAAGGACCATGTAAAATAGCCTCACCTCCCTGCCCTAATGTCTGACGAAGACAACCTGATGTACATATCATTCCTCTTTTATTTATGTCCTTCGGAATCTTGCGTTGAGAGGCCAAATGCGTTCTCAGCTGCCTAAACGGAGTGAAATAAACGAATACATATAGGATATATTAAGAAGTTGTACATAAAGGGTATACATAAGAAAGATCTACACCTGTCAGCCATTTCTGCCCTGATACGTTGTGCTTGTTTTATGTATGTTACAAAATCACTTGTTCCTGTACATTGTAAGTCGTGCTACATGTAACGCCACGCGTAATTATTGAGTCCATTTTCATTTATGGTGTTTCATTTTTAATGTAACCGCATTATAAGAGGGTCGACACAAATTGAGTCGTGAATGACCAATCGCATTTGCAAGTGAGAGGCATGGTGGTGTTGGGGATAGATGTATTTATTATTTTCTATTCGCTTGTGTGCTCCCATGCTAGTAGTAAAGACTGTCATGACCTTTTGTATATAGCAGTGTGTAGGTTACTCTGGATGACCTCAACAATCGTGGCATGACCTTAAATAAGCTCTGTAGGGAGTAGTTCGGGTTGTGGAGCGGTCAGCAAGCCAGGACTGGCGGTAAGTTGTCCGGGAAAACGGCGAAGTGGGAGAGTGGAGAGGGATGGCTTGTTAACTAATTTTGCATTAGCGTTTGTAGCAGTGGGCGGTGGCCTAAAGTCACGTTTGAGGGACACCGGCCTTCGAGATACCCATAGCTCCTTAGACGAGCTTTCATTGCGAGACGTTGCAACAGGGGTACACGATGTTCACGAGTTGAAACTGGGATATGTCGGTGGGCCATACAGTTGCAGAAGCCTACGCCTTGTGGCGGAAGTAGCTTGGCGGCGAATTATAATTTGCTCTTCCATTTCTTTCTCCGCATTGAGAGGCACCAAGGGCTGGGAGTCCAGCAAGAGTTGAAGACGTGTGCGCGTGCTCTGACACTGAAAGTGCAGCTACAGAGCAGAAGGGAAGTCTAGATTCAGGAGAGTTTACAAATTTTACATTGTGGTGTGCACGTGCGTTTCCCACGCAGTTATCAGAGTGCAATTCCACACGTCATCTGACTGCGTTTGAAAAGCAGAGGTTACTTCGGGGGCGTCTGGGCTTGTGGTCTGGGCTTCTTGCAGACATTTTGCGCGACGCAGTACCTTCCGTTGTGTTCGTTTTTAAGGGACTGTAAAGTGGACGGTAAACCTATAGAGTGTGCTTTTCTGACAGCTTGTAACTCGGACGCTTCAGATACGTAATAGATCTACTATGCATTGGACTCTCTTTTTATTTTTTTATTTTTTCAAAGATTACTGCACCATGCAAAACTTGTGAACTCCAAGACTCGGCAACCCTGAGGCAACTCGCGTGCCATCTATTGAGAACGAAAGCAGTTAGGCTAGCCATGTGGCATGTGCCCAGCTGCAATGTGCGCTTCGTCGTCGAAGGTGCACGGTGGGTGCATCCCGGAACAGTAGAATGTAAACCAGACATCCGGTAGAAATCGCCTGGATGCGAGGTTTTGCCCGCAGTACCAATGCCAAAGTGGCTTTCACAGCTTTCATATTGTGGTCACTCTACTTACGCCAGGACCGTGGGTAATGGCAGAAGAGTAGACGACGCGGAGAGAGAGAAAGGCAAACAGATGGCGCACATCGCACAGATATTCTTACGGTTTGAACGGTTTGAACCGGACTTCTCAATTCTGTTGCTGTTGTTCTTCAAAACAGGTGTAATAGTAATTTCTACCCTGTCCCAATGTCTGTCTTACGTAGTACTTCAGTACTTCAATATCACGCGATGTCTGTCCGCCAATACGGGGCGGGCTTCCACTGTTTTCCTCAGCGAACGTAGAGTGGCGCCACCGTCCGGTTTTTAGAATCGTTCAAAATTAATTAAACACATGAAGAACCGAAAGGTGATGACTTGTGTGTGTCATCACAAAGCCAACTGTAGGCGTGCTGTTTACGGAATGTATGGGAACGTGCAGCCGGCCAATCCCAGGCTAGAGGAACATGACACATGCTTTGGCTTCTGAAAGCATCGGCCCACGAGCGGTAATGTGGCTGTCCAGTGTCCACCGCAGTGATGCCATTCTGGTTTGCTCGAGTGGGCTTTTCAGCAGCTTCTCCTGACGCGTGTATCGTCTGCATATGCAAGATACGTGATAATCTCCGGTAAAGGCCTCGGAAAACCAACCCGAACCATGTTAAAAAGATACACTGAAGTACACAAAAATACTCCGAGGTTCTGGATTCCTAGCAGGTTGAATGTCGTTCCGAGGCGTACACTTAAAGATACTGAAAAGCAGTAGAACTGCAATCTCAGAAAATGTATCAATTCGGTAGCCCTCAGTACTTTTACGTCATAATTTTTGTCCCAATTGCGCCCATAGTCTCTTTTTTTTTTTTTAGAAAATTAAAATTGAAAATTACGGGCAACACTGCGTCGAAGTCGCCACCAACTGCGCGTTCCTCGTCGGCACGTTCCCCGCACGCTCACATGTCGGCACGTCGGCGCGTTCCTCGGCAGCAGCCTCAGTCGGCTGCCGCCTAGTGCGCATCGATGCAGTCTAGTTATACGCCTGACCAGTCGGGATGGCTGACAGCGGAAAACGCTAGTACCTGCTGCGCTTGCGCCGTACGCATTTCTTGCGTGAGCAACGAGATGGCGCCACAGGCGCCTCGGCTAGGCAAGCCTGTTCCAATAGTGACAAGCAAAGGGGTCTACTCAGCTGCCTAGTCAGGCGGCTTCGCGGGCGCGAGGTATTGGGACGCAGCCTAAGTCTGCTACGTGCCGACTACGTAGTCATCATGAACATCAAGCCAGTCGGGAATTGCTGTGGCTGCGTTCCAATACCTCGCGCCCGCGAAGCCGCCTGACTAGGCAGCTGAGTAGACCCCCTTTGCTTGTCACTATTGGAACAGGCTTGCCTAGCCGAGGCGCCTGTGGCGCCATCTCGTTGCTCACGCAAGAAATGCGTACGGCGCATGCGCAGCAGGACTCTAATGCGCTAAGTTTGTAGGACATCGTGCATAAACTGTCACCTTCACAACTAAACATGTGTTGCAACTCTCTACGCAGTTTTAAAGAACATACCAATATGTGCAACTTTACATTTAAAGCCAGCAGAAACAGCGGGCACGCTGGTACCGTCAACGCGCGTCTCCATCCCGGCTGTCAGATGGTCAGGCGTAAAACTAGACTGCATCGATGCGCACTAGGCGGTAGCCAGCCGAGGGAACGTCGTGTATTTCTAGCCCGTGAAAGCAGCCACAGTTCCGAAAACGGTTGCAACACTTGCTCGGTTGCTCCTCTGCTTCCCTTGGCTACGTATTGTGTGAGTGTCCGCCTCTATCCAGGCTTGTAGTCAAGGCTGATTGGTCTGGTTGAGGCAGCGGCGGAGACGGCGTCCCCATGTGGCGTTCGTGTCATGTTTTTGTTTCTTCGTGGGTGTGGATGTGTTTTCATATATCTCACGGTTTCATAGATTCGGGCTGTGTGTTACTGTTCCAAAAACATTTTGGCGTTGTGTTTGCTGTATGCTTACTGGATTCCTTTGTTTGCATGCGCCGCGGCAACAGTAGCTGATTCAATATGGCGCTCCCCTCGCCCGTACGTCCCAGTTTCGAAGGTTTCCTTCTAGCATAAGATTTCTATGCTAGGCAGTCGACTAACCGGGGTATTGGAACGCAGCCTGTGTTTCAATACTCGGCGCAGGAGAAGCTGTCTGAGTGGACAGCTAGATAGACGCCCTATCGGCGGAGATTTGGAACAGACTTCCGGATTTGGCGCCGCTGTCGCCATCTGTCAAGGCCCGTAGGAACATCAGTTCCGCACTTTATTTAAAAGCCGCGCAATTCATTATTAAGCGGTGAAATAATTCAGCTCACATGTCGATGCATTCTTCCTCTGTATCGTTATATTGCAGAACACCTAGTGACCTCAGTATCATTAGTTAGCAATGACAGGCAAAAATGCCGTCACGGCTCACTTCTATTAAGGCGTAGTCAATAAATATGCGTTTCTTGTATTTTCTTGATGTGTTCATATCATTCGTATATGTCTCTATTTCCTCAGTGTTCCTTGCATTTCGTTGTTCTTCACGTTTTGCAAAGCTTCACTCCGCCATGTATTAACCCTGGGCCCTTACGGTACTACAATAAATAAATTCCATAAAATATCACTTTTTGGACTTATTGTTGAACGCCGTAAACATGCCAGACCGAAGCGCATCTATGTCGCAGACAAGTGTATTAATTTTCACGGCTGCTGTCAATGACGACCACTCAGACGCATAGCTATAGTCTGCATCGATGCAGACTAGGCGAAAGACACCTGAATAGCAGTCTAGGCGGGAATTGGAACGAAACATAAAATGGCGCACTTCCGGTTAGCCCGCCAAGTAGTCGGCTTACCGGAGTATCCGCTCCTTGCACAACGCAGGTGGAGCCAGCGTTGTATGTCCCCTACCGGCGCTGTGCAAAATGTTGGGTAGTAAGGGTGCATATCCTCGCTTGCTTTGATTACACGATTTGACTGCGTTGCGGCTATTTCTGCTCTACTTGGCCTTAGAAATATAGGAATAGCTAAAGTTGCTGATTGTTGTTATGACACGGTTTCTGGCCCATGAATTTCCTGGACGAATTTTTTGACAAAGTAGCGCTGTCAAAGGGTCAAGGATCTGTGAATGCGCATAATTCGGCTAGTGCTGAAGATTGTCGCAACGTGTGCTTACTTGGAAACATGCTAAAATCCCTGACTTTTGCGAAATTCTATTTCCGCACGCACGTAATCTCAGTAGTTGTCGGTTTCCCCAATTGTTATGCTGTGGTCGAACGGTTATGGTATTGTTATGGTTGGGGGGTGGGGGTAGATATGTAGAGTTAAAACACGTGGAGAGGTAGGTCACAGCAAAGTTGGTCACTGAGTTTGCATAAAGTATTCGCAAACGGTACAGGTGATAATAAATTTAGATTACAATTGCCATGGATATTGAGCTGGCGTTTCCTTTGCCTGGTGGCTCTCTGGCATCAACGAAATTATGTCTCTGAGAGTTCATTGCACAACTTTAATAGTATACCCTGCAGAAACGTTTGAAACGAAAATGAAATTGCGAAAATGCAGAACTACACAGCACTTTTTAGACATTATTTCATTGAACAGTAGACATGACTGCACCTTTAGCTTAATAATTACGTGAGGTCTCTTTAGGTTGCCGTTTAGAAAGCCCTGTAATGAGAGGGATGGATTTCTGCGTATTTTGCTGCACACTCAATAGTGAGTTTCAGTATAACGTACCCTGTCGCCTTTGCGCACGTAACGGACAGCGTTGGTGGTTCGCACGCGCAATACATAAGCAGGGCTTTACGCATTGCGCAAAACCAAGACGCTATCCCTTACGTATACGCAAAAGCGACAACGTACGATATGCTAAAACTCACTATCATCTATTACGGGTCTTTCCTATAAGGATGATCGTGTAGTACCGCAATTTCACCTCTCCCTCGTATTCCACAAGGAATGTATCAAACGAGAACACCAACCATCCGTCACAAACCAGGAAAACTAAAATCCACCGGAAAAAATAAAAAAGAAGGAGAGAAAGGAAACCGTAGAAACCAGCAACCTTAAAAAGGTCAAACCCACGGAAGAAATTTGGAGTATTCGGCTCATTTTTAATTTCGGCGAGGTTTGCCTGGCTAGAGTCATGCCTAGCAAGCTCGTCGCGTCTCATACATGTTTCATTACAAAAAATTACGATCGCACAGTGTAACTTGTCTAACCTAGACCCACTAAATAAAGGTGCGTTGTACTGAGCGATTGTAATAAGCTTCACTTTAGTGGATACCATTTAGCGAGACAAATCTAACCGAAGGAAAGCAGGAGACCCGCCCCGAAGTTACTACTCAAATGTTAACACGTGGTTCGTAGAGGGCGCTTCAGCTGCTGGAGAAACTCTACTGCAAGGAGCGGATTGGAACACAACCAAAACATAGATCACTGTTACTTGAAAAGTTTGGGATTATATTTCCCATCAGACGTCGCCCCGAGCCGTCTTACCGCAATTTTACTGGCAAATTTATAGCGTTCCCTGTCACTTGTAGAGCTTGTTGTACTGGGTTTACAAGTCACAAGCTGTTAACTACGCCGCATAGATAACCTGTCTGTCTGCTGCCTTACGCTACCTTTAAGAAAGTGAAGGCTCAAAAAGCTGAAAGGGGCGTCCACTCATAGCTCCATAAACTTCTGCATTACTAAACAACGAACGACAAACGAAACATTCGAAATGAAATTTTAAATTTCTTAAATTCTCGCGCTCAAAAATTCGACTACACTCTCCATCCGGCCTCTCTCTCTCTCCGTCTCCGACGCGCAGGCGCTTGTATCCCTGCGTTGGAGCCATGATTGGAGCGCTCATGGCGCTCGTACCAGAAAACAAAAAGTTAACTCGGAAAGGTGCCGGTAGGTGCTGTGTTCTCGACGTGCTTGAGAGCTCTCGCCCCAAGTCCTCGTTAGTATAGTGGTCAGTATCCCCGCCTGTCACGCGGGAGACCGGGGTTCGATTCCCCGACGGGGAGGTTTCTTTTTTTTCCTCTATAGCGTGCTTCTTTTTTTTCATGTTACCGCCGAGAAGCAACTGTGGCCATGAGCGGCGTACTGACGTGGATAGATGGTGAGAGGACAGCACGAAGGAGTGAGTGACAGAGGGGTTAGTTTGCGTCCTGGACCGACTGCAAGGGGAACTGTGAAATTCATCTGGAAAGATTGCCGGAAAACCCAGATAGGCACAGACGGTGCGGGGTTGCGAACTCGTGTCACCTCCCAGTCTGGGAGTGGAAAGCGGTCATCCTAACTATGCCACGGGAGCTGGTAATTCTTAATTGCTGAATATTAGTGCTTTGTCATATGCTCGTGAGCTCTTTCGTGTTTGCCTTGTGTCCCTCCATGTTCGCTCAAGCTTCTCCTTCAAAGGATGTTGTCCACAAACTTTACCTACAAACTTCGACGCTCGGAGTGGCACCGTCTCCTTATTAAAAATCTGCCGTTACGGTTCTCTCTTTTCTGTTTCTTTTCTTTCTTTCTGTATATGGGTGACGTGGGCGGCGAAAAGCAAACGCCATTTCATGGATTCTTCTTGCTGTCTTCGAAATGTTTTCGCGTTGTGGACCCGCTTCAACAGTGTCGGACGTCACCTGCTGGTTGATACGGTGTCTAGTCCCCCCCCCCCCAAAAAAAATAATCAAAAATAAAAAGGAAATGTAGCTCTGAAAGCAGTTATTGTCTTGGGTGGCACAAATGCCGTTTGCACCCCAAGCCAACTTGCGACCGGCTTGGTATTTTTTGTAGGGGAATCAGGGTGTCGAACCGAAACGTTTTTCGTTCCGGTGTTCGTTCCGGTTCTATCATAAACTGTCCGGTACCGGTTCTGCTCCGGAGCAAAAAATAACAGTTCATACCGGTTCCGCTGACGGCGGGCATATTCATTCCCAGAAGAAAAAAAATCAATGTTGCAAAATGTAAACCCGTTTATTCCGCATACATGGTATTTAATATTAATAGGCAGCTGTGAAATCCGTAGCTCCTGGTTCCTGTAAGTGACTGTCTGTTCAAATAGGCTTTCTCCTTTCTTGAAGCGCTTGATACAGACGGACTTGTTTGTTGTAATGTCATACGTAACGTGCTTTCTTGCTGGATTCGTGCGATCGCATCCCATCCTAATGCTGCTTCCTCGCCAGCAAGCACACGAGTACGACGCAAATCGAGGAACACCTTCACTCATAAACGCGCTCCGTTTTCTTTTCTTCGTGTCCTGTCCACAAAAGAGGCGCCACTTCGCACGCACTTGCCTCGCAGATACGTAAATGTATTCAACTTCGCTGCTCTCAAACAAGGGACACGGTGCGAGACATTACCGAGGGAAGCCGTTTCGCAGCCACCTTGGGTCGCTGTTTAGTTGAGGAGAGTTAGGGCAGATGAAATTAAAACGAACACCCTCGTAAAGCATCGCATCTGTGTAGCATTCCCCTTATCACCACGCAGCCAATCCGTACTCGAATGGACAAGCAAAAGGACCCATCAAAAGTGGAACTGGAGCTAAGACATCCATAAAAAAAAAAAAAAACAGATGCGTTACGTCGTGTCCAGTTAGTGGGAAGATTGCCTGTAGGTCTATGAACCTTCAAATTCTGACGGTTGATGTCCCCAATGTTTTAAATAGCCTTTCGTATTCGATACAACAGTCTCAGATCAATGTTTCACTAGGAATTAAAATTTATTTGAATGTTGCATATATGTATATAGAAATATGCACTTAAAATCAACCGAGACGGACGAAACTGGCCGATATCTTGGAAAGTTCAAATTCACTCAGAGGCTGCGACTCCGGGCAGCGTGGAAGTCGTGTAGTTACGAGAGTAGATGTCCGTATCGATTGCTTCTGGGTCCATCCTAGGAAGTGGCACCCCTGCAAATTGAGAGGAAGGAACGATTCAGCCGAAAATCTTAGACGTAATATACACGACAAATATGCAAGCTTCAGCTCTCACGGCAATACTGTATCACACCATATCAGCTCAACGCCCGTCAACACTGACAGCTTGCAACTGAACGATTTGCTCGTTATGAGTAGAGAGTTAGAAACTCAAACGAACCAGTAAGGGCATGTCTAGGAAAGAGTCTCAGAACGAAAAGCAGACATATTTCGAACATGCCGTTCCCGTAATTCAGGATATTTTATATGCCAGGGCCAGGAGAACAAAATTTTGCCAGAAATGCACGAACACATACGGTAGATCCGGTTCACACTTCTACCTTCTCTGGCCTATATTGCGAAGATTTGAACGAAGCAACACGCGAAGGCGGAACAGCATTAAATTATCCCTCGGCACCTGTTCATAAAATACCGTTTATATCCAAACCCTTGGAACCATATTCGTACAGGTAAGCAACGTAGTGGTTCTAGAAACGAACAATTTACCTGCGACACACCATGTTCCACCGCAGGGCTTCGGACAGCATTCCAGGCCATCTTGTTCGCATTGTTCTGGCGTACACGCTTCAAAGGCGCAGTCGCTCACCTGCCCATCATTGCTGGGACAAATAGCGTACGCTGCAGCAAACAGGTAAACGCAGAACAGGAGGACGAAGGTATGAGAGACCATTGCTATAGATGCTGTATGGGGCAAGTGCAAGAGGGGTTGTAGCGCGGGTCTGTGGAAAGCTTTTCCCTTAAATAGGGTTGAAAGGAGGAGGTTAACCTTCGTATATGTGTTGTTGTGGATTCACTCCCCTTCCCGTGGAAAGAAACATGCAGGTATGTACACATGTATCCGCCTCATGCGTGATTGCACCAGCGATACGAAAACAGGACGGACAGAGTAAAAACAGATAATATCCCAAGCAGCACAATGTACTGAAACCCGAGTGCAATAGCGGTGGAAGGTATGTGTCTTATCAATGCTGTTTAGTTGCACGAGCCTGTTCGAGGCCTTCCACCTTATACCCGTCCGCCCCTATATTGCAGCTGGACCGTTTAAAGATAGGAAAACTTGATATGCTACCGCAATGAAAAAAAAAAGTGATTAATTGAAAAAAAAAAAAAAACTCAGAGATACGGAACACAGAAATTTATTGTGAACAACCCGCCGCGAAGCAACTGGTGGCTATGAGCGGCGGACAGATGGAGAGAGGACAGCAGGTAGGAGTGGGGGACAGGGGGGTTAGTATGGGTCCTGGGCCGACTTCAGGGGGAACTGGGCCGACATTCGTCTGGAAAGTCTTCGGAAAACCCAGGGAAAACCTCAGACAGCACAGCCGGTGACGGGATTCGAACCCACCACCTCCCAGAATTCAGCACGACCTGTCTCTGTCCCACCTCCTCGAGCTCAAGGACATGATACCATCCACGTTGATTGTGTCATCTCTTAGTGTGCCGTGTGTCTCGGCTTTTGCAGCGCCTATAGTCTGTGCCCTCTCTCTTCTATCTGTTGTGGGAGGTTGTGGGAACTTAGGTTTCCACAGGAGCAAGTGAGTAGTACGGTATCGAACCGTAGTGTTCAGAATCGCCTTTCACAAAATTCTTCGAAGCACACTTGTCTGGCCTCGACAGCTTTGTGCAACTCGACAACAGAGAGAGGGCGCAGACAAGCTGGTTCATGATGACAAGGATGCAACCCGAGACAGGGAAATAAGCAACAGACAACAATTTTCTCAGACACAGCAACAAAATTTAATAGCAAAACCGTCATTATATACACAACAACCTCCGGAGAGGTTGTTGCAACTCACTGAATTGAAAAATTCCTTGGCGTATCTTCTTTTAACACTGCGTTGCTCTTCCTTTCGTGCAGCATAAACTATATACGCTATGCCTAACAAAGCACCAACGTCCTCCAGGCCTATAGTATTTGTCATGTACTGTTGGGGACACGGTTAGCTAAAATCGCCTTGTCAGTAACTTCCCCGTCCCATATTACCTCTGCTGCGCTTGAAAGTGTTGTGCCAATATTATATTTGAAAGTGTTGTCCCATATTACCATGTGTTGCGCGTGTTTATTACTCGAAAGAAATAGTCTCGCAACACCTGTAGATTATGAGCTTTTGTCCCCGCGTTCAAGCTTCGGGGGTGAACATTGGGGGACCCGAACAAGGAAGTAATAGATTTTTTTAAATTTCCTTTTTCGTTTCTTTTATTTTTATTTTTTTCATACACGTCGAGGTACGCAGCCTAAACGCACCACCATCTCGAAGTAATGGCCTTGTCATCCCTTCACCTTTCCCTCGGGCAGTTTCTTGCGTTTTCTAGCTTTCTACGTTAACATTGTGAGTCCAAAACCCATCTTCTCCCGTGAGGCATAGCGTAAAAGGCATAGCGTAGTCAATTCAATATACTTACCACTGTTACGAAAAGATCCTACATTCACCACGTTAGCGCTACCACTTCTACTCAACTCAGATAACGTGCCATCATCAGTCACGTTTCTCGTTCGAGTCCGTGCGCAGAATTTGATGAGACTTCTTTATTCCTATTGGCAATCCGCCGCCTCCTCGTCGCTCGAGATGTGACCGTCATGTTGTGTTTTTTTCTTTTTTCGTGACATTTCGCATTCCATCGCCAAACTAGCGGTTGCTGGTGGCATCAAATACACGACTTCAGAAAATCCCAGAGAGCTGAGCGCCGCTTTGAACTATGGGAACTTGGTTATCAGAAAGGAGGAGGTCTCCAAACTGTTTCGATTTCTCCTCTCTCTATCGGCCCGTTGTCCACGATGTGTCAAGGTCAGCGAAAATGAAAGTGAAGGACTGTTCTCCCTTCCGCGTGACAATAATCTCCCAGGATGCAACGCGTGCGCATGGAGCACTGGGATTACCCGAAATCGTCTATTCACCGTTTACGGTTTCCCACAGGCTATCTAACCTTACCCCCTTCATACACCCCAGTTCTCCAAATGGTTGTATCACAGTCCACAGCCAGCCAAATTGCCCTCGTTGCAAAAATGGGGTCTACCGGCATTCCTTTGAAATGAATCGAAAATACGTCTCAAATACACCGCTTAAAGCACGACGTGGCCGCATGGGGCGTATTTCGGGGCGTAAAACGCTCCGGCGAAAACACGCGGGCCAGACCACTGCGGTCTACGAGACTCTATAGTATCGAGAGGAGCATCGGTAAGGAGCGATCACAATCGCCGCGAGCTACACTTGCCACGTTTGAAATTTCCTTGTCGCTTCTATCGACGGCGCATTTAGCTTGGCTTGGCACGTCATGCCGACGCCTGACGCGCAATTGACAATGTCTGGCAACAGCTCCTCTCAGCCAGTTCCTAATGAGGAAGAGAAACGCGCAGAAAACAATTTGATTGGTGGTGGTTGTACGATGTTCAAAGAGGAAGAGGAGTGAGGTCTGCCTCCTCAGGGTCAGGCTATATAGACGGCAAATTTCACTCCTTTGTGAAAGGGGGAGTAAAAGCGAAAGGGAACGATACACCTCTCCATGTTTACAAACGAATGACGTCAGATGGTGCAACAGCGCCGCCAACTCGGTAGACTGGAACTAGCATAAAATAGGAATAGCAAAAAAAATTAATCAGTCACAAGAAAGCCACGTTGAAATATAGTTTTTTCATGTTGTAAGGTGTTATGCAGGTGTTATGTCGTGCAGTGACGTCACGTTTGGTCACGTGACATTGGAAAACATATTGCCGCACCAGATTCACAGTAGGAGGGCATGCCCTAAGTTGTTGCGATATGCGTTCAATTACGACAGGAATTGCAAAGACGCGCTACCGCCTCATTCGGCACGCAGTAAGACGCCTGTGAGGCATCCCCATGTTTCCCCACGTCACGTGGTTCTAAGGCGCTCAAAGGCTGCGCGTGACGTCACGTGCACAAGCCTTATTCCTTGCATGTTATGGCCTTGTTCTGCTCCATTCTACCACCGTGATTCTACCCTATATTTTCGGTAGCCTTTTCTAAAGATGGCTACCGAGCTTTTCCATCTTCAGGAACGCGTTTCTCTCGGAGTGCACGTAGGGTTGCCGCACGGCCGGTTATTTGCTCGCTCTGCCGGTTGGTGATACCGGCAGCCTTTTGCCGGTATTTGTGACTCAAAACCTTTCATAGGGCGGGCTTTTCCCTTCAACATTCCACTACAGCTTGAATAAATCTGGACAAGAGACCCAACTCCGCGCAGTCACCAGTTGTTTCCTTAGTTACTCATTATTATTATTACTGTTATTGTTATTATTACACACAGGAACACGTTTCCTCCTATTGTCTTGAGCTCTCTCTCTCTGGTTTTCTGTGTGTGCTCTTCCCCCCTCACCCACTTCCCTTTCCCGCGAGCATTTCCTCATTTCCCTCTATTCCACCTCCTCTCCCTCAGCCGCTATTTTTCACTACGAAAGGTGGCAACCCTAAGTGCACGTGGTGTCTCGATACAAAACAAGCGCGAAGTAAGCCGTAACAACAAACCACATTCCACACAGGATTACGACGTTGACTTTCGAGACCATGCAATACATGCAACCAACCTTTGGGTGGAGCCGTCTTTTCTTTCCGCCGTGGACGCGGAAGCGGAACGCGAATGAAGACACCAAAGCGACTAAGAACGTGACCTCATTTTTGTGTACCACTAATACAAAGAAGCGACCCTTGACCTTCATGAAGGAATACGTTTTTGTGAAGCGGCGGTGTTCTCTGTCCGAGCTGTTTCGGTTTCGCTATGTCTACCAACGTCACGATTACGTCACGGTGACGTTTCTTCGGTAGAGGTCCATTTGATTTGAAAGGAGGACGCGGCATTCAGATGCACGTGTTGACTATAGACAGGAGCCCCAGAAGAAGACGGTTACGTTACATTCCACGTGCATCCATTCCCGAGCTCCTGACCCTCGAGATCCATCTACTAGTACCTGTCCACGCACGCATACGTTGACTTTCAAAGGTGAGACAGAACCCTGGATCTGCCTCTGGTTATACCAGCAGGTACAAGGTTGCAACGGCAAATTAGACGCTGAAGTTTTTGTTTGTGTGCCATGAGGGCAAAGGCACAAAGGAGGGATTTTGCTGCCCAGGGAGAGGTAGAATATAGCTAAATAGGGTTTACTGACTCCAAATCGTCCTCACATGAAGCATGCGTGAAGGTCACTTCGACTTCGTTTAGTCTAGCCTGTAGAATATAAAAATTATTTGTCCTCCGTTTTAGCGTCACACCTGTTGGTGACCCTGGTGGAAAACGCGGAAAACAACATTCCACATTTGTGCCAGAGTGGCAACGTCAAAAAAAAAGAAGAAAAGTACCGTGGTGGTTAGGTACACTCAACTCCCATTAGAGGTGACGTCACCTACACGCATCATAAAGCTAATGTACCCGAGAAATATCCTCGGAATTTAAAAAAAAAGAAAGAAAAAGAAAACCGAATTGAGTCATACCGGCCACCACGACAGACAAAGTGGTCTAACAAGAATGGTTGAGGTCGAGAGTGTACAATCATTTCGTGTTTCCCCATCCCTTTCACCCAACGATAAAACCGTCCAGACCGTTGGAATGTGGAGTAACCTAGAAACGCTATCGAAAACAATACCTCTGCGTCAAGCAGCTAATCAGAATGAAGCGGTAGCTGTCGACACACGCTTACCCCCCCACCTCAAAACGGCGCGCAGGCGCAGCCTGGCACGCGGGGTTGTTTTTTCCTCAGTTGCATGTCAGTGTTTTCTCCGGAGCCAGGAAGGCCACCACGACCGAGCAGTACACGGATTTCCCTTCATGTTTACCGGCAGGAGACCAGCCAGGTAAGCATGTGGCGTGTCTTTGGAATCATTACTGTGCTATTGATAGCGGACGTGACATTGCGCTGCCTCTATAGTGCTGGTTGCGTCAGGACGCAACGGGCCGGCATGGACGGCTGAAGCAGCGTTCTGTAATAGATTACGATTCGGTTCGTGGTGATCGTGGCACGCTTGCTCATTGTTTTTGCGTTTAATGAATCGAAATATCTGCGAGTATACTTACAAATCTTGCGCGATTCCAGGCAATGTGGAAGGTTGTCATCTTAGCAACTACCTTTTGCATCGCGGCGGCCGCTCCACGTGAAGGTAGGGTTATTGGAACTCATTTCTGACACGTTCAATGATTGCTCTTGCGTTCTTCCACGCAGGCATAACAACATCAAAGCATACTCGAGACACGGTCTCCACGATACTCGACAGCCTTCCGTCCCAAGCGGCGCTCCAACGTGTTCGACTGCTCGACCGTTCTTTTCGTCTGAGCTTCGGCGCGTTCAGCGGTCAAACCGACCTGTCCGGTGGTTTGCTTCGCGGACTGCCTTCTTTGTCAGTCGTCGACTTGACGTCTCCAGGCAAGGACAGCTTCCGGGTGGGCTTGAGGGCCAGTAATCTTACCCTGGAGTACAAGGCGAATGTGACCTTCAGTGCCCGTAGTGATATTTGTGAAATGAAGGCGGACGTTGACTTCATTGTAGTTGACATTGAACTACAATCCGATGGCGATGATCAACTGGCGATTTCAAATGCGGAAGCAACGGAAATGTCCGACCTTGATGTGAAGTTCGTTGGTCTACAGGCGTACTCGCTGCAAGCTGACCTTCTCTCTCGTCTCTTCGCTAGCGCTTTCCGTTACGACATCGAAGACGAGCTGGTGAGCACCTTGGAGACTGTCGTAGATGACTTGTTGTTCGAGTATAACCAGAACGGCTCCTGATGGGAGAGTGGAAATGTGATATAACTATTCACGCGTTGTAAATATGTACACAACTGACGGTATTTTTGTATACACGGATTACGTGAGCATGGATCGCCATAAAGCTACGTACCAGCTATATGTGAGCGTGTTTTGTGCTTGAATATAAACGGGTGAGTTATTTGCGTTGCTTCTGCGGAGCTCACGCGATCCTTACTTTGGAGCATAAAGCCGTCGTTTTTAGTGCCGTCCATCGGTCGGCGAATTCATTTTGTTTCGCCCCGTTGTTCCTACGTTGTTTGTATGTGTCCCCTCTATGTTGTTCCAGCCTCAGAACATCAGTTTATCTCTCATTCATGATGCCCTTTCACGGACATCATTCACCATCTCATCGCGAAGAATGATTTGATGTTGATGCTGCGGTGTGATATTGAAGTTAATGTTGAATGAACGTCTATAATGTGATGTTGAATGGTGGGCTATGATCAGTTACAGCTTATAACTGATCTTCCGACTTCTACTTATAAGTAGAAGGCGAGGGATGAGTTTTCAAGTTGAAGCCATTGTGATGGGCTTGGAATTAAGTTGATGTTTAATTGCCGGTTCCGGATTTTTTTTTTTTTTTTTTCTCGTTAGCGCGACGAAACAACTCTGTGAACTGAAATGTGAACATGTGAATCTACAACAGATTGAGTGGATCAAATCGCGACACATTCCTTGTCCCATGAGCGTGACTTTGCAAGTAAGAAAGGGCAGGTCTCCTCGTCCCCGTTCGCGCGACCTTGTTTTGTGCTGTGGACGAGGAGGTGGTGAGCGTTTGTAAGTTCTGCTTGACATTGTAGACAAGTGAAGCTAGTCGTGCTAAAAAGAAAAATACATATAGTCCGTCAGCTTTCAAATTACTGCTCCGCGGATAGAATGGCTCCCCCTTGCGCCAGATAATACAATCCACACTACTCACTCTGCTTCCGTATTGGTTGTGAAGACTGGGCGCATGACACTACGCTGCGGCAGAAAGTGCGCTCCTACTGATGGCGCGTGGTGGCGCTGCAGTATTCAATCAAGTTAAGGAATCTGAGACAGAAGTCTGGCGTTCACATATGGAGGGGAAGAAGGCGCTGGGACTGTACAGAGAGAGAAAGAACGACATCGCCAAGGAGAGTTTTTTTTTTTCTTTTTTATAATTCCCAGGGGAGCGCGCTGCTGTTCGAGGCCAGAACCGGTATGATGAGGACTAAAACGCATTATGCAAAATTTCAACCTGACATCAGCACGCGATGCGACTTGTGTGAAGGAGAAGAGACCACCGCGCACGTCATCCCAGAATGCAAGGGACTTCATCCGGGACCGAGGGAGGGCCCAGAATAACGAAGGCCAGGTTGGACTACTGGTGGATAAGGAAGCTTATCAACGGTTGTCAGTACTAAAATTGGGGTCGCAAACGATTAAGCTTAGTCTTTTTAAGACTTTAGTTTAACACTTATTTGTTCTTTCTATGGCTAGGTGGCGCAACGTCACCGCCCGCTACAGAGGGAACAGCCACTATCCATCCATCCATCCATTCGCACCCTATTGCTTCCCCTTATCTCCAACGGCGTATGTCGTTGACGGACTAGACTTCCAGCCACAAAGAGTTCCAAGTCAGTTGTCAAGTCTGCCTTGGCTGTCCCTCCTGACCTATACCCAGAAAAACCTCTAGAATTCGGAGAACAACTTCCGCCCATTGAATTCTCCCCTGAAACCACGTTATCGACGCGCATACTTTCGTCGAATACAGTTTCATGTAGTCACCCGCTGCGCACCTCAGTTAGCGACTATGACGTTTCCGTAAATACGATATAAGCCAATTGCTTGATTTCTTTGGAGTGGGTGGCATCATGTTGCTGATATCTGATTGACTGACAGCGATACAGAACGCTCTTACGATTTCCTGAGACTCTCCACTTATCTGCAAAAAAAAACATGCCAACTGAAAGAAGAAAGGGATGCAAATAAGACGACAGTAATAAATGGACAGGACGTCCAGACGAGTGGCAGGAATATCGTCTGGAATGTCGTGTCGGAACCTGGCGAAATGCTCGATAAAATGCCGTGTTGTCAGTGGGGCCGAGTGCTGCCATAGTATGGTTCCTGTGGAGCTCATGCAACACGTTTTCCAGCATTTCACTTTCTTATAGCCTAGAATTAGTACTCCAGACCCATTAACACTCCCCCAAATATGTACCAGAAAGGCAAAAAAATCATAGTCAGCGGATATGGGTGCCCCCCTCCCTCCAAACACGAAACACTGAAAGCCGAATGCATTTCTTTTTGTTTGTTTTTTTAATTCCGTGTTAGCGTTAGGAGAGAGGACAGCAGGAAGGAGTGGGGGACGGGGGGAAATGCGTTATCTATCGTGCGCTTAATTCAGGGACACATTTTAATTAAAGGGACGGTCTCGTACCCCCTGCCCCTCTCATAAAGTATACCATTCGATTTCCCCTTTGTTGAAAATAGAATACTGCAAATTTACCCGACAAAGCGCGTCACAATTATTAAATAACCGAATTAAATTGATAAAGACTGCCGATCATGCCGCGATCTGTGTTGGCAACAATAAGAACGGCTACGTCGCCCTGCGGGAAAGTCCGTGATAGGATACAGAAATCGTCTGCTTTTGCGCGCGCTAGTGCACCGGCGCGAGCAGACGACTTACCAGGGATTTCCCTACACCCCCCTCAGGGGGGGGGGGTGTACACCCTCCCTGCATTTTTGCAACACCCCCCCCCCCCCCTGAAATTTCTCAGGTGACTCCACCCAGCTCGGCCACCAACACGTTCTGGTAGTGAGTTCGGCGCAGCGAATTACATCCTGTGCTGTCAAACTTGGGCTGTAGGACCACAGTCATGCAGATGATCGTACCATGCATTCGTCCAAAATCATTTGAAAGTGACTGTGCAACGCATATATTGCGCGTATGTACGAGCAAAAATGCGTGCGGGCACGCAAACTCAATGTGGATCATCAAGAGCCATTTGCGCCCAACTCAACCAAGCGAGGTATTCTAAGGTTTTCACCGTTGATTGCTAGGTGTTCGTTGACAAGATGGTAGTCTCTTATCTTTGTCGGTCGTGTGATTATGCATCTTAATGTTGAAATGCCGTTCACAATGAATTACTATTCTAATGTACTGTGTTCTAAAGTAATAACATGTACAAATAAACCGGGAAAGCTGTGCAGATATGTCACCATTGTGCCACGATTCTCTACGTGTCTAAGAAAAATTCCGTAAGTGGAACCATCACCAAGCATGACCCCCCCCCCCTTGAAAGCTCGGCACCCCCCCAGTAGTGAATTTCTGGGGAAATCACTGCGACTTACAGAAGTGACTGGGGACCGCGGCAACTCTCGTACATTTTCTTTCAGTTCTCCGGCGAAAAATGCACATTCTAAGAAGTGGCCCACATGGTGGTTTAGAACAACTATGGTGATCCTCAGCGACAAGGTAAAAGTCGCAGGACAACCCCACCCACAATCTCAAATCCGAAGTCGCCTGCCATCGGGGCGCGCGGTCACATTACAGCTCCGACCAACAATATATTATGCGCGCTTCCATTACACTCCCCGTTGCACACTGACCATGTTTCGAAATGAAGTGTCGCTGACGACGTACATGGAGAAGGAGTGCGTGTTTATTTAAAAACGGCATTAAACACTGACGGAAAGAAAACACGTAACCTATATTCCACGTATCCGATTATGCGCCACATTATCGGAGTCCCCACAGTCAACACACAGACAACATTCTCCGCTCGCGGAGATATATGTCTGAGTGTCCCCATTTCGAGAGCAAAGGGGATGACTCAACCCAAGGGCCTTCTGCAGGTTCCGATCCCCATGACAACGGCGACGTACCCGCAGGCCGACATCATGCGTGACGTTGCATGTGAGTGAAGCGCAGGGTTTGTCGTTTGCTATTACGGCACGTTTCGACAAATTCCTCGAAAAAGACTCGATTATTCTGAGTGAAACTTTGACGGTTGTACGTGTACAGTACTCGTGAAGATAGTTTCGGCTAAGTTTCGGAATCACCCCGGCTGTACCAGATCTACCCTTTAACAACACATAACTACAAAGTACGCTGCTATAAATATTGCGAAACCTGCAGAGGTTCCCTCCAGCCTCTAAATCGAAATTCTTTCTGCTAGGCTGCGGCACCAAAGCTCCAGAACTGGAGGGAAAAGAAACATCCTATTTGGCAACGCTGGGTTATTTATGAGCGAAAGGATCCACAATTTACCTGTCCTTCTCCCTCTCCTTCTCAAGAAGGCCCACAGTACAGAGTTGGCTCTCGTTAGTCTCCTCAAACGACTTGCCCAATCATCGCGGGACATCGTCTGAGGAGGCCAATCAGAGGAGTCCCCGCATTATTTGTCGCGCTTCTTTGAGAAGGTGAGGGAGAGAGCGTAAGTTACGCTTTTTTTCTATCGATCATAATTCAGGAAGGGCGCTACGGATGAATCCCGTTCCTTTTGTTGGTCTCAAGGTAACTGCATTTTCCATTCCGCCAAGAAGAACTTTAAAGGACGCCCTCGGACAGAAGACGTGTGGCTCCCCCGAAAGAACGATGGAAGTTACTGGCATACAGAGCGGCACAAACAGGTCGAACGTCTCTCTGCGCGTATAAAAATACAAACTGCTGTCAGTGGCGTAACTGTAAAATCTGGCAACCGTAAACTGGCGTCAAGTGCCCAGGAGGGGTGTTTCGGTGGTTCATCCTCCCTCCTCCGAAATCCTACCTTCGGTAGTGCATTTGTGGGAGTGTAATGAGTGTAAGATTCTTCTCCCTCCATGGAAGGTTCGCATAGAACCCCTCCCAAAGTATTTTTATACGCCGCTAAATGCGGTTTATCTGACCCCCCCCCCCCTCCTTTCCACACACAAACAGCCGCTTACTGCTTCCCGAAAACAATTTTTTAGCTATGGTATACCAGTTCCTCACATGGGCATTGCAAAGGGATGCTAGATAACTGTGATCTATTGGTCTTCCAGCTTGAGTAATACGTACACGCTCAGCGACCTGCTCATGAGTATACATATACAGGGTCATACCTTACAAAGGTCTACCCGAGCCGGCATGCCGTGCTCGCCACTAAATACAGGTGGCGCATAGTGTAGTCTAGATATCAAGTTCTTAAGGGCATTAAATCGTGGCAAATTTGTAAGTAATGGGAACACCGCCAGCGCAAAGTTATATAAGGCGTGTGTTGCGTCGCAGTTCAGACGCTGCTCCACGGACGGCGACGTGTCGCGTATGCTGCCAGTCGGATGGAATTGCTGTTTCCATTTCGTTTTCGCGTAACTGTCACATTTTGCTCCCGAAATGAGCAACGTGAGGAACGAAATTGCCGACGTAACTGGCAGACGACAACCAAAAGAGAGATCGTCTGCTTACTGTGAGATAACATAACGCGGAGACGTCTCTGCCGAAACGACAAGTCGTCTTTTTATGTAGTCGTCTCGTCGTTTTTATACTGTGTGTCAGTTTTATTCATGTCTCATAGCCCAAGGCTATTATTGTTAAAAATGCCCTCGCCCTAAAGAAAACAAATTTATGAGTTTTATTGGTATACACACACTGCCCGTTCTTGATTCAATCTTGTTATCTTTCATAGTTAAAATACGTATAATACCGGGTGGTGGTGGTGGTGGTGGTGGTGGTGGTGATAGGGCTTGCCGTTGTCGGCCTCACGTATGTGGGCAACGTCACGACTCACGCCCTGGGGGAATGTGCGTCCTGGGCCAACTTCTAAGGGAACTGTGGGACCGGGAGTGTGGGACTATAATACCGGGAGTCTCTTCCAACAAGCGGTTTTGCCGGCCAATAAGTTCTGCAGCAAGCTCTTCTGCTATTCTGCGTCTTCCCGACATGCCCCTCTCCATCCAGAGGGCGTTAATAAAACTGGTCGCAAAATGTTCGTAGGTGGTCAGGGAATATCCTGTTCAATCTAATCCAGTACAGTTTCCCGAAAATGTCGGCACCCTGTGAATACAGATGATATATGGCTTGGATAGCCTGGGATTAATAGCGAACTGTATTTTGGCTCGTGATTGGCCAGAGCCAGACAGCTGAAGCCAGAGACCCCCTTTGGCATACACTGCACTGCACATGAGGGGACGGGACTCGCCCGCACGGCCACGGTGTTCCTCTTCTCAAGGTCGCGCCGTCATTGGTTCTTAGTGAGTGACGTTTTCTCGTTTTTCCAGAAAGGGGAATTTCGGAATTACTCTAAACATCCGTCGTCTGCTCTTGTAACATTCCAGCGAATGACAGTCACGCTATTTCGAGCGGGATTCTCGATACTATGGTCGGTGGTCAGGGAGGAATGAAATAACACTATGGTTTCGAAATCGACTGGAACAGGTCCGACCGTCTCTTTAAATGTACCATAAAGCGACAAGCAAGCAGCCCATATGTTTGTTGCTTGTTGCTTAGAATACGTGATATGTCGCTCTAAAAAAAAATAATTTTTTAACGGGCAACACTGGCGCTCGTGACATTTTCTGTTGTGGTTTTGGCTTCCAAGCGGCGAGCAGTAGACGTCGCCTCGTTAGACCGTTAGACCCAGTATTATGCGTATGCGATGTAGTTTCGCCACCGTGCTTGTGCACAGAGTTGCCCACAATTTTTGAATTTTGATTTTCCCAAACTATGACCCAAGCAGCACAGTGTACTGAAAGTCGAGTGCAATAGGGGTGGACGGGTAGGTATAAGACCTTGAACAGACTCGTGAAACTAAGGAACATTGATAAGACACATACCGTCCACCCCTATTGCACTCGACTTTCAGTACAGTGTGCTGCTTGGGGAGTCTGACTGGGACGAAAGTTGGGACGTCCTGAGGGCGAACTCATTTTGTGAGATTGTGCCTCAACTATCCCAACAACACCGAATATCCTCTGGATGTACGTCCGATATGGATGTCCCTCAGATATCCATCAGACGCGCACGAATTTTTTAGGACATTATTCGCTCATCCAGAGGATATTCGGTGTTGTTGGGGTACTTTACGGTTAATATATCCCTGTTTTCCTGCGTCAGTTGCCTCTTTTACAGTCCACCAATCACGGTTCCGGCAGCCGCATAGGCAGCTGCTTGTAGCCACAGGCTTTTTGTTTGAAATCGTCTGCAAAAGTTGGCTGAAACAGACGATACCCGCGACGCTACAGCAGGTCTATGTAAGGAAGGAAAGGAAACGTCGCCTTCTTTAGTCCGGACAGTTTCCAGTGTCTTTCCGTTGCATCTCTTTCGCGGCTCCATGAGGCATCTGACAATAGTGCGAACTCAACCAAGAAGTACAGACAAATTATCCAATCGATAATTTGTCTGTACTTCTCGTCTCGAGTTTAGTTCGCGGTCATGCACCAGCTTGTCAGCACTAGTTCGCTTTTGTCGGTCATCTGACTATATAGTTGGCTATTTTGTCCATGACTGTTTCCATCGTCATCCTTACAGCAGACACTCCTGAAGCGGTCGATGTCGACATGGCGGCTGTACGCCTGACGCCGGACGATAGCTTCTTCGAAGCATGCGAAATCCGTAGTATTACCAACGGCCTACTTGTTGAAGATCAAGACCCTGACGTTGAGGAGACTTTTGCACACATGGGGGACCTGAAATGTCCGTTTTGTGAGCAGCTGTTCCACCATGTCCCAGGCTTGGAAGGCCACTGGAGGACGCATCATTGGATAACGTGCGGGACCTGCGGAAAGAAGTTTCCAAGTTTTAATCTCTTGGACATTCACATTACAGAGTCTCATGACCCATTCTTCGAGATCAGGTCCAACACTATACTACCAAGTTTCCAGTGCATTGTGCCCGGCTGCAAGTCTTCGTTTGAAAAGTCCTTCGAGAGAACAAGCCATCTTGTGGAGATTCATAGGTATCCTGCAGATTTTCAGTATGTTTTAAATGAAGAGGCCCAAGCGTCAAGTGAACTTTTGGTCAAGATTGCAGTACCTGATGTGGTCCGTTTCGGAAGGGATGCGACTAAGGCATGGGACTGTAAGATGGCGTCTATGGACGAACTGGTGAGAAATATGAGAGTGTGAGTGAGTTGAAGTGCTGCTCACCCTCAGCGTATGGCATCTGGCATTGCATGACGCGTCAGGAAACTTGGGAAGGCTGCTTCTTTATTAAAAACTCTTCCTGGGGTCTGTCTCTGTGTACCTCACATTTTACCAGCAGCATCTTTAAAAAGTCGAAAGATGTAAGTCACTGAAAAGGTTAGCCAGCTGTAGGACTCGAACCCACATCTTCTAGAAGGGTTGGAGTCCTACAGCTGGCTAACCTTTAGTGATTTACATCTTTCATCGTTCATTTCTTCGGCAGTTTGGGGCTTTGTGTGTATTTGTCCTTTCTATGTTGTTCCAGCCTCACAACATTAGTTCTCTCATATTTAAGAAGTCGTTCATTGTAAGACCCGACTTTTATTGCTGTTTCCTTTCTTGCGTGGGCACACTTTAGTTTCCATTAGCGTGGGGGTAGTGTTACCAGTAATTCACAGTGTCAATGCGATACTCTGTGCTAGGTACATTTTACAAGATCCCTCCGTTCTGAGTGTGTGTTACGCCCATCAGTGTTCCGTCAGTTGCCCGTTTCGTCAAGTAACTCTCCCCCCCCCCCCTCTTAGGCAGAGTGCGGTCAAAGTTAAACCGATCTGGGTGGTGTAGGTGGTGTCCTCTTTTGTTTGCTGGTGGTTTCAGACGTCAGTTTGGCACGCCAAACTGACTGTTGCACTTCTCTCGTTCGGTATTTCGTATTTCGCTACTTATTTGGTATGTGCTATAGAACTCTAGCGAAGGAATATATCTATTACAGCCCAGGAGGGAGTATACGTTTACTATTTCCTGCAGTGGCAAATGGAGCTCCTCTGGAGGGGCACGCTATATGGGACAAGCCGTTTACTCCTCTTCTGGAGTTAACGTGCACTTTTTTTTTATAACAGTGCCCGAGCAAAACGAATGCGAGCACATTTATTAGCCAGAGGCGCGAAACGTGTACGAAGAGTGAAATAGTACACGTCCAAATTCGAATCCAAACCGACTTATTGGCCATTAGTATTGAAGTGTCCAGTATCGACCACCACACATACAGCAAGAAGAAATGGAAATCCGAAAAGTCACAGTACCTACACACTCTAAGAAAAAAAGGAGTAAAACGGGGAGTAATTGCAGCTTCTACTCCCCTAGTCTGCAATTACTCCCCATTTTAGTCCCCTAACCCAACATTTAGCCCCGACATTTACTCCCCGGGACTGCAAATTGTCACTAAACTTCGCGAATGGTCTCCTGAATGCAACAGTCTACGTAAATATGTGCCCTTGGTCCATTTGAACGACATAAGGCTGTATAACTCAGACAACGTAGCAATTTTCCAGCCACACAGAGTAAGAAACAGTTAGCGCATCTTTCTTCGCAAATTGTGCCCTAGTATGGCGCAAGATTTTATATCACTCGATATATCACCGTTGACGGTTTGCTTCAAAGTATTTTCATGCATGCGCACCAATTATGTACCTGGGACTCTTACAACAGCGCGTGAAATGCGGTCTTCACTCTGCGTGACATTCATTTACTCCCGTGCATTTACTCCCGAAAGGGACTATTTTTTGTGGCAATGCAATTACTCCCCAAAAGGAGTAGAAGTACTCCTTTTTTTCTTAGAGTGCAGGAGCCACTGCAAGTTTTGTAATACCATATGACGCCTCAGTGCACCATTTCGTTAAAAGCATGTCTTTACCATGCGATATTACTTCTCCGGGGGATTCGTAGACCTCCTATACTCCTTCCTCTCAAATGAAGGGTAAGAGACCATCGATTCTCCTTTTGTGAGGAGTAAATCTGACGTGAAGAAGAGTATAAATTAAAAATCTACCTGTTTCACTCCATTAGAACACCTTTTCGAATAACAGTGTATAGCGTATATTGCACGTACGACTAGGCCAACGTTTACCTTGTTCCGATGGCGGATTCCATTGGGAGAGCAGATTTTGCCCCGCACTGGGTGGGGGTTTGAGTGTATGCTCCCAGTGGGGTCACAAGAGTTTGCTTCGTCAATGGAATGCTAACAATGGTTTTGTACGAAGCGCGCGCTGTGCATAGCGCGTGACTGTGAGCCAGACTTGTACAAAATACTGCGCAAAAGTATTTAAAATAAGATACTAAATACTCTACGGAAAAAGTATTTAAAATTGAGTACAAAATACTCAAAACTGAAAGTAATTTGAGTAGAGTACTAAATACTCTAAGAAGTATTTAAGATACTCTTTAAAGTACTTTAGTATTAGCAGTAAGTGAAACGCGTATTCTGAACGTGGGCTTACAAATGAAAGGAATAAACTTCATCAGTCATGCATATCTTTCATTTGCAACGTCATGGTGTCAAGTAATGCTTGGTGAACTTTGGTGAACCCAAGTAAACTTTGTTGATATGTTCTGACCCAAAACTTCGTAATCCCTCCTGTATGTCGGTTCGGGTCTTTCAACCTCTGGCACGTGTTTATTGCTTTGATGACCAAGGAAATAAATGCCGGGATTATCTTGTACCTAATCCCCTGGTGATTCACCTGGCAATATGAATAGGAACGGGTTTCGGACGAAGTTGGCTATTGACAAGCAGGGCCAGGCTTGGGACCAGCCTATTGTACAAGAGGATAAATGACAGATTCGCGAATTCCAGAAAAAAAGAAAAAGAAGAAAAAGGGGGTTAAATTCCAGTGAGCTGAAAATCTCGGCACGGCGGGAAGCGTGCTGGATATGGCTTGACGAGAAAGGAAAGTATTTTGAGTACTGAGTAGCAAATACCGAAAAAAGTATTTTAAATACATTAAAAATACTTCTCACAAAAAGTACTGAGTAGAGTACCAAAATACCGGAAAAAGTATTTAAAATACTGTATTTTGAGTACGTACTCAAGATACGTACAAGTATGCAGTGTGAGCCCGTGCTTTCCCGGGTTCGCTTTGGTCTCGTGGCTCAAAAACTATCGCTCTTTCGAGCAAAAAGTTTTGCCCTTGCTCCGCTAATGAACCATTCAATGTTTGAGACGGTTCTGCCAATGGAACAGTTCTTGTCCCTTCCCGGGGCAAAAATTTGACTCAGCTCTGCCAACGCTAGGAATACTCGTTAGAATCCATTCTAAAAATACGCATTATGTACGAAGTCCCGGTCCCTATACTCATAAGAATGTCTCCACACAGCACGGTTTGATTTTCCGTCAACTTTCTCACTTTATTTTCACGCAATCTTTGTCAAAGTCACTGAGGGGTGGCTGATGGGTTTGCTGACTGTGTCAGTTTCTCAATGATGTCCCCGCAATGTTGAATGCGCGTTATAAAATCCATTGCTTCCTTGCTTCGCAGTGCGGCTTCGGAGATGAGATAGTCAGTTTTACGATGCTCTTGTGCTGCCTGTACTGAGGACATTTTTGGTGCCACAGCCTCCAAACAAATATTTAATTCTCCCAAGCTTTCGCAAACGTCGTCAATTTTCCCGCAAAGTTCCTTTACTGTTGTCGAGGATGGAAACTTTAGGGGTTGAACACCCTCAAGGAAATCTTCCATGCTTTTGGCCTTTTTACATAAGTAGTCCAGATACTGCTGCATCCCTGCACGCGATGGAGATGCCGGAAAAGGTGGTGCTTCGTCCAACGATTCCACTGACTGGGCTTGATATGATGTGGACATAGACGCTGGATCAACTTTACTTTTTGCTGAAAAATAATATAGGTATATAGTTTGCTGCGTAGCAATGATAGGCGTCTATACGTATGCTTACCTGCATGTTCGAAATTCAACTTTGAGCTGTCATCGGGCACGCCTTCAGACGGCGAATCGAGTAGCTGCAGTGAGACGCTTTTCCCCAAGCAATAGTAGCTCGCAGCGTTTAGCAGATCCTGCCATACTGAGACCTGTTCTTGGACTGTGGCAGTGCCGTTAACGAATGAGGAGTTCGTCTGTTCGTCGTAGTACCCAGAGGAATTGAGGAAATCTTCCAGCAAACGATAAAACTCCTCGTCGTTTGGTGAACTCCGCAGCTTGTCTGCCATAAGTGGTTCTATCAGCGCACACGTCCACTTCAAAAGTTCATTTCTCCGTGTACAACGCCCATAAAAAAAGAGTTCCCACAGTTCGTACTCACTAGAAGGAACGTCTGGGTATTTTAGAGCACACAGCACATCTCTCAACTGCGTAGCTCGTTCGGGTGTGTACCACCCTTCCGATGAATCCACACTGGCACAGGCCATTATAACGAGAGAAAACCGTATGGACAGTTCTAGCACGGTAACGCCGGTCTGCTTCTTATTCTTCTTCGGCCTCGGGGCAGTGGCTACTGGGTATGCGCACGAGCGACTTTTTCGGTGGTGGTGGTGGTGATGTTGAAAGGGCTTGCCGTTGTCGGCCTCACGTATGTGGGCAACGTCACGACTGACGCCCTGGGGAAATGTGCGTCCTGGGCCGACTTCTAGGGGAACTGTGCCGACATATGTCTGAAAGCGTCTGAGGAAAACCCAGGAAAAATCCCAGACAGCACAGCCGGCACCGGGATTCGAACCCGGGTACCTCCCAGTCTCGGGCGAGATTTTCCCTCGCTGTTGAAAAATTCGGCCACTCGGTGGCCACTATTCCTAGTGGTGGAAGAAGAAGAAGAAGAAGAAATTCGGTCCAGATTGGGCCTGCACGGCCAAAAAACTCAATCTAGACCTGGGTTCCGATGCGGAAGGCACGCTCGGAAACATTCCATCGCGAGCCCACCAGGTTCCCTGTCTTATGGTTACCAAATATCAAACGTAAATAGCCATATGTAAATATAAACCATTTGCATCCATCACGAAAGGGTTTCCAGTCGTCGGGACTCCGGGAGTGGAGAAAGGTACAGGATCGGTGTGAAAACTTCGGGCCTACGAATGAGGGCACCAGCCATCGTCATGGCACGGCCTCGAGTTATCCGTTACTGCATGTCTTTGCTATGCAATATCACTTCTCCGGGGAGTGAGTTCGTACACCTCCTCCTTCCTCTCAGATGAAGGGTAAGTGACATCCATTCTCCTTTTGTGAGGAGTGAATCTGACGTGAAAAAGAGTATAAATTGGAAATCTACCTTTCTCACTCCATTAGAACACATTTTCGAATAACAGTGTAGCGTATATTGCCAGTGATTTCCCCAGAAATTTACTTCTGGGGGGGGGGGGGGGGGGGGGGGGGTGCCGAGCTTTCAAGGGGGGGGGTTATACTTGGTGAAGGTTCCACTTACGGAATTTTATTTAGACACGGAAATAATCGTGGCACAATTGTAACATATCTGCACAGCTTTCTCGGTTTATTTGTACATGTTATTATGTTAGAACACAGTACATTAGAATACAGATTCATTATGAACGGCATTTCAACATTAAGATGTATAATCACACGACCGAAAAAGAAAAGAGACTAGCACCTTGTCTCACGAAGCTCAATGAACACCTAGCAACCAACGGTGAAAACCTTAGAATACCTCGCTTGATTGAGTTCGGCGCAAATGGTTCTTGATGACCCACATTGAGTTTACGTGCCCGCACTCATTCTTGCTCGTATATGCGCGCAATATCTGCATTGATCACTTTCAAATGATTTTGGACAAATGCATGGTACGATCATCTGCATGACTGTGGTCCTACAGCCCAAGTTTGACAGTACATGATGCAATTCGCTGCGCCGGACTCACTACCAGAACGTGTTGGTGGCCGAGAGGGGTGGGGTCACCTGAGAAATTTCAGGGGGGTGTTGCAAAAATGCAGGGAGGGTGTACACCTCCCTGTTACGACTAGGCCAACGTTTACCTTGTTCTGATGGCGGATTCCATTGGGAGAGCAGATTTTGCCCCGCACTGGGGTGGGGTTTGAGTGTGTGAGCTCCCAGTGGGGTCACAAGAGTTTGCTTTGTCAATGGAATGCTAACAATCGTTCAATGTACGAAGCGCGAGCTGCTTTCCCGGGTTCGCTTTTGTCTCGTGGCTCCAAAACTACTGCTCTTTCGAGCAAACGTTTTGCCCTTGCTCCGCTAATGGCACCAGTCAACGTTCGAGACGGTTCTACCAACGGAACAGTTCCTGTCCCTTCCCGGGGCAAAAAGTTGACTCCGCTCTGCCAATGGAATGCGCCATGACGGACTCCGTACATAAGACCACTCTGGTTGAGCTTAATCTTTTCGTGTTGTTGTTTTCTTTTCTTCTTTTTTTTTTTTTCAAGTTAGAATTTCGGAAGAAGCCGGTCAGATATGCACCATGAAAAGCAATTCACCCCACAGAGGCGTAATTATCGCAGAAATTGGATTTAAAGTACGCTCGCAAAAACCGACCGTGCGCAGCGGTTGTGAAAACCAGTACCAGCCGCGATATTCCCATTCGTAGAACCAACGTCTGTCTACCAACGTCATGGTGACGATGTCCATGACCATCCATGACGATGACCATCGTCATCATCACGTTGGTAGACAGACTGAAACCGAAACAGATCGGAATGGGAGGGCTGGGTTCCACGAATGGGCACTTGTATGCTGCTTCCTACTGAAAGAAAAGTAAGACCGAAGGTTCGCGTCCCTTGGAGGGACCATCGTAATCCCCTGAAGACCGCGACTTTTTGGCGCGACCTTGTTCGCCTTATAGCTTTGATCGCAGTTCAACTCTACCAAATTGGTGGCGCTGTCGAACACTATGACGTCATTTGTTTACGATGATGTTTCTATGACGTAAATGTCAGAATTTTACCAAAATACATCACAACTTTGAACTGAGCAAACCACAACAATTTTATTTGCAAACATTGCTTGTGGTCATACATAACCTGCTCCAAACAGATACCTCATGCAAGAAAAAAAAAAAAGAAAAACTTGTTTGGACACATTCATAAGTAGAGCCAGAGACATTGTGCACAAAAATCTTCCAAAATGTGCACGCAAATATGCGGCGCAAAACACCTAAATATGCGTAAGTTATGCAGAATGATAATGCCAGGGACGTTGCTCTGGAAGCTTTCGCATGACTGGGAATTATATAAACACGTAAATTGTCTGAAAACATTTTACAAATAGACCTCCACCCGAGAAACGTTATGACAATGTTAGACAGACTGAACCCGAAACAAATCGGAAGGGGAGGGCTGGGTTCCACGAATGGGCACTTGTTTGCTGCCTCCTATTGTAAGAAAAGTAGTACCAAAGTACCCTTTCAGGGACCGTCGTGATCCCCTCAAGACCGTGGCTTTCGTGCTCGACCGTGTTCGCCCCTAGTTTCGGGCGTAGTTCAATTCTACCAAATTGGTGGCGCTGTCGAACAGTATGACGTCATTTGTTTACAAACAACGATAGGTCTACTAAAATGCGTGTTTTTTATTGTATGTTGGAACGTACGTTCACGCGTACGCAGTCAGTATTGCTTGTTGGTCATTGCAGAGTGCTGCCATATCCATACTCAGGTTTTCAAAGGTGTGTGCACGCATATGCAAGCATTTTTAGATGGGATGATTACATGGGATTACATTGGATGATTAAAAATGTCCTGTTTTGCCAGTTAAGAATGCCATGTATTGCAAAAATGTGGACTGTATACTCTGCAGCATGTTATTCCGCGCGCATACAGCTCTTCGTTGTGCTGTTCATCGCCTTTGGGTCTTCAACTCGTTGACTACTTGTTCAGTCTTCAGAAATTGGTGCTAGTCAAATCTACCGACTCCGTTGCATGAAGCAGCAGCGCAGTAACGTAGATGCGTTGCTCGAACACGGGTTTAGGACTTTTTAGACTTTTGAAATTGTGAGCAAAACAAAGGGAACCGCAAACTTTTAAAAAAATTATTAAAATGGCAGTGAAACATGACATAATATGCAACAGAATGGCGTGGAAATATGACAGATACAACCAAGCGACGCCGAAATACGATAGAACGTGCAACCGTGAAATTATATGATGATCACGATGAAATATGCCGAAATATGCAACACGAAACATTGTAGATTTGTGTTGTTGTGGTTTGTAATGTGTGGGAAAACGCTAGGATATTCGTTAGAATCCATTCTAAAAATATGCATTATGTACGAAGTTCTGGGCCCTACTCATAAGAATGTATCTACACAGCCAGGTTTGATATTCAGTCCACTTTTTCACATTATTTTCACACAATCTTTGTCAGAGTCACTGATGGATGGCTGAAGGGTTTGTTGACTGTATCAGTTTCTCAATTATGCTCCCAGAATGTTGAATGCACATTGCAAAATCCAGTGCTTCCCTGCTGAGCAGTGCGGCTTCGGAGATGAGGTAATCAGTTTTACAATGCTCTTGTTCTGCCTGCACTGAGGGCACTTTTGGTGCCACAGCTTCAAAACAAATATTCAATTCTCCCAAGCTTTCGCAAACGTTGTCAATTTTCCCACAAAGTTCCTTCACTGTCGTCGAGGATGGAAACTTTAGGGGTTGAACACCCTCAAGGAAATCTTCCATGCTTTGGGCATTTTTACATAAGTAGTCCAGATACTGCTGCATCCCTGCACGCGTTGGAAACGCCGAAAAAGGTGGTGCTTCGTCAAACGATTCCACTGACTGGGCTTGACATGGTGTGGACACAGACAGTGGATCAAACTTACTGTTTGCTGAAAAATAATATAGGTATATAGTTTGCTGCGTAGCAGTGATAGGCTTCTAAACGTATGCTTACCTGCATGTTCGAAATTAAACTCTGAGCTGTCATCAGGCACGCATTCAGACGGCGAATCGAATACCTGCAGTGAGACGCTTTTCCCCAAGCAATAGTAGCTCGCCGTGTTTAGCAGATCCTGCCACACTGAGCCCTGTTCTTGGACTGTGGCAGTGCCCCTAACGAATGACGAGTTCGTCTGTTCGTCGAAGTAACCAGAGGAATTGAGGAAATCTTCCAGCAAACGATATAACGCCTCGTCGTTCGGTGAACTCCGCAGCTTGTCTGCTATAACTGGTTCTATCAGCGCACACGTCCACTTCAAAAGTTCATTTCTCGGTGTACAACACCCACAAGAAAAGAGTTCCCACAGTTCGTCGTCACCAGAAGGAACGTCTGGGTATTTTAAAGCACACAGCACATCTCTCAACTGCGTAGCTCGTTCGGGTGTGTACCCTTCCGAGGAATCCACACTGGGACAGCCCATTATAACAAGATAAAACAGTATGTACAGTTGTAGCACGGTAACACTGGTCGTCTTGTGTCTTCTTCGGCCTCGGGGGCAGGCGCTAGATCCTCAGGGGTATCATTCGTTGTGTTCGTACGCCTCGGCGGCGGTGGCTATGAATGTAGTGCCCTGGTCAGCGCATGAAGACATCAATTGTTCTCAGTCGTCGGTTTCACGCTGTCGTAGGTGGATGTGTGTGTGTTGTGCTTCTTGTTTCATGCTGATTACCACATGGAGGTAAGTAATTTTAGTTCCTTGATGTTTGTACTCCCGAATTTTTAGTGAAACATTCGCGCCCGGTTTCAACTGTGGTGAAATCCGTTAAATAAGTTCAATTTCGGAAGATTTACAGGCAACAGTGCCGAATGATACTCCGATCAAATTTGGACAATCAAAAAACGTATATCTGTTCTCATATAGTCTTCGATAGCTTATAAATAGCCTCTGTGAGTGATTTAACGTGTGATACAGTTAGCATTTAGGGCTCAAACGCCTGCAGTGGAGCAGCAGTTACGAATGATACCCCTCAGGTTTTAAGCGCCGACCAAATTACAACAGCCGAACGACGTTTTCCTGTTCTCGTGCAAGTTTCGATAGCTTATACAAGCCTCAGTGAGTGATTTAACGTGTGATACAGTTAGAATTTAGCGTTCAAAACCCTGCAGTCAAGCAGCAGTTACGTATGATACCCCTCAGGTTTTAAGCTCCGATCAAGTTGCAACAACCGAACGACGTTTTCCAGTTCTCGTGCAGCTTTCGATAGCTTATGAAAGCCTCAGTGAGTGATTTAACGTGTGATACAGTTAGAATTTTGGGCCTCGAAACCCTGCGGTCAAGCAGCAGTTACGAATGATACCCCTCAGGTTTTAAGCTCTGATACAGTATCGACAACAGAACACAGCTTTCCTGTCCTCATATAGCCTTCGATGGCTTATAAAAGCCACAGTGAGTGATGTAACATGTGATACAGTCAGAATTTAAGGCTGAGAAATCCGCAATCAAGCAGCGGTGTCGAGTGATACCGCTCAGGTTTTAAGCTCCGACCTGATTTGAACAACCAAACAACGTTTTCCTGTCCTCATATGGCCTTTGATAGCTTAGAAATGCCACAGTGAGTGATCCGATCATTTTCTTTTCAAAAATTGTAGAGGATTTTATAAATGACACTGCCGAAATTTAAGGCTTGCAAATGATGATTACGGAGAGTGAAATGCTATCCAGCATTTAAAAGCTGCAAACTTGAAGCTTTTTGTTGCCTAAATACATTTCACCCTGTTGTTTCCAGGTGGAACCCCTGTAGCTGACCAGAAAGGCCAGGACTGTCAGATGCCATACATGAATTGGGTATGGGATAGGAAAAGAAGTATTGGGATTCTATTGGAGAATTTGCATACCCCTGCTTATGCTAGTCCTCACTAGGCCAACCAAAGCAGGCACACAATTGTTCTCGTACTGAGCTGACAGGTTTGTAACTGACACTGTTTACTTATACTTCTCAGTAATTTCACACTACTCACAATTATGTTTTACTTTCAGTTCAAGGTCTTCAAACAGAGCTGACCCAGCAGAAGGCCTCTGGTGGCATACTGTAATTAAGTGCGCCACTCCCACGGGATTATTGCATTGGCCTTTTGCATTCATGCCTTAATGCTGTCCAGGGCATCCCCCAGGCACCAGCTGCGTGACGATGCCCCACCCCACGGATTGTCTTATGTCAACAGCGTGCTCCCATAGGGAACTATGGACACTAGAAGATGGACTGTGGATATGCTAAGGAATTCTTCAGTAGCTTCATGGTGCACGGCAGAAGAAACAGCAGACCTGGACGAAGTAAACAAACGGCCCTTGTCAGGGCCACCATATGTCTGCCACAATGGCTAGCGTTCTGCTGATAGCACAAACCCTGATGGTGATAGAAGATCACTGAACGAACCATAACTCAAGCACGATGGCTACAACAGTGGTGATAGAAAGCAATCATTGCAGTTGCAAATGCCATACATTTCGTTAAGCACTATATTTTTGATGACAGTAATATTTAGAGTTGAAGGAGTCATGTTCTGCCACTTTTTGGATAGTCAAAGTATGCATCACAGAACATATTGCTAAGGTGAACATTATGTGGAACTGACTATAACTCCGGTTATTCATTTGCACATAAAATATGAAGCAGAAAATGTCGAGGCTGTTGCGAGAGACCTGTATTATGTCTGTTCTATGTCTTTTACAAACGCTATCACTGTTTCTCGACAAAAGTAACGTGGAGACTGTACTGGATGCCTCCATTTATCCCCTTTCTCTCCGTACTATAAAGGTAGTTCTTTTTGTGTAGGCCAATAATACGAGAATTTGAAAAAAGGTCTTTGGGTGTACTTGACATAATTGTATGCCAGTCTATATCATTGAACCCCCGTGTCACTGAAGACAAAACTTTACGAGACAGTATATTTGGGTCCGAAGAACGCCATTGGCGCCACAGGGCACATTGACTTTAAACCACATCATGGAGGGCCACAAGGAAAAGAAACGACTGTAGTTACCATAAAACTTTGGTATATCATACATAACATTGTACACAAAAACAGGACCGACATAGTTATTGTGGAGTCGGATAGTGGATAACACAAAAAATTAATGGGCTTACTAGGCTAACGCCAATAAATGGGCGGCCTTTCAAATAGAGTGCTGAAAGTATGAAAAACTATTCGACCTTCACAAAGGTTTAGGAGAATGTTCAGGATCACTCCAAATTATCTATTTACTTACTGTATTGCTGCCTTAGCTCACAGTTGCAAAAATAAGTATGGAAAATCAAAGAGAAAGAGCTAGCTGGCATATTCACGGTGGGTTATGGCTTCGGGTTTGCTATGTTGTGTTTAATGAGAAGTGCAGAAATTTGGGCCAGTTGGTACATAACTGCAAAAGGGAATAAGAGCATACAGACTGGACAATGGAGAGACAGAGCTGCTTACAACTAAACTATAATGATAGGAAACCCGACGCAGTCATGTGCGCAGGTGCATTGGTATCCCACCATGTCAAAACAACGAGTACAGTGCTAGACAAATGTTAGAGAGCACGTTCCGGCGCATTGCTTCCTTAGAGTGACAGTGAATGGGACCTGTTAGATCCGAGTTTCCGTGAGTTCCTGATGGCTTATAAGCATAAGCGAACACCGATGTCCATGGATTACCTTTTATTAGTAGTCCCCTGCGTACAGACAGTACCGGCTTGGCCAGCGCACTATTCTCTTTTTCTCGATCGGAACTCACGCATAACATTAACATTGGATCGCATCTCGTCCGTGAGCCCGGTCATCACGCAAAGTTCGGGTACCAAGTAAATGTTCTGCGTTCGGCCGGCCCTGAGGTCCTTCTCCTTTGGCCGACAAACCAGTAGAGGTTGGTTAAGATCTCTGATGTCTTTCTCGTACTGTGCCTTGTAGTAATCCACGAATGACTTTGTGCCTTCCTTTGTGTCGAAGGTGCTCCTCGGGTTCTTACCCCAATCAATGTCGTCAACACGGTAAGTCTTGTTATTGTACGGAGTCATGACAATTGCACCGGTTACTTTCTTGATGGCGTCATCTCTGTAGTTGCTCCTTCCCGTGTCCATGATTTGAACCAGAAGGTCAAGTACGCTGTCTCTTCGCAGTACCTTATGAACTGTATCGGTCACCATCATGACTCCTGTCTCATGCTGTCCGATAGCCGTAACAAGGCCTTGCCAAAGTTCCAAACCGTGCTGTGGTATTGAGGAAACGGCGCATTTGTCAAAGTAGTGTCTGTTGATCTGGACGAAGTCCAGATGTTCTAAGTTGCGCCTCATCTGTGTGTTGAACAGCCTCAACAAGTCAGGATTATTCGGCGCGAGCTCTTGAACACGTTTGATCTTGATGCAAACCATCGCCCCGTCGCTCCGGCGTCTGGAGAACAGTTCAGTCAACTTGAGCTCTAACCTCGTTGGGGTCTTGAGATCAGACATGCCATCAAACACGTAACACTTGCCGAACTTCTCCTTGTGGTCTCCAATCATTGCTCTCCGCATGCGACTCGACTCAACGTTGGGGGCGAAATCCACGTGGTACTGGTAAACACAGTACTGCGGCATCGATAGTAGCCTAAAATAGTTTGCTAGTAAACGTATAGGCCTTCCGGACGTACCTGTCTTGTCGGTCACGTGGGCCGGTCTGGTCGCCAAGAATGTTACTTCATCGTAGCGCCCACGTCGTGACCCACGAAGAGGCAGTCTCTCGATCGGAGTGTGAGTTTCAACTGAGCGAAACACACCTGGCTCGACTTGCAGCTTGGGCTTCACAGACAATGAAGCAGCGGGCAGACTCTTCTGTGACGCGTTGCAGGAATCGGACAACGACAGCGTGTCAAATGAGCGTCGCTTTTCGTCCGGGAGCACTTGCCGTGGAAGTATGGGCTGTGATATATGGGTCTGCGGCAATTGCGGCACACAGGCGGCCGGGCCAGTTGGGCCCCTTTTTTAATAGGGTCTGTGATTCCTTGCGCTTCGAAGAAGAACGTCAAGCGTTCCGCCCATGTGGCCCAGTCGGTACCTTGAAACTGTTCTGAATATGCCTCAGTCGCTGCCATCCTGCTTCCGTCTCGTCGCCAGTGTTAGATCCGAGTTTCCGTGAGTTCCTGATGGCTTATAAGCATAAGCGAACACCGATGTCCATGGATTACCTTTTATTAGTAGTCCCCTGCGTACAGACAGCACCGGCTTCTTCTTCTTCTTCTTCTTCGCGCGCCCATCGTCGTCGTCTTCGGACCGCGCTTACATAACCCATGTGATAACAAAGAACTCGACACATAAACAACCCAATACATAACAGGACCATACAGACTTAGACATGTGCATATAGGTAGCCCAGTCACCTGTATGCAAGTCCGTACAATACCATTCGCTGCCAGCTTGTCACTCGGAGGGAGGAGTGCGCCATAGTACGTTCCATAAGCTTTTGTCCAGCACTTTACAAGTATAAAACTGATTAACAATGTAGAGTGGGCTGGTTGGTATGACATCTTAGACTATGGAGCTACGGCAGACAAGGACAACACACCACTCCACAATCAACACGTTTATTTCTGGAAGAACAGAAAAGGAAGGTTGAATTGGGAAGGTTGGGATTGGGGGTTTTGAGACGACCTGATTAAAAAGGAACTTTACACCTAGTGGTGATCTTTTCCTGCTGTCCTTGTCTGCCGTAGCTCCGTAGTGAAGAAGTCCGTACAAGTATGTCAGACAAGACCCTCAAAATGACATTTCTAGGCATGTGCTAACCAGGGTGTCGAACCGCAAAAAATACGGGTTCGGTTCGGGTTCAGGTTCGCGTTGTTTTGATTTCGTTCCGGTTCAGTTCCGGTTCGGCCACGCCAAAAACCGAACCGGTTCGCAAACCGGTTCGCAGCCCCGAACCGGTTCGCGAACCGGTTCAACGCTTCCGTTTTATATGTTCCATAAAACTGCTTTTATCAGGAAATGCGTGACTAATAGCTTACTGCTGTTGTCTGCATTGACGTCTTTAGCGGTGAGGTAGCTCTTTAGCGAGAGAAATAAGAAATGGATGAACACTTATTGCAGCTAGAGTCCACGCTGATGAAGCGGTGTTGTCCCGCTACTTTCTGTTCTCAAAATCTTTTTCACACGCACAGTGCCAGCAAGATAAACTTAAACGAAGCCTAATAAGATGGACAGCGTAAGATAGACGACAGTACTTGCCGGCACACTGCCTTCGCAGCGTGAATCGATCTGAAACCGTACTGAAGCATGTCGAAAATAAGCCTGCCAGCCTTACTCTGTCCGAGCTTACAGCAGTGTACTAGCTAATCCACCTCACAAAGGCAATGTATCACGACACAACTGCACTACCAATAAGCAGAACCACATTTACTTTTCAAACCACGACCAATCAAACAGGCACCGTTCTGCGTACGCCCCTTCTCCACTTCTCATGTTTCTGACTTGTTTAATTTTTACTGCTCACGCGTAAAAAGAAATCTTGGGCGCTTATTTGATCACATATTCGTCGTGTAGAGCTACATAACTGGCCTACTCCATTCCTGTTGCATTCGTCCGCGTGGCACCTCGTCTCTGAAGAGTAGACGCCGCATCACCGCGTGCGTCGGGCGCCAGCCGCGGCGCTCACAAGGAGAACTGCGCTTCAACATGTTAAAAAGATGCTGAAAGTATACTTATATACGTCGTCGTCTGACTGGTAGGTGAAAATTTCTGAAATCCATGATATAGGCGCGTGATGATGATACCGATGTGTCTTCGTTCGGGGATAAAGAGGAACTCTTGTGCTGACTTCTATGTCCGAACCGTTTTGTTGCGAACCGGTTACCGCTATTATTTTTTATGGTTCTGCTCCGGTTCGGGTTCAGCAGTGTTCCGAAAATTTCGGTTCGGGTTCGGGTTCGGTTCCAGCAAAAATAACGGTTCGGGTACGGTTTTCGGTTCGGGTTCGGTTCGACACCCTGGTGCTAACAAAACCACCGTAGTGATAAGGGGTGACACAAGTGAAAAAAATTCCTATGATTTGAATAAAAATTCAAGTTCCTTATCCATCAGAAAAATAGAATCTTCTGTAGTACAACTGGAAGAACCACTTATTTAAGCCACTTCGACTACCTCTCTTTCAAACTGACAGTTTGCTGGTGGATGGACACCAGATCGACTCAATCCTCGCATTAGCTACGGTGTGCTAGTGTACCATACCGCACGCGAATACCAGGTTGCCGTCTCCGTAATTTTGTGAGGTTCGAGAGCATGCTCGAACTGCTCGAGAACTGCTCGCATGCAGTGTACTCTACCTAACATGGACAGCGCAGCAGCAGTACGGCGGGCCAGGCTGAAAACAATACCTGAAAATCTGTTCTCCTAATTCGTCTTTAAATTTTTCGAGAGGGTAGCTTCGTTCTCTTTGGCGGCCAAGAGGCCGCGTGTTTGAGATCCCTGTAGATAGGGCAATCGCTTTCGAAACTAAACAACAAGGATGTCCTATATCTGCGCAGAAGCACCATAGCTCATGTACAAAGCAGGTTGGTTGGTTGGTAAAACAACAAGAGGAGATTGAATTCGCGCAAGCGAATTCTGCTACCCCCCCAAAAAGGTCTTCCAAAGGCATGAACGGGTTTTTCCGAGGAACCACCACCGTGGGAAAACAGACACAAGTGCAATGGTAAATGTGAATCATGTGTCGCCCCCAAGATTTTTCTAGAATTTCTTTGAGAGATGTTCAAAATTTAGTTTGCAGTTTATTGAGTTTATACACGTATATCCAGCACCGCGGGTCCCGTGATTTCTGTCCTTTCTTTTTTTTTTATGATTCATTTGCTACAGCAATTCCCATGTAACACCGACTTAGTGAAAGTATACTTAATGTATTAATTGTAATTTTAATGCTTTTCATATCTTAGGGCTCCTCTTTGTTCGGTTTTTCGATAGTTCTGTCTTCCGACTTTCCAGTTTTCTGATAGTTCGGTCTCATGATTATCGGCCTTATATGATTGCCACTGCTCTTGAGCCCCGGATCCCGACAGCCTCGAAATACCCTTATCTCGTGACCACTTCTTCTTCCAACTGGTTACAAAAAGTGAAGTGTTCATAACCAAAGTATGTTGATATGCAGATTAAGTAGAAAGGAAGAGAGGCAGATAAAAATGACAAAAACATAAGAGAAGGCGCCAAATTGTCTTTGATCAAGAATACTTCTTTATTGATACTAAGGTCACAAAATGATCACGATGATCGGGTATGTTTAGGGCAAATCGTGCAACACAGTCCTCAAAGAAAATGACAAAAATATATACACAGTACCGAGAGGATAGAGGTAGCAAGCGAGCTGGTGGTGTAGATCCATAACACAGACAAACTTTCTGTGTTTGTCGTTTTTTGTCCCCCAGTCTCCGGTTTTTAATTTAGAGATAACCATATATAAAGTAACTGAACCTCTGTATGCAGTAAGCAATCCATGCATGTAATGCAATCTCCTTTCGTGTATTTTTGCTGCAATGACATCCACATACCAGCATGTACCTGCCATAGAAAATATAGGACCGTATTGCAATTTATTGATCTGTTACAGGAGGGTAAGAAACGAGAAATGTATGTGTGTCAATGGGATGGGCAGTCAGATCTTGCCCCTTTTCTACACACGCATACAAATGATAGCTTAAATTGAACTGCGGCTTCCACTCGAAAAACACGTTCTTCCTAACTAACACGACTGTGTCGGCAGTGATACTGAGCGTTGTAATCGAAAAAAAAAGAAAGAAAAAAAACGTGAGCACTAAGCTAATAAGTCATATTATGCTGGTCACCTACGATATTATTTTCAAGATTGTGCTCGTTTAGCAGCGCGATACGCTCGACCCATGCTGCTCTGCAACGCACAGGTGACTTCACCCCAAGGGCGGATCAAGAATTTTCCCGGGGGTTGGGGGGTCCGCTATGGACAAGTGCCAGGTGCATGCTGGGATTGGTCCATTGAAGCCTATGTTCAAGTCTGGAATTGAGGGGGGGGGGGGGGTTCAGGACATCCGGACCCCCCTAAATCCGCCCCTGCTTCACCCTACCTAGTTCTTCAGCAATTCAAGTACGACTTGTGAAAGCTGCTTGTATTTGCGCGATAACTCTGTGTGCATGCGGTGTTACATTAAAAAATAATATATCATGCTCACGGACAATTTTTGCTAAGTCACAGACCCAAAAAACACAAACATGTATGTTACACATTTTCCATTGCATTTGTCGAGGTAACCCGGCTGCAATCACTTTACCAAATACTACCCACTTAAAGTTTTCTCGGTTTGGGATTTTTCGACTTATCCCCTCCTTCTTGCATACAGGGGTTCAATTTTCAACTGAAGGGAAACTATATACATGCCATCAGCACAAAGCTTGCCTGTCTGTATTTAAAAGAAAACAAAAATGAAAGAAAAGAAACACACGGGGCACCAAATTTATGAACCAGAGCGGGACGAAGAATGTGCTTGCAATGTGCAGAGCAATGTGCTTCCCATGGAGAAAAACGACATTCCTATACCTAAACGTTGTTCGGCCTAGTTGGGCCGAGCTTGCGAAAAAGAAGGTTCGGCCCAAGCTTTGATTGACATTGGCCTTACTCGGGCCAACTGAATACCGCCAACTTTGGGCCAGTATGTGACAGACCGTCCTAACAAACACGGGGACCAGCATGCATTGCCGTTGGGGCCATTGTAGAACCAAGCTTGGTTTCTAGTCGGGTATTAGATGGCTAGATAGCGTCCCATGAGGCACCAGCAATGATGGGCCAAGTATGGTCCAAATCTAATAAGATTCTCAACCAACCATGGTTATGAGGTATCCCATGCATCTTCTGCACCCTTCTACGCGATATTCTATTCTATAACACCAGTGTGCCCTACAACTGTATCTGGCAGGTGTGTATATATTGCAAAAATAAAATCCAAAGGTTGAAAGTGCTGCTGCTGGTCGTGTGTGGCCTGTCTTACCATCGTTTTGCCGATATTGGAACAGATATGTATACGTACCAACCTGCTCGACAGCTGTTATTGTCAAAGGTTATACACATTACAAACGAGTAGGAAATGGAAATTCCTACTCGTTTAAGTAATGCTGTCCGTGTCACTATGGCTCAATGTATGAAGCTGGTTTTCACCTTGTCTGAAAATAATTTTGCAAGCTGAAGAAAAAAATGTAGAAATGGACTTGTATACATCGAATTGAACTACATAGACTAGCATCGTTGCTTTGTTGTTTCGAGCAGCAGCTGCTGTTTTGGAGTCTCCTCTCAACGCTGGGCCAATATTGGCCCGCATTTATATGCCAGGGTTTGGGGGTTTAACTCCCCCCCCCCCCCAAATTGTAAGTTTGGTTCATGCATTTGGAAGAGGGAGATGATAATGAAATCCTCCTCACCCATGTAAAGTCCCCATAGAACTCCTCCATAAATATTTTTGGGCTAGGCCACTGCTTTGAGCCCAACGCAGTTTTCGAACTGCCTTCGCAGGTGATATTATGACGACGTCAGCCCAAGTTGCAGCGACTTGTGCCAACCAAATACCGATCTCCGGCAGATTTTCGGCAATTGTGTCTAGCTGGACACAAGGCTATTGAAAGATGTAACATTTCCTTGAGTTTGAAGAACACAGAAGACGACGAGGACGATACAAGACTCAAATACGAACTAAAAAAATGTTATAAAGTACATCAGTTCTCTTGCACTATATTAATTTGCTCATACATAATCATTGTTTTCAATATAGTAGTGTGGTATTGCAGCGAAATTGTAAAACCTCCTCGTGACATATTGCACCCGGACTGTTTCCACACCCTTGTCAACTTGTATTCTTCGAAATCTGGAGTACTGAAGTATTCCTCATATATATTCTTGATACCTTGAACTTTTTACTGCAGAACCGGTTCCGAAGCGTTGCGTGCCTGTACATTATCAGTATGGGATCCGTACGAAATGCTTTTAATTCAGGAGAGGGTTCAGAATATTGCGGCCAGATGAGTTGCATGGACGTTAATATAAGCGAGATAAAGTCAAGATTAGGTTGAGATAGTTTGTCGACAAGGAGACAACAGTTACGTTTGCAATTTTCAGATAATATTATTCATGATAAAATTCAAAGGAACCTCCATCGTACATATCGAGATTGATCATTAGAGGAAAATTAAGCCTAACGGATGTATAGAGCTTATTGACAGAATGGCGTAAATGCAGGCTAGCTGCTGGATAAATTTCATGATAGGCAAGCCTGAGCGATGGGCAAGACACGTAAACACGTTTCGTGTTTGTGTTTGTTTACTTGTCTTGCCCATCGCTCAGGCTTGCCTATCATGGATGTATAGAGCTTATGTTTTCGGGACCTGAGTACCTGTTGTCTTATAAATGTGTGCTTTTTAATTTTTCTTTTTGTATGCTGTACTTATTGCTTACTTTTATTTGTATGTATCCCCGCCACAGTAATGTCGTAAGACGTTGTTGCGTAGCAGAAATAAATAAATACAGAATAAAAAAGCTATAATTCTGGATACATAATGACTTCATTTGGTTCTCGAAAATAAAGACTTGACTTGAATACGATTTGTTCCATCAAATCCATATCACTGGCGTGAGGTGCCTCATGATGACCCATGATAAACATAGCGGTGATACGCAGTGCAAACTGACAAATTACAAAGTGCTTCGCATGCTTCAGATACACTTTCAACGTTTCGAATATGAGCGGGCTTCTAAGCCATGACGGCTTCAACCGCTTCAACCTTCAACACACAAACCCAACACACTACAAAGCAGGCAAAAAGTTCCCAGCATTTCAACAACGCGAAAAAGATCGTCCGTGCAACATTCGTGTGAAAGAACAGGCCTATTAATAAACAGTACAACAAAAATAGATGAAATTGAAATAATGGTTTCATTTTTCCCGCGGAGGCAACTAGAATGCAAGGCGTCCCACGCAGCAGCCAATGAGAAGTAGGAGCTACATTTTTGCGCGGAAGCACCTGGAAGAGTGAGTGACGCGGCAATGATACCCCTCAGGATCTAGCGTCTTGTGGCCTCGGGAAGTTATCCACCGGTCTTTCACGATTCGTCCCAAATGACGTAAGTCATTTTCGTTCCTTTTTTTATTTATTGATTTTATTGTGAAGCCGGAGCCAAAGCCAACAATTCCCGGATGTAGGGGACGCAAACATGGTGGCTATGGCTACCATACTTCAGACTTCAGTAAATTTCAACTGTCAAAATCCAATCCAATCCTTCTAACGGAGCGTTTACATTTGTTGTCGGGGGTTATGGTATGCATTTGCCATACTTTGCGATGTTTATGTGACCCATGTAAGTAACTGAACACGACTTTACATGTTTATGTTCGACAGTCTGGCTGATGCTTTCTTGGTGAACTACATTTCGCATTGTTTCTTGTTAGATAGTCGTACAGCTGGATATTGCTACCACCATTTAAGCATATCTCAGGTTATAGTTATAGCATACGTGTTGTGCGAATAGAATGATCAGTTGCCAACAGATGTTTGGTGGGGGTTCGATTTAACTCTTTGAATCTCAGCTGTACGGCGCAACCTCCGCGTTTCACACACAATTCCCGGAAACATGGGATCAGCGTATCTCCGTTCCACGCAGACACATGTGTCATATGGAAGATGTTTTCCCACGTCGATCGCCTAGAAGACCACGATACAGTAGAACACGATCATCTCGGTGTGATAAGAGCACGTTAGATACGTTTGTATGCTATAAGATATTTGTTTATTTTTGAACTTTTTCTGCTTCATTTTCTTGACGCGATAATGTATGCCAGCACAGCGCCGTTCAACGACCTGTTCTTGCATTGCTAGTGTGTTTATACGGATTGTACATATTCTCAGTCTCGTATTGGTTCTATATCTGGTGATATATATTCTGGCGATCTAATTTGATTTGGTGTTGTATTTACCGCACTGTCGAAGTCGTTCTTAGCCTTTCAAAATTATTAACGCAGTGGCAGGTCATCAACTTTTGATACTCCGTTTGGTAATCCGTTCTCCTGAAAGGTATTCCCTGTGTTTTGTAAACAATCCTTATCAATATTATAACGGTTGTTTCCTTCGCGCTTTTTGTTGGTGTACGTGCATGCATTTTGTGTTATAGGTTCACTTTTGTGTTGAACGTCTAACTATAGTTATTTCAGTGGCAGTAGAAGGTTGTTGTGAAACTGATAAAAAAATTATTGCTTAATGCATGTTGTTTTGTAGAAACATTGCACTGCATATTTCTACAGGACAGTTCTCAATGCAACGCTGATGACGGTTATCACAGGAGCACCAACTACTGTGATGACCGTCATTCAGTGTTGCCTATTATTCTTGTCAGTGCTATTCTAAAATGCTCTTAGAAATGTGTCACATTCCACAAAACGGTTTCAACCTCCATTATTTTTTGGTGGAGCATTTTAATTGCTCTCTCCACTTTATCAGCACTTCTTTAACGGAATGTCTCCACAGCATGCAAACTGCAGGGTTAGTCTAGCAAACGTTACAAATTTTGATCGCATCTTAAAAGTAGAAGACTGGGTTTGTCCAGCACCAAACTTTACAGACTGGTAGCCATTGGTCTGAAGTGTTGTTGGAATTTTTTGTGAGCATTATGGTCCCGTAGAAGGAAAATTAAAAAACAAGCAAAGTCTCACTCTGTGCATTTTCTATGGATTATCTGTGTGGTTAGCTGTGTGCGCTTCACTTTCATTTCACCACACACAGGTGGCACCAGCATACAGAACAAGAGGATTGGTGCATAACGTCAGAATCGGCATGTCACATTGTTGTAGGCAGCGCTACCTGTGTGAAGTGGTGTGAACGTGAAGCAGACACAAGAAAAAATGGCAGTGTTTGTGTGGGATAGGCCATTGAAAATGCATGGGGCGAGATTTTGCTTTATTTTTAATTTTCTTTCTACATGACCGTAGTGCTTTAAAAAAATTCGAACGAAACTTCGGATAAATGGCTATCAGTCTGCAAAGTTTGGGATGGGCCAAATCTAGTCTTCTATTTTTACAGTGCGGTCGAAATGTGTAACGTTTGCTAGAATAACCCTGTAGTTAGAATAAGTGTTACGTAGTTGTATTCAGGGCCGGGGAGATCATAACACGCAAAATATGCTAGGCATGGTCGGCTAAAGTATGTACCACGTGAAAGTCCAAGTGTCAGAATGTGACACGTATTAGAAATACTTAGTTTCTACCGCAGGAGCTAACATGCATTTCACTGTAAACTTTGTAAAATTAAATGCTAAAAAAAGTGTGAAAAAAGTAATCAGTACAGCAGCAGACCAGTTCGCTGCTTATTTGCTCGATGCCTTTTAGACAATGCTCTACAAGCTCACGTACGTGGGACTGGCAGCCTCATGCTGTAATGATGTCAATTAGAACCTGCTGTGTCCAGCCAGGCCTCTGCTAAAAAAATTTTGAACATTCGAAGTTTAAACATTTTCAGATTGGGTAGCCATCTCGTCTGCCACATCTGGTAGAATATCTGCTGAGTTGATAACAGTAATTGTCATGAACAATGCTTAGCTTTGGCCATTCTATGGCCATTCTTTGGCCAATGTATTAAACGATACCTTAAGCTCAAACTGGCGGTGCTGTGCAGTGGAAAGCAGGCAACTGATAAAATAGCATAAAGCTGCTGGAGGAGCTGGGGGAGGAACTCCATATACTGCAACAAAAAAGCCTGCAAGCAATAATAGGCTATATGAATCGAAACAATCCGTACTAGATAATGTTGCATTTGATAACAGTAAAAGTGAATTGATAACAGAGAGACTGGTTTTCACACATTATACTGATCACTGTCTCAAAATCACTAACATCGTCAGTGGTCTAAAAATTGTCAGAGACGTAATCGTAGACAAGAAGACAAAAACAAGGAGCCACATAGAAAGCAAGCAAACGAGATGATGTTACTTTATTGTTTTTATTTTGCCGTCGTGACTGACACACTTCCGCATTTGTACTGACCTACGGAACTTTTTCCTTTTGCCGCAGGTCTAAGATGGAAGTAAGATTTCTTTACAATGGAGAATTTTTCCATGCTCAATGGAACCAGTAATGGCATCTCAAATGGAGATGAGTGCATTGAGACTTCAGCAAGTTCAAGTCGGGATGCAGTGCCAACTTCCCAAACATCGCGTTCCAACTCCCCTCTTGCACCCGAGGTGTGCGCTGACTCTTCACCTCCTACACAAACCAGCCCGACTAAAGCAGCGCCTACGCCTGTCCTTGTGCACGAAGTGTGTGCCGCAAAACCACCTTCCAACGTAGCAGAACTGTCGACCAAAGCTGACGACAATGTTGATTCTGAAAGTAGCAGCGTAATTGTTAAGCAGGAGCACGGAAGTGCTAAAAATGAATCGTCCGCTCACGCGTGCAGCACTCGGCTCGACTCGGAGTCCGATAGTTCTTCGCGTGTATCCGAGACTGCGGATCACCTGCAAGAGGCATCCGGTGCCGATAGGGTTAGCCCAGAGGTGGAGCCACGCTGTGGACGCACTCCCACAGAGTTGTCCTTTTGCAGTCAAGAAAGTGACGACAGTGACGTTTTGCTTTCTGAGTTGGAGTCGGAACTTGATGGAGGCGAATTGTCAGAATCTTCTAGGGCTCTCTGGCACATGCGGAATGGGTCCAAGCAGGGATTCAGGTGAGTTATGTGCTCCTCTAATTATTTTAAACATAAGGGTGTAAGATGAAAGATGAAAGTCACTGAAAAGGGAAAAGTCTGAAGGGACAAACCAGCCACTCTCTCTCACTCATCCTCCTTTCACTCTTACATTTTTGCTCACTCATGCATTCATACGACGGGATCAACGCAGGCGGCAACGTTGAACATGAAAGAAAATACAGGGACAAATACATACAAAGCCTCAATTAGTTGAGACTTTGTATGTATTTGTCCCTTCTATGTTGTTCCAGCCTTAAAACATCAGTTCTTTCATAAGGGTGTCCCAGAAAACGTATAATTGTATTATAATTTTAAAAAAAACTATGCCACCTGGAATCATGCGGTCAATGGCGTTTGTTTTTACTAGGTTTTTGCCGCCTCCTGGTGTGAATGTTATTTTAAACTTACCAGTTTAATTATACCAGCGTTTTTTAACTGAACTCGAAAATTTTCCTAGTAAAGGTTACTTTCTTACCCCACCTATGTGAGGCACGTGCAGAATTTACCCAAGTGCGTGATAATTGACACCGATATTGAGGGGCTTTCCCATCAGAAGAAATAGCCAAACATCGTGGGTTTTGGAGCGCCCAGAGCATAGCGCTGGAGGAGTCTTCGCGCACCTTCATTGTCAGCCCGACGAAAGGAGGTTGCTGTGCTCAGCCCACACAAGTATAGTAGGAAGAGATAAGACAGGGATAGCTTATCACATCGGGCTTCCGCTGGAATCATGCTGTCCCTCTCTCCATTTCAAGAACTATCACTTTTTCTACTATCCGTCTGTGGGCTGGGTTCAGCAACCTCCTTTCGTCCGATGGCACGAAGACAGTCAAAAAATCGTCGAGCACTAGAGACTCTGAAATGCTCTAGAGACTGCTAGAGAATGCTCTAGAGGCTCCGAAAAACATGATGTTTGGCTGTTTTTTCTCTACAGGATAGCTCCTCGGTCTTGCTGTCATTTATCATGTAAATTCGGCACGTGCTTCACATTGGTGGGTAAAAAAGCGACCTTCACTTGGAAAATTTTCAAGTTCGGCTTGTAATAATCAGCGTAATAAAACTTAGGTTAGATGGCATTCACATCAGGAGATGGCAAGAACCTAGCAAGAACAAATTCCGTTGACAGTGTGATTCTAGGTGGCGTAGTTTTTTTTTATTATAATTCAACGACACATCTTCTGGAACACCCTGTATATATAATGTCATAAATATTTTTATTTATGAATCTGCTTATTAGAATATCGGCAAGATGACAATTTAGTTTGTATGTTTTTCTACTGATTCAACTTCTTAATGCATTATTGTTATCCCCGCCCTTGTTTGACTTGCTCCTCGCTGACTTGGGCAGTCCGATTTGACTTGGTATGCACTTTGAACCTGCTGCAAGTATCTAGATAATGTCCATGTCTATTCGAATGGGATATGCAAATATGTCAAAGTAGACCATTCCGTAAATGAAATGTGAAAAGCAATTGCATGGATGTGAAAATATGCTACAAGTTTATAGCAAAGGAGTAGAAAATCGGCACTGCTAATGCCGAAATTAAGTTAGCTCTGACATTGCAGCAGACATCCCCGGCAATGAGGCAGCTATGGTCATATGCTTTTGAAAACCAATAGGAGTGACCGTAGCCTTCACTCCTCTGATATCAGAGGGTGTGTATCTAGCCAAGTACGACACACAGAACAATAGTTCATTTTTTCTTTTCTGCGATATTCTGGCGAACAATAAAATCCGTGCATGGCGCAATGAGCCAAACATACGAATGTGTCACAGCCGCTTTAGCTATGGCAACAACATTTATGCATCGAAAAGTTGCCTGTAACCACACATGAATGACAGCAAAAAGTTGTTTCTGACCAAGAAACACGTCAAGCAGCAAGTGAAGTCTTGTGTGGAACGAAACATGGGCCATCCCAGCTTTATAGGCCATTTTTGCACTTTCTCAAAGCATTACCTTATGTTAACTTATGCAAGTCGGTACATCTGCTGTGTGACAATCAAAATCCCAGACAGATTAGCTCGAGAGGAACACACAATTGTTAGGGCAGCCTGTTCAGGACCTAGGAGGAAACATCTTGTCTCCTCTGACTTGGGCTAATGCAACATTTTTGCTTAACTGATGGTAAGAGTGGAGACAAAGAGACAAGACCATACTATGTTACTAACATCTTGTCTTTTTATTATTATTCATATTTTTTTCTTCCGCTGTCATTCTTTTAGTGTGATAGACAAACTGGCTCAACTTTACGTATTAGCTCCTAGCACTTTCTCCATTGCTTGCTAGAATCGCTGTGTGATATTACTATAGGCATGAAACACATTCATGGGAAAATGTAGAAATAATTTGACGTACTGAAATATAGAGGCATGGGTCAGTTGTTTCGGTCATGATTGTGTTATGAATCCTTTTGGCTGCTCATAATAGAAGCATCATGAAGGTGCTTATGGACGAAACAAACAGGACATGAAGTGCGCGTTCAACGAACCATTATTCGTGTTTGCGCGACTTGAAACACTTGCAAGAATTTCCTTGTCTGAAAGTGCTACAGATGGTGTGCAGACTTTTTAGCACCTTTAGCATATAAGCACAACCAGCCCAAAGGACCATTTTAGTGTCTAACCACGAAGAGATGTTTGTAACAGATGCTGTAAAATGTCAGAAATTCTTTGTGAAATCTCCCCAGACTTGAGAATAACATTCAACCTGAAAGTATGTGACTTGAGTAGAAGGGCTAGGGGACGTATGGAATCGCAAAGGCAAAAGAAGCGACATTAATTCACAAATACGGCAGAATAGCCGTTACTGCGTTTTACAGATTCATTATTATCAGGCCCTCAAGGACAGTAATGATATTTTTTCATGGATTTCTCAGATGGTCTTCGAGGTTAAGAGTAATATTTTTGAACATCGTTCTTGCTTAGCAGTTTGTGCCTGAGCCCGTCACCGAGAACAGTTTGCATTGCATAGTGGAATCTTGCATTTGTGACAAATTATATTGCATACATGGAGTCATGCTGTTGGATGAAAACCACAGATCGTCCCTTCCTCTGCTCAGCTCGCTACATGGTGCATTTTTAACTGCTCATTTAAAAAGATTGGAGTGATGCTTACACATGGTGTCTACCAACCTGGAAAACCTGGAAAACAGGGAATTATCGGGGAATTTTGATGTGACTGGAAAAGTCATGGGATTGTCAGGGAATTTGAAAAAAAAAAAAAAACAGCTGAAGTCAGGGAAAATTGCAGACAAGTTCCGTCACAACGCGCAGTGAATCGCGAGTGCTGATGAGCGGTTGAGCGGCCACGCAGCAGCAACGTTGCCGCGAGTAGCAGTTGACCAATACGACAAGCTCAGAGTCAGAAAAGTAGGGCAGTCTTACTGATTCCTCAATAAACGATCTGTTTCATGAGGGACCTGTATCAAAACGTAGCAGCAGGCACCAAGTTTCCTTTTGTTTTCGTCAGGGAATTTGCTTGAAATAGTGAGTGAAAACCTGGAAAAGTCAGGGAATTTGAAGGCTGAAGTTTAGCAGACACCCTGTAATATGGTTAGCCGGAACGTTTGTTTATGCCACCCTTTGACATGACGAACAACAGGGAACACACCATGGGTGCGGATGTGCTAGAGAAGCTTCAGCAGAGCAATGCACAGCTCATGAGCCAAGTTGCTGCCCTCAAGGACCAGATATCTATCCAGGAATCGGAGCACCAGCGTGTCCTGGCCCAAACACGAGCAGAGCTCCTCTCCAGGAACGAAAAGGTTCGTTGCTACCGTTCTTTAGAATGGCAAAAAAAAAAAGTTGCTAATGAGTCACGAATTCTGGAACCTTCAGCTTGTCAAGCAGCAAGAAGCCATCACCAAGGAGAAGGACGCCATGGTAGTGCGATATGCCACGAGCGAAAGGGAGGTGATTGTCGCCCGCAAGGCTCTGGAGGACGCGGAGAGGAGGCAGAAGGACCTCGTGAAAGAACGGGATCAGTATTTCAGCCGTGTCAGGTCCCTGAACAACGAGCGTGCGCGGCTATGCAGCAGTCTAGACACTAAGGTAGCGGAACTTTAATGTTTAGCGCTGTGCGTTGTGGCTTTTTTATGCGGAAAGGGAAAAAAAAGTAATATTTGTATTTGCAGCTTGTAGATATAGCTAAATTGCAAAAGGAGCAGGAGAAGCTGAAGGAAGAGTTGTCGTCGCGCGACATTAAAATTAAATGGGCGCAGAACAAGCTCAAGACAGAAGTCGATGCGCATAAGGTAAGTCCAGTATTACGTGTGCAATCCCCGTTGGTTTACCTGAGAGACGTTTTAGCTCGAGTGCAAGCGCACACAAAAACGGTGATCTGCGTTATTTTGTGTGTGTTTGTGCCTTGTGCGTTAGATGTTTTCAAACTCATCATAAGACTGAGCAATCACCGTTGTTTTGATTTTCTGCGCGTGAAGGACAGAGACAAGGTGACAGTGTCTTATAGATTGCGAACAGCACACAGTGTATTAACAGTATGAACTGGAATGCGCATACACGTTGTCGTCACTCATTGGTTTATTTCAGGTGTCATTCGCATATGTTTGCTTTGATATCCAGTGAGTGACGTGTTGCATGTCCCGAGCATATGGCATCTGGTGTTGCATAGCGTTTCAGGAAACTTTTAATAAAAAGAAGCTTCTTTATTCTGAAAGAAACCAGTGCTGCTGTGTTACTCCCATCACCGTAATTTTAGCTTAGTTGCTTAATTGACTGGAATGTGTATGGCAGTCCTTTTTTTAGTAGTGCTTCGTCAGCCCAAGGTGCAGAATCCCGGATTCATTGGAAAGAAAAGTTTCACAACACGTTAATTTCTTAGGCAATTTGAGGCCTTGTATGTATAGTCCCTTCTATGTTGTTCCAGCCTCACAACACCAGTTCTCTCATGTTTCACAACACATCTATCCCATTTTCATACCTCTTCCCTGGATGCACTGGATACCCATGATGTTCAAAACAACCGCTGGCAAATGAAATTTGCTGCTGTATTTTTGGCAAGAAATATAGTGGTTGTGATCAGGAAGCTATGCAGTTGTTTTTGCACAATTTACTGTTTTGTTGAATGCTGTATTGAGTGGGACACGTCATAGTGTGACATCTTCTTACAGAGTTACCATTAATGCAAAAGGTCAGAGCCTTGTATATCATATCGGGTCCAACCCGACTGATATTTTTAACCTGGTATACCACTGCGTCAATCCCCTGGCATTTGGCCTTATTCGAGCCATTTTGCAGACGTTTTGTAATATTTTACCGTGGCAGGAAACACAGGTAAAGCTGGAACAGTGCCAGATGCGACTGAGACAGACCCGAGAAGAAGCGGAGCAGGTTCGTAAAGATTGCCAAGAGATGGTGCGCAAGTATCAGGAGTCTGAGGAGATAAAGTCAGCATCTTTGGACAATGAACTGAGGAAGAAGGAATCTGAATTAGAGGAACAGAAGCTGGTTAAGGAAAACCAGGAAGAGGTAACGACATATATGTTGACTGTGCTGTTTACTTAGGGTTATTTTTATGCAACCATTACTTAACCATTTAGGCAGTAGGCTCGTATCACACTGATTTCATACCGTGCTCTTGTTGTGTGTCCGTCGTGTCTCATGTTTGAGGTTGCAGCGAGCAGACGTGGACGAGGGTAAACACAAATCACACACAATAACAGCTCCACTATCAACTGGATTTTATTCCTAAAGCATCACAATAAATAGCGCAGGGGAGGGAAAGCATATCAGAATCAAACATGACCAGCGACCGACAAGCCCATGCTGCTATTTAAGTCCATTGTTTCTGTTGTAGATAAATGCTAGGTGCCGAAATATACTTGGCATGCAGGAACACGTTATTTTAAATGAATGTGTTTGTGAAAATTATATCTGTGAATAATGATTTATGTTGGCTGCTAATATTGAACAGTAAGCATTTCTGCAAACACAGGCACATTGACACAGCACTATAGTAATAATTAGTGTCATGCATATATTGCATATTATCGTATGATAAATATTTAACATTGTGGTATATACAGTCAAACTCCTTTACAACGAAACTCAGGCGACAGCAAAAAAAAGTCGTAGTAAAGGTATTTTCGTTAAAAAGGATGTCCATTATTGGACCTATAGGGCTCCAGCGGGACCGCAAAAAAATTTGCTGTAGTGGTATTTTCGTTAAAAAGGTGTTCGCTATAAAGGAGTTTGACTGTAGTACATAGTAAATGCTTAACATTATGTTTATTATGTAGGCCGAAAGGGGAGAAAGGAAAACGTTCAACATTCATAAACATTTTTACTTCACACATTTAAAAAAGCAAATCTCTGACAGTTTAACTTGCTACTTCACTGCATTTTGGTACAACGTAAAAATGAAGGTACTGGCACTTCATTAGTAAGGTCTAATTCTGTTTTTCGAAGGTCTATCAGATGATAAAGCAAGAGTCCGAAATGCTGAAAAAGAAGCACAAGTTGAACATAGAAGAAAATAATACCTTGACTATGAAGGTAAACCTTGCTAAGCAGTGTACTTTTGTACAGTTCTCAGAATGACTGCGTGTGGTTCGGACAAACGGTTTCACAGCCATTTGTTTTATATTGCAGATTCACAACCTTGAGAAGGAACGCTTAGAATATGAACAGACCCTTAGTAAGCTGAAGGAGAAGCTCAACGCTTTGAACCAGGAAATAGTTGACCTCACAGGAAAGTTAGACGAAAAAAAGAACTTAGAATTGCAGATGGAAAGGTACATAAGTGTTGGTCAATTTAGCCAATAATTGGAATATGTTGCATTTATTGTTCAGCTCACATAATATGCCGGGGTGATCCAAGAGGATGTGAAAGCTTCACAAAAGCTCAAAATATCTGCATAGCTGCAAAACTTTGGGCAATTAATGTTAAGTACCATTGTGGAGACGTGGTAGCAGTGGCTGGCTCAGTAGACCGATGGACAGTATGGCTTATATTCATATAAGGAGCACTACATAACAAATTATGGAGTGTAGATTATTCATCATGAGCTATTCCTAACTGTTTGGTGGTCGTGAATGGCATTAGAAATCGTAAAGCGGGTTTCCAAGATTATGTTTGAAGCATGATTGTCCTTTTGTCGCTGATGCAAAGAATTGTCTCCCAAACCTTAGACCGTGGGTAGTTTGCTCTTCCTTTGCAATTTTCGGCAATGCATTCCGTTCCTTCGGATCATGCCATATTTTCTGGCCTACAATATGGGTGTGTATTAGTGATGCAAAGCTATCGAAACTTTCGATATTGATAAATATCAGCATCGTAAAGAGATAATCGATAAAATTGATTAAAATATCGACATTTTATTGATATATCAGTATTTTGAAAAGAAATATCGATATTTGAAAAGCCGTCGTGCCATTACTTGAGCAACTAAAAAAAAAAGTAACCTTGTTTTATCATTCTTTATGCGTATTACCGCTGAGGCACGTGATGAAGACACAATCAGGTAAAATATGTTCGCGTGGTTAATCTTGCTGCAAAACCGTAGTCTCTCTACAAGTTTAATTTTATCATACCTTTGCATTTTCATTTCAAATAATTAATCTGTACTAACTGACCTTGAAATTAGCGATCACGACACCACTCGGCTCGAAGGAATGTCAAAGGGCTGGATTCCTGAGAGAAGTCTCACGGATAAACAATTGGTTAACAATAAACATACATACATCCAACAATAAACAATAAACACACGGCACTTTCAATGCGGATTGAATTCGATCCACATCGAGTTTCTCAAGGGAGATCGGTGCACGATGCTGCTACACGGTCCAACTCAATGTGTATTGAAAGGTTGGCTTGTCGAGATTAAACAGATTAGCAAACGCAGTCGCCCGTCATACCTAGATTGAAACGTAACCGTGAAACTCCATGGGCTTGTATAGGAACATTTGCAAATTAATGTAATTTTTTTGTTTACTACTACAAATTGGCTGAGTTCGAGGATGCCAATGGCAGTCTTCAAGCCATCTTGAGAATCTCAAGCCAGTTTAACGAACTGGATCGGGTTAAGCAGGATGGGAGTTCAGTGTTCATATGTCACTGTCACGAGGTATGCAATTGCTGACACCACATAAATTCTTCCTTACATACTCCGCAGAGAGCGAGAAAAAGTTGCTGCTGCCCAGCAAGAAGTAGAGCGGATGCGGCAGACAAATGCAGAACTCCAGGCTGACATGGAAGCCTGCCACATCAAGGAAGGGGAACTACTAGAGTTTACTGAGAAGCTGACTACAAAAAGTGTCCAGCTACAATCAGAGCACACACTGTTGGAGCTGAAGGTATGAGCAAGTACGGTAGTGCGTCATTTTTACATTGCCACTTGGCAAAGAAAATATTTAAGGGTCAAGCAAACTTTTCAGCATGTGTGTTTATGGCATGTTTTAAGTCTAGCGCATAGTTGGCGCTGCTGGTTAAAGCCTGCTAGAAAAATGCAGCCAAAGGCTTCCACAAACCTCTTCTGATGATTTTCTTCCACCAGTGGGGCTACCTTCCTTGCCAGAAGGTAGTTTGTCTAGGATAGACACCCCTTTTTGAGTGCAAAATTTTGAACCATCCTCTATGATATTGATGGATTCCTTGCTGATCTAAATACTCCCCAAGAGGCATACCTGGGGATTTTCCATAGACTCTGTGGTGCCTTTTAAGTTGCAGCTTCTTGGACTCCTCTTCCAACGGACTTTGATCTCATCATTCAACAACCCGAAATAGTGTGATGTGCATCGAGCTCCCTTCTCATCCATGTTATCGCATAGACATTTTAGCTGCGTTGTGTAAGACCTGGCCTGGCAGTACATTTCCCTACGTAGTATGGCCTTTGTCGGTCGTGCGCCAGGAAAACCCAAATCATCATCATCATCATCACTCTACGTAGTATTCTAGTAACTCACATTGCATGGCCCATACCTGGTGAAGGCTGACTTTTTGTGGTACAACGTGTTTCCAAAGGCACAGTCCCACTAAACATACTTTACACGTGGCAATTACGCCCCTCTCCCGCAGGCAGCTTGAAATAAACGGACACCTCTGATTGACGGTCAGGTGTGCTACAAATTACACTATGCTGACATTGTGCCCTCTCCAACATACTAAGGATTTGTCCATGAGGACCAGTGATAGGCAGTAGTTGAAGTGCTTGGTACTTAAGTACATAGTACTTTTTTCGGGTTCTTTTCCTTTACTTCAAGTAATCCTGAACTATACTTTCTACTTTACCTGAAGTGCATTTTGCTGCACTTTCCATTGCAGTACTTGATGTAAGTAAGCAAGCTTGAAGCAAGTACCGTAATCTCACGGGTGTAGGCCGCACCGCAGATAAGCCGCAGGGCCCGTTTTTAGGAACATTTTGAAAATTTTCGGGCAGATAATCTGCACTCGCAGATAAGCCGCGGGCAATATGACGCGACTGATTTGTGCGACAAAGGAGACCGTAGAGAAGGCCATACACCCTGTGGTTCATATTCCGGGGTCAGCATGCTGTACAACAAAGGGGGTCAGTTCTAGTGTTCTACCAAGGCCGGATTGCGCCCTTGTCGCGTGTTTTTCATGGATCGATGGGTCACTGGTGTTCCAGAAGACACGAATCACTGTCACCACTTTTGTTAAAGCTGCTTCGGGGAAGGCACCAGGAAGATCAATCTACTCGTATGTGGACGCGCCCGTGTTACGTACTGTTCGTGCATCAGCAAGGCGGTGCAGTTCCACAGATACTGTCGGCCCTTTCGTTAAGACCAGTGTATGGGGAAAATACCATGGAAAAATAGTCATGATATAAGCCGCACCGGTGGATAAGCCGCAGAGCGGCCGTGAGAAAAAAAAAATCGCGCATAAGCCGCGGCTAATACGCGTGAAGTTACGGTACTTAACACTTCACTTGAAGTGTTTTCCCAGTAGATTTCTCATCACTGATGAAGACACGCCTGACCGGCAATCTGAGAAGTGTGAGTTGGAGTCCCGGCACTCGCTGACTTTTCGTCATCTGCTGTCTTTCGGATCACTGCTTGGGTGTTGGGAAGGCTTAATTGTTGTGTTTGTCTGTGTGTGTAGTTTGTGTTAGTGAACTCTGAACTTGAACTCTGGATTTGGTCAACCACCTGCAGAACTTGCGCCATCTCACTTGCGTGGCATAAATATAAATGGTCTCCACTCGAGTCAAATGCAAGTTTGGTTGTTACGGTATTTGAAATAATGTTTGTTGGAGCCACATGTATTTGCACCACGATTGGAAACTCAGGTGTGAGGAAAACCAACCAACAAATTTGAACTGGCAGGTCTTTAATGCAAAACCTGTTTGTCAAGCTCCCGTTCTAACTATCCCTCTTAGGCTCAGAACTTGGAAGAAGAAAATACTAATTTGATGCAGCAAGTTTCACGGCTTGAAAAGGATTCGGAAGAACTGGTGAGGAACCTGACCTTGTTCGGCAGCAGGCTGTCTCTAACGGAAGCGTCTTTTTATTTGGTGGCTGTTGCAGACTGCAAGCCTGGAACAGGAGAAAAGGCAGCGCCAACAGGAGAATCAACTGCTGGCTCGGAAATTGGCTGAAAAGACAAAGCTGGGTAATGACGTTTTGCTCTCATAGAGCGCCATGACAGAGGGGTCGCATCATTGGCTAAATAAGGGGGCAACTTGTCAAACACATGCTCACCGTTTTGGCATATGGCTTCGTCAACTTAGCCTCCTTTTGTCTCCTATTAGGACAATAGGGACAATTTGAGACAATGTGGGAACACACTTTGTCCACGCCAAACTTGTTTTCTCTGTACTTGAAACCCTATCATTGAGGACACTGCCTTCACAAATGGAGAAAGGATAATATGACCAGATGTCCTAATTTAAGCAGGACAGGTCCCACTTTTTATGGTCCCGCTGTCCCACTACCCTGCTTGAGGACAGTGTTTTGTCCCACTTTTTTTTTTTTGAACGATCCTCGAATGGAAAAAGTTGCAGCTAAACGGGTTTTCTACTCCCACATGGCCTTCTTTCGGCTCATATCTTTCCATGATCTAGCCAATGGAACATTATGATGTGTTGTTTAACGACAAGCCATCCCTTTGACAATACTTTGTGCGAAGCAAAAATCACCTGCGCATGCTTTGCTGATGAAGCTACCTCGGTGGGAGCATGATCTTCATAATAATCACCAATCATCGCAGCGCTGATGACCATGACAAGATGGAAGTGCAAGTATAGCGATTCAGCGAGTTTAGGGACAGATTTTCTGTTCATAACTACAACTATGAAGACACAGTTAGCAAAATGCAATAAAAAAATAAAAAGTACACAAAATGAAAATCAATTAAAATAACAGCATTGGGCATTAGCAGAGTGCAGTGTATTTAATTTTCTTACTGACAACGACCCCCCAATGCCCCGCCTGGGGTTGGAGGAATATGGTCATGTTAGGAAAGTAGCAAGCTGGAGGGATGCGCAGTTCCATGCCCTACCTGCATTCCATATAGAAAAGTAGCACTTTGTTGTGTTTCGGGTGTGATTTCATGTGCCATCTGGTTGCAGTGTCTTCAGTTTTGTTTAATATTTTTCCTACAAATATGCAGTGGAGCAGCTGACTGTGAAGGTGGAGGATGCTGAGAATGAACAGAAAGTCATGAAAAGGAGGCACATTTCTAGCGTTAAGGTATGTAAGCTCCATTAACTGCAGTGATGTTGAATGTTAGTTCTCGTCTCATTTTATTTACCTTCTTAATTGCCCGTGGGGACTACGGGGCGGTGCCCATTTTAGTAAACTTATTGTGTTTACAGCACTTACATATAGAAGTAGCTGCCTTACTATTCAGCCTTGATAGCAACGTCTGTCATCTTGTACAAGCACGTTTGGCATTTTATGGCATCACCACAAAAATTCTGAAGTTCTGCATTGTAGATATTCCTTCGTCACACGAATATAGAGGGTGTGGCCATTGGTTTGGAACGTTGATGTCACTCACGCATTTCCATTGTTGTAACATTGTTTCCACTGGTGTGTGTGTGTGTGAGAGTGTGAGAGTGAGTGAGTGTGAGAGAAGGGGGGGATACCAAACCATGGAACTGACATGATGGCTGTGACTGCTAGCACGGAGCTTGCAAGGTAAAGGGAGCCCTTGCTAAGTTGTAATTAGGCACAGACAGTAACTTTTCTTGTGTAACGTACTGTGTATGTAACTGTTGTTACAGCAACATGGCCCAGTTTTCTTTGGGTTGGCCACATAATTGCAAATGTTGGTTTGCGCAGTTCTACCAGTACTAGTTTAGTTTCTCGCGTCTTGCCTCAAACGGTACTTTGCGAACAAGAAAAAAATGTGATGTATAACAGTCTGTTGTTGGTGGTATGTGTGCCTCAGGAGCTGTCTCGTGAACTGCAACAGTCTAGGAAGAGGTTGGAGCAGTACGAAACGTCGCCTCCCAGTTCCCATCAGCAGCCGTCATCAGAGGTGGCTAGCCTAGGGTCTAGAGCCAGTTCGACGACATCCCTCGAAACAATTGGAACGAGCATGCACTCAATGCCTCACCCTGCCTCTGGCCACCCGACTGTGTCCTTTGTCAACGCTGGACGTCCCGCAGTTCGGGTATATCGTGGTCTTATGTCAGTGTTGATGATGAGGTTCGTCTTAAATGCGAGAAATGGGCATTTAAATGTCGAAATAGTAAAATTTTTGGCTACAGGTAACTGCACCTGTTAGTACACATTTCTGTAAACTTACATATATGCAGCAAAAGGCACAAAAACGTTTAGGGTAAAAAGAAATGTAGCGATAGTATCAGCCATCTTAGTTCTGCACTTCTTCCCCCTCTCTATTGTGTGTTTCTTTTCTCTCTCTCTCTCTCGGGCTGTACTGCTGTGCACTAACATGTCGGAAAGGGTGCAAGAAAAATGTTCTCAGTAATGAGTGAACTTTCTTACGATTACGTCCCCTTTCTTTTCTTCTCCTTTGCATTGCGAGGGTTCATTGTGATTATGTGAAGCAGTGATTTATCCAGTCCCCTCCAAAAGCTTGTTGACACCCCGCTAACTTTTTGGGCATTCCCTACGGGGGGGGGGGCTTACTATTTCAGCTTTAGACAGTGACACCCCATTTTTTGCAGCACCTCTCCGTGCTTGTGATTCTGGTTAAGCCACTGTGAAGTATATAGCCCAGCTTCCTCATTCTTTCTGTACAAAAAGGTTGCTGTCACACTTGAAACGACCTGTTTTTTTTTTAACATGTTTCTATAACCATTGTAGCCCACAATCTCACTTTCTTGCCAGTGTGCTTGAAAATTTGTTGCAATTTTATCCCAACGCGGGTCATGAGGTACACCACTTCGTCATGTTTCAGTGCATGCCAGGCTATGATTGCTTTACTTTTTGTTTGGTCTTCTTGTTGGTACAGAAGTTTTGTGTCCTAATTCTTGACTGGGTCATGTTCAAATGTAACATATCCACACCACACCACTTTGGCACCCCTGGCCTAAGCAAAACTGTTACTATGTGTGCTTAGATGCACAGTGCTTACTGCTTTACTTTGCACTACTAATTTTTACAAACAAATGCTGTGACCTAAATGTGAAAAATGCACCACTAGTGCAGTTTGCAGCCTGCTTTATAACCCACTCCCATTCTGCTTGTACGTGCATGGTGTACTATTACAGTTACTTTGCATCCTGAACGCCCTGTTTCCAGTGATTTTGTTTGCAAATAGTAGTGCTGTCTGTTTTGTGCCCTGCGTTGACTGTCTTACTTTTCGTTTCTGTTTTATGCTAGACAAGACGAGCTTTTATGCATGCTTCAAGGAGTGCTGCGCTTACTAACAGTGCTTCCGTGAGTGTAAAGTTTTTCTGGTCAACTTTTCATTGTCTACGGCGTAAGCTTGGAGAACCCTTAGCCTTATCTGTGTTTTAACTTAGATTATGTGTTTTCGACTTGTAGTTTCGACTTGTTTCGTTTTGTATTGTACTGTATTCAAATGATGTGCTTAAGAGTCTATCCCTAGAGAAATTGGAGCTGATCAGGTCTTTCTTGTGCCAGTTGTCTCATTGTGAAATTGAAATTGAAGAGCAGGTTAGGTTTGATATACTGTAAGCTACCTGTACTTTCACAAACATCTTTAACATCATCAATGCAAGATGTTCAACAACCAGAAGCAGAAGAGTACCTGCGAGAAATGTTGCTTTAGTGACATTAAGCATGCAACATAGTTAGGAGGCATAGGTAATCCGACTGATGTATCTGGAAACTTTGTCTGCTAACTAATTTTAATGTACAGTACAAGTTGAGAGGTTGTAATTTCGAATTGAAATACACGTAGTAGTTTAATTTTTCTGTTTTAGGAAAGTGCCACTAGCAGCAGTGCCCCTTCACCACACCAGTCTCCTGCCCCCCTCGAAGTGGACAAGCAGCTGCTGGTCGAGCGAATCGTGCGTCTTCAGAAGAACCTGGCAAAGAAAAACGATAAGATTGAGTTTCTTGAGGAGCACGTAAACCAACTCCTGACAGAAATTAAGAAGAAATCAAAGTAAGTGTAGCCCTGTGTAGTTGTTATGTGACCACCAACATTTGGCAGCCTAAGCGGGCCTAAAGTGCCACACTGTACCGAAACAATGCTTTTATATTTTCTATTCACACTGTGGCTTCGAACTTCTCAAGACTATAAATTAATTTTATGTTACTTTCGCGTTTCATAGAGAAAAAAACAAAATAGTTTGAGAACACAATGTGGGGCGTGTACCGTATTTACGCGATTCTAAGGACCCCCTTCTTTTTCAAAATGTGGCAGCCCAAAGTAGGGGAGGGTCCTTACATTCGAGTACAATGACTTCGAGACGAACAAATGCCTTTAAAAAAGCGAAAATCCTGGCCTTTATTGCGCTAAGATGTGTCGTCACCTCCGTCAGTTGAAACAACGGAATCAGAGTCGGAGTTCCCGGCGAGGTTATCCTCCCACAAAATGTCATCTTCTGTGCCGTCCAAGGCGTTGCTTATCGAGCACTTTTTGAAGAACTTTTCGACAATCTCTGGGCGAATGGCTTTCCACGCATCGGAAACCCACTGCGCGATGGTTGCCGGAGACGCCTTCTGTATCTTGCCAGCTGGCGTCCGCTCGCGGGCACCATCCCGAATCCACGCTTCGTATTCCGCGCGGAGATTCGCCTTAAACGGCTTGTTTATGGAGACATCGAGGGGTTGCAGAACGGATGTCAGCCTGCCAGGTATAACAACGAGGTCGCTGTCGTGTTTCCTACACTGCTCCTTCACTTCCTCCGTAATGTGGCCCCGGAAAGAATCGAGCACCAACATTGACGGGAGATGAAAAAGTGCTCCCGGACGCCTCAGCCCTCAGCCACACGGTCTTCAACCAGTCCACCATAAGTTCGGATGTCATCCAACCCTGTGCTTGGCAGCGGACAACAACGTCCTTTGGGAATGGCTCCTGTTTCGGCAGGGTCTTCCGCTTCAGAATCTAGTACGGAGGCAGCTTTCTGCCATCAGCCGTAATGCACAGCATTACAGTAACACGAAATTTTTCGTGCCCCGTGGTACGGATGGTCACTTCCTTTGCGCCAACTTCATTAACCGTTGTAGACTGCGGCATGTCTAAGTACAGAGCAGTTTCATCTGCATTTCCTATCTGTCCCATCAGGAATCCTTTTGTTCTTCGGAGGTCAGCCACGTAATGTTGGAAACTGATAACTTTCTGCTCGAAATCTTGGGGCAACTTCTGGCAGATTGTGGTGCGACGACGAATCGAAAATCCCTGGCGTTTCATAAAGCGTTGCACCCAGCCACGGCTGGCTCGAAACACGCTGCGAGGAATGTCCAATCTCTTCGCTACTGCATTAGCTTTCTCACGGATGCCGTCGCAAGTCACCGAAAATCCATTTCTTCTTTCTTCTCTGATGTAATCAGCAACTTCAGCTTCGAGCTCCGGGTGCTGTCCGCGTTGGGGGCCTGTGAACTTCTTCCTCGTGGAGGCACAGCCGAAAATCTTGTCCCGCTGCCGCCGCCATCATATCACACAAGTCCTGCCAACACCGTATTCTTCTGCAGCGTAGTGGTTACTGTTCGATTCGGCGCACAAGATAACTTTCCGCTTAAACTGTGCGGAGTACGATTCACGTCTTGAAGTCATCGCTATGGCAAGACAAGCGAGGGTCCAGCGAACCCGCGCAACCAAAACCTCTGTGGAGTGCAGGGTCGCACGTGGCTGGCGGACTCCGCACGGTCGGCGAGGAGAAACGAAGCGAGGGCGAAGGATGACTCAATGTCACGGGGGGTCACGGGAGGCATTGCCGTGAAGTTATGGCGGAGGCGCGAAGGGCCCGACGCGAATGCTCTTGCCACGCGGGGCTCTGCGCAAGGGTCCTTAGATTCGTGTGCAAACTTTTTTCTAAAATTGCAGGGGCCAAACTTAGGGGGGTCCTTAGAATCGCGGGGTCCTTAGATTCGAGAAAATACGGTAATTTGCAACGACGTAGATCGGTTGGGATTCTGAAGACGGCAGATTTAGTCCATAATTGAATTTTAAAGCGACAATCCGGACCAAACCGAGGCTTTAAAAAAAAATGCTCTCAAAAACTTTCTCGTAGTGCTCAGATGCTAAATACAAAATCTTTCAACTAAATTTGCAGCCAATTATTTATAGTAGTAGTTGCATTTTACACTAGCGCTTTCCCCGCTGTGATCATTGCTGTCAGTAACTTATGCATGGAAGCCACTGATTTGTGAATAAAAGCACTTGTTGATTACGTTTTATCACATCTTGGAACAGATCATGTTCAGTTGCACACCCACGTGACACCTGCAAAGGTTCTGCGCGCTGTTCTCTGGTTCACAAAGTCATCTGCAACACTGTGAACATCTTCATTTATCTCGTTTAACATCAGCGTTTCCGGTATTGCAGTGCTTATTTTTTTCCAGCTTCGGTGGGAAAATGAGTGGTTATTTTGCGCACCACGAATCAGTGGCTTTCGGTGCCTATATTTTTAAGGTATAGACGCTCGGCGAAAATCGGTGAGAAATAAAACAGAAGCTGTCTACGCACACATCAAATGTAAAGCTTTATTTACAGAACAGATGCAGTAACTGCTAGTACAGATCCTTAGGCAGTAGAGGTGACAAAGCTTACGTGTCATGCAGTACTCGACCTTCTTATGTCTTTCCAATGATAGGTGTGCTGTTATCTTGGACTTTCCATGTCCACTTTCAAATGTTATATTAGTACGGCAGTATTTGCACACGAGGTGATTTAGGCCAGCTGCTTTCAAAACCTCCAAGTTATATACACGGCTGCATAGTATTCTATGTGCTTACGCTTACGTCTTATCCTGTTGCACATAAAACGCCAAATGGCAACCAAGCAGTCAAGAACTACTGTGCCACGCATTCCCAGGAAATTACGTGGGACACCCATGTTTTTTTTTTTTTCTGAAGGGATTATCTTTGTTCTTACCTGTGTGCACCATTCAGCCTCTGTGACATAGCCTGGTCTAGTACATTGCAGAGTATATTCTAGCGTCTAAGCTGCAGCTAGTACACTTCCTGACCAAACGGACCTATTTGTCAGAATCCTGGATCTAGGCTATCTTCACATATGATCCCGTGAGAGGCTAGAGGGAGATTACTGTTATTTTGGGAAAGGCCTCAGCTCGGCTAACCACTATCAGCTGACCACTATCAGCTGCACAAGAGGGAGCCACAGAAAATAAGATAAAGTAATTGGAAGTGCTTATCTCAGTTCTTATCAGTGGGAAATCATTTTCACCGAGCACGTAAAAAAGTTGTTTTTTTGTAAATACCGGAAACCCGGCAAAAAATGGTAAATATAATAAATATAAATATATAATTAATATACAGTCGACCCCCGTTTATCCGGACTTCATTTATCCGGATCCCGTGGTATCCGGACAAAAGGCACGGGAACGGATTTTCCTCCATGTATTTTGTTCTCGTTTATCCGGACTTCAGCTTCCGGACTCGGACACGAATTCCAGGGAACGAAAGTCGAAAATTCTTGTAATTCAGCTTCAGGTATCCGGACTACCGTGAGTAAGAGGAGACGCTGACCCCGCTTCGTCACCCTTTTCGCTGTGTTGGGGTTATTCCCGTCACACGTCAGGGACCTACATTCCTCCGTAGGGGAGACCACCGTGCACGATGACCCCCTTTTCTATTTGTGTGGGTCACGTTGACCAGTCGAGTCATTTGGAAATATCTCGAGCAACTGTCCGGTTCTAGAGGGGAAAACTCCAACCCGAGGGCCTGCTGCTTACGGCCCGTTGGCCGACGAAGACATTCCCCTAGCTGAGCTGCGATCCCTGATGCAGAGGCTCACTGCGACTGCCGTAGATGATGAAGCGGTTTCTGACTACGTTGACGTTGATAAGGACGATGACGCGTGTGCAGCTAAGACTGATGACGGTGTGATTGCTGCTGTTGCCTCCGATGATATGCAGCAAGACGGTGCCGATGACGCCGGTGAGAAACAAGGCTCCGACATTGACACTTTGCGTCCGCACTGACATTCTTTGAGCAGCGCAACAGTGTGGCTCAACTCTATGCAATTAGCAAAAGTTTGCAGGAATCGAGTGCCTACACTACTATGTAACAGCTGTCATTGACGAGATTTCTGTGTTTTAATTAAACCTTGCTCTGTAGGACGCTTCTATTCGGTCGTTTCATTTATCCGGATGCCCCGGTATCCGGACGATTTCGCCGGGAACGGCACCGTCCGGATAAACGGGGGTCGACTGTATATATATATATATATAGATATATAATATATATATAGATAATACATATATTTAATATATATATATATAAATATAATAATTTGGTAAATAACGGTTCGGGCACGGTTTTCGGTTTGGGTTCCGGTTCGGGTTCGGTTCGACGCCCTGATCAGAATGACATAGGTTCTGGAACATTGGTCCCTGTACTTGCTGTCCGGATACGGATAACGAATTCCAGATATTTGAGTCAAAAGCCAATGAGAGCACGTTCGTTTCCGGAAATGTAGTCCAGATAACGAGTTTTCCGGGTATACCTGAATTACGGATAAGCGAGGCACGACTGTATTCACTAGAGTGAGTTTGTTTGTTAGACATGGGGGTGTCTGCTAGCATGAGCTTTTTTTGTGGCTCAGAATAGTGGGCAGTACATGATCTAAGGACGTCATTTGCTGTCTCTTTTTTCAACATCGAGGAAAACCGAGAGGCACGGACGAAAACGACACACACACAGATCGTGATTTTTTTTTTCAAGTTCCCGAGTTGTTTCGGGACCCCCTGCAGAATCTGTCGCGACCCACCGTTTGGGTAACACTGGCGTAGGTTGATGTTTGCTGAAGCTCTGTACACGTCGATTAGATTGTTGTGAATGTGAGTTCGTATGGGTGTGCTTACACTTTTGGGTTTTCTAAGCTCATGTATTGCACATATTTCAGAATTATTCAGAACTATATAACGAGGGAAGAGGCTGGTGCACTTGTTCCTACGGCAATGGATAAGAATAAGGTAGGGCAGAGCCCACTTGCTTGGACCCTTTTTTTTTTAATAGTGTGCGGAAATTTTATGCGTGCCAGGTACTGCATTGTTCTCTGAACCTTTCCAATTTGCAAGCACTTCCTCGGGAAAAAGGAGAAGGTAATCATTCACACTTGGGGTCATATTTTTTTTTTACTTAATACTTTCCATAAAGTCGTGGAGGTAAAAATGGGAAGCAATTTTTAATATGTGAATTTTCGCTGATATTGGTGTCTATACTTACGTGTTTAAGTTTTGTTATGATAAAGTAAAAAAAAATATCAATACTGTACTGGACCACACACGTGCATATGTGGGAAAATACGTGCCAGTTTTATGTAGAGGTTCAGTTTTGGAATGTATCGTGTTGCATGGACAGGTGGACTTGATTTGAATTTATCATGATGCTGTTTGCTATAATGTTTCGCTACTCTTTTGTTGTGCTAAAGTTGTAAAATTAAACGGTCATTTTGGAGCTGGGGAAAATAGAGTTTAACGTGACCTAGACCGGAATTCGTTAATGCGTGTGGATTATGTGTAATTGGGTTATGTGTTTACCCAAATAAGTCAGACCTTATTTATATACTGTATAAATGTAGCATGAGGGATCCAAGCTGTAGTCAAGCTACGTTGCAAATAACAGGGTCGTCGTCGTCGTCGTATTTCAGGCTGAGCTTTCAAAGAAGGGTGGCATCATGGCTTCAGTTTATAACTGCCAGCCTGTGGATACCAGCATGACATTGGATTTGTCATTAGAGATTAACAGAAAGTTGCAGGCAGTATTGGAAGATACCCTTCTGAAAAATATCACTCTGAAGGTAAGATTTTCTTACCCCTTCAGCTTACCACTGGGTTGGGTATCGAGAACCACTACTACTGGAATGAACCCTGGGTGATACTATTTTCATGGAAGTGCAAAAAAAAAAAATCAGGTTATATGCAAGGAATTGTATGGGGAGCTTTGGTTTACCACTGCTAAAGTGTGACCCACATCTCGTAGGTCGCCAAGTTGTCAATATTGATCGGGACTCCACTGTACATGTAGTAGATAAGAGTTGAAATATATCTTTTTGTGCCAGTTATTGTCTTCCATCTAAGGGAAGCAGAAGGGAGGTAGAGGTTGACCAAAACACAGTTCATGATCGTGCTATAGAAAGATAGCGAGGAAGAAGACAATAGTGCTTCTAATCAATTCGCATTTCATATCGATTAATATTTTTGTGATAACATTTGGATGTGCAGCTGGAGCAGTGAACTGCTTTATAGGAAGTATAGCACAGTTGAAACTGTTGCTCGACTTGCTTAGGTGAAGAGCACTTAAAGATAAGCTTTACAGACAAGGCAGTTTAGACACCTTAAAGTGACAAAGTTTTGGTGTCATCAATCCTAAAATCCTGTAGTGGAATACATTTGTCATTTTAAGGTCCAGTGAGTCTGTAGTACATATATAATGTGCAATACAAATGCCACAAGCATGCAAAGTGCTCCGCTCCTTGCGTTGCTCCCAACTGAGCACTCAACCAATCTTAGTAGCACCTCAGATTATGCCATCAAAATGCTGCCGCCATAGCGGCTGGTATAATAGCAGCCTGGTTTTGTTCTTTGCAGGAGAACATTAACACGCTTGGTGAGGAAATTGCACGGCTGACGAGAGAAAGATCCCGTGTCAAATGATACCATCTCCCTCCTCTCAAGAATAAAACCGTGTGTATAGACAAACTTTGGATGTGCATTTACATGGTAAAGATATGGTTCAAATATGTATTTTTCATGTTATATATATATATATATATGTAATTAGACGTTCTCTTTGGAGGAATCGTATTTACTTGGGTTGTCACAAGTCGATAGCCATTGAATGTATTTACACAATCATTTCTATGTGCCCTGTATACTGCATAGTTGAATATTATGTCACGTGCCTTGTTCGCCATTCTTCTGCAAGCAGTGATGATAAATTGTTTCTTCCATTCTTAGCTACACGTTCTTCACAGCTCTTCTCCTTTTTGTGCATTGTTCTTGCCCCGACTGGATCTACGGACATCATAGTTTTGTAACCGTTTTGTTCTCATAAAACCATATCATTCGTGGAACCATCGATACGAGGCAAAAATGCAGATTCATAGTTTCTGGGGAAGCAGTGTGGCCTGGCAGCTTGGGACTTTTTGCAGTACTTGCCGTGGCATCTATGCTTTCTATTGCGCCGCTTCTATAGCTAGCTGCAGTTCACTTGTCACAAAGTACCTTGGTAGTCGTACTTCAGTACCGCCAAAAGCCCCAAGTTTGCCAGGTGACTAAACGAATGACGATACGATACATAAAATGTAAGTAAAGTATTCACCAATGTTTCACTCTTGTGCAGAGCCAGTCAAAACAGCTGGTGATCTCTGTGGTTACTGTAAACCATTACAACAATGTGCAATTACCGTTAAAGAACCTTTTATTTGTAGAAATAAATATTTATTTCATCTTGCCAGAACCCAGTACTGTGCATGTAATTTTCCTTTGACTGTCGTCCGCAATATGCATGAAATAACGTGCGATGACTTGATTATGTGAACTTCTGAATTTGGGAATATATTTTGCACCAAGGAAACGTTTAACTGCGCTAGCACTTGATAGTTCTTTGCAGGTAAGAAATGCCTCCATCGTGTTGCTTGCAACATCAGTTTTTTTTTTCACTCAAAGTAGATTAATCAGGGTACTTATTCTTGTTTTTCACCAACAAGTAGGCAAAGCCAGCCTCTACAATATGGGGAGGACCAACTCCTTGTATAGAGCCTCTTTGCTCTTGATATACCACCATGAAACGTTGCTGAGTAGATCTCAGTGGTTTTGGTGGCATGAAAACGGGAGTAATAAACGTAATGAAAGTTTATTTGCAGATGGCAAAACATACAGACTAAGCCATTGGGCAAAACGTTTTGTCTGCAAAACAACATTTTTCATTTCTCTTCGCCACACCCCAAATTCATAATTTCTTGAATTCATGTACAACAAAAAGTAGTGTAAGAACGCTCCCTGGAATTCAGACAACACTGTCATAACATGCCACTTTAATGCTTTTCCTACGCAATACAATATATATCTTTGTCAGTTTTTAAAATCTTGCAGAATATGATTTTTCTTCCACTATCGCTGCAAGGATTTATTGCGGAGAACACATGGAAAGCAGATAGCAGACCCGCGGACATATCCAGTGGCATGTGTTCGTCTGTGAATGCAAGCTCTGTGACATGGTGGGGGCAGCTACATTCGTTGCTTCTAAATTACCAGCTCTGAATTGTATTGCTAAAGTAATTCACTGTACACTTGCTTCCTTGTTTTCCCTTTTCCTAACTCCAGCATCGCGCCGTACAGAGGACACTTGTCTTTGTTGTGGCATATCTCGAAGTATAGCACAACTTGCACGTTTGGGGCCATGTTGCATGCATAGCAACCAAGACACGAATTATTTGTCGCTTAAAATTAACAAAATGCTAAACCTCACTGGTGTGTAGGGTTGCCACTTTTCGTAGTGAAAAATACCGGCTGAGGGAAAGGCTCGCGGGAAAGGGAAGTGGGTGAGGGGCGGAAGAGGAGCTCAAGACAATACAAGGAAACATGTTCGTGTGTGTAATAATAATAATAATAATAACTTATGAAACAACTAATGACTGCGCGGAGTTGGGTCTGTGCACCAGATTTATTCAAGCTGTAGTGGAATGTTCAAGGGAAAAACCCCTATGAAAGGACTTGAGCAACAAATACCGGCAAAAGGTTGCCGGTATCACCTTCCTACCGGCAACCGGCAGAGCGAGCAAAAAATCGGCCGTGCCGGTATAATACCGGCCTGGTGGCAACCCTACTGGTGTGTAGGCGGCGAGCAGGACATGAATATATCAATGGTCAAAATGATGAGATGGTATGCACCAGATAACGCCGCAAGTGTAAATAGAATCGAGCGAAAGGCTGCTTAAGTTAAGCTAGACATTTACATGACATGTACACACTTGTTCCTGGTGGTTGTTTTTTTTTCCCAGTGTTCACAGAGGTATAAACATCACATCCACCAGACGTCTAATCCTCTTCATCAGGGTACAAGTAAGGCTTGAAGTCCTTTTTGACAATGCCGTCCAACTCTATTATTTGTGAACACATGGGACACGTCCCTTCACTCCGAAGGATTCTCACAAGTTCCGAGTGTATCGCGGGGAAGTCACACTTTGGACATGCCGTGAGGTCATCCTTGAGGAGATGCTTTCCCGTTGCCAGGCAGAACGGAATGTTATTCCTGCACTTGGTACAGAACAGCTCCGTCTCCGGCAGGACGTTACCACAATAGGGGCACGGAGATGTTGCTTCTTCCTCCTCCGCCTTTTGCGGCTTGCGAACGATGCCTTCAATCTTCTTCTTGTACTTGCCGTCGATGCTGCTGCGGTACTCCGGCCTCATCAGCATGGTGGCGTAGTTGAAGGCAGAATTCTTGAGGCCGGCACGATGGCATTCGATAACGGTGGAGGTCAAAATGGGAACGACGTGTGCCGGAAACTTGCTGATGCTGTTGGCAACACGCACGAGTAGTCGGGCGCTCTGGGTGTGGTCTCCGAGCCGGATGTGGAGTTTCACTAATATGTAGCTATGGAGCAGGGTTAGGTTGGAGTACATCTCGGACGGAACTTTGATCTTCTGTTTCTTCAGTTCCTGGTACATGCTCAGCAAGACATCGTGCGCGTTCCTGTAGTTGCCAGCATTCTGTTCTTCTCTCGCAATGATAACTGCTGTTTTTCCAGCTTCTCTGTACTGTTTTAGGCCCATATAGAGCCTGAAAAGGTGCTTGAAGTCTTTGGGCATTCCGTCGGTTTCTCCCATCAGAAACTCGATCACCTGACGCGTCAGTTGGTCGTCGTTAGCAGCGGCGACCGCCTGAACCGCAAGGCTGATGGCTTCGCTGTTGTCTTTTTCTGCCGCTTTCAATAGGAACTTTATAGCTTTTCTGTGTTGGCCCGCCATAATGTAAAATTTGCCCGCCTGGAAACTGTTCTTTGCCTCTTCGTAGTAACTCGCAATGTTGTAGAAATCATCCGGCGATCCGTTCTCCCCAATAATATCTGCATAAACATCCATTTTATTGGTACTTTTTGCGAGCTGAAAAGCTTCTTCCATGCACTTTGAAAGAACGAGAAACTGTATAGCCGACACCATGTCATTGAGCTTTTGAAAGAATCTTGCAACCATTTTTGCTCCTTCGACACTCTTTGTCTCCTTGACAAGTTGCACAGCTTCTTCGGGGTTGTTGAGGTGCCCAAGTTGAATACGGATAACATTTTCAAAATCTCGCGCCTGCGCGTACGCTTTTACAGCCTCGTGGTACTGTCCATCGGCTTCTTTAGCCTTTGCATACTGCGCATATATCTTGGGTGACGTAATGTTTGGCAGCAGTTCCCCTACCTTGTTCCAGTTCTTGAGACGTATGTAGAGGCCAGCTGCCTTGTCGTAATAGTTTCCACTTTCGTAAAGCAAGGCTGCTTCCAAGTACTGTTTCATGCTTTCCAATATCTCGGCGCATTCTTTGCGTAGCACCCTGCTGTCGAGCTGTTGTGTCAGCTGCATTCCGCGCCGAATGTCGCCGCATCGGACCGACATTCGAGCTATGCCTGCCTTGCAGACCTTGTCATGTTCAGCGTGCGGTGGGTCATTCGTTAAGCCGTGCTCGTAGTGTGCAAGGGCGCTGGTATAGTCTCCGACAAATTCGAGCTGTTGAGCATATTCGCGTGAAAGAAACGGCATCTGCTGCGGTGCTAAGCGTTTGGCCAGCTGCAGCGCTTGGTCCCAGTGCTGGAGGTCCCTTCTGAGCGTGAGCGCTGCTATGGGCTGGGTCGATGCTAAGAACAGGTCTTGCGCAAGGTTATACTCCCCCTGGAACATCGCTAGGTAGCCCGCCAACAGGTTTCGATCCTCGATGGCACGGATGTGTTGGAGCGACCAAACGATCCCGACGTCTCCAATTTCTCGGAATATACGTACGGCGAGGTCCACGTCGAGGTTTTGGAGCGCCGCGTTTCCAAACGCAACCCAGTCCCGCTTTGAGTTGAGTTCGGTGCATAGCTTCCACGCGTCTTGAAACCTGCGCAGCTTGAGAGTTTCGAGCAAGCCGTTGTGTCGGTTCTTTGCATTCTGCTCGTTTTTGTTGTCGTCGGTGGAGAGAGCCAGTGTCACTGTTCTTCCGCTTTGAGTCTGGCACGTCAGGCTACCGTTGTGGTAGAGGAGAGGGCTTTGTCCACACTGAATTTTTGTTTTTCTTACAAGCTCGACTACAGGTCCATGTATGGTCTCCTGGGCATAAATAAAGGTGTATATATTGTGACTGTCGTAAGCCACGAAACATCCCTTGTCGTCTACGTGCTGATCCCACAACACGTTACAAATGGACTGTGGAAATTCTGGTATATTCACCGCATCGTCATTAACGGGATTATAAACGTAGCCCTTCGATCTGTCGTCAATCACCACAATCCGAGTTCCGGAAGTATCGGGGTAGATCTTCTGAATTCCGCAGGAGTGGCGGTACTGGTTGACCATTACCCAGTCTTCGAGGAAAAAGAACTCCAAAGTACCCGTCTCCGTGGCATAGACTAAGAAGTCGTCTGTCATCGCATGGCAGCTTATCTTGACTTGGCTATGATCGCTGTCTGGGAAAAGCCGGCCTTCCCTTTCCTCCATTTCGCCCTGGTCATTCTCTATGAGCTGCAGTTGAATCTTCCCATCAAAGAGAGCCGCCGAGTAATCTCCATTGAGTTTCAAGCTCTTCACGGTGCCAAGATACTCTTTATCTTGCAGAGGAATGGTGGACTTTGCTCCGAGAGCATAAAACCACGCCCTGTTGTTCATTCCTACGACCACGTGAAATGGGCCAAGTGCAATGAAACCCGGTTCCACATCGACCTTGAGCGTCATCTCAAGTTCTGGCTCTGTGACGCTCGCAACCGTGACCTCTGTAAGGGACGTCAAGTACGCGTATCTATGGCCTAAGCTATTTCCGAGCACCGGGAGCTTTGTGAGGAACACGTGCAAGCTTCCACCCGCACCCCCGGCCCCAAGAAGTTGACCATCGTCGGACCAGTCCAGCCACTCGATTTTCCTCACGTCATCGACGGTTACCACGGTTTCTACTTCCTGCAGGTCTGAAAGGTCATAAACCTTTATGACATTGTCACTACATGACGCTACCTTATTTTGTGAGAGGCATATAGCTATATGGGACAAACTCTGCTTATGGCAGCGCACCTGCATCATCTCTTGGCCCATTTCTTTCGCATTTGTGGAAATGGCAACAAAGTAGCCATTTGTAAAACCCAGGAGAATGTAACCGTCCCCATACCAGCGATACTCTATGATGGTCCCGTATGTTTCTTGGAAGGCGAGAACATATGGGTTCTCGGGATCGTAGATGTCCAAGAGGAGGAGATTCTTCTTGTTCAGCACCAGACTCACGGTGTTCTCTGCTGACGGTCTTTCGTCCTGTTTAATGCTGGAGAATTGTACAAGGGTGGCTTCAGCTTTGAGGCTCGTCTGACACAGAGTGTCTCCTTCTTGGTTACTGACTGTTAGGATGCTGTCCTCGCCAACAAGGGCAAGCATGTTCTGTTGACTCCACGCACCGTAAGTTATCCGCTTGGAATGCTTCCCTAATATCGGCACTTTCCTCGAAGAACGATTGTGATATATAAGTAGATTACCCTTTGATGTACCAATGGCAAGGAAAGGCCCAGTTTTTGACCATATTAGCAAAGTCAAAGTGTCTCTCAAACCTGTGTCCACTTGGGTGATCCTCTGGCTGTTCGCATCCCATAACAGTAATGACGGTGATCTATCGGTGATTATGCCGAGAATATCGCCATCTTTCTCCCAGCCTAAACCTGAGCACATGCCTGGTAGCGAAATGCGATCTTTCCGAGTTCCATGTCGGTCGTAGATGTTTACGTTTTGATCGTAGCCAGTGGTGACCAAGTAATTTCCGCTGGACTTCTGCCACGTAAAGAACACTGGTCCAGTGCCGTGAGTTTTCTCGGGTAACGTAAAAATGGCTTTCATGTTAGCTCACGACTCTGCCACAGATGTACGAGCACGCAACCACACCAGTCCGCGTGCGTGGTAGCCAGTCGTAAACAACCTGTCTCCATGGTGACCAGAACCGGACACGCACGATGAGGAAGCGAAAGATTGACTCAACAGGAGGGGCCTATGGACAATGTTTAGACCAGTTTCTAACCATTGCTGACAGAGTTGGGTTCCTTGTTCACACAAAGGGGGAAAACGCTATTCTTGCAGGTTGCGAAGAAAAACTGCTCATTTATTACGTTTTATTGTTAATAAAGACTTCCTCCGAATGCTGCCCGACTCTTGCTTCTAATCGCACCGAAGGCCGCTAGAAATTTCGAGGCAAAGCAAAACTGAATCTCTCTTGTTCCAAACACACATCTGGAGCATGTACCATACTTGAGAAAATGAGAATGTGTAAAAATATATTTCATGAGATGTCTTTCCATGAACATTCAGCTTCACCACCTTACTACCCAGGCTAGAAAAGATGACAAAGGCACTCTTCTAGAAAGCAGTTTACACAGTTTTTACATTGTTTACTGCACTTCAAAGAAGTCTTCTTGGATTTTGATGAATCTAGCCACTCAAAAAAAATTCCAAACTGCATTATACCACCTCCCCATTTACTTGCATGTAGGCCAACACACATGATCAGTAAGAAGAGAAAATTTATTAAACTCCAGTACACGATCAAGGCAGATTTGGAGTTCACTCTGTCCTGCTCCATCAGCACCTCCTGGCAGAAGGAAACACTGGAACAGAAGACAATGAAGTTAATACATGTCCTTGCATTTTCCAATTCCACTTACCACACCCAGACAGCTTTGACATATCTTACCCAATCTTCTTGATGGGCCTTTGGCAAGCATTGAAGCCATCCACAGCAAGACAGTTGGGGTTTTTCATATATATAAACGCTAGTCTCTGCCGCATCATTTGTGGGTCCTCATGGAGGACCCGGAAAGGGGGAAGGAAGAGAGTGGGGATTTTAAAGACTGAGAATGGTGGGTGAGTTTTACAGGATGCTTAAGAGTGTCTAGAGCTGACCAGTAGAAAATGATTTTTTTTTTCATATTTTTTGAGTAACATAGACAAAAAGCATAAAAACACACTTAACATTAATAACACCAGTATGTAAACTATTGAACTGAATAGGATGAGCATTCGTAGAAAGATGACAACATTGAGATGGTGAATCTTGGTGGTGCTGGCTGGCAATGGGCTCTGAATGAAGCAAAACAGGTCTGATTTGGAAACAGGATGGTGAGACACCATGTGGCTGGTTGGCCCATCACTGGCCATTATTCGCATGGAATTCCCTCAACATGGACCATGATTGGTGGATGGAATGTGGCACCGAACTCTTTAAGTGAACCATACAGGTAGTCGGTGCAAAGGCTTCCTTCCTTCGATGAGATGCAAATGCATGCCACTGGCCCAGCCAGATATTATGATATATATACTGACATATATATATATATATATATAGTATATTATTGCTATGTAAACTGCTGCCAACCATTTCTTCTAAGATGATGTGCCGATTGTATGTGTGCGAATATCTTTAGGTACAGGGATGAAAATATCACAGCCCTTGCAAAAGTGTATTGGCAACAGCTTACAAAGAAACAATGTATCAAAAAAATAGGCTCATCTCACTTATGTATACCAGGTAAAAAAAAACATCGGCCTGTATGACTAGACCCACATACTTATGTACACGACAGCATGCCAGCAAGATTCACTAACTCGTATACACATGGAAGCAGTGAAAGAAAGGGAGTAATTTCAGTTTACTCCATAAGACAGACAAACCAAAGAAAAACGGGGTACGTTGCTTGAACAGAATTTTCCCAGGATCAGGTTAAACCCGAATTGGATACATGTCAGAACAAGGTACACTCATCTACATAATGTATACATCTGCAAAAATCCGCAGAGGATAAAAGTCCGCCTCATGCTTGCACTTTGAGAAGTACTTTTAAGCGATTTGTCAGCTCCACACAGACCTCAGGTTGTTGTTCCTTTTGAAGGGGCTTTGCAGGAGCACAGTCCGTCCAGTGAAGCGGAGGCTTGGGCAGTGCTGTTGGAGATGGAGGTTCACTGAACCTCGGTCCAGCATAAAGTCCGTTTGGAGGAGATTTTCGTGGCATTGCATTGGACGGAGAATACCCCTTCGCCCTCGGAGACCCTCGACGATCGAATCCGACCTTGTTGAACTCTGGCGACGTGCGAGTTTTCTTGATCGGAGCGTGTTTAGAGTCCTTCGCAGGAGGTACCACTTTGCGTGGTATCGTAATGCTCGCCAAAAAATGCCCATTGACTTTTTCTTTGGGCAGCTGGGCAGCGATCGGACCGGGAACAGGCTCAAATGCCCTCCCAACTTTCGTAGGCATCATTTCAAAACAAAGCGTACGTCACACACACACAACATACAATGAAGACGCAGCCCAATATACAACTCTATAATCCTTGTGACAAAGCAATAATCGAACATTCAGCAATCAGTTGTCTAGAACAGCCAAGCTCACCCACCTTCTCAAAAGATAATCAAGAGAGGCGATACACGTTCGTAAACACTATGGCGACCGAAATCGAATGTTCCTTGTTTCTTCTTCACAGCGTGGGAAACTTCAAGCAGATCCACAAAATCAATGTCGCCGTTGATCAGTACGAAGTTGCAATCCAAACAAGTCTCAATATAGGCTCACTTCTGCGGTTCATACTCTTCGAAACAGACAACGTCACCGCAATTCCATAACCCTCGTTGTCCTCCAACGTTTCAGGCAGATCTTGTTCTGCTGCAACAACGACGTGACGTCAGCAGCACGCGAGAGCAATCACGTGAACGGTCACCCTGCCGTTTCAGCCAATCGCAGTGCCGCACCGTGTCGTTGAGGTTGAATCAGGGTTGAAAGCGGGAGAGAAATGTGATACGGAAACAGCTGGCTTTTGACAAAAATTCCTGCTTTCTAAGTTTGTAGTGTCCAGAGAAGCTTCGCTTCTGTGAAATAAAAACGCACAATTTGATGCTTCTGCAAAATGAGATTTGTGTAACGAGCATTCACTTCGCGTTTGATGTTAACGCTGTACTTGTGCACTTTATCGATGAGAAGCTTGGAGACGAACAGGACAAACGACAAACATTGCAAATGTGAACTCTGCACTCTGCGCTAATGATACAATTGACGACCCCACCTGTGCACATGGATGTTCGGAGTGTTCGGAGTACATGGAGTATGCTTCTTGGACAGAGGCTGCTAATCCTGCTAATGAACTTTACGCCATGTTGGGAGTTCGCTTCGGTACTCCAGGAGAGGGAACAACAGAAATTAAAAAAACAAAAAAGAAAAGAAACGCTTTTAGGCAAGATTGTGTTGTCTGAGGGCATGTGGATCTTGCCAAGAGCTATGTGAGGGGGAAACGGTTCTTTTTTGAATGTGTTGGGAACGGGATGATGTCATGCTGTCCCGAAAAGGAGGGGTGTCTTCAGCTTTCTGTGCACGGTGACCTGCATCTGTTTACAAACACGTGACGCCACAACCCATAACGTAGTTTGTGGTGGTTTGTTGTTTGACGGGTTGGGTTTCCTTGTGGCATTTGGTTGGCACATGTAACGCCATCTAGCCTAAACCACCTAAACGAAGCTCCTCCTTTCTTCGGAGTGGCTGTGGTGGCTGGCTACCCGTGCGGCTGGAGGCCGACCGTTACATTCCGAAACTTTGTAGCTGTGTAGTTTCAGCGATGCTGAATTGCTGATGATCCTGTGAACTTTGCATGTGGAAGCCTCTTCGTCTTCCCCTCCAGACACACAACATGTTGCTATTCTGCCAATTGTTTCGTTTTTCTGCCTGGTTACTGTTGCATATGCTAGAGTACCAGTATCCGGGTGATACAGGACGCGTTCGCAACTTCCAGTTATCATTCGAGCGGAGACTTTGTGTTATTGTCACAGCTTGTGGCAATTGCTTTCGGCAAACCAAATTTTTGCTTTGATCTATTCTCGCGTTGGTTTCTGAGGAACTTGGGACGCTGGGAAATGGCAACGGCACAGAATAATTCCTTTGTGGGCTGAAAGTGAATCGCATTTTGTTGGTCCTCAGAACTCAAGGATATGTTATTGCCATCTTCGCAATGACCTGACTGTGGTAAGCTATGTCGAAAAGCACATATTTTATCTCAAAGATTTGTAACCGGATAATTATACAAAGTTCCTAGGGGATTACTGAGTTGCCTGTCTGCTTGATATTATTTTTTGCGTCCTCAACCGACTTTACAGGGAATTATGCCGGCCTTAAAGTTCTACGGGCGTGATTCAAGTGATAACCGCAAGTGTGTAAATATCGAAGGCTCAGCATATAGCGGCATAATATAGCGTGATGTGCGGCGTCACCCTGCCCACTCGTTTGGAAGCGCAGCACGAAAGAAGAGCAACGTTCTGTCATCGGATTTCTCGTCGCGGACGATGCGAAACTGCTGAATATTTACCGTACGGATGACAAGTGTTATATGTGTTAGAGCAAGTGGGCTGACAAGTTCAGGAACGGTGTAGGTGGTATATCATTAGACCCTGATGTTTTAGGGTTAAACCCGATTTTCCCCCGAATTTGCACCCCGAATTGAGGTTCACCTATCTAGGGTTAAACCCGATTTCTACTTGCAAAACTGCATCTAGGCTAGGCACCTCAAGGCATCGACATACTAGTTGCTCACAAAATATGCGACTGCCCCTTACTTCCTGCACTCTGGATAAACGGTACAGTGAACGTTTATTCTACAATAATGCCCGATTTGTCCCCGAACTCAGTCTGATGGTAATTTTTCTGCCCGAATTTGCATGAATTTTCGACATCAATTTAATGACCCGATTTCTACTTTCCGAATTTGGGAAAATATAAAACCCGAAAACTTCAGGGTCTATATATCATCCATTACTCCGGAGACATTTGCGGCTGCAGAGAGGCTGATTGGTGCGAATCGGGGCATCACCGTAGCAGAAATGGTCGACACGGACTCTGCCTACGTTATCAACCCTGGTAGCACACTATGCTTCCAAAACGTTGTCCCAATGTTTTCGTCAAATGTTGCCTAAACGTCGCTAATGTCCTCTTCAGGCCACATCCTAGCAACGTTGCTAGAAAATGTTCTTACAACATTGCTGCAACATTCCACACAGGGGCAACGTTATGACGACATTTATGCAATGTTGGCAAGAGGTTGGCGGAATTATTTGTGCGCTTTCTTTTTTTTTTTTTTTTTTTTCTGTGTCGGAACACAGATGCAAGCTGACTGCAAGGACTTGTACGCCACTGGCGGCCGACTTGAGCTCCGCATACCTCCGCTTCGCTTACTGGGGTGGGGCTAAGGGAGAGCGCTCGGGTATCCCGTTTGGATAGAGGTACTGTCATCAACCAGTAGCTTCTATTTGCCAACAGGATAGAGCATGTACTAAAATGCAAAGTGTTGGGGCATGCTCATTAAGTGCAGCTGGGCGTACAACGTTTTCAACGGTGACCATGGATGCGTCTTTGATGTTAACCCTTGCATTTGCAAGAGTCAAGTGCACTCAACATTTTGACATCCTTCCCTGTCATATATTGTGTTTTTAATTCAGGCTTTCGTCTCTAGTGTGATTACCTACCGTTTTCAGCTGTGAAACGGGTAGGTTTCCACCGTGGGTAAGAGTGTTACGCAGTGCTATGTTGCTGGAAAGTCAATACACAACGTTCAGGAAACGTTGAGTCACAACGTTCCTCCAACGTTTCTCTGCAATGTTGCATGAACATTGGTGGATGTCAACACAATTGGTCAATGTTTCTGGTAGGGGTGAATGTGAATGTCAAGTAAGGTTGGTCCACTTCTGACAATGCTGCAGGAATGTTGGGCCGCAACATTCCTCAAACGTTGACCCTCCTATGTTGCTTGAACATTGCTGATGTCAGGTAACGTTGGTCCACTTTTGATAATGTTACACGAACGTTGTGAAATGTTGATAAACGTTGCCCCACTTTGGACAACATTCACAACATTGCTGCAACATCGAGGCCACAATATGTGCTACTAGGGCATGAGGATCAGAAAGTATCCGCAAGGTGGATACCCCGCCAGCCGAACGGTGAGTGAACGCTTGCCAGGAGTTGTCACAGCATTACGAGACTCAACGAGAGAGCTTTTTGATTCCCATCGTGAATGAGGATGAGATCTGCGTTGCGTCCACCGTTACCAGCCCAGACGCAAATGCGGACGTTCAAAGAGTGGCGGCACTTCACGTACGTCACCGAAAGCAAAAAAAAAAAAAATAATAATAAAACGGACACGATCGTTGGCTAGAAAAGTGGCGTTCACTTTCTTCGCGGATTATCATCTTGAGTGAAAAGTACAACAGGCACTTGGTGTACTCGGTGGCAGCGAAACCTATTGTCAGCTCCCGTACGTACTGATCTGAAACTTGCAATTCGCCGAAAACGCCGAGCGGTGTTTTACTTGAAGCCTTCCCTCCGCTCGTAGGACGGTCACAGCCTGCGTGTTCCCTTGACCTCGCTCTACTCGCATTTTTTGGAGCTCTCAAAAATCCCCTTGGTGGCAAAAGGTTTCAAGACGTCGACGAAGTGGGAATGCAGTGCATGATTGGACGCGCTCACGCACGAAATACTTCTTTTCACAGAGCATCACACTTTAGTGCACCGTTGGCGCGAGTGAATTAGCATCGGGATTGATTACGTCGGAAGATAGGCGCACGTTAATTGCACCCACATGCAACATACAGTTAGTACAAATTCATTTGTGGTTTTCATTTCAACCACCCTTCGTCTATTGCCCTGAATTTAAGCAAAAAAAAAAAAAAAAAAAACTCTTCCAACCACTCCTACAGTCACCATGTCATCGCTTGACATCACATCACATCACAACTCTCAAAAATCTCCTGGCAAACAACCAACGCACAAAACTGTTTCTGTATCGTCACCCTGGTGTTTTACCCCGATGCCCTGCAGTTTTACCTCGTTTAGGAGGCTAAAATAGAATTTAATGTCCATATTTCGTACAACAAGCCAGATGCCTAAAGGCATTGGGCTAAATAAGCTTCTTGGTAGAGCATAAAAACTCGGCTCGGCTATTAGACCAACTTTAGGGCGTAAGTTGAGCCAGATTCATTAACCATACTGTTCTCTATCGTTTATTTGGATCTTATATGAGGAAGCAGAAGGCAGGAAATGGAAATCCACTTATTCGATGGGTATATGCACTCCTGGCCGCGGCTTCCCAATCTGTCGAATCCCAACTCGCCGAATGCATTGAAGGCCGGGAGACATGCTTTGACCTTCAAACGTACGTGCTGCTCCAACCGGCCGAGTGACCCACGTAACATCGCTCCCGTACCTGTGGGGCTCAGATGATCACCTTCCACTTCGAAACTGGGAGGTAATCCGGGTTCGAGTCCCGGCACCGGCTGCGCGGGTGTCTTCTCTGCGTTTTCCTCGGAGGGATGACGCCGAAATACACCACGTAAAAATAAAACGTTCAAAAATAAATCTCCTTAAAGATAAAACTTTCAAACTAAACTCAACATAAATCATGAGAAAATCCACGCTGTCGAAATAAACTGCGAAAGATAAACTTTGAAGAATAAACGCTTCGAAAGAAATCTTTCAAAATGCACTGTCCCTGATTGGTGGACAGCCGGGGGGGCTCCTACGTGCGCCCCGGAAAATAGTGCGCTCATCACGCTTCGGGCTAGCCAGGGCTGGAACTGTGAACGAGGATTTCGCTACACCGGAAGTGGGCTGTCTGCCTGTATGTGACCCGTGGCCAATGTTGCCAACTTAGAGGGGGCAAATGTCGGCACAGTTGCCTGTGAAGTCAGCCCAGGACGCACGGCTCCCCTATGAGCGACATGCCGCCGACCCGATTGGGTTGTTCGTAGGACGTTGTGCTCTTCCGTCATAAGCAATACTCTTTCGCCGTAATTTGTTAATAAGCATTAGAGGCCTTGACATTGAAATTACACAACGTTGCGATAAAACTTCTGACGGTAGTGACGCAGAGCTTACGGCCTCTAAGTGTATGGACCAATAGGAGCTGTAATAAAACATCTGACATCCGCAACATCAGAAAAAAAGGTAATGGTCTGAAGTGCCTCGAAATAAAATAGGCGATGCAAAAAAAAAAAAAAATTCTTATTCAAGGTGAACAAATTGCAGCATGGCACACATATTGTACTGAAAGAATGGTAAGAAAACACTCTGGTTGGCCAGGCATAACAAAAGTACCAACTAAGCCCGGATTTCCACCATTTTGCTGGTGGCAAGAATTCATGACAATACCCCCCCGAAACCAGGAAATGTAGAAAGAACGTACACAAACTATGTCTCAAACACAGCTGGGAAGTTTGATACAGATCCCACCCCCATTGTTATTTTTGCTGTGGATCAATTTATCTCACAAACTTCTCAGTTGTGTTTCACACCTTCTTTGCGCGTGTTCATGCGGCGTTCCCTAGTCTCCGGGGTTTTTCGTCGCGAATATTGTTACTGATATTGTGATATTGATACTAAACGGCAATATATTGTTGTCGTGAGGGGTTAACCTTCAGAAGTGTAAATCTTTAGTCTCTATTCCGTAGGAGTAGTGATAGGACGAACTGGACACTATAGGACGGACGAAAATGAGCGCGTGACTCCCGTCGTTTCATGTCTGGTTTGAGCCCCACAATGTGAAAAGAATGAGTCTGGGCACGACAAGAGGGACCGGACAAACACACGTTTCACACCTGTTGTGTTTGTCCTGTCCCTCTAGTTGTGGTCAGACTCAGGCTTTTCGCATTATGGAATTTATGTCCATGATCCGGCCTGCAGCTGTATGCTATCTCTCCCCTTTTTGAGCCAGAGCCGTTTCTGGTTGGAGCGATTCACACTCTGTCCATAGGTTGACCTTCCTCCTCACAGATAATACGATTAACTGCATTCGGCGAACCGTGATTCGGCACGTTGGGCTGTGACCGAGAGAGAGTCCGAGACGAGAGAGAGACCCTCAACAGCCTCCTTCTAAATGATGGAAAGTAATTGTTCTGATACTGGAACATACAAAGGGACAAACATAACACAACTCCTTCTAAATGTTCTAAATCTTCTAAATGTTTGAATATTTCGGACCCGTGTCTGTTTTATACCTTTGAGGCATGCTCACTGCCTCTTGAGGTGCCACAGAGGCTTGCTTTGAGGGCGCGGACAATTGCCCACCGTCGAAGGAGTGCCTGAAACCTGATAGTATTATTATTTTCTGTTTGTGTGTGTTTGTTGGATCTTCTCCACCTTTCTTTTAATTTTTCGATAAGTCCCAGAGCGACTGTGAGACTCCTTCAGGAGTCGAGCCCGGCCCACTTTGACGCAAGAACGATAGGACGAGGAGGCTACTACTGCTACTGCGAAGCACAATTATTGCGGACTCTCGTCCGCTCTCGCCTGCACGACATTCACTACGTATCAAACACATGTGCATGCCGAACATAATCAGTTTTTCCAGCGTACGTTCGCCTTCTGCGGCCTTCAGATAAAAGATGGCGCCAGTCTCCATTTCCTGTGGTGTCTGCTTACACAAATTGAAGTAATCACAGGACTTTTCGGCGTTTTAAATCGTCAATGGCTGTATCGAGTAGGGCTAATGAAGTCTTCTAACTGATATGGAAATCAACTTCAACGAAGGCATTGTTTCCAGATATAGAAATAACGTCGCATCCGGTGTTCACCGTGCACCAGCGCGAGAAGGCGTCGCCAGTGTCGCAACCAACCACCCCTCGCTGCAAAAGTGGGACGACCTGCTCGGCGGCGCGGAGCGGGCACGCAGGCATTCGGAGATCGGAGAGTTGGCCTTCTACGAACGTCGGCCATCGTACGCTCCGGTAGGAACTTTTGCGTGCTTTTGTTCCTGGAGAAGCTCGGTAATGCCCGTTGCGAGCCCCCCGCACAAGGAGGCAGCCACCGTGTCGCGCTACCTGTTGCCCAAGCCTCCGCGGCACAGCCCGGCTTTATTGTCGTCTTCGGGGGCTGGTTCACACCACGGCTTTTCGCCCGACCCTCAGGCTTGCCTTCAGGTGAGTAACGTTTTGCGAACCCTGCCGGTCTCAGGTCGTGCCCCAGCCCTTGTCGTTGGTGCAGATCTTGACCAGTACAGATGGTGATGTTGTCAAACGCAAGTTGTGTGCGCCGAGAGACTCAAGTGTGTTCATTTCACGATACATACCGCAGCATCCGGTGCAGCGGAGGCGATTGCGTTGTTTTCCTGGCGAGGATGCGATTCCTTTGGTCATTTTGTCGTCGTTGTCTGACCATATTCGCGCAAGTCGACTGGCAGAGTGACCAATAGGACCGCAGATATGTCTCATCCGAACATGTGTTAAGTCACTGCGATCTGTAGACGGAATGCGTCATTTTCTTTTGTCCTTTTGTGCACACGTGCGTCGTCATGGGTCGTGTGGCCGTCCAGTGCGTGTGATTGGTGAAATGTGCGTACGTGCTTCAATTGTTACCTGGTACCACTAGTACGCTTGGTGTTTGGTACGTGTTGTGGTGTCAACGACGGACTAATCCTTGTATTGGGGGAAATGGGTGGTGGACCCGTCTGAAATCGGCATTACACTGTAGCGCAGATAAAGCGCTCGCGTGTGACGGTGATTTCATAATGCTCCGATAGCTTGTGTCATTTTATTCTGCTTTGTCGAGCCAGGGTCAGCGTGACATGTCGGTGTTGTGAGAGAATGTGGCAGTCGGTCAGGAGCGGCGAACCTTGATCCCTTAATATCGTGATAGAGCGAGATAGATGTAGGTAGAATGTTGGGTGGAACAACGTTTTGGATGCGGTTCACGCATTTGAAAGTTGAATGTTGTGCCACAGAACGCTTTTTGTCTCCTGCCGCCATGAATTTGTCGTCGAATTTATCAATACAACAATTGTATTCAGAAGCTCATTTAATAGATACCTCACGCCATCTGTACTAATTCGGTGTCATTCTGCAAACGTCAGTTAGCGAACTCGTCATAGTACTAGTGTCATAATACTACTACTACATAGTACTACTACTAGGCTATTCCTAAAATTTATACTGGTAAGCACGTTTATGCACCTCTTGCAACGGTAACAAACGAGTGTGTGTAGGCACAACAACACACGATAATCAATCAATCAACACACTATAAGCTTCAGAGACAAAAGGAAATTTTAAAACAACAGTCATTTTACAAACCGTATAAATTCTTATCGTGCTGTATTTGGTTCACTTACTGTGAACTAAAACTGTTCTGGAAATCAGTTACAACCATCTTCACCGGGGAAAGTTATCCTCATGCAAGGTACCGCCCAAAAGTGAATTCGAAATGGCGTCATTACATTTTGAGCACACCGTAGAAACATACACGTGGTGAGGATGCAATAAGTACGCCGAGATGCTAAAACAGAGCTGCAGGCACTCCCACGTTGTCTAATATCATAGATATTGAATATGCTAATTTTTCCAAGTAGGCATGAATTACAAGTGTGTGAAATTAGTTTTTGACCACACCACTTTTCCGCAGTAAGCATGGTGGCTTGTGTCTGGGGAAGTTTCATCGCTACAACCATGTCTTATCCTTGAGGAGGGAATTTGGGGGCAGGGCCTACCCCCAGAGAGTCCCTGATGGTACCCAAGGAATGGCATGGCACCTTATTTATTTATTTATATTACGTTGAAGGCCCCCTGGATGGGGGGCATTCTTGTATAGGTTATTGGGACTGACGATTCGAAATATATGATACATACCAATTGTTCATTTCATTCTCTCTCAATGAACGCGTCTTGTAATTGGAGTAAGACATGTAAGAAGGCACCTCTACAAGATCAGACGTGCCATTGTTTGGTGGACAGTAGCGAATAATTTGCAAGGGAATACCTCTTTCCGTTTATGATGGTACAGAACAGGAATATTGTGCGTACTATAATGATTTAAGTTCATTGCATGTCAGGAACAGTGGATGAACAGGCACACGTTGGTTGGAAAGTGTAGGCGAACCGGTGAAACATGGCACAAAGTAATCCCGAGAGAGAGAAAACACGCAAGAATTTCGAAAATATGTTGTTGTCGGCTGCGTGTTCCTCTGTCTCTGGGTTACTTTTCGTCATGAGTATCAGTTTCATTGCAGAAGCTTAATAGTACAAAAAAGGAAAAGTAAAGTAAGATGGACGACCATTGGTGGTGTGTTCGTGACCGTACCTCTACTCTACGTCCATCGGACCCGGGTTCGAATCCCGACTCCGACTGTGCTGCCTGTGTGATTTCCCTCGGTTTTCTTCAGTCGGCGACGGACGTGTAGAGGTTCATTCAGTGAAGCTCTGCGAGTTCAACGTGTAACGCTTTTCAGGCAGTATCGCTTCGCACTCATTAATCGGGTTACCTCCTCGAGCAAAAAGCATCGGTACGGTCAAGGAAGTTCCATGTTAGAATGCGTCATTCAAAATCGCCCACGACGTCTTACGTAACTGATACACGTGTGCCGTGCTTAGGCGTTGCGTAACATTATTGTGCGCGCAAAGCGTGAGTTTTTGTTATGTTTTGTTTGTTTGTTTGTAAGAAAAAAAGAGAGTTTTTGTTTTCTTGGCTTGTATACGATAGGCAAAGACGACAGTGGGGACCCGAAGCGAGACCAAACAAACGGTGTCACGCGCTTTCGTATGACGCGCAGAGTCATCGCGCGACACATTTCAATGAAGATCGCGGACAGTAATTTATAATTGGATTTTGTGTCAATGCCGCAGCGTCACTGCCAGCCACATCTGGTTTCTTTTCTGCCAAGCAGTGTGATCCACCCAGACGGAATCTTACTGGTTTCTGATACTGAACCAAATTTGGAAAACAGTCCTCAATACAGGGTGTGTGCAGAAAAACATGACCCGCATTTAGGCACATGGCTTGTTGCCTACCTAACTAACGAACTTCCGGTGGCGCACGATGGTGCATTTATGCGTGCGAAATCTGCAGAAAAATTGTGGAAGCCATACTCAGCTTAAAAAATAAACGGAACAACCAAAACGTCGGCTTCTGTGCATCAGTATAGGGCAACATGGTGGACGACAGGGTGTATGTGAAAGGGCACCATGGTGAACGTAGGAGAGTTGTGTTCAAGTCCCGCTAGGGGCGCTATCGGTGCCTAAATCGAAACGATGTCCCACATCCCACATGGATGCTCATCGGCAGTACCCCTAGCGGTGCCTGCACATAACTCTCGTGAGACCGAAATGCACTACGATGCACTATCATGACCGCCCTATTCTAATGCATGGAAGCTCATGTTTTCGCGCTCTGTTTATTTTTTTACACTGAGTATGGCTTCCAGGATTTTTTTGTAGCTTTCGCACGCATAAATACACCATCGTGCGCCACCGGAAGTTCCTTGGCTAAGTAGACAACGAGTTACATGTAAAAATGCGGGTCATGTTTTTCTGCACACACCCTGTATATTACTACGTATATATATATTATACGTATATATTAATACGTAATAATACAATATATTAATACGTATTCTCCGTCAAACACTCTTTGTGAAAACGAAACTGGATGGGAACGTGCCGTTTGTTTTCCTTGTTTTAAAACGTTTGGGCGCCTTGCTGGATGAAATTTGCAATTTTGCGTGTGGCATCAACAACTACCCTGCACTCTGATACAACTTTAATTCGAAAATCAGTCTACGGCACTAAACTGTCGCCCACAGGGCCGGCAAGAGGGTTGGGCAGCCGGGGCCCGCACCACCCAAGGCCCGTCGTAATCTTATAAAGCAGAAATACTTGGACTGTGTTACCGAGACCTGAGGAGGGGTCCGTGCATGACCCATCCCCCGTGGCCCGTAATTTCTCTCGCCGGCCCTGGTTGCGCTGACTGCGAACGAAGGTTGTGGTAAGGCAGCGAAAAGCCCGGCACCAGGAGGAATGTACACCTCACATTGGACCATCCGCGTAGCCACGTCGATACAACCTTCGCACATTTATGCTATCAACAGGGTCATCCCACTACGGTCTCTGCTGTCTGAGGCTGTGTAGGCAAATGGAGCAACAATTTCGCTGTGAAGTCGGACCAGGACGCATGCTAAGTCTCCCGTCTGTTTCTGCTGCTCTTTCTCTTCCTGTACGCGCCTCTATGCCGCTCGTAAGTTGCAGATAATTCGCGGTGCTAAGGCGGGAATTTAAACAAAAGATGAAGAAATGAGGGTGTGAACTCGTGTCCCCATTTCTGATCGTAACCTGCAGTTCCGGGCTCGGTGGCTCAGTTGGTAGCCTTTTCGCCTATTGGTCCCAAGAATGCGGGTTCGAACTTGGTGGCAGTGCAGTACAAGTTACTTTGACATTTGGCGTGAGGGGAGTTAAAGAGGGTTTATTCACTGGCATCCCCTCGCCGCCATACTGTATAGGTCCCTCGAAGTTATGTTCCCGCATTCGTACGCCGGCATATACGCTTTCTGGATGACTATTAGCGTCGAAAGCATAGAAATTACTTGGATATGCTACAAATAACACAGCACAATAATTTTGAAGCGCCAAATATGCGATGACTGCGATGTGGGTAACGACTTGGATGGGACCTACAATATGGCGGCCGATGGCAGCACATCTGCTCGTTAGCGACAGTGGCGGTCTCCTACGGATGACGTCATGTGAATAAACCCTGTACGGTGTGCCGTGTATTGAGATTTCATCTCTTATGTATGCGAAATGAATTCACCAACCGACCACCTTGGCGTCGATGATGACCATAGTTCGCGGTGTAAAGCCACAAATAGAAGAGTTCAGAAAATCCCAGTGCTCTTTGCGCACGCATTGCATCCTGGGTCCTTGCTGAACGGGGGAACCAAGGACAATCCTTCACATTTCGCTTTCGCTGACCTTGACACGTCGTGAACAATGGACCGGTAGGGAAGAAATCGGAACAGTTTGGAGGCCACCCGTTTCTTTCGTATTAGTAAACTCCCATAGTTCAAAGCGACGCTAAGCACTCTGGGATTTTCTGAACTCGTCTATTATTGAAAGACGGCAAAATAGTGTATCATAAGACGCTAATGGGGGTTAATACGTTGGAGGTAAATACCTCGAAATTATTAAAGACTCGGGTAGTTGGGGTACACTTTGCTAGAAAACAAACAAACGAAAAAAAAAAAAAGAGAAACTGGTGAATCCACCGTTCGCCGAGACGTATATGCTGCATTGTATAAACGCGCGCATGTGCTGCTTTTGTACATTTTTATTTTTATTACTTTTTTTTATGTCGAACATGTGCAGCCACCCGATTGTAGGATTCCAGGAAACGCTGCTTAGAAGGCCGTCATTCCGCCACCTGAGGCATGGGTTTCCACACATGTCATGATTCATGTACACCCGCACATAGAAGAATACTTTTTTTGTGTGTGTTATTGTTCGTATAGTGTGCGCGTGTCAAGGTAAATTCATTTGTTAAGCAGGAAGAAAATTTTCCACTATGTCGCGCTCGTAACGAGGAAAAAAATTAATGAATGCCGTCGGATATGGCTGAGCAACGTAACAATTCTGGGTGTGCACGTGGTGGGGCTATAAGCTGGCATAGCCGCCAATAGAACGAACAACAGGGCGACGATCTTGCATGGTCAACCGCCGCGCCCCAACTGGATGACTTCTTCAAAATTCCGTGTTAGTGCAGCGATTGTGTGGACAGACGGACAATAAACCTCTACCCGAGAAACGTCATCATGACGTTGGTAGAGAGACTGAAACCGAAACAAATCTGAAGGGGAGGGCTGGGTTCCAGGAATGGGAACATGTTCGCTGCCTCCTATTGAAAGAAAAGTAGGACCGAAGGTCGCGTCCGTTTCAGGGACCATCGTAACCCCCTCAAGACCGTGGCTTTCGAGCGCGACCTTGTTCACCCCCCTAGCTTCGAGCCTAGTTCAACTCTACCAAATTGATGGCGCTGTCGAACACTATGACGTCATTTGTTTACAAACAGGGAGAGAGTGGGAAACAGGGGGAGGGGGGGTTCTTTGTTGAAGCTCGTAGTGGGGGAGGGATGTGAGGGAAATCCCATATAAACTGACGTTTTGTTGGGGGAACGGCCCCCCCCCCTCCCCTTCTGGATGCGCCACTGGGTTAGTACGCGCAGTGGGCCTACTTCGATGGGAAGTATAGGCCTCCGTTCTTCTCTGCAAGGCTGGAAAGTTTTGTTAGTAAAACGTCGCCGCCCAGTGTTTAGCATGAGCGGGCGCTGTATCCATCCGGTATTTGGTTCTGCTGAGTGGAGCCAAGCTGGTATACCCTTCGTATAATTCTTCTAAAGTAGGTTTTTATTTTTCCCGTCACTAATGGCGTTCATATAAGTACGGACCACCCATAGACATCTTCTGTGGCTGCTTTGTGTCATGTTTCGACGTCGCTAAAACAATCAAGATGGGCATATACAGTGAACCCTGGTTATTATGACCATGATCGTTCCCGAAAATTTTAGTCATAATGCGGAATTGTCATATTAACGGGGGGATTTGCAGAGGTTTCACTGCATTGTTCCACAGGAGTATGGTCGTAAAGCGCGTATGTCAGATTATCGGGGGTCATATTAACGAGGGTTCACTGTAAATTGTTGCCGGGAAGCACTGCTTCGTACATCACATCAAAATGCAGTTGTATTTCACGGAACTACACGGAGAATGAAGGGAATTGCATCAGGACGAGAGCCGCCGATATTTCGAACTGACTGTGCTTGGGCACCGTCCCCATCATTGGCATATTATTTAAAGGGTTAGGTATGACGCTGTTAAACGTTCGTGCGAATTGATCCACAACTCGCATGGACCTCTAACACGTCATACCTAACCCTTTAAATACCGTACCAATGATGAGGACGGTGCCCAGAAGAAGAACAGTCTCTGTTCGAAATATCGCCGGCTCTCGTCCTGAGGCAATTCCCTTCAAATTGAACTGAGAGCGCAAGATACACGGACAAAGAACGGAGAAACAGACAGGACGGGCGCGAACTTCCAACTAAGTTTATTGGAGAAAATGAGTAAAAAAGCAGAAACCCTCTCACAGCACACGTGTCACTTTCTGGGCGCACCGGTTCTGAGCACACCGGTTCATCAGTTCCTTTTCGGTTAGAGATACAGAAGGTGTGCTAATTAACGCATACATCTTGATGGTTATTTATCTTTTCTGCTTCTATTATTTCCCGCATTAGTTTAGTCTTGTTTCTTGCGATAATATGGCAATCTCGATAGATAGAGATCTCTCGATAGATCTCTATCTATCGAGATTGCCATATCATCGCAAGAAACAAGACTAAACTAACGAGGGAAATAATAGAAGCAGAAAAGATAAATAACCATCAAGATGTATGCGTTAGCACACCTTCTGTATCTCTAACCGAAAAGGAACTGATCTTCCTCAGAACCGGAGTGCTCAGAACCGGTGCGCCCAGAAAGTTACACGTGTGCTGTGAGAGGGTTTCTGCTTTTTTGCTCATTTTCTTCAATAAACTTAGTTGGAAGTTAGCGCCCGTCCTGTCTGTTTCTCCGTTCTTTGTCCGTGTATCTTGCGCTCTCAGTTCAGATGTCTCAGTACCAACTAGCCCAATCCTCAACCGTTCTCAATTCCCTTCATACTTCCCTACCGGTTCGCTGGATTTCTACCCGTCTAGATACACGGTGAAAGGAACGGTAACGGGGCAGTCACGGAAAAACATGACAGCGGCGAGAATCGAACCCACACCGCTCACCGGTGCTCAAGGGGAGTAGGTTCGATCCTCGCCCCAGTCGACGAATGCGCTGTTCCAGTCTTTCGATGTGCTTAGGCGCTCAGACTTTGTGTCTGTCTGCCAGCCTCAGTTCGGTTACTTAACCATCATGTTTACCAGATGTCGCCTGTCTCGTTCTACGTATGTACATGTGTGAGTGCGAGGAAAACAATACAGGAGAGAGAAAGAGAGAGAGAGTGAACATAGTAAGAGCGTGGCTTGTCCGTCCGAAAGGGGCCCCTTGGCAAGTCGTCGGGAAGTCGCGCCAGTGTGGCGTAATCGGTAGGGCACTCGACCGCAGTCAAGAGGTGTGGCTTCGATTTCCGCCGGCTGCGTGGCTTCTTCCTCTTGGTTTTACGAGCGTATATAGTTTAGGAATCCCTGGATAGGTGTGCCTACCACAATGGCCCTCAAACTGGCGTGTGCAAAATTCCTCTTCCTGGACCCTTTCCGGTAAAGTGACACAGAGGGGCGTCGTCACGGGGGGGGGGCGTTGCTTCCCTCCCCCCTGGCTTCAGCAAGTAAACATTGCCGCTGCAACACAATCACAAATTATGGCTCCTTTTTTCTCTCTACGTTCCTGAAACGTAGGGTGTCTGAGCCAACGGGCGCAGTTCACTCAGAGAATCAGACGCAGATCCCGTACCGTGAACCCCCCCCCCCCCCCCCCCCGTACAAAATCCTGGCGGCGCGCCCATGGGTGACACAAAAGAACCAGTCGATAGGTCACTTGCCCCACGCTCCTGTCTTTCCTCCTTCCTCCATGACCATGAATGCTATAGCGATGACATACGTTGCTGTTACCTTATCGACCTTGGCTAACCTTAGCGGCAGGGATATGGGCAGCAGTTGGTGGTCGTATCTATCATGGCAGCTTCCGAACTTGGGACGCGATGAAAGAACCTTGCGGATCCTTTGCCTTCTCCCATTTCCGTCCTCTCCCTTGCCCTCCCTCTCTACCCTCTTTCTTCAAGATTGCCATGGCAGCGTCCACTCGCCATTTTTTTTTTTTTTAACTATCAGCCTCAAGCGTTTTCGCTTGCTTGTGGCACCTGTCTTTTTCCTGGTCGCACGTCCGATATAGCCAACATCATTTTCAGGTTCTGTGACTTCGTTTATATTCCATTTTAGCGGCATTGCCGGCATTTTCCCATCAGCATAAAACTTCGAGGTGAACGTATTTTGGGCAGTGCTGATCGCCTTCCACGTCGAGACCGCCAGGTGACCCGCGGGTTCGAATCTCGGCACTGGCCTGGGTTTTGCGACGGGCTTTCCAGACGAATGTCGGCACAGTTCCCCCTGAAGTCTGCCCATGACGCATACTAACCCACCTCCTTGTCCCCCACTCCTTCCTCGTGTCCTCTCTCCATTTGTCCACGTCCGTACGCCGCTCATAGCCACAGTTGCTTCGCGGTGCTAGCACGGAATAATAATAAAAAAATGCCAGTATAGAAATTGTACGCTGATTCTTACGCGACGTGGTGAATCGACTGAATGAGTCCTACACTCTTAAAAAAAAATGGTGTACTTTAACTCCTTTTTTTGCCACATATATAACACCCTTTTGGGGGGTACAATTACGCTCAAAAGAGTGTCTCCTCACTCGCTCAAGGGAGTAGCGGAACACCTTTCTCCCTACTGGAGAGTAATATTACTCCCCGGCAGGGAGAAGGTGTTATGCTACTCCCTTGAGGGAGTGAGGAGACACCCTTTTGAGCGTAATTGTACCCTCCAAAAGGGTGTTATATATTATTGGCAAGGAAAGGAGTTAAAGTACACCCTTTTTTTTAATAGTGTAGCACCAGTATCTGGAGATGAAGCTTATTACCGAGGTCCAAAGAAGTTACGAAACAGTAGTCCCGTTGTTTACAAACTGTTTGGCCGTTGGCCATGGGCGCGGCCATTTTTATGGTCACGTGAATTTCGACGTTTACAATGACGTTCCCCTGGCACGCTATCGCCCATGGAACGATTGATTGTAAGAGGCACCCCCTGTGCCTGGCAGAAAGGGACGGTGTCGTTATCCAAAGTTGCCGAGGACATACGGTAGGTCGTACACATGCATATCCCTGCGTCTATATTCGTGCAGACGACAGAAAATTTTCCTTGGTCGGAGATTTCCGGTGCACGTTAAAAAAAAACCCAGGTGGTCGAAATTATCCGCAGTCCTACTCTCCATTTTTTTCTTTTAAAATCAGTCAATCAATCAATCAATCCGCAGTCCTATCCTGCGGCATGTGCAGCATATTGCCGCACATTTACATAGGCTGACTCAACTTACGTGTAAATCTATTACTTGCCTTCACTGTTTTATTTTTTATTTTTTCTAATAAGCAGAAGTGGGGTCCGTATTATGCAAGCACCGATAAGACATCTCTCCTGTCTACGAGAAGACATGCAACGCAAATTAATTTGATCTAATCATTGGCGCATATCTCTGAGATGTGATAGATTAGCTGAAATCTGATATATGTCTTCCCAGTTCTACAGCCTGGCTATCTAGGTTGTTTCTCCCTTAATTTCGTTCATTAATGAAGCAATAGACCGAACTATTCAGGCAGGCAGGTTCTAATTTTATGAAAAGAAGGCAGAATACTCAAGAAGGCGTAACCTCGTTCAAAGAGTTATACTCCGGATTGGACGAACAGCTTATGGTGTACTACGCGTTTATAGGTTGGACTATGACGCATATTCGCGGGATACTATCTAACCTGTGCGGATGTGTTAATGTAAGAGTGATTCAAGGAATACCCATTCATCACGCATGCGCGCGTATGCCCCACGTGAAGCCCTTTCATCACGTGACCTTTCGCTGTGCAACAACTGCATCTTGATCAATGGGCTTCGCAGTGCTGGTGACATACAGCTGGAGACGGCCTCATTACGACATGACCTGTCACGTGAAAGATAATCTCTATAAGTTACATTCAAGCGATTGGCTACTTAACTCCTGTACACGGATGTTTGTACGTCGTATTGATTTTTTAAAACAAATGTTATCTCCAACTTTAAATCTTATCTGTTTTGAAAGTATGTACAAGAAGTCTTGCATTATGTTTATAAACATTAGCACAAACACGGCAACTGCCTCTTACTATAGCCAGTGTGTACACGGATCCGGTGGAAGCTCTGTCCCTCAGTACTCAATGCATACAAAAAATATATTAAAAAAAACTCTAGATTCTAACGTCACGATCATGAGCCGGCACGAGGAAAGAAACAAATTAAACTTGGAAATTCCGCACGCGTATGCGTGATTTCGATGAACTACGCAGTACAACTGCTTTTGTAGTGCGCCGGGAAAAGGGGGAAAAAAAGAAAGAAATTTCAGGACACCTTTAACGTAATGCTCCGTTGTTCGACTCTTTGTTTCCTTGCTGCTTCATGATAGAGTGATAAAGAGGAGTCAGACGTACACGGCCAGGTCATTTGCAGTGTACACACGTAATGGCTGTTCAGGATGAATGCATACATGCATCACGATATACGATCCATTTTCTTGCCGATATCAGCCCTTCGTATACGGAGCAGGATAACCGGAATCCAGCCGGACCTTCTTAGAAACCATCGTTTCCATCTCGTGCATTTGTCCACCGCCTCGCAGCATGCTGTTCCCGCTTTGTCAAATCCTTTCGGTGGCTCCGAATGACCAGAATTTTAATCTCTTCCTCGACGTTCCGCTGGCAGAGGTCTTCGCTGAACTCTTCCGTTCGCTGTGACCCTCAGCAACGGTTGCTGAGGAGAGGGCACCGCTTCGAAAACGTCATGGCGCTGGATCTCAAAACTGGACAGAAGGGGCCGGGGGTCACAGAACGCCGAAACTCAACTATTCAGTGAAGTATCTTCTACTTTACAGTTTCATTACGTAGAGCGCGTGGCCCCCGCGTGAGGTCAGGAATTCGGCCAATAGCTGGATCTTGCGGAACGGTCTTTTTTAACGAGGGCAACCGCATGGTAACCGTGACAGCCGGACGACACTGTATAGCGGCCGATTATACAACGGTCGTTCAAGGTTGACCGAGACGCTTACTTCTTCAAAAACAATGGAAAATCTAGGAAGCACTAAACTACGTCAGTTTTTCTAAGTATTCACCGTGCGCATCTAGACATCGCTGCCATCGCTGTAGCAACTCCTCGATGCCTTTGGCGTAGGAAGAAGTGCGCTGCTGTCGTAGCCACTGCAGGATATCTTTCTGGAGGGCTTCATCTATGTGGAACGTTTTCCCTCCAAGGTGCTCTTTAAAGGGCCCAAACAAATGGTAATCGCTTGGGGCTAAATCTGGCCTTGGGACAAAATCTCCCAGCGCATTTCGGCCAGGGTTGCTACCGTCAACTTCGCCGTGTGAGGCCGGGCATTGTCATGAAGAAGAATGACCTTTTCTTGCCAATTGCGTTACGCACAGCACCCTTTATCAACTACTGGGCAATGGACACTAGCTCCGGTGGCGCAGCGGTAACGCGTGCGCTTGGAGACTGGGAGGTCCGCGGTTCGAATGCCGTCTGGGGTTTTTCCTGGGTTTCCCTCAGATGTGTAATAGGCGTATGCCGGCACAGTTCCCCTGAAGTCGGCCCATGGACGCAGCTATCCTCCCCCCGAGCAGATTCCGCTCGGTCTTCCACTTCACCCTTTCCTCTCCTCCTCTCCACCACCTTTCCATTCCCGAGAAACATGCCGCCTAATCAGGCAGGCAGACCTCTCGGGTTCCTCCCAACGACACTCCTCCTCCTCCTCGGGCAATGGACAGTAATTGTGACTCCATGCTCCAAGAAGTCCATGTCCACATGGATGACACCCCGCATATCCCAGAAGGACAGTTCCCGTGGACTTCACAGCAGACGGCTGCAGCTTTAACGGCGGGGAAGCCTTACGTCACCATTCCATGTCGTGTCCATGCGGTTCATTCGTCACCATATCCCGTCCTTTGCCGAACTGTCTGCACCATTCGCACACTCTTCCCCTTGACGTTGTTTGTTCCCCGTGCTGTGCCCGTAATCTTTGTAGAATCTCAGCTGGTTTGACATTATCTTTCACAATGGACTTGATTATGCATCGCTGTTCCATAGCTACGTAGCTCACTGTCATGACAGATGCCGCAGCTGCACATGCCGCTGGCTCGAAAAAGGATTACAACTCGTCTTCCGAAAGTTTTATTCAATTACATTTACTCGCTGATTTTTCTCGAGCGAAAGTCTCAGTCAACCTTGAACGACACTTGTAATACTAAATGTTAAATGCAACGAAACAAAGCAGTCTTGCGTTATACCCCTGTCACACAGGCATTTCGATCCTTCTCGAATCCGATCTGCATCGAACTTCCCGAGCACGCTCGAGTTTTGACGCTGCTACACGGCCACTTTCAATGCGCATTGAATGGTTGACCTGTGCAAATGAATAAACGGAACTCATTAATTTCGCGTTTCCTATATAACAGCGATATTAGTGGTAATTTATCGTATACCGATGTAAGCATCATTTGTAGCTTCGCGCGCATGTCCGTCTTAAGTTATGACAGTTCACCGGGGTCGAGGATGCAAATGGCGGCCGTCGAGCCGTCTTGAAATTCTCAATCCTGTTATGGGAACTGTCTTGAGTTAAGCAGGATCAAAGTTCGATCCTGCTTGGAAGCGGCTGTGTAGCACCACCCGATCTGCATTGGGTTCAAGCAGGTTCGGTCGAGCAGGATCGAAAATGCCCGTGTGACAGGGGTATTAGATATTGAGAGCATTTTGTGACAAATACATATTTTGAGGGTTGAAACTGGGGATGTTACTCCAGTCATCTGCGCTTTGTTGAATGGGCGCTTCACCTTAGCTGGGACACCGGAACTCCCTTTATGACGATGACGTTTCGGTGATCTCATTTTCTTCACATGAAAACAGCGTTAGCGATAATTTGTATTGACCGTTTGAGCCCGTTCGATAGTGCCTTATCGCGTGTTCATAGCATGAGTGGAACCATTGCATGCTCCGGAGAACCCTAAATCAACGCTATCAAGGTTATTAGAGCAACGTGAACTTGGTTTTCGGAGCTGGGTTATACGGGCAGGCGGACATCCTGTAGGACAGCGTATGCAACTACTGGACGACTAATTAGCTAAAATTCGTTAATTAACTTATTAATTAGATGTTTCTGGGAAATGCGAGATAGCAGAATTCGAACCAGTCATTATTGAAGTCCATCGTCCTTATTAAACACCCTGAGAAGCGAACGTTCCTCGAAATATAAATTGCCAAATTTTACTATGCAAATGAGCCGCAACTAGTACTACGCAGAAAGAGCAACAGGCAATACACGTGAGAGGGTCACGTGCTTTGGAGCGATGGAGCTGATTGGAGTAGGCGCTAATCTGTTGACCAGATAGACCGCTCTCCGACCCAGATAAGGTGAAGCTCGCGTCGTTTCTGCGCTCGAAAAGCGCGTTATGTTCAGCGCAGTTCTAGTTTCGCCTCTAGTACGGCATAGCGAAATTTGACAATTTATATCTCGCTACTCTCTCGAGTACGTTCGCTCCTCACGGTGTTTATTAAGGACGATTGATTTGAATAATGACTTGCTCTAATTCTGCTATCTCGTATTTCCCGCAAAACATATAATTAATAAGTTGATTAATAAATTTTAGCTAATTAGTCGTCCAGTAGTTGCATACGCTGTCCTACAGGATGTCCGCCTGGCCGTAGAACCCATCTGCGAAAACGAAATTTATGCAGCTTTAATAGCCTTTTTATAAAACAAATCTGTACTGATTAAAAAAAAAACACCCTATATATTATTTGTTTTTCGTCGCCTTCAAAACTTTCTACTCACTTAAAATCACAGAACAAGTGACTGCGCCTTCTAGAATAAGCTCCTTGAAATTCCGCGCAGAGTGTATCCGGCGTATGTCATGGAGAGAATCCCAGCTGGGACAGTTTCAATGATAATTGAACATGCGCGTGGCGCCACCAATCATGTAACGCGTCAACTTCTCAAAGGATATTGGATCCAAGGCTGCCTGACAGGTCGACACGTTAGACGCTTGAACCGAGCCAACGTGTTTCTCCTCGAACGCCACCTTGCGGAGCGCTCGTTGTCAGCGGTAGGAGAGAGGATCACGTTGTACACATTGGTGTCTGCGGTTTCTTTGCATTGCGCTTGTGGTGCAAACTGCTAAATACCAAGCAACGTCAGTTGTTACATAGTTGGGTGCAGTGTGATTGATAGGAACTCGTAGAGGGCAAAATTACATCATTATGGGTACATCATTTATCTGTGATTAGCCAACCAGGCTATTTGGTAGCTGTGGGAAACTGACAAACATTTCGTTTGTAATATGAGAAGTGTGACGAGCAGAGGCACCCTGCCCTTTGCTCTTCCCCAACGAGCTCACACTGACTGCAGTATCAGCAACAGTTTTGAGACGTCTTTCATGGTTCAGGTTCAGATACCGCCTAATCCCCTTTGTATCAGGTCAGGTGTACTGCACACCAAAGGCGCGGTCCGGACGAAATAGTCCAGGTGTCTAAGTAACAATAAAATCGTCAGTAAAAGAAAAACCGTCGGTTACAAACAATAGTAGAATTGCTCGTTTGGCACAGCACGTCGCTGGGTATCGTCCGGCAGACTCTTCGTTAGATTTGGACTGGCTAGTGTCTTCGGTTTCTGTGTCCGTTGGTCTGGGGGTGCGTGCTGTTGGTGTCTTTCGTGTAGTGCCTTCCTTTGTGATGTCTTTGGCTTTTACTGTCGTTGCTCTGTCCCATGCCACTAGAGTTCGTTTTGCTTCCATTATTTCGTGGTTGTTCGCCCTGGCAAAACCGAGGGCTGACGCTATCGGTTTTCGTGAGGGTGATTCATGTAGAGCAGGACATGACCTTCATCACATGATCTTCATCTTGGCCGGTGTCGCATAAGATACACGTTGGGGGGGGGGGGGGGGGGGGGGTCTCTTCCGAGCAGTTCGTGCAGTCGTTTCCTCGTAAGCAAGGATACCGTGCGTGCCTGGAACAGTAGGCCGCTGGTTCTGTCTCCCTGGTAGAGTCGTTCTGGAGATGGTACCATTTTATTCTGACCGTATATGTACACGCTGTTTTTTTTTTTTTTTTTTTTCCTGTGTGGTGCCAATTTTCTTCTTTAATCATGTGCATCTCTTTCTTGATACTATTGTTCCATTCGCGCTCGTTTTTTGCTGTGTTTCGACTGGTGTCCCTGCATATTCTTTGGCTAGGTGGCGCGAGCTTCCGAAGGAAAAAAAACACACAACATCCATTCATTCGTTTCAATGACCATTGAAGGACAGTCTGGGTATGAAGCGAAAGCTCACCGAGAAAGCTAGAATTGAGTGAACTTTTAAGCAACAGGACCGATAATCACGTGGGTGTGAGAGTGAGCAAGGTTCTGAATAACGGCTAGGGTGTTCATTCCTTCAATTGAATGATGTGTTTGTCTTTCACTGCGGCACGCTTTTTCGACAACAGCAGCGTTGCGCGACGTTCCCTGTTGCGTATCTCATACATTGGGGAGCTGTCGAGTTTCCAAGGGGGCCGTGCGCCAAGACCCCTTCACTCTCGTCGTGACGTCACAGATCCTTACCTGGTATCTTCGCCCGAAGGATACAGAGGGTGGACTATTCGTATGCTGTCATCATATAGAAGGCGTCCCTGTCACGTGTCACAACATTGTCATACCATGTCATATGTGAGGAAAACATAATGTCCTTCCGGCCCATAAACCCCTGAGGCGCAATGGCAGACGGCAGCCGTGCACCACCAACCCTACCAGATGGCTAGGGGTTAGCCTTCGTTTGGCAGACGACGTTTTGTGCAAGATCTCGGCCATCTCGGGTACACACACCTAAAACAATCTACCCCGAAAACGTTTAAGTTCTTCACAAACCTGCTGGTGCCTCACAACACATCCATCAGGAACAAAAGTACAGCGTATGAACCACCAGTAGCCTCACGGTACGCCGGACCAACCTTTTTTTTTTCTCTCTCTCTCTTCTCATTTTCTCTTCCCGAACTCCGTTTCCCCTTAGATATGGTAAACGCAATTGACCTTGGAGAATTCTATAGTGGAACTAACGGTTGTCACTCGGATGTTCTAAAACACCGCAAAGTCCGTTCCAACACACCGCGCCGTGAAGCCCAGAGGCCAAGAGGGTGGTTTTATGGCGCAGAACGACAGCCGCCTGTAAGCTCGCATTGTCTTCTGCCGACAATGCTCAACTGCAGTAAAAAGTTCACTGGGCTTCCAGTCTTTGGGGTGGATACCTCGTCGAGAAAGTCCCCAAAGGGCAGGGGCATAAATCACACAGTGGACGGCTGCCACGCTCCGAGACTTTCTTTCGGCGGCCTTTGTGACCATTTGTTTTTTTTTTGCACAGGAGAGGAGGCGAGCGGGCGGCTTTCAAGGTTTGCTCGCTCGCCCGACTCCTCTGGCATCGAAGCCAGTTGCGAAGGGTCGCCCGTTCCGAATGTGTGTTTCTTGCTCTGTTGCTGGGAGTCCAGCTACGGATATGCCGGTAAGCGACGGATCGGTCTCACCGTTGCCCGTAACTCACGCTTTTGTCACGTTCACGGATGAAAATTCGATGTATTTGCGATACTTGACTGATTTTAGTAACGTGCCGGCAACCATGTGCATACTCTTTTGCGCGCACGCTACGCCGTGCTGTTTACGTTTACATGCTTGTTTTCTCGTTCAACACATGTGTCCCGATATGATTGAATTCGTATCATGAAATTGATTAAATGTATGACGACGAGGAAGCGAAAGTGTGGGCCCGTCCGTTGTGCAACACCCTCTCGCGTTGTGCGGGATTTTTTCGAGGATCATGTCCGAATCGCCCAGCAAGGTAGCCGTCGTCGAGTGTTTGAATTTTGTTACGATTTCTAGATGACCTATCTAGCGTGCGTGTAACATCAAGGGGCAAGCGTATTCCGCGAGTTCCGAAGCTCGCTGTCGCTGTGGTGTGGCTGCTTACGGCTAGCACAGGTGCACGCTTCGATGTGGGCTGCCGGAGTTGCGCAAAAGCTCCGTTGTCAACGTTCCTGTGGGCTAACTCTTGTGTGGTGCAAACTTTCGCAGGAGATCCGTCAGCTTGCCTCGCCGGGCGGCCCACTGCCCCCGAACGAGCATTCGTCGACGTCGCCCTTCGGTCGGCGCACGCCATCCTTGGGGCCATCGGATCACTTGGAGCAGGGCCCTCCACCAGGTTACCACTCGCCCCTGTTGCACCATAGAGCTTCTCCAGGTGGCTACGATCTCCGTGATATAGCTCACAGGCGACCACCCGTATCCGGTGAGTACACACAGGCTTTTCTTGGTATTAGGTTGGTGGCCCAATGTCTGTTTCGCTTTCAAAGGTGCTCGCATGGAAGGGTTGCTTCTACACGGGCTAAACCTTTCGTTTATGCGTGTCTATCATAAAGGTACGACACTTGAGTGTCTAGCATACAGAGGAAGCACTTTATGGTAGCTTCAGTCTACCACAGACAAGCTTACACATGTTTGAGGCATTGTGGTTGTTGTGGTTGTGTGGTTTGTAGCAACGGTTTGAACAGCATCCACAATGGCGAGCAGCGATGCTGCTAAAAACACTGTATCACAGCCTTATAAACTGATCTGAAAATTTATAATTGGTCGCTTGGGTGGAACCGGTGCTTTCACGGAGCCCAGTTGCCAGGTTACGTCAGCCTTGTACCCTTGCAAGGTAAATAGGAAGGTCCGTCCTCTTGCAGACACTTTTGACCTTGCTTTGTGAAGGTATGCCTTTTTACATCACAGCTGTCATTCAGTCTTGCCTTGCTCCTCCGTGCTTTTTCTCTCTGATGGCCTCTGGATTAGGGTCGGTGAAGGTTATGCTCAGTGCTTGATTGCTTTGCCCAATTTGTGTCTGTACCATTCCACTGAATGACACCGTTCACGATTTGCTGCTTGAGTACAAGCCTCGTGACGTGAAGCGCTACAGACATGTTGGGCTACATCTGACCATCTTCAGCTTGTGTGACTTTAGTCACGTACACTTTCGGTGCGATCAGTAGTTTGTTCGGAGAATGTACAGAGCATGGACAGTAAAGGTGCCTGCACTGTGCTGCATAGGGTGTTAGGCTCGAGAAGCCTCGATTAATTCTTTATGCATTTATCTGGAATTCATTACGTGTGTAATGTTATTAATGTGGTCGCTGTGGCATCATGTTGTATCTCGAAACATATATACAACCCTGTACACAGTTAAGCACAACACTATGTGTAACGTCATTCATAAGCGCAATGAAACATCTCCGTGCCACTCACATACTACGCAGTTGCGTGGTGCGTGAATCAGCGAGAAATAATAGGCCCGAATTCCCCCTATGCACTATATTCAAATGTGTTAGCTGTCATGTGGATACACTTAGTATGTAGAGACTACTGTTTCGTATGTTGCAATGATATGTGGAGACTTTAATAATTTGCAGGTTTTTCTTAGCACGTGTATGTCTTATTTACCATCAGTTCATCAATTTGTTATAATTTTACGTAATTCGTTTCGTGAGGTTCCAAGGTACAGTCTCTCCGATGCGAGTCGCATTGAAGAAAATGTTACGATCCCTATCATGTGCATGTTTAGAAGCGTTGGCTGTTAAACCACAGATTTTCTTTACCAAAAGTGGTTTGCGCTCTTGGTCCTTTTACTATATGATCTTCATACAGTGTAACCCCATATGGGGTTGTGTTTATTTTGTGTTAGCATTCAGATGCAGGAAAGAAGCATGCTTACCAAACTGCAGTATGTATGTATCCCTGAAACACGTGTCTGTGCTTTGCCAGTGGAATGCACCTGTAGTTTGCAAGGGCTAGGGTTGCCAAATGACTGTTGCCACTGGACTAGGCCACTGCTAGGCAGTGGCATGCACCGAGTCAGAGATAGAAGAAGACAGGGGCATTTGGTGTATCACTTCTATATTTGTTTAGTCCAATTATCTCAACAAGCAAATTCTGCCACTCGAAGTTTTTCATAGTTTTCGCTTTGGATAGAGGTAGTGACCATTACCTGTCTCGAAATTCATCTAAAGGACCATACTTATTCTATTATCAGGTTTAGTCAGCTTTTTTTTTCTTCTTCTTCTTATACATATAAAACGTACATAGATCCTTGACAAAGTCAATAAGAAGAGCATTGAGAGTGCAATAGTCTTCACGGTATGAAAAGCAGCGGCGCCTGTTCCTTGAGCCTTTCTCAACCAAGGTGCGTTCGAGAGCCCGTCAGAGGCATTCCGACAGCTTCCACCTGGCAAAGAAAACGGGGGCGCACCTGGGGCCGGGGACCCAGGTTCCCACGCTCTCCTGGTTTACCTTGCTATTCAGCCGTGTTTGGTCTCCGTCTGACCCATTATCCGACTGTCCTGCCGCCGGTGTGAGCTCGCATTCGAACCCGTCGGGGCGTAGAGATTCTTTAGTGCCACCACGGTGGGGAGTGAGTGTGAGAGAGAGAGAGAGAGTCGTGCAGGCGGGGGATGTTTTCAAAATGGGTTTTTGCGCGCCGAGGGGTGGCTGTGTACCACCATTCCTGTACGCCTCGAGTTTCCTCGGCTCGTGCTTTAACGTGCGTGCTTCCATGACTCATTTAGTTGCAGATGTATTTGGAGAGCTATGTCTGTTCTACTTAGGTTAGGTTTGTTGTCGGTATCTCGGTTTGTTTGGAAAGGCCGTTCTTCTAGCGGTATTTTAGGACTCCGACATTTTGCGCTGTTCAATGTGTTTACGGCGGAGAAAAACTGGCGCGGAAAAGTGTCGTCTGCTTTGAGTCGCGCTTGAGAGTTTCTTGCAGTACGTAAATTTCCTTCGCAAAGTGAACGTGCCTCGTTGGAAATTAAATAAAAAGGACTAAAATCTGTTGCGCAGGTAAGCAGCGATCTGAATGGCAAGCGCACATTTTCTCTTTTGTCCATCCCTGCTCGCCGTGCTTCGTTCTCGTACTATAGAATTAGAATCACATTACTTCTACCGTCTACAGAGTCAATACCACAAAGTCAGTCTGTGGTTGTTACAAGCGACTGCTAACAGAGAGTTACGGTATTCATAGCTGTATAGTATGAAAAGTGGAACCATCTCGGTGGCTAGACTTACGCTCCTTTTACCTGCCTCGGCTCACAAACCATTTCGCGTGGCTTTTCAACTCACTAGGTTTCGACTTGGATTTCAGATCGCGGTCGCCCGCCATCACCTTCAAAACCTCTGCTGCTGCCTGGCACTTCACTTTGTACGGAGCTCCACCGGCACGTCAGAAAAGCTTTGAAGATGATCGCTGGAAAAAACATTTATTTCGATGTTACTTGTAATAGAGGGAACTGTTCTTAAATTATTATATTTCGCAGAAAGAGAGACCCTCCTAAAGCCTCTTTCACCCCCTTCGTGAATGCAGCCGCTTTCCGTTGCTGCAGAAGGGAGGCTTTGGTTGTTAAGTTTACCTTCTCGTTTCGGAGAACGCGGCTGGCATCCCGGCAATCCTGGAAGATTGGTAAGCGTGCCGCTTACTCGCATCCTCGCATGTTCCCGCACGTCGTGCTCCACGGAGCGTTACGTCACATCCTGCGCCCGTGGGCACGCCTGTTTGACGGGCGCCATGTTGGTCGGCCCTCGGAGTGGTGATTCGGGCGCTCAGCGAACCTTGCCTGCCTTTGGCCGGAAGTGGTCGGCGTGCATAGAGACGGGAATTCCGCGTTTTATAGCCCCTCCGTTCTGGCGGTCGACGTGGCGCCCCAGCTGTAATCTGGCTCTGCTAAGGTGGTATTACCGCATCGGTATCTCTGCCGAGAGCAACGAGAGAGAGAGTGTGTGTCTTGCAGGAGGTTTTTTTTGTAGATGCCCTTTCCAGAAGGAAAGTCGGAGGAATGTACGTGTGAGTGAGTGGAGGTGGTACCCCTTCTGGGCGAGGGTGCAAACGATGGGCATTATCTGTTTTTGGAGAAATTCCACGTTTGTGCTCAGAGGAAAGAATCTGTGTCAGCAGGCACCTAAAGTTTGGAAGGGACGAAGTGAGACATTTTGTGGAATAATGTGTAAAAGCCAGTCATCCTCAGAGTTTCCTGCTTTTCCGTTTATTAGAGAGAGGGGGCCCTGCAGTGTCTCGTCACTTGACCTCTTCCTCCTCCTATAAACCCTCACTGGATCCTCTATGCTGAGAGACCTTGGTTCGGAGGTCGTACCTTCGTACACTATTATTGTCCCACCTATGTGCTCACAAATTTAGACCTGGCCTGACTGCAGTATGGAGCGTTCCACGTATCCACCAACATCTAGGAGCGCTCCTTTTTAGTGCTGTTTTACTCCTCACAGACCGTATACCTTGGAGCGAGGTTCCCGTTCTTGATGTGCGCGTTCTGTGCTGACCATGGAATCCGTGTTTTCCACTGGTATCGTTTCGTGCGCCGCCTAATCGTGACATTCGAGGGAGGTGCATTCCACGGAACTTTGCGCCGCCGTAAGCGCATTGGGGCAGTCAATTAGGGTCTCAGCGTGGCGGCTTTCCTTGCCTCGTACCCCGCGTTTCCTTGCGGGGTTCCGCCGTGTCTCTTTTCCAGCCGCGGGGGTAGCTGACCTCTCCCCTGCTGTTGGCGTCGTTCTTTGTGTTTGCTGCTTTCTCGGGCTGATTCCAATGGAGGGGGGCATTTGGCCTGTCAGGTTGAAATGTGCCCACAGGGCAGGGGGCGTCCTGCAGCTGGTGTTGGGTATCCACACGGGTTCCGTTGCGATCTCGTGACGGCTTATGGACTCCACCTGGGGTCCTCCGCCGAGGGTCAGTGCGGGTTAGACCATTTCGGGAACCTGTTGTGTTGTTATGTTACGATGCGGTACCGAAGTCTTTTGGGACGGGACTGACACGGTGGGGCTTTTGTTTATGTAACCGTGATCCTGGTAGTTGAGAGAGGAACAAGTATCATAAAGACTCGCATCACTTCTCGCTATGCGTTTTCGGAGTAATCTGCCTGCCCCTATTCGGCGGCTAAGGGAACACTGAGAGAGCACAGCCGGTGCACGGTTCGTGTGAACCAGAATGCAAGTCATTCGAAGGTTCTTTGCGTGTTGCCGTGCTTTGTAGTTTCGGCGTAGCCAGGTTTCGAATACCATAGGGCTCGTGTGTGGTTATATTCACGTGGCTGAACCTGGGAGAAAAGTGCGCAGCTAAGGAGATGCCAAGTTGAGCTTGCGTCAACCGTGAAGCCGTCCGTGATGACGTCAAGGTGCTTGGCGAAGGGATCTCATCGCTGCCAAAGTCATTATGCGCCGCCCGCTGCACTTTGGCTTCCATGGCGTCGTCCCTCGCAGGCGGCTGCTGGGACGCCGGAATATATTATGCAGCCCAGAGGATGCTGGCATCGGGTTTCCCAACAAGTGCAGTGCCGTCACTGGGGGAACCGTTGGAAACGGCACGAGATGGAACGATAAAAAAAAGCACGTAAATTAGCGCCCTCCTACGTTGATAGCCGGTGACACTTCTTCGGAGTCCTCTCGGAGATGGAGGCGTCATAACGGGAGGGCTTACCGTGTGGCTTTTCTGGCTGATAACAAGGTCGGTGTTTGGAAGAACGTGTCGACTAAAAAGGCACAAACGTACGTACGAAAACGTGCGTGTGTGTGTGTGTGATAGATGTGGATTCGCGCACGGTTCAAACGAGGTTATCAGACCATAGTCAAAGATAGTCAAAGAACATAAGTGTAGAATATCATTAGGATACGAACCGTGCCTGAATAATGATTACGTTCAGCCAGCTAGAAAATCGTAGAAATGCGTAGTTTTACGTCGGGAGACGGCTTTTTCTTTTATTCCGAGTTGGCTCCGCGAAGCAACCTTTGCTTTGCCAGGGTTCGCCGAATGGACCCAGTTTAAAAAAACCCACCCGGGTTTTTTTGGGTCCACCCGGGCTGAAAAACCCAATAAAGCCCACACGCGGGTGAAATACAGAAACGAAGGGAAAAAAAAAAAAAGAAAAGAAGGAAAAGGGACGACTGCTTCGGAGATTCCTTTACCGTAAATTCTACAGCGGCAAACAATTATTTCTTCCAGAAACATGAAAAATAGGTGGAGAACGGCTGTTGCGTGTCATATGCAGCAGTTCGGAAAAAAAATCCCAGCACCCGAAAAACCCACTGGGGCGGGCTTTTTTTAAAAAAAAACGGGTTTTTCCGAACCCTGCTTTGAGCGCTGTACAGACGCGTGAACAGAGTGGAAGTCGGATTATTGTGCATACGGGGCCGATCTTAGGGAACTATATGCCGATCTGAAGAGTCTGCCGGAAAACCCGGGGAAAACCTCGGAGAGTCGGTGGCAGAATTCCATGTATAGAGGATTTAGTCTGGAGCTGCCACGAACCACGACCGGTGCTGCCAAAGAGACCTGGACATACGGCATCCGTCTACTGGTGATGCGATAGTGGCTGCTAGAAGCTCTACTTGACGTTATCGATGAGAGGAAATGACGTGCACATTATCACCATCATGGCTATCGTCGTTCGTCTTCCGCACGCAGTGATGGCCACCAACTACTTCTACAGTAGTTTAACTATAACTACTAACTACTTTTCAGGGGAGCAGTTAAAACTACTTTTTTAACTACTGCAATGTAGTTTAACTACATCTATAACTACTTAACGTTGTCCACCAACACCAATCCCTCGTAGTGTTCTTGGACACCTAAATATGAATCACAAGCAATAATAAACTTTCGCTCAAGCCATTGCTACGATCGTCAAATACAAAGCTTGCGGCGGGATTCCTTCTGTGCCTACGCGATAAACTAAGTTACAGAATTGTTTCACAGCAAATGAGGCTTCACTAGACGAGCATTAAAAGTGAAGATTTAGTACATTGCTCTGCACCACCGTTCTCATCAAACAAGTAGCTGAAGGTAAAAGTCGGAAGCATAATCGTGCCGTAAAGCTTGCGGCAAAATCGGAAGTAGTTGGCGCCTTCAGTAACCTAACTACAGTAGTTATCTACTTAAAATAGTAGTTTAACTAGTAGTTGCCACTACATTTCTGCAAGTAGTTGATAACTACTTTTTAACTACGATCAGGTAGTTTAACTAGTAGTTTAACTACATGTAGTTAACTACTGGCCATCACTGTCCGCACGGCCCGGTGCAGTGGTGGGCTGGAAAGTCTTTCTAGTCAGCCATATTGGCTGCTTGCCGTGCACGCGCAACTGGAAGCCCCGCACATCCTGCAACTCTTCAACTCCAATCAACTTCATCAGTATGTTGTAAAGACATATTGGGTACACAGGTGTAATGAGAGATACATATTTTTCCTTCTTTTGAGAGAGCGCCAGAGAGACGGTGTTTGCCTGTCACGAGCCGGTTGGCGCGGAACGCCTTTGTCCCAGGCGTCGCCTGTATTGGACAAAGCTAATTTAGAAGTACTACTTCATCCCGGTGGGATCCGGACGGCTGCCTCCCTGCCGAGAGAAGGAACAGGCGCCAGCCAGCGGTCTTCGATCTGACTCCCAAGTCCTGCTCATATCGTGGGGGCTGCGTTTTTTCAGCCAGATATTTCTCGGTGTGGCCAAGTGGCGTGAGTGGCACCTAGATTAATTTTCGAAGAAAAATCGCGTCACTCGCATATTGACGATGTGAGAATATTGCATTTCAGGTTATTTCTTCCATTATTTTGACGCCCGCATTCGAATTTTTGTGTCGAAAAGTCCACTAGAAACGGTATCAATCGATGACCGTGTTCAGTTGCCTTTCGGCTAGCGGTGAAAACCGCAAAGTCTGGACAGGTTGACCTGTTAGCTCGTGTTCCATTGCCGTTCATACTTAGGGTCTGACTTTTTCGGGTTAAATGTCTTTCTCGGATTGGGATTTGTGTGTGGAAATTTTCGGGTGCTATTTTGAAATCTGAAATTCGAAATTTTGAAACTTGGGTACTATTCCCCCCCCCCCCCCCGGATCCGCCACTGGAAGGTACGCACACGAATCAGACCTGTACCACGGTTTGCCATTGTTATAGTCAACTGGCATTGTTTTACGGATAATTGTCCCGTTTCAATTAACCGCTGTTGTTTCTACTGGTCCTGACAGTACCATAATCGACTGTGACGTGAGCTGATCGATCAATTAACGACCAACCTCCAGCAGTTTCGTATTGGCCCACCTGTGGGCGAATGTATGTTCGAAGTGTACTTAGTGTGAGTTTTCCTGTCTGTACGTGACGTTTTCCGCTTGTGGGCAATTACACTTGCGATTGTCTAAGATGGCGTGGCCGTGTGTTTTGATCTCGCGTGCACTGGAGGCGTAACAGCTGCGCTGGGCCGCTGGCTTGACGGAACATACGGTCGTCTTGCTCGGCTGCGCGCACAGCCGTTGCAGTATTAGAACCTGCCCTCCATATGCGTTCCGTCTTCGAGTCGCGGGCTGCGGGACGCTGCCCGTGACGGTGAGCTCCGTGTTTCTCCGAGTAAAATTCGAATCACGAAAATGAAATCAAAGACTATGAGATGACTTGATTATCAATAGTCGTAGCCTCAAACTGTCAGTTATCGGGGAATATCGTTTTTTCATTTTTATTTTTTTTTTGGGGGGGGGGGGGGGGCGTCTTGATCGTAATTTTTGTTATTCGGCATATCTTTTTCTTATAACGCGCGCTTATATATAGCCTGTGCAAAGTAAAGTGGTGTTTCGCAGAGAAAATGCGCTTTTTTTTTTCAGAAGCTTGGTGCAAGAAATGTATGATACGGGTAATTATGCAGTGTGATGTGGCGTGCTTAACGTGACGTGGGCTTCCCACAACATCGTCCACTTCTGCTTCGTCAAATGCCAACTCGATTTAAAACTGTGTAGTGGCACGACGAGACACACGTTTAATATTTCGAGTGACCGAAAGGCCTTCGCTGCTTCCAGTTGGCTGAGGACCAGCGCCAACTGCCAAGGAGAGAAAGAAAGAAAAAAAAAAAGTGGCTGCATGCTGCGCCCCCTTTGTGCTTTGAAAGATAGCGTCCTTGGTAGCAAGCTCCACCTGACATGACTCAAAAGGTTTCATGTCATGAGCCGCATGAGGGTGTGTCTGACGTCGAACGTCGGATGCGCCGCCTGGTGGGTGGATTTTCGGATCCTTTCGCGGCTGGCTTCATATTGGAGATGGAGAAGTATATATACTAAAAGTGACCAAATTTTTCTTTTGGCAAGCGTCTGAAGTGTCAATCCGGATAATCTTTATTATGTCTCATGTTGGGAGAAGATCCCCCTCTACCTCTGCTTCCTCCTTCCACGTTGGTCGTTCCTTACACCTTATTCTTAGGGCCTGACTTTTTAGGGTTAAACCTGTATTCGCCCGATATTTACCCCCCGAACGAAATCTGTAAAATTCGGGTTTAACCCGAATCTACCCGAAAACATCCGGGTCGCGTGGCGCACTCATAAGCGTGCATTAAAATAAAGTTTGATAACATTGCTAAACATTAGTTCCATGTTAAGACAAATTTTTATTAAACAAAAAAAATCACCCGAATACACCCGAATTCCAGACGACAGAATATGCCGTAACGGGATTTAACCCGAATACACCCGAATTTTCGAATGAAAAATATCACCCGATATTTACCCCCCGAATTTGGCCAAAAATAAAACCCGAAAAAGTCAGGCCCTACTTATTCTTCGTTATGGGTATTGAGAGGTTAGCCCGGACAAAGCCGGCTTGCTACTCTTAACACCGCGCGCTGAAGTCTCAGCCATGTACCAACCTGTACAACCAAGCTGTACCATGCCACCAAGTTGCTGACCTCCTCTCCCGGCAGCTGTTCCCACACCTTGGGATGAGTAAGCCGGCATATTCATCACTGATTCATGCCGTCCGTGCTGAACAGAACCTGATCGTTGCTCGAACGTGATGTCATCCTTAAGAATTTCTCCAATCACAACTTCACAGATAGGTTTGTAATATCCTGGTGATAGATGCCCAGAACTGAAGAGGAAACTGGCCCAAAGCGTGAACACATTGCAAAGGACGGCTCTCTTAAGGCGTTATGAGATAGGAGTAGTATCCGCATTTATTTTCAGCAGGTACATTCTGTACGAGTGCCCTCCGCAGTCGCCTCCAGGTATCCTTGGCCCTTTCATCGTGCTCTTCACGTTACCTAACCTGAAGTTCAGGTTATCTGTCGCATGGCGTAGACGCCATCTTTTTCATTCCACGAACCAGCCTGAGCGATCCCCGCACTCGCAAACATCAGGATGGGAGTTTTAATTGTTGCATGTTAGAGTGATCTAACAAAAGTCAATGTGCAACACGCCGTATAGCCATGCATGCGCAGCCACTGGTAGCTGAACCTTTCTGCGTGTGAAATAGTGGATAGCGGCCAGTGGATTGGTGAAAGGGTACAATTTGCGTAGACCGTTAAATATAGTTTGCTGAGGTTTTTGCGCACGTTAAACAGCTATCGGCTGGTCAAAATGAATCCACTCACACTGATGTCGCCCAATGTCATGCTCATCGTTGTCTCGCCGTCAATCTTCTTATTTTGACCCTTTCGCACAGCGCGCGTTTCCAAACCCCATCGGAGAGAACGCTTGTCGAAAGCAGGTTCCAAGCTTTCCCCCCATACACGAGTTAGGGGGCCGAATGAAGTGCCTTTCGGAGTGGCGACGAGATATCACCAGGAGCGTGCGGGTAAAACCAGTTCGGAAGGGCCGGTTGCTTAATTAGAAATGTGGATCACGAAGTGACTGCAGCCCAAGTTCCGTTCACTTCATGACGAGAATGTTTTGCTATTATAGGGGGGGCACACGTTACGGCGAATGCACGATAACAGATGAGAGAGGTTAACGTAAGCGAGCCAAACGGTCACCTGTAGCACGTGTTGTTTCTAGTCAACGTTCATGGCCTGGTTTCTGGGCTCTAATTTCGACCCGTAATTATTCTCTTCGCGCGTAAGTTAATGTGGCATTGTTTATATGCTCCCCTGGGTTATTTGTTTGGCCTTAATTTGTTTTTGCGTTATTCGGACGTGTCCGCATTCTGACACCGAGGTGGCGGGAGCGAACTATAGAGATGCGAAGCCCCGAAAAAAAACCGGAAATTTTTTGGGGATAAAGTTTTCTTTTCGTTTTTTTTCCTCGTCTCCGGAAAAATTGCCCAAAATATCCCGGCGACAAAATTCAAAAATGTAAATTTTCGTGCCTTCGATGCGTTCCAACCCGCCAGCAGTGCCTTAGGTGCCTCTAATCCGCCAACAACCACCAGCTTAGAGCTCAGTTTGGCTGCTCCAAGCGATCGCCATCGCGTTCACATAATGTCGGAGTTCTGGTCGGAGTGGACGGGTTGTTCCAATTACTTATATCGTTGAGTGGACAGCAGTCTCATGGGATGCTCTGCTCTGCATTTATGCCTAGAGGGTGAACACTACTAAAGTTTCTAGCTCATTGTATGCTGTGGCTTGGCCGGCAATGCTTCGACTCGGCAGTTACCACGCTTGTTTACATTTTTTCCAATTTTTCGGGGAAAAAACGAAAAAATAACCGTTGTTTTTTGTTTTTTTGAGCAATTCAAAATTTGCCGGAAATTTTGCATTTCTAGTTCGAACCGACCGAGGACAGATACTCGGTGCCGTGCGCAAAATTGATCCACAAGGTGACGTCGCGTCGCGTTAGACGTCTCGTGACGTAGGGTCATCAGTTGTCGTTTTCATCATCAAGTGCGATTGTTCAAGTTGTTAAGGCCTGTTTCGCACGAACGATTTTCTCGTTCCGTGTTTTTGACGGAGCCAAAACGGGCCCATTGGAACCTACGGGACTCGAATGCCCTTAGGTTCTATTTTTGAAGCGAACGGTCGTGCGAAACAACGCCTAACACCAGAGTCTGGGAGAGCACTGTTGTAGCTCAGTAAGGTAAGCGTAGCTAAGTAAGTAAGCGCGTTCGGAAAGGTCGTAGTGCTCGATGCAGTTAGTCGGTTAAATGAACGAAACAGCCTCAGAAGTGAGGTTCGCGTAACTGTGTTGCCGGCTTCACGTATTGATATGCGCTGATTGTTTGGGATCAAGAAACGCATGGCCCGAAAAGCGTCCGAATCCTTTCCGAACCGAATTCGGGACCGAACTTTTTTCGGATAACAGAATTCCGTGCCGGATTCGGCCCGATCTGGCCAAGCCAGATTTCTCCTCCGAAATGGGAAGTGACGCCAACCGAAAAAATAGAAGCACCCAATCGCTATCCAGCCGGAAGGAGAACCATAGCAACGATGACGTAGTAATGGGGTTGACTGTTGTCGTGTGTGCGACTTCTACCCCTATGGATACAGGGATTATCTCATTGACTGGTTGAAAGGCGATGTTCCCCAAGGCCTGAAGTCTTCGGCCGAAATTCGGGGTGCATTTCGGTAGCATGCGGTGATGCACAGAAAAAAGTTCGGTCCCGATTTCGTTTTTTTTTTTGCAGTTTTTCGTGCCAACGCGTTTCACCCTTTACACAAATTGGGAAATAGTCGCGCTATTTTACAACCGTCTACCATCTATTTTACAACCCCTAGTTCGGTGTCAAATGGGGTGACGCTTATGTATTCTGTACGGATTGAAACCTCAACTCGGATGTTCAGCTGCGTATCGTGTGCATGTAATATCGAGTTTTAGTGGACCCGTAGGTGAAAGATGAAAGTCACTGAAAGGTTTAGCCAGCTGTAGGACTCGAACCCACATCATGACTCGTTGGTGTTCACGATGCCGGTGCCGAAAGCACGGTAAACCAGTCGCCTTACTGATTCTTGATTTAACAGCTTCCTCTACCGTACCGTTTTAAGAGAGTGTTTCCGACCCACGAAGACTCCCGATTGTGGCGTTTCCTGCGAATAATAACCAGTATAACAAAACGCGTATGAGCTCACGCGAAAGTGCCCATCCCAAAAAAAAAAAAAAAAAACTCGTAGCGGCCCGTTCTGCGTACGCGCTTTCGCCCCCGCTGCCAGCTGACTGACGTTGGGACAGAGCCGAATGATGACGTCGGCGTGGACGCACCACTGGTTTGGGCTTAGCTGAGTAGACGATAAGGATTAGTTTCGGAGCGAACAATAGAGGTTACACAACGGTGGCCTTGGTCTTGAGTTCTCTTGGCGGCCGTAATCACCACTGTGAAGTGCAAGACACGAAGGATATCCTTATTTTTCAATCTACCTTCGAGGGCAGCAAGACCATTGCGCGCTGCCTGACCGACCCGAAAGCGTGAGAGGAACAAAAAAAGAGGTCAAGACCGAATGTGCAGTCCTGGGTGTTCCGATGAAAGATGAAAGTCACTGAAAAGGTTAGCCAGATGTAGGACTCGAACCCACATCTTCTGGATTGCCCGTCCAGCGACGCCTTCTCAGCGACTTCCAGGGTGCGTCATCTGAAGGGACAAACCAGCTACTCTCTCTCACTCATCTTCATCTTTCATCGTTAATTTATTAGGCAAATTGAGGCTTTGTATGTGTTTGTCCCTTTTATGTTGTTCCAGCCTCAGAACATCAGTTCTTTCGTGTTCCTTATCGCTGATTTGGTGATTGCAGTACGGAGGAACAACGTTTTGTTCCTAGGGTTTTTGGTATCTCTGGTTAATCGTATCATGTGGTCGAGGTTTCTTCGTTGAGCCATATCCTTGTGCCCAGTTCGCAATTCGGCAAATGTAAGGAGTATATCCAAAAATGCAACTTCTTTTGAAACTGACACACACACACACGCAAATGATGATGATAGAGACAAAAACGGTTACATAAATTCGATACGGTTTTCATCCCTTCAGGATTGCGCGACGCAGTCGTCCTTGTCACAAACCCCACTTGATCATTCTTGTTTTTCTGGTTTCTTGGCAACGACTGAACTATATCGAACCGTAAAATTAAACCTTGGAGCTCCACTCCACGAAGTCCTTTCATGCGGCCCTGCTAATATCCGTACTGTGTCACCGCACGAAAAAGAAAGAAAAAAAAAAAAATGTTGCTTAATTCTTCGGGCACGTTTTGAGGCCGTAGTAATCCCGTCTTTTGACTATCCCGTACACGGGATTTCGGATGGCAAGCCATCTTATCGCGCTCCATCAGAATGCAAAGCCTTTAGGCATTCCGATTGGCCGATATTACCTCTTTCCCGCTCAGCTGCGATCCGACCTAATATGATACGTCCCAGGTTGTTCGCTATCACAGTCGTTGTGATATATATTTTGTGAAAGGTCGGCCCAAAGATGATACTGCTGTCGAGCTGTTATGATAAGCCGTGGCTTTACACTGGTAGAGAACTGTGATCATGAACGACGCGGTCGGTCCCTGGAGAAAATTTGCCGACCTCAGGGTTCTTCAGCGTGTCCCGGAATCTCAGCGCACGGCGCACCGTGTTATTTGACGTAATTCACGTGAACCTGCGCCGCCAGTACCGAAAGTTACCCGGCTGTCATGTCACGGCAGGTGTCTTCCTCAGTGAGGCGGGAGGAGTCAATTGAGGTGTCACGTGCTTTCGAGAACCAATAGGAAGGCTCTCGTGCCTCTGACGTCAGAGCTCGACACTGAAGCTTGTTCAGTGTTTTCTGTCTCGCCAACTACGAGCCGTAGGAAAATAATCATTTCCCCCTCCCCCCCTCAGTATTCTGTCGTGTAGTACTAGCAGGTGACTGGGTTACCTGTTTTTTTTTTTTTTTTTTGTTTTTTCATGCATGACTGGCTTGCGCCACTGTGCCATCTTAGCCCTAATCGTCATTAAAATTCAATAAATTGTTCAATAGCGCAATCTTAATTCAGCGACATCGTCGAAAAGACACGTCACATAACGCTGGCCGCTGTTTGAAAACCGGCTCATGACTCTCGCTGAGAGAGTTGGTATACGTCGAATGCGATACGTGCAAATGCCCTGTGCGGTTTACAAACACGTCCGTGTTATGGGTTGACACCACTGGGAGAGGATGAAGGCGCACCGACGGGCTTCCCCCGCGGCCTTCGAGTGTCACTTCCCACCTCACTCCCCTACGCTGTTGTAATGGGCCCTTCCCTCCGCTGGGGAGCTGCCGATCAATGGGTCCCGCGGGCGTTCCTTCCTTCGCCGCGCCGCTGCTCATGGGTGTGGGCTCTCTCCACTGCACATTTTTGGGGAGGCCATGATGAAAAACAGAGCCTTGTGTAGTGACTTTCTTTGTCGTCCCTGTCGTCTTGATAACGCCCTGTTTTCTCATTACAGAGTTTTAGTGCACCGTACGTTTATCGCCTTTGCGTACGTAAGGGATAGCGTGGTGGCTCTGCGCAATGCGCGAAGCTCGCTTTGTTTTGCGCGTGCGCAGAACCATCAACGCTATCTCTTACGTACGCAAAGGCGATAGCGTACGATGAAACAATTTTTTTCGCATTTACATTCTGAGCGGAGAGTAGCGTTTCACTGAATGACACCTCTGCTGAATGATACACGTTGCGAGTTTTGGTTTCGGTATTGCTTTTTGTGTGGTTCTCGTACAAGAAAAATAGCAACGCCGAAAGCACTTTTATCGTTCCTCAGAGATGCCACTTGTTTCATAGTAAATAAAATGACAAAAAAAAAAGAAAGAAAGAAAAGGTGCAGAATCCTGATGGTACACTATCGGAGTGTATTTTCTCGAAATGGCAGTGCTATGGACGCCAAACAGAGAATGAGGAATCAGTCAGGAGACTTGCTCAATCGGGAAAGCTCGGATTTCCCCCATCTTTTGGCTCTCGTGAGGTTCCCGATTTTCACTCGTACTTGGGTGCGCGTCTCAGACATAGCGAGTACGTATATAACCATGAAGCCGACGATTCCCCCCAATTAACATGGCGGCCGCCTGCATGTGTCTGCGCATGGCTAACGCAAAACGGCTTTGCGCATAGCAACAGTTCCACGCATCCAACAGAATCGACGTGCGACGCTTTTAGCAAAATCAAATACCGCCGTTTTTAGAATATATTCGATTTTTTTTTTGAGTTACCGAACGATATGTTTATCGGACTTCGTGGCGTCCACCGAAAAAGTCTGAACGTTAAACGTAAGGTCGAACGCGTTAAGTGCCTTCGACAAATTCGGGGACAAGAATCGGGTTTTTGTGATTTAACGTATTAAAAAATTGGGACATAATCGGGGTTACTTAGAGTAAAAGTAAAAATCTTTCGATGACCATCTACAATGCAGCGTTATATGTACACGTTCATGAGTGCACGATTATTCGTTGTTCGAATACGAATAGTGAGAAAAGCGAACTTCGGTTGAGCCGTAATATTGAATAATTTGCGCGATGCTAGTGAAGAAAAGCACGCAGCAATACAAGGTGTATTCTAATGCATATAATCTGTTAGGAACGTGATGTCCTTCAGGTATATAAGTGCTAACTCCTTTTGATCGCCTCCTTTCTGCGATTATCCCGCTATACACTCGCAGCTGGATAGTGATGTAGAAAGTGCTTGATGCTGTCGCGCGCAACCTTCAGCGTTTTCCTAATGTCGTAACGCGCCCTCGTTGCAAAGGCTGACCCGGAAGGCACCGTGACGCTTTCATTGTCCGAGTTCGGCGATCCAAGGACGTAGAATTCCTCGCCGTGGCGTGCCTTTCAAGGGCGATCTTCCGTCCAGTCCGCATCGCTGACCGCCACGAAAGTTCCCCTCTCAAGGTTAAAAAAGACGCTGACCTACTCTAGATTACAGTTCAGAGCTCGTGGTGGTGGTCCTTGCCTGCGTGTGGTGGTCGAAAATCGCCGAGTTTCTACACAGTAATCTTTCGGGTGTAAATGTCTTGTCCCATAACACACTCCTTGGTGGTGTAAATTCCACACCATACAGAGGGGTGTTTTGAAAAAAAAAAAAAAAAAAAAAGAACACCCTTCTAAATGGCATATTCTATATAAACAACCAACATTTTAAAGGGCACACACAACAGAAAACACTGCTTTAGATGTGACGCTTCAGGAGCCTGAGGCGACAGGCAGTACAAAGGAGTGCAAACGAGATGCACGACAGGTGCTGCTCTCGTGCAAAATACACTGAGCCCAATTGAATAGAAACGTGTAAGCGTCAGATACTTTCTCACAGACGTCTGTACTGCATGGCAATTTTCTGAGCGATTATTGGCTGTAAATTGGCTCGAGGAGTAAAGACGGGCCAATCTTAACGAAAATTGATGAAGAAAGTCACTGAAAGGGACGATGAAAGACGAAAGTCACTGAAAAGGTTAGCCAGCTGTAGGACTCGAACCCACATCATCCGGATTACCGGTAATCCAGAAAATGTGGGTTCGAGTCCTACAGCTGGCTAACCTTTTCAGTGACTTTCGTCTTTCATCGTTAATTTCTTAGGCAACTTGAGACCTTGTATGTGATTGTCCCTTCTATGTTGTTCCATAGTTCAGTTCCCCGTGAGAACGTGTTCCAGTTCCAGAACGTTCAGAACATCAGTTCTCTCACTGAAAAGGTTAGCCAGCTGTAGGACTCGAACCCACATCTTAGGCACTTGATGCTTTGTATGTATTTTTTCCCTTCTCTGCGTTCCAGCCTCAGAACATCAATTGCCATCATGTTAACAAAAATTGACCGCCAGTATGCTCCATATCGGTGACAAAACATCGCCGAAACGACAGCTACCCTATTTCCGTCGTCACGGCGCACGAAACGTTGCACGGACGTCGGTGCAGCATTTTCGTGAACTCGTGCTGCATTAGAGCTGCACTTTTTCCAATCGAATGGTAGAGTGTAGTGCAAAGGCTGCACCTCCGCTGAATCGAATGCGGGAACTTGCACCGTTCGCACTAGTTCAGAATGTGCAGCCCAATCGAAGACAACTAAAAGCGACTTATCCGACAGAAGTGCCTGCCTAAGCTCGACAAGAAACATTGACGACGAAACGGTAAAACGTTGAACATGAGATAACTGATGTTCTGAGGCTGGAACAACATAGAAGGGACAATCACATACATTGTCCCTTCTATGTTGTTCCAGCCTCAGAACATCAGTTATCTCACGTTCAACAATTGCCGCTTGCGTCGATCCCTGTCGTATGAATGTGTGTATGAGTGTGCAAAAATATAAGAGTGAAAGGAGGATGAGTGAGAGAGAGTGACTGGTTTGTCCCTTCAGATGACGCACCCTGGAAGTCGCTGAGAAGGCGTGTTAGCTTAGCTCAATTGGTAGAGCCCTGGACCGGTAATCCAGAAGATGTGGGTTCGAGTCCTACAGCTGGCTAACCTTTTCAGTGACTTTCATCTTTCATCGGTAAAACGTTATCGTACCGTGAAATATGTGCTTTCATCATATGCCGCTTGTGAAAAATTATTATTTTTTATCTTCGATTACTCATCTGATAACGGGTGCTACTTAATTACGCAACTAAACGAATCGTGCCCTATTTCATTCATTTGTTGTTCGATGTTTCTGATTTTTTTTTCTTCCTTTGGTGTTTGGAGTCAAACTGCGATGCAATATTCATTTCCAGAATGATACGTAGCATCAAATTCGATTCGTGCTGTCATCATTCAAAATGCATCTCTGCTAGTTTGAAACTAAGCGAGGTAGTAGTCTCGTTTTCGCCATGTTTCTTCTTGCGAGCAGAAATGACAGGCGGGGAGGAAGTGACGTAGGGCATATACGACTCGCAAAGTCGTCTTTGCCGGTTTGCATGGCAGATGGCAGTCAACAACTGTCGCCTAAACTACCCTACTTTGTCGATTCGACGACGTTCAGCCGACGCGTCATCTAAGTCGTGTGTGTCGTTTACACGCAAACCGTACGTTGCCTTCTGTCGTGTGGCCACAAGCAGCCATAAATATATTTGAACATGTTCACTCATAGCGCGAAGCAAAGGTACACGTATACTGTGTCCAAAAATGTAGCCGCTATTGCTGGAGACAATGGCATTGAAGGCAGCCATCCGCGCCAGCAAATATGGCGATTCTAACGGCATATTTTTTGACGTTTTATATGACATTATTTTGCAGTAACTGTAGTCTAGATTGGATATTATAGGGCACGCCGCAAGTCACGGCCATTGCTTACAGTGACAGGTAGGGAGTGCACAAACTTACCAAGCGATCGGGAATTTTATTTATTTCGAGAGAGGGCACTTTGAGCACGGAAATTTTGCAACTGGGGATACCGTTTTACATTGCCAATAGGGAGTTTTAGGAAATCGTAAGCGTCTCCAGATTCCGTATCGCTGTCACTCAATCAGATATCAGCAACGTGATATCACCCACTCCGAAGGAATCACGCTTATCGTGTTTTCAGGAAAGTTATCGTGAATCTTGTTTTTCTAATGTTTTTTTCTAATACCCCTGTCACACGGACACCTTCGATCCGCATTGAACCAATGCTGATCGAGCTCAATGCGGATCCGGCGCTGCTACACGGACACGTTCGCGTAGGTTCCAACTCCGATCTTGCTTAACCCGATCCAGTTTGTTATACCCTTGTCACACAGGGAGTCTTCAATGATCATTGAAACCAATCGTCATTGAAAATGCGCGTAGCGCCACCTAGCGTGTAACGAGTCAACCTGTCGGGGAACACTGAATCCAATACTGTTTGGGAAGTTGACACGTTACACGCTTGGTGTCACTACACATTTTCAATGGTCATTGGTTTCAATGATCATTGAAGACTGCCCGTGTGACAGGGGTATTAAACGGGATTGAAATCCTCGAGACGGATTGAAGACCGTCATTTTGCATCCTGGAACTCGGCGAATTTGTAGTAGTCAACAAAAGCATCACATTAATTTGCAAATGTTCCTATACAAGCCCATGGAATTTCACGGTTACGGTTTTAGTCTAGGTATGACGGGCGACTGCGTTTGCTAATTTGTTTAATCTCGACCACTCTCGACACCGCGCCCCCCGTAAAGGCTTAGTAAACACCACAATGCGGACGCGGTTATTCACGACTTTTTAGGAACATATTTGTCAATCCCAGCGTACTGCCTCGGGGTGTTAGCGCAGCCTGTCGACAAGCCAACCTTTCAATACGCATTGAGTTGAACCATGTAGCAGCATCGCGCACCGAACGCTATTGAGAAACTCGATGCGGATCGGATTCAATCCGCATTGAAAACGCCGTGTGACAGGGGTGTAAAACTCTGCTCCTGATGTATCTATTCCGGTTCGAGAGCACTTGCGTTCCTTTGCCGATCTTTATTGCACGGCTTCCGCAGCCATTTTGGACACGACCAGTCTGCACTACTGAACCCCCCAATTAGGTAATACTATTTGAATATGAACCGTACATCACTTTTCCGAGCCACCGGTGCAACAAACACCTGCTTGAGCGCTATAGTCCTGCATCCAAAACCGTCAGTCTTGAAACACCATGCGCTGCCATGTTGCATCTGCTGGGAGTAACAAGACGAAGACATACGATCGCAGTCCAACTTCCAGATTTGTTTCATCTTCTGTCGGGCGCATCACCTTCCGCGTGCCGTTCTTGCAGTTAGAGCACTTTGTGTTATCCAAACAGTTCCAGTTTCAGAGGTGGTACTGTTTACCTGTAGGCATATAAAAGCGACCAGGTACTGAGGCGTTACTGCCGAGAAAACCCTGAGCGTCAAATCTGGACAACGCCTCGAAGCATAATTTACGTCAGACAGCACTGATATGCTCCGAAGATATGGGCCTGGAATATTTCTTGCTCGAGTTTCGACCCCATTACGGAAATTACCTCCGATGTACGGAAGGTGTTGTGCTTGTACCAGTCGATGATGCATCGGGGAAAGGGAAAGGCCTTTAAATGTTTAAAAGGGGAGGCAAAGCCATCGAGCGGGGGAAAAACGCTCTGGGGCGCCTTCATGCATGCACGATCACCCGCATGCGCACTATCATTCTCCACCCACACGTCAGTGGCTGTTCGAACGGGAGGGTAGATCACGTCGTGTTCATGCAAGGTACAGTGAACTCTTCCGCGAATGACAATGACGTAAGACCCGTGGTACATGATCGGAATGATCCAATCGGGAATTGAGGTATATACCGTTGGGGGATTCACCGGACCAGTTTTTGTGAGCGTTGCCATTCTGTATCGACTTCTGTCGGCTACAGATCTCGCTGCATATGGTGCACGATGAGATGTTATATGGCTGCTTTGAGTCGAACGAAACTTTTCTCTCTCTCTCTCTCTCTCTGACGAAGTTCCAAGACTCTTCGATTATTTCGCTAGTGTCAAGGTGAATGTTTCATCTTGATGTGAAATGGCCATATAGAAATACCTTCTCGTAGTGAGCACATATATCGCAAGGATCAAATTATTTAATGCGCAGAAATTTATAATTTATCTCTCTAAATAGTGCCCGGCCTATTCCATAACCAGTTATTATTCATCGGGGTGTGCTGAAAATCGACGAGTTGAACGTACACTCTTAAAAATGAACTTCACCACATAGCACGCTCCTAGCCAACCATCATCTCGAATGATATCGTTATCAGCCCCGATTTGTTGAAAACTGGGGGCGTACGCCTTTTTGTGACAATTATGAACAGCATAAGTGTCACAACAAAGGCGTACGCCCCCCGTTTTCAACAAATCAGGGCAGATAACGATATCATTCGAGATGATGGTTGGCTAGGAGCATGCTATGTGGTGAAGTTCATTTTTAAGAGTGTAGCTGCAAACCAAACATGAAAATCATCAGAAAAAGAAAGAAAGAAAAAAAGAACTTAAGCGGAAAGCCTGTCAAGATAGTCATGCATTGCACCGTGGGTTGTTTGCGAGACCAAGGTACGCCACGGTTTTTGCGGTTACGTCCAGATACTTGGGTTGGCCAGGCGCTTTAGTGGCTGTTTCCCGACGGCGATAACTTTTTTATACCTCGCTGTCGCTCGGCCATCTCGTCGTCCCTTCTCAAGGTCTTGCCCAACTTTTGTAATGCCGGTGTGCCCGGATGTCGTCAGTATAGCTGTCGTAATAACGCTGCGTAGTGCTTCCGCTGATGCACTGCATGGGCACACGTTGATGGCTTCGCAACCTCTGCACGGTAGGCGTAGCAAGAAATCGCGTATGAATGTTACATGCGTGATGTCAGTTGCGTGTTCCTCAGCTATCGTTACCTGCACGGCGGGTTAGCTCTCTCGAGGCAGCCGGATTGGAGCGTCAGTATTTTGTAGTTTTGTTTCTTCTCGTTCAGTCTCGTATGTACATATGTCGTGTGGGGGAAGTCTGCATGCACACATATGTTCCCTTCGTATATGGTGCTTTAGTTTCTTTTTGTAACGCGGCGAATATTTCTTGTGTTGATACCTGTATGTATTAAGAATGATAATCATGAGCGAGGTCACAGTGATATGTGCAGCGGAACCTCGCGCACCGTTTGTTGGCGTCCCCGACGGCGTATGTAATGAGCACCTTGTACCATGCCACCAAGTTTCTTGCGCCCTCGACACGGTTCGAACCCTTAACCTTGGAGATGGCTTCATCCGGTGGATATTAATATAAGCAGTACAGTTGCATTGTATTAATGCCTGTTTATATTCTTCGGTAATGAGATGCAGCACTCATATGATGTCGACAGCATTACGTAGTGCTATGAATAGTACGTGCTAGTAAACAAGAATATCACGTGATACTGACTAGCCGTTCCGGCGTTCAAACAAGGCGTGATCACTAGCCGATCACAATCGATTTTCTACGATCACCGATACTCCAACCTCCGAAACCCCAAAGCGATCGCTGCCACCGATTGGACTGGTAGTGATAACGTAACCTCGAGAAGCGAGTACGACCCGTCTAACCTAAGTCGTGGTCCTCAAACCCGATGACAACAACCAGCTTTTTTTTTGGCGCATGGTATACGCTAATTACAAACCGCTGTGCTATCTAAAGGAAAAAATTTATCGCTTCTCAAACGTACTTGCATATTATCTGCGCGCAGACCCGTGTTTTATATTACTGCGTCAGCCAACGGTCGTTCGCGTGCAGGAATCTAATTTTGCCAGCCTTTATGAGATCCGGCCGGCTGTTGTTTTTTGTGCCATTCTCCTTTGACACTTAATCTGGAATCCCCTGACGCTGCGCAGTTTTCTCTCTCTCTCCGCGGCTCCCTCCTGGTCCCCACACTGCTCTGTGTGCTTCGTACACATCCCGTCTCTGCCAGGCCAACCAACGTGGGGAGAGGGAGAGGGAGAGAGAGAGGATCCCCAGGAGGAGGAGGGGGGCGGGAGGAGGAGGAGGAGGATGCGTTTTAGAATGGCGTTAGTCGATGCAGGGAGAATGCGAGGAGCTGGGCTTTGATTTCCATTTAACGTCGCCAAAGAAAGTAACACGAGCCAAAAATGTTTCACTCGAGATTAGCAGAGCCCTTTACTATTATTTCGCCATCAGCTTTTGTAACTAGGGGAATGGGATTCCTTTTTACGACATTCCCCCCTTCCTCCGCTCCCTCGTTGCTTTTCCTTTGGTAGTTTTGAGAGCAAACGCGGATCAATAACATTGCACACTTCTTTGTTCTCGAGTTTTAATTTTTTTTTTAAATTTTAATTGTGGCTGATTAAGGTTATATTTTATTATTATTGCCGAGGTGATCGTGTTCAAGGCCTCGTTCCTGCGATAGCTCAGTTTTCGCTTAAAAAAAAAAATATATATATATATATATATATATTCGCGATTCTGCGAAGCGTTGAAGAACGGCGAAAAGATACTGCGTAGCTGCCACATCGCTGAGGTCCCTCTTCTTTCTGCGGGAATGCTTTGAAATGCGGACCCTGAGAGGCAGCGCAGCATGGCGTATAAACTAGGCGACATAAAGAAGAAAGTCAGGACGTTGATATATGCTAAAGATCATTCGGTAGAGATAGAAGTTGTTTACTGTTATTGGCACCCTCTGCATGTGGATGCTGTGTTTGTCAGAGATGGCAAAATGCTATACTTCGGTTGCCTAGCCTCATATACCACGACAGTGCAACAAGGGGAGAGGGTAAAGTTTGGAAAAAACACGTGACCAAGTGTCTGTCCAATCATAAGGCAGCAATGAGGGGGTATCCGTAGAGCCGGTAAGGCTCCACAGATGAACAGCCGTGCGGCTTACCTCGAAATCTTAACCCCCCTTATTTGGGAGAGAGGGACCAATCAGGTCGCGTCACGGGCAGTAGGAGAGAGAGAGGGAAACTGGGGAGCTGCGCAGGCAGCTGATCTACTCGCGGAGCGTGTTGCACATCACAACAAAAACTCCCATGGCCGAGTCCATACAACTTCTGCTCATTGGTACTCACTTCAAGGCCACGCTGGGAGGTGGTGCGGTCGTGTCCCACCAACACTGTCATCATCATCATCATCATCATCATCGTCGTCGTCGTCGTCATCATCATGATCTCTGGATTTTCCAGCGGACTTTCTAGAGAGATGTCTATATAGCTCCGTCTGAAGTCTGCCAAGGGCGTTGTACTAATCAGCCACTCTCACACCTCCTTCGTGCAGCCCCCTTTCCATCTATGATACGTTCGTGGTCACAGTTGCTTCGCGGTGCAAACGAGAGAGAGACAGAGAGACTTAACTCCGCTACGTATACTGCGAGATTCTGCCTGTAGATAGCCTTCGGTTGATGGACTGTTGCCACCAACTTCCCGCTTCATGTCGAGTTCTGCTTTGCGGGACCCCTGGACGTTCTGCAATATCTACGGCTAGTGCTGTCGTTGTGAAGACAGAATTGACCCGAAACGACGTGGTATCTCAAAATTTTTCGTCGCATATATCAACGTATATATTGGGAAGCGCACGTGGGCTAAACGTGCGGACCACCCTCTTTGGCGTCACCCGGTACGCGTAGCTTGCCAAGCACGCTTCCTTCTCAGTTGGCCTGCGTGCGTCGCTGGGTATTTGCGCAGGAAGACTTGGCGACGGAGTGTCTCCAGAGTGGTGAATTTTTCCCATCTCTGGGCGATCGCCCGGTTAAGTGGAAGCGAAAACGTTCGTGGTGCCGGCGGCCTTCGAACTTGATCAACTGGGAATCTCCGATTAAACCTGTGTCGGACGCCCAGAGAAATAGGCTTCGGGGATAAATTAAAAGCGGCCCAAATGGCGGGTTCCACGCTTGTGCCAAGGGTGGCAGGACGGTTTGGGTTCTTCCTCTTTTTTTTTTTTTTTTTGATTTCACGTTAGCGCCGCGAAGCGGCTGTGGCTGTGAGCAGCGTACAGATGTCGACAGATGGGGAGAGGACAGCAGGAAGGAGGGGGGGGGGGCAGGGGGGTTAGTATGCGTCCTGGGTCGACTTCAGGGGGAACTGTACAGACACACGTCTGTAAAGTCTTCGGAAAACCCAGGGAAAGCCTGAGACAGCACAGCCGGTGGTAGGGTTCGAACCCACCACCTCTCCGTCTTTAGCACGACCTGGTTTGGGTTCTCCAATATGTCTCTGCAGTGATGGAAATGAAACGGTTTAGGATAAAATAGAGGAGGCCGGATCTGGCAGTGATTCAGTGAGATTTCCACGAATGCTGCCATACAGGATTTCAGCTTTATAGGGCTGGCACCTCGACCTAATGTAGTTTTTTTTTTTCCCCCGGCCAGGACTGTGCAGTACACAGCGCGACGATACCTGTACGGTCTGCACATGCGGTGAACCGAAGGCCTCAAGTGCAAGGCCGTAGCGCTGGCGCATGCTCCGTCCGAAGTGCAACGAAGCGCACGTTGCCAAATAGATAACTGTAGCTAGTAATACAAAGTGTACTAGTATTTTGCGTTGTGCCTGTGTTTGCGGCACAAACTCCTTCCAATAAGGGCTCTTACAAAGCCGTAAAGGTCTCTATACCTCAAACGAATTCTAGCTGCCCCCATGTGTCAATTCACCACTGAAAAAAAAAAAAAAAAAAAGAAGGGGTAGTTGGTGTCAGATCATATCGAATAAGTTGCAGCAAGGAAACACGGACAGAAGGTTAAAACCACCGGAACAGGACGTCTGGAAAGAATCAGTTCACATCTGGAAGTGATAACATTACGATTGTGTTGTTCTTCAGTTCTACAATACAGTGATCTGCATCTCGCTGTGTTGCCGGGAAAATACGGGGATAACGGTTGCCAGCTTTCCCGCTAATGTTATTCCTACGTCTGCAAGGGAAACCCCTATATTATTATCGTTTTTTTTTGTTTTTTGTTTTTTGCCGAATAGAATTTTGGACGCCTCTGGAGATAATGTGAGAGAAAACCTGTAGTAATGGAAAAACGTTAAGATCTTCGGGAAAAAGCGAAATAAAATGTAACCGTGCAAAAGAGTCTAGCAAGCAGTACATTGTAATGAAAATTTTGTAAACGAATATACGCATATGATGGTGATAATGATGATTCGTGACTTTTCGTCGCTAGACGACTATGATCAGAATATACACAACGCCGCAAGAATGTTCGAAAGCATATCGATGGCAAGATAAATAATAAGATGGCTAAATATGTTATGATGATTGGAGGAACTGTAGAGGAACTGAGGAAGGGCCGTTTTGGAACATCTCTGCCATTAAGCCATTGTTAAGCCAATTGAAAAAAGAATGCGACAGCCGAAGATATACAGGAAAAAAAAAGAAACTCTGAGGAATTCCATGGCCCTCGTCGCTAATGCGCCAAAAAAACCTTCATCATCATCATCATCTCTGAGGAATTCCGCTTTCTCTGATAACTCAGTACCACGACCACGAAGAAACGTGTCCCGTTTTGAACCCGTTTTTGGCTACAAAGTCAAGCTCGTCAAATTGCCTTTGCAACGTGGCTGCACTCTGTGCGGTAGTGCGGAGCGTCTACCATTGTGTGTGCGTGGTGCGCCTGGCCGACTGACCGGAGCACCCAGTGACACGGTGCGCCATGGCCGCTCCTCTCGGCGAAAGGGGTTTACGTCACTCATGGACTAGTCCACTGCGCTGCGCCTTGGAGGGGGGGGGGGAGGGAGAGAGGGAAGTGATGACGACGCACGGACTCAGGAAACTCCTCCGCGCTCTTTGTGTTTGCTTTCGCGCTTTGCAAAAGGGGGATTTTCTCTGTAGTGTTTTGTTTGGTTCATCCGTCGCCTCCTCGCCGTGTTTTGGTTGAGAGGAGCTTCGTTTGCGCCGCTACCTCGACCATGCATACATGGACCATCGCAATATGCTGCGCGGCAGCTTCCCGGAGGGGGTAAAAAATGCGGAGGAGGAGCAGATGGGACGAACTGAGAGAGCAGGGCGCGTCAGAAAGTGGTTGTAGAAAAGCAGCTTTGCCTCACCGTTCGGGGCACAAATGTATGGGAGTTTGGGAGCGTTGCACATTTTAGCGTTATTCAGTTCACACACATACACACACACCCCGGGCCCGCCAAAATCACAGCATAAAGCTCCGACATTGCAAGTTTAAAAGTAACGTGGTTTTGCTTTTGATTGGTTGGTTCTTCATTTTTTAGGGAAACAATTCAGACTCGAGAGCTTATGTAGTTCCTGTATAGTCGATGAACAACACGTTAAATAAATTACAGTTAAGGAGAATTATATGCGTATGTTTTCTCCTGAAAGTGAACTGTAATATAGTTTGTTTTTCATTAAACGAAGATGTCAAATTCTGCTTCAAAACTGCTTTTTCCCCTGGCTTTTTAAAGTTTCGTTTAAGGAAGGATTCGAACGGTTCGTAATATTCGTGGGTTCGAAGAACCTTCCGCCCCACCTGTAGCTTCGGGGTAACTTGTGAAAAAATTGTGCACTCCTCATCCATAAGTCGTCGTGATTGTCCTCAGATGTTATAATAATATGAACATCTAACACCCGCACAGTCCGCAGCGTCGGTCCCCAGGAAAAGAGGTGAGGGGGGTTGCACAGTTTCCACGCTGGAAATCAATCGAGACATTCACTTCGTAATTGCCGTGCCAACATATGTATCGTTGCGGCGCTAAAGGGAAGCCATACTATAGTGCAACAGAAGAGCTTGGTTCTCCTCCAGTATGGTCCGTCACCAACATGCCGAACTTTCGTGCCGTGGAGCTAGCGCATTCACTCCGTTTTTTTTTTCTTTTCTGCGCGTCACGCTCACGATCAGAGAAGACGATGTAAGGGACATCTCGCGAAACAAATAAATCAAGAAACCAAAGAAAAAAAAAAAAAACAACAAGAAAGGCTTCACCACCTGGGGACAAACACGCGAGCCTCCCACGTTGAGGATGCGTTGACGATGCGTTGACGAAAACGGAAAAGACCCACGGAGGCGGCAGAATGGATTATTTCGTCAGCCTTCGTTTATTGATTTTTTTTTATTTTTTTCTGGACGCACCCCCGTTGCTGAAGCTTGGCCCAATTCCTGTATTGTTTCTCCTCAGATGCTACAGTCGAAAGGTTCCGAACCACGAGTATTTTCAGTGATAATATCTGAATACTCCCTTTTGTTCCCACCCCCGAAGAAACACATGTCGACGCATACATATATGGAATCCCTGTCTCGAACCGTCCCCTGCCTCTATAGGTGTAGGTGTATGTCTTTAGGTATCGTACATGTTGCGCTAATACTCAGTTACTAGATGCTACTACAGTCAAACTCCTTTTTAACGAAAATACCACTACAGCAATTTTTTTTTTTTTTTGCGGTCCCGCTGGTCCTATAGGTCCAATAATGGACATCCTTTTTAACGAAAATACCTTTACTGCGATTTTTTTTTTGCTGTCCCCTGAGTTTCGTTGTAAAGGAGTTTGACTGTATATTCACATGTGTTGCTGCAAGATGCCGCACTAGTTCATCGAATGCGCCTCGACGTGGCCTTCACGGCACAGTGGCGTTACCGCTTGAGACAAGTTACCCTCTCCCCACTGGAGCCACTGCGGTGCTGTTGAAGATCTCGAACACATTCTTCTCCATTGCCCACACTATACCACCCTTCCCACTCCGTACTCTCCGCCTCCCTCGACGAGCTAGACTCCCGCCCCCCTCTCTCTCACAATCAATCAATCAATCAATCAATCAATCAATCAATCTATCTCTCACAAAATTGCTTGGTCCCTGGCCAAGATCCAGCCCACCAATGCTCTGCCCTCAAAGCTCTCTTCACCTTTCTGGGTACCATATGGGACTTGGATGCTTTATTGTGAAGGGGTTCGTTATTTCATTCCCCGCATCACCACCAGCAATGGGGTAGAGTATCGCCCCCTGGCGATGGAACTCCCCATCCATCATCTCGCAATAAAGTTGTTGGTTGTTTTGCTGTTGCTATCTGCTACTCCTATATACACTGAACCCTCGTTATTATGACCATGGTCGTTCCCGAAAATTTTGGTCATAATGCGGAATTGTCATATTAACGGGGCAGGATTTGCAGAGGTTTCACTGCATTGTTCCTCAGGAGTATGGTCGTAAAGCGCGTATGTCGGATTATCGGAGGTCATATTAACGAAGGGTTCGCTGTAATATGACTTGTGAAAGTCAATGCATTCAACTCTTCCCTGTCGTTTCCTCCTTAGATCGTTATGCTTTGCCATCCTTGCTGGCCAACCACACACCGTCCCGATGGCTCGGTTCACCGAGAAATTGTTCATAAGTGGAGGTTTGGAACGAGCAAGTGTCTTGTCCCAGAGGGCAGCGTTCATAAAGCGGGGGATTCGTAAATCCGAGGGTTCAGAAATGGAAAGTTGATAATATTCTCCTCTTCCTCTTAACAGCAATTTACATTGACTATTTTACTGAAGACCGGCCAGCGCGTAATGCCTGACTGCATCAGTTTAAAATGGAACTCAGCTTTTGTAAGACTGGGGTTAGGCCACAACGTCTGCAATTACGGTAGAAAGTTTTGCTCCTCGATTGGCGTCAAAGTTGAAATGCGGCTCCCTATAACATCTTAAGGAAATGCATGTACCGTCACAAAGTAGTAGAACTATACTTATGGAGATAGACTCCATTACACAGGCAGAAGCTCTGTCTTACCTACCGGATACCAATGCTCCCAAGGAGAGCTTTTTTTTTGTACATGCCATACCATACGAACAATCCTGAAAATCCGGAATAGTCGCTACGGACGGCAGTACAGTACACACGTAGTGTGCTTACTAGAACTCAGTGTGCCGCTCACCTTCATGTTGGACGAGAGAGGTTAGCCAGTGTCGAGAGCACTCCACAAAAGCCTCTACTCTCACTGTCCGGAAGATAGCCATACCCCACCAGTAGTTTCCTCAGAAATCGAGCTCGAGGTAGGATTATGTCCATAGATTTATGGGTACTATATGCATTTGTAGCCGAGTTGTATTTTTTTTTTCAGCCGAGAGGAGGTGTTGCATAAATCCAGGTAGGGTATACAGTGAACCCTCGTTAATATGACCCCCGATAATCTGGCATACGCGCTTTACGACCATACTCCTGGGGAACAATGCAGTGAAACCTCTGCAAAAGCCCCCCGTTTATATGACAATTCCGCATTATGACCAAAATTTTCGGAAACGACCATGGTCATAATAATGAGGGTTCACTGTACTCCCACCCAGGAAGGCCTTGACTCGCACCATTTGGGCCACCGAAAGCTAACCGACACAAGCGAATCCAAATCGTTAGTTTTTATTTCTGCAGTCAACACTGACAACCGCTTCCATTCTGTGCGCGCTGCTGGCGACGGCCCCCTCCGTCGTAGTAAAAGAGTAAAAGAGGAACATGGAACCGCAAAAACAAAAGAAAAAAGAAAAAAAAAGTTCTGCAGTTTCAGGCATGGAGCTGAATGAGCAGGGATTGAGGTACTTTTATGTATTGTGAATCTACCTATGGAGGTTGTCGTCGTATTGCCCACTGTAGGACAACACGCTTCAAAAATAGTACTGCCCTCGCTCTTAAAGCAGTACTCCGCAACAAAATCACCACAAAGATTGTGACATAACAGTGACCCTTGGGGTGTCAGGAACATACATAACGAAATATCGCGTTCCCAAAGTGCGCAGATTTTATTCCAACGAATTATTACGAAGTGAGCTCTTCGCCTCTGTGAAGCAAGAGGGCGCTGAAAGCAACACTGCTGACGTCATCCGGCATGGAAGAATGCAAGCTTCGTGGCAGACGACAATGCTGGGTGACGTCACAGTATCTTCCTCCGGGCGAACCGCTGTGCGCTTTGCATGTTGGTTTCGGTTTGGTATTTTCATCATTTACGAATTAATTACTCGCACAAAATGAATGCGAATGTTGTATTTTTTATCGAGGGAGCGGTCCGTGTTCGGTGTGATGCTCACTTGATTTTTTTCTTTTTTTTTTTTTCGAATCCTTGCGAAGTCTCCCTTTAAAACGAAGAGCAGGCAGGCAGTCCCACGTCGGAACTGCCGATGCCAAACATCCCTCAGGGGTTGTGTGTTGGCATCGAAGCGGAAGACCAGCTGCACGACTGGTTCCCTCTAACGTTTCACACGGACTAGACTAGGACTCCGTTGATGCCAACTCTAGAGCAATATGATCTCTAGATTAATATGTGTGCTGGACGTCAGCATGCAACGATCGAAGACGCACGGAAAGTTGCGTACGTGACAACGGCACAATCTAGTACATGGCCACGTAAAAGTGAAGCACATACGTACCTCTATCATCTTCAAAGAGGACCGAAGACGTCTGTCATCGCCTTGCGAAGTGTGCAGCTCTACGAAGGCGAAAGAAAAAAGCCTTCCTGGAAACAGTACCGTAAGCGATACTGCCCCGACGACTGTTTTATATATATAGGCCGCATGTTCAGAGACACGGCCCAACCAGGGGCGAACCCCGTTGTCAAGGGGCCCCTATTCCAAATATGAAGGATCATCTCACTTTCGTATTGCCAATTGTAGGATGGGACTTGCCCACATCACGCTAAAGGTTAGTACACCACCTGTGTATTGGCATCGAGGCGGAAGACCAGTCACAAGGACTGGCTCCCATATAACTATCTCAACAAGCTAGGACTAAAACTAGAACTAGTGCAATGCCAACTCCTGCTTGTGAAATCACGTCACGTTAAGGATTGCTGTTCGTGCTTGTCGTCGCCATGCAACAGACCAAGACTGCGGAGAGTTGCGTACGGGATAACGGCACGAAAGAAAGTAACGCTACATACCACCACCATAGCACTTAGTGACTCAGAGTTTGAAGCACAACAGTTGAATCGGAAATGGCTAGCTGACATCGTCGTTTTGTTAACTTATAGTATTGACGGTGCGCAGGGAAGGGTCCATGCACGTGCTACGTCAGAGAAGGGCAGATCACGTGCTGGAATATAAAACGTATATAGGCGAGAGGTAGTTATGGTGCGAATTTCCCGTGGCTGCGACTCATACGTCCATGTTTTGGTACAGTGTTTTACGAACTTAGACAACAGAATGAAATGATGACGAAATGTATGCGTGCGGGCGGGCAAGTCTAGGATATGTCTATAGGATGTGTCCAAGGTTGAATCCGGCTCTTTCCCGAACTGCCTCGGTTAATTTCTTGGCTGATCCGTATCGTTCCGACGTGTGCAGCTGTCTGCTGCGTCTACTCGAAGCTTTCTTTGTATGTGCGAACGTCCCTGCGAACGCTGAAAGTTATATATATACGCATAACGGTCTCTGTATATAGGTGAGCGCTTGTTGACGATTCTCCACTCGTCGTGCGGAAATGAAAGCCGGGAAGAGCGCAGTTGATTGTTCACTTTGGCACGGACCGAGCTTGTTGTGATATTGGATCCTTGGGAAGGGGCCCCATATAATCCCCATCGGGGGGGAAAATGCGCATATAGATGGACCACTAAACGGGACGGCTAAAGGGACGCTGCCGGACCGATGCCAGCTGATTGTTCTTCACCTGAGTGAATTCTCCGAGTGACACGATGCCTTGTCTGTGTGATTACGGCGAGCACTGGAAGCGAAAAGGAGACGTCAGTTTCACTTAAAATGCATCGTTTTTATTTAACGAAATAAGACATATACACTGAACTCTCGTTATTATGACCATGGTCGTTCCCAAAAATTTTGGTCATAATGCGGAAATGTCATATTAACGGGTAGGGATTTGCAGAGGCTCCACTGCATTGTTTCCCAGGAGTATGGTCGTAAAGCGCGTATGTCAGATTATCGGGGGTCATATTAACGAGGGTTCACTGTAGATCTTCCCTCTGAGCAGGGGTCGAAACCGGAACTGAGCCGTAACCGAAAACCACACACACACAAAAAAAAAAACGTTTTTTACCGAACCGAACCTTAAACATTTTTTCTCTCCCCTTGAACGAACCGGAACTGAACGGAAAAAATACGATGCGGTAACCGGTTCGCCTGACGGTAAAAACGCCACTCGACTGCCGCGCACCAGCTCCTTGCGTCGCTATCGGAATCTTGCCGAATTCATAGAGCGGACAAATTGATAAACCAAGAAGTGGTGAGTCCATGCACCTTCTATAGCCTCACCTCCAAAAGGTTCGCGACATTCTTGTACATTTTTTGTGACTCGAGGTGTAAAAAAAAAAAATGTGCTGCACGATTGCTACGCTTTGCGCGTAGCTGCCGCGGCTTTCTTTCTTTCTTTCTTTCTTTCTTTCGGCGTCGCAGTGTGAAGGCGACGTAAATTTTAATAGTTCACGGTGCCATCCACAAGCAACACGAGCAACTGGCAACTACGGGAAACAGGTTGGCGTGTAGTATGGCCCAGAGAATGGAGGAAGCTCTGCTGTACGCCATTTCTCAGCGCTTTTCGGTGCAGTAAAGGATGATCTGCTGTGCACTGCGTGGTTCTTCTTTGTGCCTATGAAGATGAGATGGTGCCTATGTGTGATGTGCTGATGAAGTTTATGCCTATGAGGTGTAGAGGCGGGGGTTTAAGAGGAAGGAACGAGGAGCAAGGGCCATCGCCGGAACCTGATGTTACGTACCTCTCACATGTGGTACACTGATTAGCACCGCACACGTAAGCCGGTTCGGGTCGATTAATATCGGTTCAAACCGTTATTTTGGTTGCGCTGAACCCGAACCGAACCGGAACTTGAACATTCCCAACGTATTCCCAACCTATTCCCATCGTACGCCGCAAAGACGAAGCAAGGGACGAAGCAAGGGACGAAGTCTACTTGGATCTCGCCAGCCCTGGGCAGTTAGACTGAACTAAACCGTATTATAAATACAAATGAACACACACACACACAAATGGACGTACATGTAATGGGTCCGTTGTTACATGTTTTTGTATAAGAAAAGTATATACGTGCAGTACAAGGTTTGCGATTGTTCAGCGACTTACGAAAGTGGGGTATCTGCTAAGCCTCCACGGGGAAACGTAGTGGTTTTCTGCAGCGCATGAAATAATTCTTTTTTTTTTTTTTTGTAACACAGCAAATTGTTAGACTGTGTTGACGCAAGAAACATGTAGAAACACTAGAGATTCTATCCGCAACACGTGTATTGCAGATACAGGAACTACGTCAGAGAGTTTAAAAAGCAAACTTTCGTGTTTTGTATAACACATTCTTCTAGTGACTGACACCCATTCAGACAACCCGTTATTGGAGAGTCCATTCAATCCCGCGCCACATACACGTTTTTGGTCCTAACTGGGTATTCCGGCATTTTTATCGATGCAGATTTATCCAAAATAAAAAAATAAAATATGAGCCGTCGATAAAAAATAAAACTCCCATGTCTTACACAGTCTCAGAAGCAACTGCAGCTTTTGCGATCCAGTGTTTCGATACGTATTTGGTTCGTAAGTACGATTCGAAATCTGCAAGTTGAAACCCCACCATTTGGGAGGACAAAAAGCAGCATGCTCAACATGGTCGCGTCACGGCGTCATCGGTCGGTAAAGTTTCTTCGCTACACCTACGTCGTATACGCTTTCGGAAGCTCCTACGGGTAATAACACGAAATATCCGCATATTTATTTATACATCCGCGATGGTACCCATGGTAACGGTGCGCGGCCGTGCTCATTATAACCGTGAGGAGGACACGTCCTACGGCTATATAGGGAGGACGAGTCGAATGTCCACCTTAACTATATGACAGCGCGTTGTGTACGCTATTCTAGCTTTCGGATATTGAACGAAGCATGTGTCCTCTCTGAAGGACGGACACAGCTCCGCCATGCGCTCCAAGCAGACTTGTACGTATCTTGAGTACGTACTCAAAATACAGTATTTTAAATACTTATTCCGGTATTTTGGTACTCTACTCAATACTTTTTTGCGACAAGCATTTTTAATTTATTTAAAATACTTTTTTCGGTATTTGCTACTCAGTACTCAAAATACTTTCCTTCCTCGTCAAGCCATATCCAGCACGCTTCCCGCCGTGCCGAGATTTTCAGCTCACTGGAATTTAACCCCCTTTTTCTTCTTTTTCTTTTTTTCGGGATTTCGCGAATCTGTCATTTATCCTCTTGTACAATAGGCTGGTCCCAAGCCTGGCCTTGCTTCTCAATAGCCAGCTTCATCAGAAAACCGTTCCCATTCATATTGCCAGGTGAATCACCAGGGGATTAGGTACAAGATAATCCCGGCATTTATATCCTTGGTCATCAAAGCAATAAACACGTGCCAGAGGTTGAAAGACCCGAACCGACATACAGGAGGGATTACGAAGTTTTGGGTCAGAACATATCAACAAAGTTTACTTGGGTTCACCAAAGTTCACCAAACGTTACTTGACACCAAGACGTTGCAAATGAAAGATATGCATGGCTGAAGAAGTTTATTCCTTTCATTTGTAAGGCCACGTTCAGAATACGCGTTTCACTTACTGCTAATACTAAAGTACTTTAAGTAGTATCTTAAATACTTCTGAGAGTATTTAGTACTCTACTCAAATTACTTTCAGTTTTGAGTATTTTGTACTCTATTTTAAATACTTTTTCCGTAGAGTATTTAGTACCTTATTTTAAATACTTTTGCGCAGTATTTTGTACAAGTCTGGCTCCAAGTCCTGATCGATGTAGTATCTTCACCCTCGTGGGTGTCCGCCCCGTTCGTCGCCCACAAACAGATAAAAGTTTCTGTTCCACTTGCGCCTTCGATACGATGTGTTTCCTCGAGGCTGCCATCCCCCTTATACTTGGATCATAGTTTAGGACTTCCTGCGGCGGAGTGTAGCGCATCGCAGATTGAGGACGTCATATGTTGTTGTTTCTGTTGGAGAATCAAAAATAACAAAGACGGTTAAGAGGCATCCACTATTTAGTATATACATTAAAAAACGAGACTTTCGTGCAGTAGGCTGGATGCTCTTAACCGTCTTTGTTATTTTTGATTCTGCATCGCCGGAAACTTGTACATTGTTTTTCTTCACGCTCTACGATTTCTGTTGGAGAGCAGATTGAAAGGGATAAGTCGAGACCGTTTTTAGGAAAACGTCCTTCTCCCTTTAAAAAGAAAAAAAAAAAAAAAAAAAACACGATATTTTACAGCCCCTTCCCTCTCATTTGTATTCGTGCTTTTGAAAGTTTCGTGAAAGTTTTACTGCGAATAGAACTGGTGGACAAGATACTTCGTCTATGAAGGATGGGCCAGTGACAGAATGGAGTATCACGCTAGAAATTTCGAGAGGCTGTGCCAGTTTGCGAAGAATTTTGGTAGAAGATATGCAGGCGTCGTTTCCTTCTTCTTCTTTTTTTTTTTTTTTTTTTGTACTTCCTTACGGACAGTTACTGGCGCTGGTAGATGCGTCTCCGCGTGCGCGTTTTCTCGAACACGGGTCCCTCCTTTCCGGAATAGGACGTTCTCTCCCGTTTCATCAGCCTCAGGGCCTTTCCTCCTCGTGGTATTCAGCTGGGCGGCGAAAGGGCAGGCCGTTATCATAGTGCGTGCACACACACACACACCGTCTTCAGGCAGACCTCTTCGGACCTCGCCTATTGTTGCCACACGAAGAGCGAGAAAAGAAAAGAAAAAAAAGAGAGAGAGAGAGAAAGACCCGTCCATAATGGCTGGCCGACGAAATTACAGCCTCCTCCTCGACAGGCGAAATTACATTGTATTTACCTCGACGGGGGATCCCCCCTCACTTTTTATGGATCCCCTCTTTCTTTCTTTTTTTTATTCCGTTTTCTTCCGTTTATGGAGCAGCTCATCCCTCGACGCTGCATGCAGCTATTTACTTCGAACGGTGCCTCTTCTTAGGCCGGTTATTTTGGCCCGCTTTAGTTCGGGTTTCTGCGAGTTTTCAATGCGGGTCTAGGGCCGGTCGTACGCATTGTGCCAGTGCCTGGGAACCGAGACTGAATGGCGCCGAACGCTCGGTTTCCTTCGGCGCTACCCGCATCAGTCTTTGTTACGGTGCTGGTTTACGGCTCAGAAGGGACTTTCTTCGGAAGGCTAACAGTTCTGTGCCGGTTAGTGCGTACCGGGCCGGTTCACCTGGTTTCAGAGACAGGGTACATATGGGTGCAGATGGGGTTAAGGGTGCTTTATGCGACAGTGGCAGTTAGTAGCGGGAGAATGTTGGCCATTGGGCTATACGCCTAGTGATGGCTGTGATGTGAACAGTGTGATTAATTAAAGGGTGCCGAAAATAAGCGCTTGGATGGCTTGGTGGCCAGTTTAACTGAGCCCTTTTATCAAAAGAAAGCGTTCGGGGTCTGAACCTGGGCCCCTATCTTGGAACTTCCACACTGTGATCGTTATCGTTATATTTAAAGTTCGCGCGCTCGAAAGCCGCTTTCGTGGCGAATCACGGGCCGAAGCCAGCTCGCGTGGCTCGGTGTTTAGCGTGCTGGCCATATCACGTCGAGACTGGGAGGTACCCGGTTTCTGTGCAGGCTGATTTTTTTTTTGTCCTGGGTTTTTCCCTGTCTGGGGTTTTTCCTGGGTTTTCCTCAGACGCTTTCAGACATATGTCGGCACGGTTCCCTTATAAGGCGGCCCACGACGCACATTCCCTCAGGACGTTACTCGTGACGTTGCCCACCTCTGTGAGGCCGACAACGGCGAACCCTTTCACTGCCACAACAATTTCCGTGTATTCACACGAGCGACATCCTCACGGAATATTCTAGTGGAAGAAAAAGCGAAAACACTGTTCACGGAGCCGAAGTTCCGCTCCGTGTTACGTTGAGCATTCACACGGTACGGAACATCGGGAGTGGCGTACTGCACATTTAGCAGACGACACTTAGCAGACGACACCGTCAGCGTGTTTTCCTGTCGTCTGCTACGGAATATCTTGTGGCTGTGTAGCAGGATATTCCCCGCGGTTAGCAGTGTACGTGAAGATACGACGTTGAGCGCTCGCGTTCACGTGACAGCACACAGTTTAGCGTGCGTGATGGGATAACGACAAGTTGAAGATCGGGCTCCTGAACCTCTCTATTCGTGTGCTCGTGCCAGAACACACCAACCTCCTCCGTCAACTACCTTATTTGCAATTTATTTTCTCGCAGTCTCGAATATCTGTATCTTCCCCATTAGTGTATAGCTAGCCTCCTCTATTATATGTGTCCAACCAATAACCTGAGTTGTTTCTGAAAAAAATGACGTTAGCGCGTCAACCAGCTCATCTTAGAAGAACTCCACGCTCAGCGAAGTATGTAAGCGTGACCATATACCTTCAGCAGCTACCGCTGTCGATCCGTCGGCCCCTATAACCGTGTGGCTGTATATAGCATTAGGCGTTGCTCACTCGCTGAGATCCGCTGACTCAACCACGTTCGATGCCCCCAGCAGCGTACTCTCTAGGGGTAAACTTCGGAATTTCCCGCGCCTGCTGGTAACCCTCCCGGTGCAAGGGGACCTGAGATCGCGACCCATTTGGATTTACAGGATGAAGGGGGCTTGATGGAGGGCCCATATGGCACGCCGAGCGGCGCTCCCACTGGCATAGCGAAAACAGCCGAGCGGGGTTGAGCTTTCTCGGAAAATTTATTCAATTTTGACGAATTTTTGGCTTATGCCGCATTGCACCACCCTTTTCGAGGCCCAATCTTCTTGGTGGTAAAGCGAGAAAATGTAAATGTTTCCACTAAAGCGTCTTACTTACGATTAACTAGGATTTATTCGATGAATGATTTGATTTGGTTTGTTGTAGAATAGCATGGCATTACAGTAGATATTTCTTCCCAGACCCTAGGTGGAACGGTATGGGAGCACAGTTCATGGACTTGCCTTCACTTTCGTGGTACCATTCGCCTTCTGAGGGATATTTGGGGTTTGGCTTTTTGGGGATAAACTCGATTTTTCCTTGAATTCCAATCACATATATCACGTGCGCTATTTGATAGTAGTAATTCGTACGCGTGTGTCTGATGTAAATATTATATGAGTGCAATAATGAACTACGCGAAGCACATTTAATGTTACAAGATGGGGTGCTTGCCACTAGAAATCGTGCATGTTCGCATAATTAATGCATGATTGACACCAATATATGCACTTTTACTGCGGTCGGCTCGCTGGACAGAAAGAAAAAAACAAATAGCCCGGATAACACCCGAATAAATTAGCAGCACCCGATTTCACCCTGAAGGATTTAAAATATCACCAGAAGCCCCCCGCCCCGAAATTTGGGTAACTCATTTACTTCGAAATTTTGTCGCAGTTTTCACGCGCGCATGCGCGAGGGACGCAGCAGAATTGGAACGAGCCCAGGCACGAAATTTTAAAGACTCCCTCCTTCCATCACTGCTTTCGGTCTCCTCCCCTGCTGTCTTGGGTTCCGCGTCGTCACGTAACTTTCTTTTCGGAGGCCCCTCGAGGTAGCGGGCCCCTATAGACATCTGTTTCCTCCTGCCCAGTGCCAGTGGTGGCTATACGCCTCTAGTGTGTGTTACGTTGTGGGTTCAGCACCAACGGTACAACTTGGGAGTCGTGCACGACAGTCATGAACTGCAGCGGAACCACGCTTCGTGGAAAGTCCATTGTGAATGCCAGTCAGAAATGAAAACGAAAACAAATAAATACTCGACCACTCGCTGCACCGGCCGGCCCGCCGCGGCCATGCTTAGAAATTTTCTCACCTATCGTATTCGTCCCGCCTGAGCACTACAGTACATGGAATGGATGTGCGTGTAATGTGGAGCCTGTAGCGGCGGCACTCTCTATTCCCACGTAAACACGTCCATCCATTCACCCATCTATCTATCCATCCATCCACCCATTTATCTCAAGGCCTGCTTTCCTCTTCCATCGGAATTTGGTGGCAGAATAGTGTGGAACCGCTGCTGCACTTCGCCACTTCGCTTTCATTTTCGTTGGGTAGATTTTCGAGACGTTTCCTGCAGTGTTCGTCAGGGGGCGCTAAAAAGAATCGAGCAGCTTCCAATCTGTCTACAAGAACTCCTGCGTAATTTTCGGTACACCGTTTGTTACGACGGTACTTCAATGCTCTTAGTGGGTTGTCCTTTGGCCCGCTATTTTTGTATAATCTAGGGCGCTTCAGTCCATGTTTGGAGGGAAAATGTGCTTTTCCGTGCGCGAGCGATCGTCGCAGACGACAGTCGTGCACCGGCGCGGTGAGATGATAGCTGTATATCCGCACGCAGACGACAGACAGGTCTGGCGTCCAAGGTGGGGGGTGATAGAATTTACTCTTCCGCGATTTACCTTCGAAACGTCGTAATAGCAGCGGTATGAAAACAACGTAAATTGCAGAGGTTGAGCGAACAAACGCAACTCACCAACGCCAAAGCAATAATGATCTGAAGGACGCGGTAGTTGACGAAAAGTCAGCAAGTGCCACCCACAACCTGTCTGATTGCCGGTCAGGTGTGCTACCGTTAGACTAGGACGCCAGGGTGAATGTGTGTCCGTGTCTTCATGAACGAGACCTGGGCATGTTGACGAGAGCGTGACGTCGGCGCAGTGTAATTGGTAGTACACCTGACCGGCAATAACACAGGTGTGGGTTTGAGTCCTTTCCTTCGACATTCGCTGACTTTTAGTCAACTGCAGTCTTTCAGCCATGAAAATAGTTTACGTTTATAACGAGTTTTTATTTGTTACAACTTCATTCTGACGAATTGACATTTCGGGACGACATTGATCTCCCATGGATACGTATAAATTTCTCAAGCCGTCGACCGCTACTTACGTACTTGTATATGCACCTGCATTCGTTGTTACCTACGTACCTGGTAGTAATGTATGTCGGCTACAGTGAAAGTTGTCTTATCTAAGTTTAATTAACTACTGTAGTTGAAAGAAACAATGTATATCACATTCCACGAGTTTGTAATGCGAACTAAACGAGCTATCTAAAACGAACAGCGCTGTCGTCTGCTACGTTTTCTCCGTGCTTATACTATGACGGAACATGTGGCGGAGCGTAGAAAATTTTAGCGTGGATCACTTTCTGTTTTATCGTTACGTTATGCCAGCTGACAAATTGCAATGACGAAATTGTAATGAAACTGCAAGGAGCGCACTATAACAGCGCAAGGTTTAAGTGGGCTACTGCCCACTGTTATTTTCCCTTTGAGGGTGTCGTCTGCTTGTCCACTTGATACCGTGAAACATCGTGAAGCAGACGCAGGATAAAATTGAGGCTTTCGTCAGGAATAGGCCACCGAAATGTATCGAGCGAGATTCTGATTTTTCTATGTTTTCTGCTTAAGTATATAGTACTTGTCTGCACAACTTTCTACAAATTAAGGTAAATCGCTAACGCTATTACACAGTGAAGCTTTAAGGTGAGCTGGACGCCGTCTTAACATTCATAACTAGGGCTCCAGGTTTTCGGAGTTTGCTTTTTTGCATATGTGAGTCTGTTTTTCGGAGTTTATTATTTTGCGAAAAGTCGAAGTTTCCCAGCGTGCGTGCGTGCGTGGGTGTGAGTTAATACCCGAAATTCGGAGAAAAACTGCAGCTGTGAAGCGACATACTCACAAAGGGACCGAGGAGCTGTCTCGCTAAAACGCTTACTGTTATGCCGGAGAACTTGCAGACAGCGACATATACGTATCATTCACATAGTGGCAAGGCAGCTTTCGCTTGCGCCGCATCTTAACTGTCATCGTTGCAACAACTAGCTGCCCTTTCACGAAGAAAATCATCTGTGCTCCCTTGTCCACATTGGGAGGAAGCATGAAACTCTAGACGCTGGACGTTATGCCGAGATGACCACGAAATCGAAGTGCCATCATATCGAGTATAGAGTTCATATCCAGTGACTCAAATGTCGAGGTGCCTCTGTGCAAGGATGGAGTTAACAAAAATTACACAGATGTTTCCCGTATTGTTAAGCGAAAGACGGCTGCACGGTTGATTTGGGCCGGCGGAATATGAGTCAATTTTGGCGCAAAACGAAATGGACATCGTCAACCAGTTATCAGAGCAAGGATTTTCTTGCTGAGCTCTCGGCCACAGGAACCCGCGAAAGCGGATAAATCGGATAAATCCGAGAACCTGGAAACTGTATATGTTGTGTACTAAACGTCAGAAGACGAGATTGGCTTTGTTACATTTTTATATCTATATGATGACAGTGGCAACGGGCAGCTTGTGGACAGCGTATATATATATATACATATATGAAAAGTAAAGTAAAATAATATGAAATATATGAAAAGTAAAATAAGACGTGGACGACAGATTACAGGAAAGTTAACAAAAAACTAATTTATTTAATGGGTAATTTAACACACAGATTATAAAAGAACTGTCGACGTTTCGACAGTGCCACTGTGTGTTAAATTACCCATTAAATAAATTAGTTTTTGTTAACTTTCCTGTAACCTGTAGTCCACGTCTTATTATTTTACTTTTTATTCAACTTCGTAGCCGTCTGATATATTTACCTCTTTGAACAAATATATATAAATATATATATATATATATTCTCATTTGAAATTTGCATAACTTGCACAAACCGATTTCAGTAGAATGCTCAGTGCACGTTGCCGAACGTGGCGTTTTGCTACAACACTACTTTGAAAGCACTTAAAAGTAGTTTAACCACATAGTGTCGAAGAGTGACACTTGAATTATACTACAAAAGGAGTTGCGAGTAAATGAAACACGTGTTTTTCGGTTCCATTTTGAGCCCCATAAAATACCACATGCCTTCCCTCCAACTGGCCTCCCTTATCGGCGTTGGCCATCTTCCGCATGTTTCGAATGTTTGCCTGGATGGCATCCACGAGGTGTTAGGGCCGGCCCGTAATAGGACTCGGCCTTTAATTTTGCTTTGGACGCCGATCGATCGTGACGCTGCCGTGGGGACTTTGGGGAAATCCGCGGGCCTGCGCATGCGCACCATCGATTTGCCGGCCGCAGTTCGTGGTGGTGGCATTTTTGTTTTCCCCATTTTTCTTTTGGACGCTGTTTTTTTAGAGGAGGATGGAGGATAATGAACGGGAAAAAAGGTGGGCGGAAATTTGAAGGGGGATTCGCGACGTGCTTGTGCACTGGTTGCCGGGGCAACGCGATTTGGCATCTTCGGTGCGGTCTCCTGATTGGTCCGAATGCTGAGGCGTGCCGCTCCCTCGTTTTTATCACGTTTCAGTTGGGAGGCCCGACCATTTGCTGCGAGTGCCTCGCTGCTGATACTTGCTTCGAAGGAGCCCCATTTTTCTTTCATTATCGTCCGACCGTTGCATCGTGATGGTTATCCTTTCTGGACGCTGCTTCAGTCAGTGAGGCGATGCAGTGAGACAGAAGCTTCTTCGTGTCTAGCTTTTTAAATAGATATATCGTACCGGATGTCCCCGTGTCTAGCCCCGAAGAATGTTGACTTCCTAGTTCAATTCACTCGCCTCCTCGAACGGCTAGTTCGGCTCTTTTACTGCATTGACTAAATTAATTCTATTGGCCGAAATGAGGTTTAGGAATGGGATGAGACGAAGCATATCCAACAACAGTCGAGCTTCTTTTGGTTTTAGCTTTCGTGATTATATATCAGTGTTTATGTGTTCAGAGGCACATGTGTTTGAACATACAGCGAAGAATATTTCGTATTTGCAGCCTTCAAGCAAGTTGTTTCGGTTTCTGAACGGAATCTTTCTGTAGTGCAGTGTGGTGTGAGCATTTTTTTTTTTTTTTTCCTGCCGTGTTCCACGGGAAAGCCCCCCCTACTTCGTCGTCCTCTCAATCTTGCTAAACGTCAGTGGTATGCCACAAATGGCGCTCCTTGCTGTTTTCTGTTTGCGTTTTGTTTTATTCATGTTTTGCGTAATTACTTGGCATTTGTCCGTAAAATGGGCGACCCATTACGGTAACGGGGCAACCACAATTTTGCAGGGTATCGACGTTTGCCAATGATGAGAATAATGAGCGGGGTTCCACTCTTAGATGCGCGGAAATATCGAAGCATGAACTGCATGGAACCTATATAAGTCAAGTCCCCCGAAATTGGAATGTGATGCACAACTGGAAACGTACTTTAAGTAGACTCTACGATGCTAGGAAATTTCCACACGTTCCCGGCAGGGCTGTTTTGTTACACACAGAGTTAGGAGCAGCAGTATATGGGTCCAAAAAGTCAGAGGCAAATACTGATATAAACCTTTGTTCACAAACTCCTCGCACAGTCTAGACATTAAAAAAAAAACAAAAAAAAAAAAAACACCGACTTGTTCGCAAAAGTGCGTCATGTATACTCGTAAAATTGGGTGCAAGAATCAGTACTTGGAGCAGAACTCGAGTATAGTACCCGTTTCCAAACGCTCATCCTTCGAACGTGTCGTGCAGAGGTTCCACCTGACGTCCAGTACATTCACCTTTCCACAAATTGCAGCGCAGCTTGGACTGTGCAAAAGACGGCTGCTGTCCATTCTGGCGTAGCTGCTTTCGAACACCTGTTCTGTGCGTCATTTCCGCCGGATGCGACACTGGCGTCGCATGAACCACATACGGTTAGAGTACTGCAGTTTCAAATCTGCACCGCGTACCTTTGCAGCCAATCAACTAGAAAATTTTACCTGGGGTCGGGGGTTGTGGAAGAGAAAGGGTTGATATGCACGAGCGCTCCCAGTGTTGTCATTCGTGGTCTAGTTATTTATAGACACTTGTAGCAGCAGTGGTACCGTGCAAGTGTGTACCATGCTGTAGTTCATCTGGTATTACGAGTGCGTAGCGATCGCTTCCTAACCGTCTCTTTTTACATTTTGCAAAAAAAAGAAAGGAAAGATTTGCACGCGGCATGTACACAGGGTATTCTTTTTAATCATTTACAGATTTTTTATTTATTTTTCTTCATTTATTTTTTTCACAATAGAGCTGTGAGAGCAGCGCTGATACCATTTTTTGCAGGCGGGTTATGCGGCCAGGCGGACATCCGGACGACTACTTACCTAAAATTAATGAGTTAACTTATTAATTAGATGTTTTGTGGAAAATGCGGTACAGCCGAATTGGACTCAGTCGTTATTTAAATCTATCTTCCATATATAAAAGTCCCGAAACGAGCACGTATGTACCTTGAGATATAAACAGTCAAAATGTTGCTACGCAAATGAGCCGAAACCAGAACTACGGGCTTCTTGAGCGCAAAAGCGACACGACCTCCGCCGTCGGCGGTCTATCTGACCAATAAATCGGCGCCTGCTCCAATCAGTTCCATCGCGACAAAGCACGTGACCCTCCAACGTGAATGCGCGTCGCCCTTTATGCGCGCGAGAAGTGCGTAGTTCTGGTTTCGGCTCATTTGTGTATAGGAAAATTTGGGTGACTTATATCTCGAAGTACGTGCTCGTCTCAGGATATTTATACAAAAGACGGGTTTAAATAATGGCTGGCTCCAGTTCTGATGTCTCGCATTTTCCCGAAAACATTTTCCCGAAATAAGTTAATTTAAATGAAGTTTAGGCAGGTCTGGTAGTTTCGCGCAATTTCCGACAGGATGCCCTCCTGGCCCATAACCCGCCTGCAAAAATGGTATCAATGCTGCTGACGCAGATTTATATATATATATATATATATATATATATATATATATATATATATATATCTTGAGAAGTTGGAGTTGGATCGGACGGCTACGTAATTATAGTTGAAATAAATGGGAGACAGAAGACGAAAGTAGGGGAAGTAACAAAAAAAAAAAAAAGGTTTATTAAAACTTAAAAATCATAAAAGTTAGGGAGGATGTCTACGTTACGGCGGAAGCTCCGCCTTCTTCGGGACAAAAAAGCTAAAAAAAAAAGCTCTTTTGTCCCGAAGAAGGCGGAGCTTCCGCCGTAACGTAGACATCCTCCCTAACTTTTATGATTTTTAAGTTTTAATAAACCCTTTTTTTTTGTTACTTCCCCTACTTTCGTCTTCTGTCTCCCATTTATTTCAACTATATATATATATATATATAATTTTTTAAATTTCGTGTTAGCGCCGCGAAGCAACTGTGGCTATGAGCGGCGTACAGATATGGACAGATGGAGAGAGGGCAGCAGGAAGGAGTGGGGGACAGGGGGGTTAGTGTGCGTCCTGGGCCGACTTCAGGGGGAACTGTGCCGACATTCGTCTGGAAAGTCTTCGGAAAACCCAGGGAAAACCTGAGACAGCACAGCCGGTGACAGGATTCGAACCCGTGTCACCTCCCAGTCTCGGCGTGGAAAGCGATCATCTTAACCACTATGCCACGGGAGCTGGTATTTTTATTTTTAATCAGTAAAAATTTAAAAAGAAATACTCCGTATAATAACTTGTACCGTGCCATCAAGCTGTGGTCGTCTTCGGCCGGGTTCGAACCCGCAACCGCCGAGGGATGAAAAAGCAACCTCGCCGCTGTTACTGACGATATACCGGCACTTTCTGGCACCCGGCCGGAGGCGACCGCTCGACTGCGTTCGGTAAACAATGAATCGTTTGAAATCGTTTCGGCGGACTCGTATGGATTATTATAGGCGAGAAGTGCAATCTACAGCAGACGAAACGTGTGCAGGCGCCTCCGACGGAGCCGTAGAAGGTATAGGAGTCGGAGGAAGGCGATCGGCGCAACCGCTCAATCAAGGTCAAGGCGGCAAAGAAAGTGGCTGCACATGCAGCTGGCCGTCGTTTTCTGGCCTGTCAGTCGCCAAATTGTGCCTTCATCGACGGGTGCTGTCATTCACAGGCCCCGGGGAAAATTCCAGCCACTTTTCTAATTAGGGAGCCGTGCGGAAAAAGAAAAAAAAAAGGAGAAAAACGCTCCATGCACAAATCAATGCATTCTGTAGGCAGCAGTGTTCAACCCCCCGTGCCTGGTTCGCCGCCATAAAGCAAGCCGTGCTTCGCAAAGCGCACAAATAATTTCATTGAATTGATTTAAATTCGAACGTAAATTCTTACTGCTTTGTGCGGGGAGAAGAGGGGAGAGTTGGTGTGAGGGGCATGAGATAGAATATACATACTACTATGATTCGAAAATTCGGAAAGGTCAGTCAACCCCTGAAAAAGGAGGAGTTGGTGGGGGTTACACTCTCTCCTCCTTGTCTGGAACCACCCGTGTGTGTCGTATACATTAGTACACATCGAAAACAGCTTCACGCCACTTCCAGCAGCTCGAAACAGTTGGGAGGGCAAGAATTCCTTCCGACTCTGTCCCATTCCATCCGTGTTTCGTGTACTTCTTTCTGTTTTCGTTCGCTAGCGGGACCCTATAACGATACGATGTCCTTGGGCCGACCAGCGGCCGTCCCATCGATTGGTCCCGGCCGGATATGGCCGCCGTTCCAAGTGCTCGGCAATTTTTGGGACCACTGGCCCTGCAGCTTGAGCACGGCAACTTCGGAAGGGAAGGTGGGGGGGGGGGGGGGGGCAGATGTGCAGCGTATAGAAGCTGCCGGAGATCCGCGCAGCCCTAAGCCTCTTGGCGGCAGGATAGCCCGCATAATCGGATTGCGTCTCCTCGCCCAAAACAAATTCGAGGAGGCTGGGTGCAGTACCTTTTTCCCCCTTCTTATATGTTTGCTTATTGTGTAAGTCTGAAAAGACTAGAGGGCGGTAAAATGGGAAGAGCTTGAAAATAAAAATAAAAAGAGGGGGGGAATCCAATTTTGAAGGACCACTGCGGCACCACAGTCATCTTGGGTGCGGTACTTAGGTGAACTTTGAGTATCTTTGCAAATTCATTTGGACAGTGATTTCTATGGTTTAGGAATTTTTACGTAAAAATCAATCAAACAATCAATAACAATCCTTATAAGTAGGGTTCTTCGTTTTGGGGTTAAGCCCGATTTTTCGCGATAATTCGCCCCCGAACAAATTTTCGAGTTTTCGGGTAAAACCCGATATCTACCCGAAATCCTTTGCGGTCCTTCGACTCGTCGTTCTCGGTATAAACCGTCGGAAAAGTGAATCATAATATCAACAAAGAGAGCTATTTGTGACAAACTATTTGTCCTCCGTTAATGATTCCCTCCTGCAGGAGTCAAAGACGAGATTTTTTTGTGAAGCTCGGGCAAGTGTTTGAATACCGCGGTCATTCACTATCCCAGTTCCGAGCGGAAATATAAAGATTATTGTTTGTCGTCCCAGTGTCACAGCAGTGGCTCGTTTTATATGCATTTTCGTTTCACCCGAAAATTCCCCGGTAACATATCAAACAGAGATCATAGCGCCCGATTTCTCCCCTAATTCTCGCGTGTAAATAGCACCCGATTTTTTCCTCCCGAAAAAACCCGAAAACGAAGAACCCTACTTATAAGTAGGGAGTGACTTTTTCGGGTTAAATGCCTTTCTCAGATTCGGGGGGTAAAAATCGGGCGCTATTTTTAAATCTGTAATTCGGGGAGAAATCGGGTTATAATTGTGCCTTCGGGTGTTATCGGGTAATTTTTTGTTTCTCCTCTTGTCTACTGAGTCATTTCCTTTTTTTTTCCTTTTTTGGTGACCTACCAGCGCTAATACCCGAAGGCATAGACAGTGCTGACACACATGGGTATATTTCTGGTGACCCATTGATGGTGGACCTAAGTGACCCATTCTTTCATGTGCTACACGTGGCGACCTTTGTCCGTCTCCAGTGGATCGAAGCGTCACTTGAGGATTTCATAGTGACTGGAATTCGGGGAGAAATCGGGTGTAACCCGAATATGTCGGAGGTCAGTTCGGGAGGGGGGGGGAATAACGGGGCAGAATCGGGTTTAACCCGAAAAAGTCACTCCCTACTTATAAGTAGGGCCTGACTTTTTCGGGTTTTATTTTTGGCCAAATTCGGGGGGTAAATATTGGGTGATATTTTTCATTTGAAAATTCGGGTGTATTCGGGTTAAATCTCGTTACGGCATATTCTGTCGTCAGGAATTCGGGTGTATTCGGGTGATTTTTTTTATTCAATAAAAATTTGTCTTAACATGGAACTAATGTTTAGCAATGTTATCAAACTTTATTTTAATGCACACTTATGAGTGTGCCACGCGACCCGGACGTTTTCGGGTAGATTCGGGTTAAACCCGAATTTTACAGATTTCGTTCGGGGGGGGGGGGGGGTAAATATCGGGCGGATACGGGTTTAACCCGAAAAAGTCACTCCCTACTTATAAGCAGGAATATTGTAAAACAACTATGCACGCCAACGCGTGCACCCCGTGCTCGAGTTGTTACTCCATTGAGGAGACGTACCGTCGTCGTTTTAGACTGATGTCGAGAGATCTTCGGAGCATTTACTTCAAAGCTTCAGCGCGGCAGCGTCGTGTTCGAAGAGAGCGCGTTCCACTTTCGCGGTTTGGCCTCCGTTTCCCTTCTGTGTCAACATTTGTCTGCTTTCCGTCTGCCTTGAATGCGTTTGTGCGTTCGTCACCTCTGAAGCCAGGTTATGCGCGGGTTATCTATAAAGCGCTCTAGTGTAGCAGAGTCCTGCTCGGAAGCGATGGAATGTCTTGGGGCCCCTCAACCCGTCTCCTCTGTCCAGGGACTCGCTAAGGAAACTCAGGCTTCTGTACTGCGTCCTTTTATCAACAGACTATATACAGTCAACCCTCGATTTATGAACCTTCGGTTTATGAATTCCCTCGTTTTATGAACAGGAGCACGAGGAACCAAACTCTTGACATGCATTTTCCCCTCGTTTTATGAACCTCGATATCCGAATAATGAATGGAATTTCTGGGAACCAACTAGGAGTTGCCCAGCGTTTTTGCCCTCAATTTATGAACGGATGGTTCCGAGGTCAACAGAAATGTTCAAATGGATTATTCCGTGGTCTTATGAATGATGCCGGAACGGACGAATCTTTTTCCAGGTATTGCAACCTTGATTTTTAACCCCTCGAAATTCGAACAACAAACGGGTTTTCTGGGGACGCATTTGGGACGACCAAGTGTATAGCAGAAGGCCTGGTCGAAAACAACATTACACAATATATTGCATTATAAACACAATCCCAACTCACAAATACTGTTTCCTCAGCCGATAGTACTGACTTAACGGAATTTTCGATTTATAAATCCCTCGATTTATGAACGATTTTTCCGGGAACCGAGGGTGTTCATAAATCGAGGGTTGACTGTATACAGTGTGTCCCAGCTAACTGCGAACATATTTTGTAAATATATATATATATATATATATATATATATATATATATGTTTACAATTTGATTCCGCACTCCCAGCCGAGGACAGCTGTTTCGCTCTACTTGAGGCTCGTCGCGGTGAAGCGCCAAAAGCACGCTCTTTCACTCCCTTATCCACCAATGAATTACGTCCTTTTGCGCTTCGCCGCGACCAGCCGCGACAGAAATATGTAAACCGAAACCAACGAATTACTGCAACAAATGACCCGCTTTGGTGGCAGATTTTTCTCTAAAAGGTATCCACTGAAGGTCCCAAAAGGGGTAGTACCCATTTGAATGGCGATAGCGCCCTGCTTTAGAAGTTACGTTTTTTCACGAAACTCATTTGAATTTTTTATTTAAATAATGAGCGCCCCCCACTCACTCACACGGTACGCAGCGTGTAGGTGGTATCGGACAGATACTTGTAAGAAAAAAGAAAGTTCTTCGATTGGTGCACCCGTTCACGATTATTTAGCCCGGGGATTTAACTGAAACACCCTGTATATATATATTTTAAACGTGTTCGCCTTTAGCTGGGACACACTATATATGGGTCCGCAGTCTGTTATTTCATTTTATTTTTGTACTCACCAACAGCAGCTGCCTACACGGTGCACATCAAATACAAGAAACACATAACTAAAGCACTAACAAAAATAACGTTAAAACTTATTAATAGGGAACCTTTGAAATAATACACATAAAAGAAGCAGGGTGAGAAAATGAGTCTTCATCTACATCGCGGCAACTCAAGTTACTCCATAGACATTGCATGCGGACAATGGTAGTATAAGAGTACATGTATAAAAAACGTAATTATATCTGCATCGTCTGTAAGGAACATGAAAGCTAACGGCGGATAACAGGGACGGTGCATCAAGGATTCCTATCTATAACGTTACAAAAGAACGTCCTGTCCCGAAGATACCACTCGAAGCTTTGATAGAAGATGATTATATTCGTAATACCATGTCCTGTTTGGAAAAGTCTCCTCTGTACGTTTTCAAGGTAATCAGAGTGAGACTGTGAGTCTTGGAAATATTGTTCCACACGACAGAGGCAAACCCTACTACGAACAAGACTATAGAAGAGACATATCAGTGCATGATAACGGGAAAAGCCACGAGAGATACGACTAATAAAGCCTGGTGTCCAGACTTGTACGTATTTGGAGTATTGTATTTAAAATACCGTATTTTAAATACAATTTGCGGTATTTTGGTACTCTACTCAATACTTTTTGTTTTGTGTATTTGTACTCTATTTAAAATACATTTTAGTGGTATTTTATACTCAATACTCTAATTACATATTTTGGGTCTCCCTCTCAAACTTGCTGTGTCTCGTCTTTACATTATCTTGCTTGTTCAGTGGAAATTTCCTGAGTCCCTCGAACTTGACCTGGACATTGGCCCTTCTTGGAAGTCTGCATTTAGAGATCCTGCCCCGTGTGTCTTAATCCTCTGCCAGTGAGGGTCCTATTATGTGTACCCTGACGCAGTGACGCCGAATTCTGACCTCGCCGCGCGGGGACCTGCTAGAATTTTGCTTTGTTCTGGGTCACATATACTTATTGGAGTTATGTGGTATCTCTTTGTCATCTTTAATTTTCATGTATTTATACTCTATCTTAATTACATTCTAACGTTAGTATTTATTATCTTATCTTAAATACATTTTTGAGTATCTTGTACATGTCTGCTGGTGTCGTATACGAACCATATTCATACGAAACATGGTGATCAAACTTTAAGGCGGAAGACCTGTGACCTGACGTCGCCTGACCCTGACTATACCCCAGCAACTTGATTACTATCCACCAAGGAACTATTTACTAAGGAATAGCAAGCCGACCTTACTGGCTGACTTTCCCTGCCGAAATAAGTAGATCCCCTCCCCGACGAAACGCAAACCGTTTGTCCACCTATGACACGCTGTACACACATTGCAGCACGTTGGCACGTTACTGTCACGCTTATGCATCTTTCCCCCCTTTCCACATGTTTCGTACTCTCCGATACACTGACAACGCGAGGTACACGTCACGTATGATGTTCCACTAATCAGAGCTTTGCTTCCCGTGTGGCAGTTTTTTTTCGAGGAAGTGGGATTTGAGGCCGTGCCTGCCCGCGTGAGGTCGGTTGACGTCACGTGCACAACAGATTGGAGGCCGGCCGCTGTGTCGAGTCCCATACATGCCAGCGGCGGATCGATGCTATACGAGGAGCTCTACTATTCCTTCCTCGCGCATGTGTACGGACTCGGTCATCACTAACGTGGTGCTTTACCCGCGTTGAAAGAGAACTTTAATATTTACGTTGATGGCCATTCTGCCGTGTGGGATCTTTCGTTGGGTTGGTTTCAATATTCATGTTCGTCCGCATCCGTGTGCCGGAATGTGTTTGCAGCTTTCCTGTCGCAACATTTTTGCGAAGCGTAATAGCGTGGGTGAATATAGTAGTGCTTTCATCCGAGTTCATTTCTGTGGGTTAAGGCCAGCCGCTCGTTGGCGGTAGTCAAGGTCGTGATGTTGATATGCAAGGCTTCTGTGGACATCTTTGCTGGGCAGCTTTGTAAATCAGCATTTATAGCGCAGGTGTGTCCACGCTAAGTGTGAACATATAACACTTTTTTCCAAGATGAAATCAATTGCAATATAGCATATGCTAAAGGGTACTCCCTAGGAGGGCATTAGCAAAGTCCAAAGGCAGTGTCTCAATTAACTTTCATTAATTAACTTTTTAATGATAAAAGCTACAAAGTTGTCCCAATGAGAACATCTGTTCCTTTCGGTCACCTGATATCGTAGCCGTTTCCAGAACAAAAATCCGTTCGATAGATCGCCCGCAAAAAATTCGTGAAGGAACGCCTTTTTTTTTCTTTATTTTGTTCATTGCGCTTCGTAGAAGACGCGTCTTTCCTTCACCCCCAATGTGAGAGGAAGAAAGAGCACACTATCGCCTCTCGCGTCCTGGAAAAAGATTAAAAGGAAACAGAAAATGCAACCCAAGATAAGGCCAGTTCCGATAGAGTCACCCGATACATTTGTTTTTGTTTTGTTTCCGCAAGTTAAAGCTCATCTTCGACGCATGAGGCGGCCCTGTACTCCTTTCCCCTCTCACGTTGGGGATGAAGGAAATACGCGTCTGCGAAGATGCGCAATGAACAAAATAAAGAAAAAAATGGCGTTCCTTCAGTAATTTTTTGCGGGCGATCTATCGAACGGATTTTTGTTCTGAAAACGGTTACGATATCAGGTGACCGAAAGGAACAGATGTTCTCATTGGGACAACTTTGTCGCTTTTATAATTAACAAGTCAATTAATGAAAGTTAATTAAGACATTGCCTTTGGACTTTGCTAATGCCCTCCTAGGGAGTGCCCTTCAGCATATGCTATATTGCAATTGATTTCATCTTAAAAAAAGTGTTATATATATATTTTTTTAAAATATGTTCACAGTTAGCGTGGACACCCTGTATATCTCCCACCCTGCGGTGTTGACGGAGCTGTTTAAATGAAATTTATAAATCTTGTTCGCGGTAGGTTCCGCTAATTTTCGCTTAATTTTGCAGGGTTGGAAAAATAACAAATCTGTAACTTAGCCTCCACTACAATACCCATATGCTCTATGACACCCTATCAAACGGCTCAGTGCCCGCAAGTATCCGTGGCACTTAACTTATAGCTGCCACAGCGTATCGTAAACATTCCTAAAAATGAAGAAGTACATCTTTGTGAAGCGGTTCTACGAACAGCAACCACTGTATTACAACTTTACAACTGTATTACAACTTTACAACTTTACTATTGGTTCTACGATACTGTTAAACTCCACCTCAATAATGTAATTTTAAAGAGTGTCTTGGTGTTTATAAAAGCTGACACGCCACAAAGGGAATTTGTAATGGAAAGCACGGTGGAACATGCATTACTGGTAGTATAATTCTGTACCGTTTTAATAATTTATCTCCTGCCGTGTCAGGAATGCGTCTTACACTGCATTGTTCTTGTGCACTTCTTGCGATGTGCATCAGTCACTTTCACTCATGTAGCGGCGCATATTTTTCTCGTCTTGCCGCACAGTTGCGTGTTCTGCAGTTCATCCAAGCAAAGCATGTGGAACGCACGCATGTATCGCAAGTACATAGCATTGTATAGTCGTCATGCGTCAGCTTTGTGGGGCTCTGCATCCACTTTGGTTAAGGCAGCGTTGTATGACGATATCTCCTTTTTCTTCTGCAGATCATCCCGGAGGCCCGCTTTCGCCGCTCTACTTCCCCAATCTCAGACCGCCAGAGGACTCCAGGCAGAAAGTAAGTAGTTTACACGCTGTTATGTCCGTCCAACACCACCCAGATTAGACAAAGCCTGCTCTCGCCCCTGCCCGGTGTTATACAGCTAGAAGTCTATAGTCGGTCACGTTCATAGCGGACGATCGTATTTGCGAATCAGTGCTGCGCAGTAGGTGTAATCGTCTGCCAACAGTGATTGTTGCTTTGTAGCAGACGATAGCGATACTATACACAAAGACGTCGAAACACGCAAAAAAAAAAAAAAAGAGAGTATGACATTATTTGCAGACTTATGTACTTGTACTATACAGTTGCATCATTACTTGATGCCACAGGTTTGAAATTCCACGTTAATGCCCTGTCTGCAAATTGGCAGTGCGGTGCATTGCCGTAGCAGACGACACCCGGGCTCTCGTGTGATGACCTCGGGAGAGGAAGAGAGGGTTTGAGGGGCCATTCTGTATTAAAGCGGGATACTTTCGTAAATGCTCTGTCCGATATTGAGTGCCCCTTTAATTAGACAGTGTCGCAGATGACATCACGAATGCGTCGTTGAACCGCGCTTCAGGCTTCAGCCACGTTTTTTTGTGGTGTCGTACGCCAATTCGCTACACGTTCGTCCGCATGTGCTAATCTTCATTGGGACTGCTGGTTCTGCTGTCTTCGATGTAACCTGTAATTAATATTTACAACGGCCTCTCAAATTTAGGAAATTTGTAGAAGTATTGCGCACTATGTCTGTGCGAGTCTCGGTTTTTATTTCGTCTCGCTTCTGTCCTCAAGGCCGCTGGACTTTTGAGAAACGAGCGAGTTGTCTGTGGCTGGTTCCATTACGAGGCCAGTCTTGATGATAATTTTCAGGAGCACCGAGAAATCCCTCTGGAACCGGGTCGCCAAAGGCCCTGCGCGCATGCAGTGTACAGCTGTAATATACGCGCACTGACTAAAAATAGGCGAATTGTGTGTTAGTGAGCCTCGGTTTGCTGTTGTGAATGAGCCCAAATATCCCACAGCTGCTTCCTTTTTCGTGGACGCCACATACTAGAAGGTAACCGGTGTGTTGAATCTGACCCATGTAAATAACCCCTTTTGAGGTAGGCTGCTGGTCACGATATGTCAATAGGTGAACATGAAAGAACTGATGTTCTGAGGCTGGAACAACATAGAAGGGACAAATACATTTAATCTTTCATTGTCAATAGGTTTTTCCTTTCACAAACTTTAGTACATGATGAGGCTGGACTTAAACATGGACTGAAGGGTCGTGTCCGCGAGAAATCCAGAATTCTAAAGTTAATGTGATATCAACTTGGAGGTGCCTTCCAAGAAGAAAACACCAAAAAAGTTTTGCAAAATTCGTTCGCGTTTTTTTTTCTTAAAACACCAAAAACATCGAATTCGAAACCAACTGCCAGCGTCCGTTTGAAACGGCCCTTCCCTGCTTCGCCTCTTCGTGTGACGTAATTGGTATTGCCTGCGAGATTCCCAATCAGCTGATGGCGTCGCCCGGATGGTTGCGATTCGATACCAACGAAAGCGTGAACGCAGATGTTTCTATAGAGACTGTTCGGCAGCAGACTGAGAGTTCCGCATTTTGTGGCGGACAGCCTGACTTCGTAACCGACTCCCGTGACGTCGGTCCGCACACTGTTGCCCGAATTCAACCGGGAGCGCGCAGCCGACTGCAAAATTCGACTAAATTCATTTTCTAATGTTTGCGACAGTTTCAAAATGAAATATTCCGGTTACATGTGTTTCAGGCACCCACTATTCCGATAGCACCTTCGTTTCAACTGCATGCGTTCACCGGACACCACCTTTAAAGGAACTATCGCATCCGGGAACGTATGTACGAGAGCGACACGGTAATGTTCGTCACCGCTTCACAGTCAACTTGGCAAGTTTTTCTTCCGAAAACAGCTTATACAGGGTGTTTGCTCCAACGTGACCAGAAATTGTATTTAAAGCGAGCGCTACTTTTCAGCTACTTGAGTAAGAAACAGGTGCTACTAGTGAAGCAGTACCTGTTTCTTACTCAAGTAGCAGAAAAGTACCACTTGCTTTTCTTTTATCGCTCGCTTTTAAATATAATTTCTTGGACACGTTAGAGCAAACACACTGTATATTAAATAAACGAGTTTTAAAAACTCTCACTCCCTCTGCAGCTAACACCATGATGACGTAAGCCAGGTATAGGAATGGGGGCGCAGCGCAGGCGATTGTCTCCGAGGTCAACCTGCTTGGTGTTCGCGTCGCAATACTCTAGGTGAAAGTCCTCGGTAAATACGCCGACTTTCGCTTACCAGTGTGAGTTCTGACGTGACCATGTTGCGTGGAACACTGTGTTACGCTCCTGGCTGTACGAACACGCTCGACGCTAACCAGAAACAACGTTCCGCAAGCCGATCACAGAGTTGACGCAGTCCCCTAGTCCCTAGTATTCGGGCTCGCCTGCCTGCCTGCCTCTGGTCAGTCGGTCGCCAAGGCTACCAAGGTCCCTCCAGCCCCGCTCCCTGATTGGTCTCGTTCGCGCCAAAGGGCGCTCTCTGATTGGCCTTGTCAAGGTGACGTTTCCAGAGAGGGAATCCCGGAATACTCTCAATATGCGTCGTCTGCTCTTGCCATGTGTTACATCAAACTGCACAGGAACAACGGCACCAATTCGCGTCGGATTTATTTTCGGCGTTATTATCGGTGATGAACGCGGAGTAAAACGGCACTACAGTTTCGGAACCGATCGAGACGGATGCGATAGTTCCTTTTAGTTAGTCTTTGTTAAAGTCACCATATTCCCAGGCAGCACACGACATCTGGCCGATATCGGCAGCAAGTTGGGCATGTCGACCCAACATATCCCCGGCATTGCCAACTTGTGACCGATGTACGACAGAAGTTGGCAATGTCGGCTCGTTGTTGATGGAAAAACGCGACATCTAGCCGACACTGCCAACTTGCGACCGATATCACGCTGAAGTTGGCAATGTCGGCTCGGTGTTCACCGAAACAAACAAGCGACATGTAGCCGACAATGCGAACTTGCGACCGATATCAGTTTGAAGTTGGCAATGTCGGCTTGATGTTGACCGACACCAGCGAGATGACGTCCTCGGTGGAACATCTGGGGAGTGACTCCACAAGTAAAGTTTTTTTTAAATAGTTATTTATTTCGCCTTCACCCCGTGCAGTTGCTTGAATTTTACGTATACTGCCTAGCTCATACATCAGCTACGTTGTCTACAATGTAATATTTTCTCGGGTGTCTATTCGCATTTGTAGACATGAAGGTACAACTCGCTATCTTTCCAACTGGTTGCTGAACTTGCCCTTCCGGTCCGTCATTGTCATCAGCGCCGCAGTGAATGATTATTACCATGTTCCCACACCGAGGCAGCTTGATGAACAAAGCGTGCTCAAGCGAGGTTTCCTTTGGACACGGTTTTGATTATAGCCAATGGCCCGTTAGCAAACACGTTAAGTACTTCCATGGGCTAGATCGAGGAAAGATGCCAGCCACGTGGAAGTTGAAAGCGCTTCCGCTGTTTAACTCTTTGAAGCAAATCTTATGTTGAATTGACTGAGTTGTTTAATGATAATGATTGTTTAATTATGTCCTGTAGAACACAAAACTTCAGCCAGAAAAATATAAGTTATATTGGTTACAGTATACAGGGTGGTCAGTGGTGTTAACCACCGTGCATAAGGGGCTACAAAAAAAAAAAAAAAGCCTGTGGTAGAGCATAAGTTTTTTCTTTTTCCTTTTTCATGCACAAGGCAACACAGCAGGTGATGCCCATCCATGTAGAGCATGATGGACTTGCTTTTGCGCTGCAGTTAGCGGCTGATGTTTTGCAGCTGTGAGATGGACAACGGGGACAAAGACGTAGTCTCGCTCGTTTGTTTTCATTTGTTAAAATATTTCCTTATCAATCAACCTGTTCGCTGGAACTGTCGGAATCAGAGACCGATACGTCTGGTAAATTGTTTCAGGATGCAGACGTGCTGTCGGGCAGGCTATGTGGACTATATGTTGGATCCTATAATCACTGTTAGCGTCGTCCGAACAGCTTCCTGCGTCTCAGGGGGGGACGTCCTGAATTATATGGAGCCTCCATGTCTTCGAGCGCACTGGCGCACCTGCGAAAAGCATCAAATCCCGTTTCGCGTATTAGTGACCCGGTGACCGCTTCCTGCACGATGTTTCCTCCAGTTGACCACCAGTTTTTCTCAAAATTCAGCGTTGAGTCAGATAGCGTATTCAACGTTATGTAGACATGTGATGAAACAAATGAACGGCCTGTCAAGAGATTCTTACCTGGTTTTCCGTAAAAAGTCGATGACGAGCACAGGGGTGGCATCCAATGTATTCCTCCGTAGACGAAAGCGTGCTGGGCGAACGCAATGCATCCTGGACAGGTCCTGGTCGCACGTCACAGCAAACGTCAAGGCGCACGTGACCTTAAAGATGGCGGCGCCCGTGATGACGACTGCGCGTTAAGACTTACCGAGCCGATGCCACGTACTTAAAGGAGAAATGGGCTACCATGTTGCGGAAGAAGCACCGCATAGTTTACGCTAGCAAAATACGGCAATCTCTCGGTGTTATGACGGCGAAAATATGTCCGTAAGCGACAAAACGACATATAAACAAAGTCACATGACCTGAAAGTGACGTTTTCTATGACGTGCGACCAGGACAAGATGGCAGTTTTGCCAAAAGCACCCGCTTGAGGGTAGTTACAACAATGGCGGGTTTGTGTCACCCCTGTGATGACGAGAATGGAGCGCCCGCCATGATGCGCTTCTTCTTCGCAAAGCAGAGTAGAGAAGAGTTGTCACTCCCTGACTACTCTGGCTAATTTTCACCGCAGAGTTATGACGTCATTTCCGCTACTCTGTCTATTTTTCGCCGGCTGAAAGTAACTCGGAGTTGCCAGAGTTGAATAAGAAAACGCACCCAAAGATGTCGCGTGTTCCGGACCTTTTTTTTTTGCCATTTGAGTTTCGTAGCTGTCGAAGTGCGAGGCAAAACACCGTTCCATAACCGGGTTTCCGGACTACGACCGTAAATCTGATTTATGGTCGTGACCAGACACTTCCACCAAAACTGTTCAGTTTTTATTACGTTTAATGGATGACCAACATGATGATGATGATTAGGGTTGAGTCCTCCAGCTAAAGCTCAGCGCCCCCGGCTCTGATTAGTCTATTATGAGACTAATAGACGCCCCCGGCTCCTATTAGTCTATTCAGCCACGTGTCCCTATTTTATTACTTTAATTTATTTAGACATATTGCAAGCCCGTTGGAGAAGATACACCATTGCGCTGACGTGAAATGCATGAAATGGTGACGCATAATGAAAGCAAAATGACAAAATCAGATTATCTCTATCAGGTTCACTGCCTAGGTTAGCTTTAATTCGCCATTTGCTTCTAGCTTCAGTTTCTTCAATGTAGCTTCCTCCGACAGAGGGGGGTTCACTGCTTTGAAACCGTATTGGAAGCGTCACTTCTATAGCCACCAATATTAGTGGCTATTTTCATCACGTTCGTTGGCAGCTGGTACGTGCTGTGTCGTTTCTGAGCCGGACTACTCTACTAAGGTATACGCTGCAGAAATCTGGTGGTCCTTTCCAGGAGGGTTATTGACACTGTAAAGTCCCTGGTGATGCGGATCCGCGATTGAGTCCAGTTTCCTTCTGCGATATATCGATTATTGACTGATACCGCATGCACATGGTCCAGTTCCAGCGGATAAGAACGATCCCGATGCCTCGGGAACAAGGTCAGCTGTGTTGGACGTTTTAGCCTTGCTTTCAGCTGGGAAAGGCGTTTGCAAACGATGCTTCAATGCTACCAAATGGAGTCGCACGTGGCGAGGTGGAAGTCCACGATGTTGGAGATAAAAGCTGTGACATTGAACTTTATCCGCGAGCGAGAACAGTATTTTTCCCCCTCTTCTATGTTTAATTGCCTCATCCACGACAACGTTACATGCGAACAATTAATTGTTAATGAAAAAATGGCTAAGAAGCAAGCGAGGCAGTATGCAATTAATTGTTGTCAGGATCTCGCGACTTTCAGGCTCCGTTGATGCGGGATTACGGGTGGTGGCATATGTGGAAGCATGCATACACTCGACCTCATGAGAAGATTGGCAGATTACTGATCCCAAGGTTGCGGGTTCGAACCCCGCCGAAGTCGCGAACAACTTGATGACTAAAAGTGGGACTCTGCAACAAAATCACCACAACGATTGTGACATAGCAGTGACTCTTGCGGTGTCGGGAACATACATACGAAATATATCGCGTTCCCAAAATGCGCAGATTTTATTCGAGCGAATTATTACGAAGTGAGCGCTTCGCCTCTGTGAAGCAAGAGGGCGCTGAAAGCAACACTGCCGACGTCATCCTGCATAGAAGAATGTGCAGGCTTCGTAGCAGACGACAGTGCCGAGTGACGTCACAGTATCTTCCTCCGCGCGAACCGCTGTGCGCTTTGCATGTTGGTTTCGGTTTGGTATTGTCATCATTTACGAATTAATTACTCGCACAAAATGAATGCGAATGTTGCATTCGGTATCGAGGGAGCGGGTCCGTGCTCGGTATGATGCTCACCTAATTTTTTTTTCGAATCCTTCCGAAGTCTCCCGTTATAACTTCGCGGGAGTGTTAAATTTGAGGTGTCACGTACTAAGAGTTCAGCGCAGAACACTCAGGTAGGCAGAATTAATGCATTGTACAGTTGTTTCGTGATGTAAAAACCGGAATCATTACTATATTATGCGAGAATATCTTGCGCTATGTCAGTATTCCAACATCGTTTATGCTGTACTCCGAGACGGCGTGATAGCTACAGCCGCAGGGGTTTATCTCCGCCAGCGGATAATGTAACCTCACATGGAGAGTGGGGCATACAAGAAGGATTGCGGACGCCGGCCAGACTGGGAAGACTATTCGCATGTTTCGTTAGTCGCGTCAGTCAGTCAGTCAGTCAGTCAGTAAGTATGATCAGTGTACAAGCAACAGTTTAGGAGGCATCATGATCCTATACCTACAGCGTTTGCAGACGTCTTTGGATCAGCAAGCGGAGTTGACCTGTAGGTCACAAAGTGGCCTCCCTAACAGGAAACTGAGCAACCATATGCGGTAGTGCTACTTTAAAAAAATGTAAAAATTGTGACATTTTTCTGATTCTCACATTATGGTCCTGCAGCGCGGGTCAAAATACAAATGCTAACTCATCTCACGAACGTAGATCTTCCAGTACAGACCCCCCCCCCCCCCACGCATCATTTCAGTGCGTCATTTTTAGTTTAAAAAAAAAGGAAAAGAAAAACATGTAATGCGCCCGTTATCTTGCAGAGACCACGCTTTCGAAATTTAGGTGTTTTTCTTCGAGAGCTTGGAATTTTTTTTATACGCATTTAGCTCGTTTATTTTGCCGGCCCTGAATGGTACCGATATCGGAGTACTATAAACACTTTGCATCGTTCATCACAGCTTATCTGCTGGCAGCATTGCTGTGAATGCACTCCACATGAAACACTGCAAGTGGACACAATGCTGCGAAGAACCCGCGTGTGAAACTGCTCTGAACGGGTTAACGGCTGACCGATTATTATGAAATTAGCGACATCCCATCGAAACAACGAAAGAAGAAACATACAGCCTGTTGGTCAGGGTGAGAGAGGGCGACACCGAGAACTGGAAGCGGCCGATTGAAAAACGGAACTCCGCAGGACGCTCGAAGATTGTGCATTTTCGCGTCTCTTGGATAGAGACCTTAACACCTTTGCAATTGAGCCATCAACCTATTTTCACGAATTAAGGATATTCATTATGAAAGTTAATTAAAATTTCCGCTAATTACTGACACAGTTTTACCCTTCAGTAGGCCACATTTCGGAATAACCATAGGCAGCAACTTTTTCGAATAAGAATTTAGGAAACCTTTGGTCAGTTTCTCGTGACGCACCCAGTATAGTTTTCAGGTTTTTTTATTTTTATTGGTTGAGCGCAAAAACCATCCATGTCATTTCATGGAGAGGGCCCGTAGTTGAAACTTAATACAAGACTTCTATGTTGTGTGCAAATCGTTTCCTCCCTAGTAGATGCGCCTCGTAGAATTAGTCACGCTGAATTTCACATGTCGTTTTTCTATCTCTCTCTCTCTTTTATTTAGGCTACTAATCACGGAACTGTGATTGCAAGGACGAATAAACATGTCTTGTACACACAAGGAAATCGTTTTGGGAATTGCTCAGGCTTCTGAATTCTGTTACGAACGCATCAATATCATAGCCAAGCTTTCGGTCAGCTAGTTGAGTCGGACTTGCGACTCACTTGACTGGACTTGGACTCGTGCCTGTACCCAGACTACGAATGGGCGCCGTTGTAATTGAGATCCAACGAGTGCACACAAGCGCAGGTGGTCTTCTTTCTTAGTTTTTCACAGTTAATTGCTGGACATATGTTAATTTTTGTTAAACAAACCTGAACAACGACAGAAATCTATGGAGCTCCACTGAAAGTTAGAAATCACGTGGCCACTGCGTTACGTTGGGAGGAAGCTGAAAACCACCAATGACACTGGTTGCTACTGCACGTAAGGGAGAAAACGTGATGGTGTCATATCCAGCACGTTTCGTGTGACAACATCGCTTCATGTTGGGAAGAAAAGCGCACATTTCCATCCGTCTGTCCGCGAGCAGACGACAGTCTTGCGCCGCTGCGATTCGTTCGCAGACGACACGCGGCTGGCTGAGCAGAAGGTAACGCTTTTCTCCAGAACCGCCTCGTATTTTCGACGACATTGATTTTGCGCGGAACCTTCGACCGGGCCGTTTATCCACCACGTGGTAAGCATCATATTGTACCATTTCATCGCCAGTCAAACGTGTGTGCGTTTCCTTTTTCGTACTTCCGACTCGCCGTATATCCCCTTCGCTCTAATTCGACTCCGTCGACTGCTACATAACGCGTCACCTTTTCCTCCGTGAGTTTCACCTAAAGTTACGCTTTCCGCAGAACGACTGTGCGACGAGGAATTCTTGTCGAGACAATGGTGAGAGGCAGACAATGATTCGACCGGCCGGGAGACGTCCAACAGCTGAGGTGACTAGCGTTGTCCTTTTGCGTGGTTTGAAGGCGGTGTACGGTGACGTCACGGCCTCGTGGCCTCCATCTCTGGCGTAGCGTGGCCGCGCGAAAGTGAGTGACTGGGACAGCACGAGTGGGAAATCCAAGTGGAACAGGAAATACGGAAGCACATGTGGCTCAAGGGCTTCCCCTCGTCCTGGCTTTTTTTCCCTGTAGCTCCGCTGTTTATCGACGGTACTATCGTGGCTGGATATCGTCCAGCTTATCTGGATTTGAGGTTTACCTCCATGTTCGAAGCGAGGTCAGATTGTGGGCTTATAATCTTGCTCAGGGAGGTCTAAAATCTTATCTCCTCAAGATTGTTTCCACGTGGAGGGGTTAGTCGAGGTTAGTAACCAAACTCCAGGTTCGAACCCTCGCGAGGTGATGGGATTTCTTTTTGTTTCGGTAGCTTTCTGTCCTTGAGTTAAAATAAATTCGAGGGATATTTATGTGAACGTATGTCTGGCACACCGTACCTTTTTCTCATGTATAAAGGTCAGACAGAACCAAAGGGAAGTATTATGCAAAACTAAGATAGCTTGCTCTTCTTATCAGGCTCGACGAGAGTTACGCAACAATACGAATGACATTAATACTTAGGTGAGCGGATTGTAGGAAAATATGTAGATAAGTAAGGTGGAAGTGAAGTAGCATGACGTTGCATGACAAGCAGATCGCTAGGTAAACCTCCATCCAGAGGCAGAAAGACGTCTTCGGACAAGTCGAGAGAGAGGGAAAAAGTCTTTGACAATGGTCGTTTTCGTGCAGCGCAGTGTAGTGTGCCGGTGTGTATTCAGTGTTGAAATGAACGAAGGGCGAACGGAAGGACCAATGAGACGCCACGCGCGTTGCACCCAAGCGACCAGTGTAACATGCACACTCAAGCAAGTGTAAGCTTTTCTGCACTACAACGACCGGTGGAATTTGCCATAAGGAAGCTATAATTAAGAAATGTGTGCGGGTGCGGTCATATCCGCGGACCCGCGCGACATTCTCGTTTGCGGATAGAAATACCACGCTTTGAAATCCGCGCAGACAAGAAGCGGATAAAACCGCGTGTCTCTGTGGTGCCTGCGGACATCCGCCTTTTTATCCGCAAATAAGCATTAGTGTCTCTGCCGACGTCCTTTAGGGGGAGCCACAGTTGAGAGCACGCGGTGAATCCAAAATGGTGTCCAAGTGTGTCGTCGCTCGCATTACTGTGCCTTAAACTTCTACTATTTGCTTCCCTGAAGTCGGCCCAGGACGCATACTAACCCCTCCCCCCTGTCCCCCACTCCTTCCTGTTGTCCTCTCTCCATCTGTCCACATCTGTACGACACTCATAGCCACAGTTACTTCGCGGTGCTAACACGGAACTTAAAAAAAATACTATTTGCTTAGATGCTGCGCTTTTAACTGTTATACAACTGTCGATGACTTTAACTTTGTATGCTGAAAGTAAAAACGTTTGTTACGTAATATTTTCGTCGTGTAGATTTCTTATGACAAATGAACCGCGGTCATACCCTCAGTCAACCCTCGCTTTGTGAATGGTTTACGTCCCCGGAAAAATGGAAGGATGCGCAAATCGAACAGTGTTGGCTGTACCTGATATCTGATTGGATGTTATCTATTTCAACTAGTGCGGTTGCGGATCTCACATGCGCGGATATCGTGCGGGTGCGGTCAGTCTTATCCTCGTTTACCTCTCTAACCATAATTGTTTTTCACATCCTTCCAGAACGGTGATGCTGTCCTCTCTCTCGATAATTTTATCTCCACGATATTGCAATACTGCGCATGTGTTGTGCAGATAGTATACACTCTTAAAAATTAACTTCACCGCATAGCACGCTCCTAGCCAACCATCATCTCCAATGATATCGTCATCTGCCCTGATTTGTTGACAACGGGAGGCGTACACCTTTTTTTGTGACAATAATGAACGGCATAAGTGTCACAAAAAAGGCGTACGCCTCCCGTTTTTAACAAATCGGGGCAAATAACGATGTCATTCGAGGTGATGGTTGGCTAGGAGCGTGCTATGCGGTGAAGTTAATTTTTAAGAGTGTAGACGGGAACACATTGGGATGAAGGGGAGGGTAGATGTGGCGGAGACATTTTCATTGATGAAAGAATGAAAGTCACTGAAAAGGTTAGCCAGCTGTAGGGATCGAACCCACATCTTCTGGATTACTGGTCCAGGGCTCTACCAATTGAGCTCTACCAATTGAGCTAAGCTAACACGCCTCTCCAGCGACTTTCGGGGTGCGTCATCTGAAGAGACGACAAACCAGCCACTCACTCTCACTCACCCTCCTTTCACTCTTACATTTTGTGCTCACTCATACACACATTCATACGACGGAAATCGACGCAAGCGGCACCTGTTGAACAAGAGATAAACTGATGTTCTGAGGCTGGAACAACATAGAAGGGACAGATACAAACGAAGCCTCAAATTGCCTAAGAAATACCAACTCTACCAATTGAGCTCCAACGAGCTCCTACCAATTGAGCTCTACCAATTGAGCTAGCTCAATTGGTAGAGCTCAATTGGTAGAGCCCTGGACCGGTAATCCAGAAGATGTGGGTTCGATCCCTACAGCTGGCTAACCTTTTCAGTGACTTTCATTCTTTCATCGTTGATTTCTTAGGCAATTTGAGGCTTCGTTTGTATCTGTCCCTTCTACGTTGTTCCAGCCTCAGAACATCAGTTTCTCTCTTGTTCAACATTTTCATTTGTCCACGCGCGAAAAGTTATGCGTTGTTTACGTGCAGGGAATTCTTTCCCTCTTGTCTCCACCGTTTAGTGCGATGTCTCGGTGGCACGAACTCCGGAAGGTCTCCCTATTGGGGCCACTGCGAAGGACAGTGATCGAACTTGATGGAACAAAGTTGACGGTAATACTAACGCATCGCTCGACAAGGCCGCTTGCGGCGAAATTGACCTCATTCTATGAGCCGGAAACAGCTCTTCGCCGGTGGCACGCACCGCGTGCACATATTTTTATTCGTCTGAGGGAAAAAAAAAAAAACATTGCTTCAGTGACGCAATTCACTGCCGTGCAGTTTCTTAAAATGCGTGTGTAGTAATTGGAACTTCGTGTAGTCTCGATTCCTAGTCTTGGTTCCTGGTTCCGAACAATTGCCGCAGTGGGAAGGAATTGAACAGCGCCACCTCGCTTCTATGTAGAGTGTTTGTTGAACTAACGCGAGCAGCACCTCCGTCAGAAATGCATAATCGGTACGTACAGAGCAGCCAAGAGATGAAAGAATTGACGAACATAGCTAGGTTAGGAAGGGAGTTGCCTCAGGACAGAAGCCGCCGATATTTCGAACAGAGACTGTTCTTCTTCTGGGCAGTCTCTGTTCGACAGTCTCTGACAGCAGTCTTGACAGTTGACAACAGTCTCTGTTCGAAATATCGGCGGCTTCTGTCCTGAGGCAACTCCCTTCCTACATCTCTACCGGTTCGCTGGATTTCTACCCATCTACGATAGCTAAGTTAGGTTAGCTCTTCCGCTAATGCATGCTATGCTTTACCCCGCGTCGAGACCTTATAGTGGAAGCTCTGCTTTTGTTGGTATGCGCACGGACAAACACAAACGGACCAGATCTGACTCGGGGATAAGCCAATATCAGCATTTTTGTTCGTTGTATGCGCTTTCGGAATTCGACTATCAAGCTAACGCCTTCGCAGAAATAAAGATGGATAAATGTCACCCACCTCCCAGTCCTGCGTCGTCTTCGCGACCTCCTCCCCTTTTGGTCACGCTTTTCTCTGATCATTGTGCTCTCTCATTCGTCGAGAGTGAAGGCTGTGTGCGCTTTATGGGTGTAATGCTGACGTATGGTAATATGAAAAGTATGACATCATGAGCGGAGCCCATCCGTTTATCGAGAGCCGTTTTAGCGACTTCTTCTTAAGAGAGCCGCGTTTTAGAGAATAACGTTTTGGGGAAGATGGCGCCGCTTAACGTTTTAGCGAAAGTCGGTTCAGAGAATGACGCCCTTTAACGAAGTGACCCGATCTTCGCGATGGCTTCGGTTTTGTTTTTGTTTCTTTCCTCTGTTGACATATGCGAGAATGTACACCTCCTCCGGAAGCGTAATTTTGGACTCATGTTGTAGGTCCCTATGCCGTCTCAACGCAAAGGCCATAACGTACGATCCACTAAACTCTCTATTATGGACGGATAAAACTCGATAGCTAAAAAAAAAAAAATCTTTTCAGAACTCCGGGAAAACACGGAAGACTCTATGAGGCGCGTTTCACTCTGCACCTCTAGCTTGCTCTGTTGATTGTGGTTAATGATTTACTACGAGAGCGTAGTTTTGCCTCTGCGTCATCCCTGGAAGGGGCGAGATTAGGCACCTGCCTTCAATTTCCTGTATTGCTTGCAAATGAGCTCTTCGTCGGTTTTTATAGGCGAGCGAGAGCCCGAGCCGCAAGCGACTGAAGCTCTCCCTGGGAGCGGCGGCCGAAATCCCGGGAACCCCTTCGCCTGTCCCGCTCGCTCCCCCGGCTGCCTGGGGTGAGGCGTCTCCGGTCCTGCGCAGGCGCAGCTCGTCGCACCAGCAGAGGCGCATGGATCCTCCGCCGCACCATTCCGCTAGGTGCAGCAGCAACACTCCCAGGTGCCGTCGGAGGTAAGACCCGCATTACGAAATACATTGGGCCCTGCTTGTGTTGTATGCTTCGCATCATCCGTACCGACTGCCGAAGGAGATAGCCCTCTAAGTCGTCGTCCGGTCCACCGAATCGCGTCCCTTCTGTTTTCATAAGACCGCGACATTTTTTATGTCGTCTGCTGCTGCTCGAACGGATAAGACGGCACCATATCTACTGGTCGTGTGGCTGTGAGTGTCTTTGTATGATTTGTGTCCTTTATTCCCTTCAATGGAACAGTATTTTAACGAAGAAAATGCCTTAGATATTGTAGTATAGGATAGAAAAAGTCTGGCGCTCAATTCACTTCTCATTGCTGTGTGAAGGTGGGCGATTGACCTTCACATTGCAGGTTAACAATTACGAAATTATTGGCTGGTTCCCGAGCAGTAGTTTCTTGTGTTGTACAGTGTGTGAGTATTACACAAGCTGCTTGTTGTCATCCGCTTGTATGAATGGATTCCGCGTGCAGTATTTATGCAGAAAGTGATCTTGGCTTTGATCCAGCTCGCGAGCGCTAAGACCGCGGCGGAGCATTTTTCTTTTTTTTTTTTTCTGTTTTTTGCGGGTTCTGTGTTTTGGCTTGTGAATTCACCCGAACATACTCCCCGCGTCATAGCAAGTTCGTCAAATAAGTACGTGTTATTGTTCATTGTGAGAATTCTCAGCGTGTTAAATCAGTACAGCCCAGTGCCACCATGGGCAGCTATGGCTGCTGACCGTTATGTGAAATCTGAGTGCCATATATCTTCTCAGAAGACATTTTTTCGACTTTGTTTTCTCAAATTGTCGTACTCGTATGTGTTTTAATATGTAAACTTGTTCTCTTTTTGAACCTTATATTCTGTGCTGTAATAAACAAAAACTGGATATATACACACATAATTTTTCTTGTCTAACAACACATGGCTGTGATCAGTAACATTACTAACTTGAGTGACAAAATGTACTCTTTAGCAAGTATAGCACTGTCAAAACCTTAGTGGAGTGTATATTATGCTTCTGTTTTCATGCTTTCATCACTCATTCTTTAAATGTGATGCAAGTATGAGGAATATTTCCTGCACCTCCTGCCTTTTCCTTATACCATTACGATTTGGATTCAGTGCCAAAGAATGCGAGTGTCTTTCGATTCAGGTTGTGCAGATGATTGGGTCAACTATTCATCGTGTGAGACTGCACTGGTTCTGCTTTGCAACTTTTATGGCACCATGGGAAAACACATCCAAGGTGTTTGATGCAGCTCAGTGTTGAATTTCAACTAACCTCTTCGACACAAAGCTGTAGAAGGGCAGTCAAGACCGTAGTTGAAGAACACGAAAAGTGCTTTTGTTTTCGGGTTTAACCACTTTGAGAAATCACCAGAAACAGTAACACCTCTGGAGTGGAGTGAAGTGTAGCACTCATTAGTAGATGGTGATACTAGCTGAAGTAAATACCAGGGTGTCTATCAACTTGGAAAACCAGGAATTGACGGGGAATTTTTATGTGACTGGAAGAGTCATGGGGATTGTCAGAGAAGTTGGCAAAAAGCTGCTGAAGTTGGGGAAAATCGTAGACGAGTGCCATGACGGTACGCAGCAAATCGTGAGTGCCGATTGGTGTGGTAGCCGTTTGCGCACGTACCTGTTTTACCCGCACATACCCGCAGCATGGCCGAGTGGGTAAAAGTATCCGCTCGTTGGTGGTAGCCAAGGTCGCGCTGAAGACTCTGAGGTGGTCGGTCCAAATCCTACGGCTGGCTGTGCTGTCCGAGGTTTTCCCTGGTGGGTTTTCCGACAGACATCCCAGACGAGCGTCGGCACAGTGTCCCCTGAAGTCGGCCCAGGATGCGTAATGCCCCCTGTATTGCCACTCCTTTCTCCTGTCCTCTCTCCATCTGTCGAGTTTCTGTACGCTGCTCATAGCCACAGTTGCTCCGCGGCGCTAACACCGAATAAAAAAAGTTTGCCAGTATGACGAGCTCGGAAGCAGAAAAGTAGGGCAGCCCCATGCTCTGCACCTTCTTGCACTTCTTTCACTAATAAGTGACCTTTCACAAAAAAAAAAGGAAAAAGATAAGGGCTATATGAGGCACAGCACAAGGTCTGCCTGTATTGTTTGAATTCAATAAATGATCTGTATCAAAACAAAGGAGCAGACACCATGTGTCCTTTTGTTTTGGTCAGGGAATTTGCTTGAAATAGTGAAAACCTGGAAAACTCGGGGAGGGGGGGGGAGGAATTTGAAGGCTACGGTTTGATAGACACCCCGAATACAGGGTTAGCCAAGATAAAGTACAGGGTTTGTAATGAAGATGAAACAATACAATACTTTGTTACAATATTTATCTTTTTTTAACAATTTCCAAGCATAATATGCAGTTTTGTGCTACCACCTTTAGCAAATCAATCTTCCAGAGTTAAATGCAAAGCCCAGAACTTTTCATCTAAAAATAATAATAATATATATATATATAGATATATATATATATATATACGCTGAAAGAAATGTGTTCGGGCGACCGCGATATTAAATAGGTAGTTGAAAAAAATTAGAGGTAGACAATGAAGGTGTAGGAAGTAAGGAAAAAGGGGGAAGTTATTTACTTACAGGTGGAAAGCTATTGGGTTACGTCGACGTTGCAAAAATCACCTACCGCTCCACCTGCTGCTGGGTGTTGGCACTCTTTTGCCGTTTGGTGGAGTCTATGGTTTTGTTTGGAGACACTGGTTTTCTGAACGCTTTGTAATTTTAGTGATATTTTCTGGCGGCACAGTGCTTGTGTGTCATGCACTAGTTTTTGACTTTTCATTCCATTTTTGACTAGTGACATTTTTAACAATGTTTTGGCGCATTATAGCCTCCGTTGCTGCTGCGCCATTAAAATACTAATCATCATCATCATCACCGTCGACATTGCGGCGGAGGCTCCGCCTGCGTCAGGACTAAGGGGTGGCAATGGTTGCTTGGAGCTTTTGCAAGTGTCTAAAATGCACTTGACCTACCAACATCCGCCAGGTGGCAGCCCCCCCCCCCCCCCCTCCATTTCTGACATCATGTTAGACGCGTGCAAAAGCTCTAAGCAATCAGGAAGGGAAAGGACAACATATTTTAGGGAAGTTAGGTAGCTAGCTTATTGAATCGGGAGGCATTAAAAGTTAAATGGAAAAGGGTCGACGTTTCGACAGTGACATTGTCTGTGTGTAAGGGAAAAAATTAGCTGGAGCTCTTCCTTTTTTCCTTCTTTTTCCTTTTTACAGTTTTGTTCCTTACATACTTCTCTGGCTTTGCACTGGGCTTTCAGTGGTGAGTCGCGCACCCTGATGGGAGGAATCATGTGGCATCAGGCAACGTTTGAGCGGATGGCGTCAGAAGGTCACGTGTCACGTGATTCCTCCTGTCAGGGTGTGCTAACACACCACTGAAAGCCCAGTGCAAAGCCAGTCAAGTGTACAAGGGAAAAAATAGCAGAAGCTCTTTGGCTGCACGTATAGCATATGTTTGTAAGTCAAACGTCGCCATGCCAGTACTGGACAACTGTTTCAAACACATTTGTTTTGTTTTAAACATGTACACCATTGATTTGTGGTGAATTGAAATGTATCTCCGTGTGCTGACTAATACAGGTGTATTTTCCGCCCTTGCTGTGACAAATATACCAGCACTAGCCAGCACAGTTTGCCAAACTTGTGGTGGCAAATATCATTGGCACTGCCACACTTGTAGCAGCCAAATGCTTGCTTGTCTAAGTGGAGCGTGAAGAAACCCGTATACCGGGTGTTTCAGTTAAATCCCCGGGCTAAATAATTCGCGAACCAGTGCACCAATCGAATAACTTTCTTTTTTACAAGTATCTGTCCAATACCGCCTACAAGATGCGCACCGCCTGAATGAGCGGGAGGCGCTCATTATTTAAATAAAAATTCAAACGAGTTTCGTGAAAAAAGCTAACTTCTAAAGCAGGGTGCCGTCGGCATTAAAATGGGTGCTACCCCTTCTGGGACCTTCAGTGGATACCTTTTAGAGAAAAATCTGCAGCTGAAGCGGGTCATTTGTTGCAGTAATTAATTGGTTTCGGTTTACATATTTTTGTCGCGGCTGGTCGCGGTGAAGCGGAAAAGGATGCTCTTCCACTCCCATGACCACCAATGAATTACGTCCTTACACCAATGAATTACATCCTTTTGCAATTCGCTGCGACCAGCCGCGACAAAAATACGTAAACCGAAGCCAATTAATTACTGCAACAAATGACCCGCTTCGGTGGCAGATTTTTCTCTAAAAGGTGTCCACTGAAGGTCCCAAAAGGCGTCGTACCCATTTTAATGCCGACGGCGCCCTGCTTTAGAAGTTACGTTTTTTCACGAAACTCATTTGAATTTTTATTTAAATAATGAGCGCCTCCCGCTGATTCACGCGGTGCGCATCTTGTAGGCGGTATTGGACAGATACTTGTGAAAAAAGAAAGTTATTCGATTGGTGCACCGGTTCGCGAATTATTTAGCCCGGGGATTTAACTGAGACACCCGTATATAAACTGTTCCTGCGAGCTGAACAGCGTGTTGTTGTTATATTAAGTATGCCAGGTACGCTGTCATATCAAGAATGAGAGACCACCCATCCTTTTGGGAGCATGCTTTTAGTGTAAGCACAAATTTGTCACACTTCGCACCACTTTCAGTCCCAGCATGCGGCGGCCCCGGTACCGCGAGCCTCCGCCTTCGCAGGGAGGCTGGCGTCCTAGTCCACCTCCAGAATCCAGGGGAGGCTTTCCTGCAGCACGGGGAGGTCCCAGTCCGCCAGTGCGAATACCGTGGGAGCCCCCCGTAGGGCTCCTAACAGCGGCCAACCCCGCTGCGGCGCCCCCTCCGCCGTTCCAACAGGCCGCTGCAGCCGCTGCTTCAGGCTTTGTCTTTGACATTGCACAGGTGAGATGACTGCGTCCTCTCTTAATGCTTGGGTGCCTCAGCCCTCCTCTGGCTTACGATGGTGGTTGGGTCATTTACTCTTACCTTTTTTTAGATTGATGACATTATGCAAAAAAATGGAGAAGTGGTCATTTGACGGAAACGTTACGCAGTGGGACGTGGTTATAAGACGTGTACGTCGCTTTGTACTGCTTACTGAGGGCCTTATTTTTGCACGTTTTAACCCCACTGCCTCATTAATTGAGCTGTCACCTCTTCTCATGTTGGCAAGAGGAATGGAACCATTACATATTAGCAAATAACGTGTAACATATAGCATGTGTAGAATTACTGTTGTGCTTGAAAGGGTGCCCTTTAATGCTGTGTTTTGCTGGAACATGTGTTTGCTTGTGAACAGGGTTTAATAGGGTATTGTGCCATTTCAGTATAGCTTTGTCCCAAGCTGTGATATTCTGCTTTAATTTGGAGAAAACTTTAGACTCGAAATTAGAATGCAGACAGGAGAACAACCCAAATCCGCACGCTTACCAGAAGCGAGTTGCATAAGTTTTACTTTGTGCACTACTGCAGTATTTGGTTTGTTGAACACGTACTGTCTGGCGACCAGCAAACAAAATAATGTTACTGCATCGTTTTTGCCTTTTACAGCGTATCGTAACGCTTGATAGGCATTAGTGCGCGCTTTTTGAAGGTTCAACGGGAACGACATAATTTCGACGTCATTTCTCTAAGTCTACTTACACGTGACTCAGCTAGCACCAGAGGCATCCGAGCTGCTTTTTTGAAGGCCGATAAAGTGTTCGATAACGAGGTTGAGATGTGCAGCGACCGCCGACCTAGTAGTGAGTAGCAAGCGGTGGTGGCATGGAAAGTAAGTGGGGCAGCTAGGTAGTTTTGTCGCCGTCCTGAGCCAGAGTGCAAGACTATGGAGGCACCCCCTACCCCTCACCCCCCCACAGTCTGGTTGAGAATGGCTGCGGCTCTCTCTTCCTTAGAGTTGGGTGCTGGTGCCTGTCCCGGTTTTGCTATGGCTTGAGGTAAATGTCTCTCCTTGGCTTTCTCCTCCTACCCCGCCACCGTTGGTTGGTCCTTCCATGCATACCACTCTTGCATGTGTTTGTCATCTGGGTGTGTCCTTTTTCCTTCCACTGGCTTGTGTGTGTCGTTCTCGTTTGGTTCTGCACGCTTCGTGATGTGGTCTTAGATGCCGTAGGTGCGGATATTTTTCCATAGGTAGTATAGTCTTCTGTTTTTGTGTCGGGCTCGGCGTAAGTTTACTAGGATATCCTTGGCAGGTTTTTTGGGGAGGGCTTCGGCGTCGGTAGCGGTTTAAATTTGCGTCTGGGGGGGCCTCAACGTTTTACAACGTAATTTTGACGTTAAACATACATTGGTAAAGTTTTTTTATCCCATTGGTTTCGCACAACGTGTCGTTACAACGTATTGTATCTCCGTGTTCGAGATTTTTTGTTTGCGACTTCAAGAGCTGATCTTCGCGACACCAGTCGGGCTGTTTGGAAACACGAGGATAGGGTCTTGTTCCACTTCTATACTGACTGTGGGAATGTGGGCGTCTGGTTGTTTTCTGGCCATTTCACTTGCAGTGGTATGCACTATTCGTGTGTGTGAACTTGAGCTTTCTGATGGACCTAAAAGGCTTTTGGTTGTTGTCACTATGGATCACGCACTATTTCAATGCAATTTCAATGCAATTTCAATGCAATTTCAATGCAACGAATCCTCCTCCTGGGACCATTCAAATGTGCCCACAAAGAAACCACGGGATCTCCTTGTACGATTCTCACCCGAAATTTCTAAGCGTCTTACTCTGTTGATGAAGGATTTAGGATTGCATTTGTATGATTGCCATCATTGCATATGGCATTATAGGAGGAACAAGCTGGGGCCCACTACTGTAGGTAAAACACGCTCTCGAAGCACCTAGTATGCATGAAGCTCAATGTATCTTTATCTATTAGGTTGGCGGCATGTCTGTTGTAGTTTTGTGCATCTTTGTGCATTGGCATAGTATTTGTGGTATGTGTCAAGTGTATATTACAGAATAGACGTACAATTTCTCTTTGTGGACAGTGTAGAATACCGAATGTGTCTCTCACATGTTCCAGAGTCTTATTACTAATCGTATCTTCTGGTCTGAAGGTGTTTAATGTGAGTAGGAGCATTGGTTGTTAAAGCTGAGGATGGCGTGGTAATTTCACGTCATGGAAAAACCAGTAATGTAGTAGTAGGGGTCCAGCTGATTAGAACGCGCACAAAATGAATGAATAATCTGGCTTGTCCTGGGAGATCGAAGGTAATGGGACCACTCATAGATCATTCAGTTTCTCATATGAAATGGGAGCAGACTAACATAATGTATGTACAGCTTGGGACAAAAGTTTACGGAACACGCGAGCCACGTACTTTTTCTTCGGTGCGACACCCTGGCGGCTGCCGGAATCGGGTGAGTCCACTGTTTCGAAGGGGTGGACGGATGCGCTGTTAGCGACACACAGTGGTGGTTCCAGGTTCCAGTGTCGCTTATGCGTGCCTGGGAAGTACAAGTTACCGCTGTGTGTCGCTAACAGCGCACCCTTCCACCCCTCCGAAACAGTGAACTCACTCGCTTCCGGCAGCCGCTAGGGTGTCGCTCCGGAGAAAGAGTACGTCGCTCGCGTGTTCCGTAAACTTTTGTCCCAACCTGTACTTAACAGAAAACATGGTGTCACTGTGTGAAAGCAGTGAACCACGTATTGTAGCAGTTCTTGACTTGAGCTAAACTTGGTCAAACTCATGGCATAGGATGTCACTTGCACACATTTGGAGCCATTTTGTTCTCTTCATGGTATCTGCAAAGTAGCGATGAGGAACTTTCAATCCCCAGTCAACATACTTTTCTATAGGTTATGGACTACCAGTAAGTAATTACGATACACTATGAATTGCTGTTGCCGAAGCACTGCCCTTGCACTGTAGAGTATGCACACCTTGCACAACATCAGGCCTCTTGAGTCCCTCTTTCGAGGTATTCGGTGACCCTGTTAAGGGAAGCGGAGGGGAATTGGATTTGAGCACCCCTATAAAAGCAAGAGGCATCTCGTGGCAATATTCCTTGCACGAAACATGTGTCAGTGTGTTGACCATACTACAGCAGCCTTATATGTCCCAAAGCGGCTAAATGCCCAACAAAAACATAGGATGTGGGATCAGTAGATCCAAGATCTAAGCTTCGATTATCATACTCTAGAATCCCCCCCCCCCCCCCCCCCCCCCACTTCTACTACTTAATAAGCCCTGAAAGGGGGAGTGCAGTGGTACAGTCACTGAGCTTTAGCTTCCCGTTACTTGTAACTCCCGGTACTTGTCCCGTACTAGTACCCGTTACTGTCCCGTCGCTTGTTGTAGGTCCGTAGATTGGATATAAACTTGAAGGGAGTGCTGCCCAAAATTTATACTCACAAATGCGTGGTCGTGCCTTTTGCATGGCTTCCTTGCAAAGAAACCTAGGTATAGTTTGAAATTAATGTACGGTCACCTTCCGGGTCTGAGCTTGCCAGTATGCCAACTATGGACAACTGATTTTGCTATGATACAAACACACTTTTACAGATGGACGCATGTTGGTCACATACCCTCGTCAACATTACAGCCGAGGCAGCACACCACTATTGGTTCAATATAATCCAAGGTTGGCAGCCAGTATATGACAAGCAGCAGAGCTGGTGGCAATTTAGGAGATAAAACTTGCAACGTTGAGCACACCCTTGTGTATCACAGTGTCAGTAGTGCCCGGCGCTCGGGCTGTATCGATCTAGCTGACGTGTACTGGTATTAGTCACAAACGTGTGTAATTATCAATATTCCTGGTCACCCATTATTCACTTATTAACGTTAATGAAAGCTTTTTCATTCTGTCCACAGTTTTAGTGTCCCACGTTTCCACTTAGAAGAAATGCAATGCGTCTCGTGCTAGAGAACTTCTCGCAAGGTCAATTAACACTGACAACAGGTCCCCTAATACCGCAAATTTTTGGCCTCCGATAGACGAGTTCAGAAAATCCCAGAGCTCTTTGCGCTCTTTAAGCTCTACGCACACGCATTGCATCCTGGGCGCTTGCTGAGCGGGGGAACAAAGAATAATCCTTACGATTTCGCTTTCGCTGACCTTGACACGTCGTGGAACATGGACCGGTAGGGGAAAAATCGCAACAGTTTGGAGGCCACTCGTTTCTTTCGTATTAGCAAACTCCCACAGTTCAAAGCGACGCTAAGCACTCTGGTATTTTCTGAACTCGCCTATTGACATGCGTGTAATATTTTAAGAATAAAACTTTTACCAAGGTGGCAAAATCCATCAATATTCACAAGGTGCTACAACTATGCACTATAATGCTGGTTGCTTTGTGATAGTAACGATCTCCGATAGAAACAATGTATTTCAGTACCTACCATATGACAGAGCTATCTATTGTGAGCGAGTAGGTGACACCAGCAGTCATTGCAAACAGGTGATAACACAACTATCACCATTCAAATCCATCCCCTGCCTTTGCAGTTTGTCCAGTAGAAACTTGTAAACAATAGTTTTTGTTGAAACTCGACTGTTCGGAAGTGTATTTGGCCGTCGTTCTTCTTCTGTCAGTGGACAGAGTACCGTGTGAAGCAAAGTTCTTGCGTAGGGGTGATGCTTGTGTACTGCAAGGTAATGACAAGGTGGTGTACAGTTATCTTTTGTTCTTGACAAGAAATATGTTACAACAGAAGATTCTTGTTTCATGTGTTACTTAGATGCACTAGGTTTTATATGAATGCAGCAATGCAGAATGTAGTTTGTGTTTCAATATAATATTTTACGTTTCTTTATTGTGTTCACGACGAAATGGAAGAGGAGTAGAAACATCAAGAGGTTATATTTGCGAACATGGAAACAGCGTCATCGTGCACACAGGGTTCATGGCAAGATATGCCCAATGTTGCTGGCAGCTCAACAACACACATCTGTAGGACATGTAGAAATTGAGGGTGACAGTGATGCAGCAGGCATTCAGGGGGTCATACCATACAGAGAGATTCAAATTCAAATACTGCTGACTCGATCAATCACAAAACTTCAATCTAAATCACAAACATTAGATTTCCCCCCCCCCCCCCCCCCCTTTTGGTGTCCTGCAATGGTGCTCAAATAAAATAAACAAGGTATCCCAGTACCGTCAGGTTGCCTATTCCAATATGAAAATGTAGCACATAGCTGTTAGTCTTATTCCAATTTTTACCACATTTCTATTATATATTATAATATCGGAAGGCTTTATGCCATCCCAGTATTTATCCAGTCATGGCTGTATCTGATGGCAGAATATTTTCTATTTTGCAAATATTCAGTCAACATTTGCAGGCTAATAATAACAGTTTCAATATTCCCATTTCTATATTGGGAATAATGGGCCAATATGCCCAGTGTTAAGCCAACATTGGGACTCTCCTGAGAATATTGGGCCCATATCTCCAACGTTTAGCCAATATTGGGACAACGTTGAGAATATTGGGTGCATGTACCCAACCTTTGGCCAATATTGGAAGAATCTTGGCAGTGCTGGTCCAGTATTGGACCAGTTTTGCCAATACTGGGCTAAGATAGTGTGCTGCTTGGGCGGGGCGTGATACAGAACACAAAACGGCACAGGCCTGTGACACATCATAGTACGATAAATCGTTGGTAGCGTGAGTTAATGGCACATTTGTTGACGGTTTCCACATTTTAAACGAGACAACTTTTCTTAATTTTAACATTAAATTTTAATTATTTTTGGGATGCAGATATTCACGACTAATTAAAATTGATAATATGAGTGGAAAAAGAATGACAAAACTGCAAATCATGCACTTGTTATTTGGTACTTAGGCTTCATCTAGAAATTTGTACTTCAGCTACTTCCTTCCTGCTCCTACTTTGCTCAGCCTAAGCTTTTAATGCCTAACCTCACGGAGAAAGCTTGGAGGGGCAACACAGTGTTAACACAGTGTTGGTCTTAACAGTGTTGCCAGTAGGGCATGCTCCCTCCAGATGGTGTCATGGAAGAGCAGCCAGCAGAGCAGCGTATAAAAAGGGAGTCTGGCCATTAGTAGGACCTGCCTATACCTGGAGCTCTACCCACTTTCCGGAGTGCCTGGCCAATCACTTGTCCAAATACAGTTTGGTTTCCAGGCCATCCAAAGTTATATTTTACCCTTATTTACTGGGTGCCACCTTGTTGGGGAAAACTGGATTGGTTTGGATTGAAACAGGTACCCCTAGCGACATACCAAAACAATGGATTTTGCAGCCACTTTTATCCACGCCATCTGGATGGAGAGAGGCATGTCGGGAAGACCCAGAACTGGTTGCTGGCAGAACTGATTGGACAGGAGAGCATCATTACCATCTCTTGGTACACAGACAGCTGCCGGTATGATCCTTTAATTACACAACATAACCAGATGGAATCAGAAATGAGCAAAGTTGTATGTATCAGTGAAAGTCATTAGTACGATGCAAAATTTAAAAAAATAAAAGACGCAGTTTTGTGCATCTGAGTGCTTTTTTTTTTTTTTTTCTGCTATGTTCTTGGGATTGTGGTCTTCACTTGGCCTAACCTCAATGATGAAACATATCGTTTTCATATAGTGGAGCGAAAGCTGTTTTTGTGGATAGTTACACGGTGTTTTTTAGTATGTTTTTCAGGCTGTTCTTTTTTTTATGTGTACTCACAGAATAAAGTTAAAGTAATTTACGAAAATTTTTTGTCACGAAATCTCCGCTTCGCCATTCTAAGCTACACCTCCATGTTGGGGAAATTTCGGTGTCATGGCAGCTCCCATAGAAAACAGCAACCAATAAAAAGGCGATCAAGTTTGATTGACAGGTCGAGCCTCTTTTTATAGGCTCCTCCCAGTGGCCAGACTCCCTTTTAATACGAAGCACTGGTGGCCGAAAGTGGGGTGTGGTGTATCTTGTCCTGATCTTGTCTTGTCCTTGGTGTATCTTGTCCTGAATGTGCCAGTGGCTCTTCCTGTTGGCTGCTGAAAGTGAACTTAGCCAGGGTTGTATGTCTTCTGGGGCGTGAAGGCTAGCCCCGCGCAGTCGTATCAGACATCTTATTGGTCACCGTTTAGTTGGACGTTAACAGTGAGGTCCCCACGAGTCTCGTTCCATTCGGTGTTACGTCGATACACTGACGGTCATCAAATAGCATTGTTACGTGAATTTTCTAAATAGAACTCTTTTCCTCTCATCCTGTAGGAAGCGGTTTGTGAAGAGAGGGATGAATGAAGATTGTAAACTTTATTGTACATTCCTATCTCCCTAGCATAAACACATATATAGTTTTTTTTTTTTCAAATGCTGTACATTTTATTTATGTTTGGGCAAATTTAAATGCGACTTTTATACATTCCTTCTTGCGGTGTTGAGGCTTATGTTACGCAGTGCTTTGCTGCCTCCTGCTTGATCCTAGCAATGATGTGGATGTGACGACACAAATCAAATGCTCATTTTACCAACGAAAATAGATCCAGTCCATATTTAAATTTGTCTTGGCAAATTAAATAAACTCGCTTTTAAATCGCAATTTCATAAATCCATAAAGTCTGCTTTCTCTAAAAGGCCACAACTGAAAAACACCTAGACTGACTGGAATCAGCCCCTGTGACAAATCCTTCAGATGATAGCGTCACTAACAGGCATCTGACACTCGTAGCAACGAATGATTAACAACTGTATAATTGGCTAACACAGGAAGGTGGAGAACATAACTAGAATTTCATGATAGTATGTTATTTTAAGAATGCACACACACACACACACAAAGTAAAATAAAGTGGAAGCTGTCAAAAAACTTACAAGATTGTATCTCAGAGAATATCTTTCCAATTATCACTTTAGTCCCGATATACTGGGCATTTGTGTCGATTCTACACAAATTTTTAATAAAAAAAAGTTAAGAGAGAAGCGCAGATGCGGTTTTTGCAGGTGGGTTGTACAACGTGGCACACCAAACTTTTAAATTTTAGCTTTTTGAGAAAACGTTAGATTGCAGGTTTGGAGGCCCAGTCATTATTTAACACCAGCCAGTCTTTTAAAAGATCCCGAAATACGCATGTACAAAGCAGTTTATCTGGCAGCTGCCATCATCTTCATTGTCAATATATTTAGAGGTGAGCGTGCGTGCACTCATACCCTTGGTTATCCACATATACTGGCGCGGTTTTCCGATTTACGGGTAGAAATTCAATGTCGCTGTGGGGTACGCGTAAAATGCGGGTGTACCCACAATGCATCCTCAGATAGTGCGGGTAAACCCGCATTCCCTAAACTTGCCTTTTGCGACCCTACCGTATTCATTGATTTTGTCATTTTCCTCAGGTTTCATTGAGAAAAAAAAAAAAAATATCCGAATGAGCAAACTTTTTTTCACGTAACATGTGGTGATTCGACCTTTCGCCAGCGCACATGTGGCTTTCACTTAAATAGCTGGCAAATTTGACGCTGAACATAAGCGAAACAGTACACAGATTTTTTTTCCTGCTTAGTTATTTGCAAGTAGAAACTCAGTGTCCCTGCATGTTGCGGTTAATTGCGGGTGTACCCACACTGCATCCGTGAATAGTGCGGGTGTACCCGCGTCAGACGCCGTGGGTTGCAGATGGGCACGTCTGCGGGTGCGGTGCGGGTAGGAATTTACTTACCCGCGCACACCTCTCAACATACTCATATTGCCTACTCGCGAAAACGTCATCAGCTCATGACAGGAGTTTCAGAGAGAGTCACCGGGCACACTTCCTTTTGCCAAGAACACGTTTAAGTAGGACAGGCATCGCCGGAAACTGTTGGCACGGCATCTTTACTGGGCATTGGCTTGCTTTGCTGCTCATCAAGAATCCCTTAGCCCTTGTGATTCACATAGTTCTTACCAGAGATCAACTTCTTAATGTTTGGCGCAAAACAGTCCCTAGGCTGGAGCATGTGATCGGGTCGTGGAACGTTTTGTCACCCCAGTTCCAGTCGCGCTGGGCTCGATGGCGCTTTGATCAGACTCACGCTGTCTTGCACATCGTATAGCCACAGTTACAGTTGGGACCTTAACTTTTTTACCCTGTTCCTTTGGGACCGTCATGCGAAGATCCGATAAGTGAAAGTTAACTCGCACAGCGAACACAGACAGAGAACAGCCCTCTGCAATTTTGCGTTCTTTGTGCGCCCTCTTGTGAGAAGGGCGGGAACGAGTAGCGTTATCTCTCAAGCGAATCGTAGCACATACAGGGCACGCGTGCTCTGCTAGAAGCCTTCTCTTTCTCTGTGCTTATGCTTTTCCATGAAGCACAGCATGAAAGGAAGTAATTCCTGTGCAGGTTCCAGTGACATTGGCATCGGCAGTCCCCGCGCAGACGTTTGCTGTGTGTAGCACAAGTGGCAGTGGTGCTAGTGGTAACATGTCAGCGGCAGCACAAAGTGGCACAAACCACCCAAGTGCACCACACTACCACCTACCAATCTTCCCACCCTCATTCTTTGCGGCACCGGCCACGCTTCTAGCTGCGTCGAGTCATCACCACCATCATCACGTGGCCCCGTGTGGTTGCTGCTTCCACCATCAGTTGGCAGCACCGGCAACTGCATTTTTACACCCTGGCCACCAGGTGGTGACACCTCTGCCACACCAGCGTCCTCAGCATGCAGCAGCAGCACTTATGACGCAGGTATGCCGTGGAGGCAGAATGCTTTCGTCTTGGCCTTTGGAAAGCATGGAGTGTTTGTAGCCATATTGCAGCTTCGGTCTTGTCCACATCTATGCGTAATGACAGTAACTAAAAAATGCCATCCACTTGAATGCATTCAGGGTCAGGACGCAGACCTTGACCTTCTGGCAGAGCATGCACACCATCCGCAGCGGGCAGCTTCGTATGCAGGACTGTCGTCCTCTCTGGGTCACCATCACCACCACCACCACCATCACCCTGGCAGTGTAGGGGGCCCACATTCCCCTTCCCCTCCAGTGTCTCACCTCCTCCAAGACCCCGTAGGGGCCATGGGGGCACAGTCGGACTTCATTTGCATGGTGAGTCTTCCTGTTTTGTGGTTCACACTGATGTACCCCCAAGATTCAGCAGTAGATGTTTCCGATTCCTGACGACAGAATTCCAGTGCAGGAATTTCACACGTAGCTCCGTTTGCTGCGTAAAACTTGTATGTGCGTTCCTGTAGCATGTTGCGGACAACTTCAGTGCGGTTATTACTTCCTTCCTTGTGCTAATGGGATACTCGTTATTGTGTCCATCTTTTGTGTTCCAGGGTCCCCACGTACATGCCAGGCGCCTCCTTCACGGGCGACGCAATGTGAACCGCCGCTGGCGAAGTCCCCTAGTGGCGCCCTCCCCGCGACCTGCGCCCCACCCGGGTTTCCTTTTGCACCTCTTGTAAGTACGCAGCCTCACCTCAACTTGCATTTCATATAGTATGTACATAAATGCATGATACAGGAGGTCTTGTGAACGACGGTTGGTCTTTGCAGTGCCATGCTGTCAAACAACACGATGCCAGCATATGCCCCCGAGATTGCCAGCACAGAGTCTCCGGCTGCGGAAAACTACGAGGCCCTTCTAAGTCTGGCTGAACGTCTCGGTGAAGCTAAGCCGCGAGGACTTCCCAAAGCAGGTACTTATAAGCTTTCATGTCGTGCATGTTGTGAACCTGCAGTCTGCATAAGTGGCTTTCATCGAAAGCTACATTTAAAGCGCAAATAAAGCCACTGTTCGAGATCATGTGTTTCATAGACGCATAAGTGTGAAAATCCCACAAATTAGGACCAGGGCCATATATGTACTTGGGTTTAATTGCCATGTAATGGGGCTTTATTTCTGACTATGAATGTCACATTACTTTCTCTGATTCTCATGACGTGAAAATGCTTTTAGAACGAGCAGTGAAACCGCTATGCACCCGTGAATTTTTGTGTATTCCTGCCCATCTATTTCTCCAGTGTTACGTGGTAGTGCAGCAGATAGATACACGTGAGGTGTGCAAACTGGCAAGTAGCACGAACCGATTCGTTCTGCTTCGTTTCCTCCCAACAGAAATTGAGCAGCTGCTCTCGTACCGTTTCAACCCGGAGACGCACGAGTCTGAGCAGACGTCATGTGTGGTGTGCATGTGTGATTTTGAAGCACGGCAGGTCCTCCGTGTACTTCCATGTGCGCACGAGTTTCACGCACGCTGTGTTGACAAGTGGTTGAAGGTAAGTTTTCTTCTCCGTTAACTGTGCAGTGAAAGCGTGATCTTACTTGCTTTTGTTTCATCGTAACGATCACGAATCAGTGATACGTGATTCATCGTACGGTGGAGACTATATATGTGCAAACTATGTCACCTGCGAGGCCTCAGTTTCACTTTCCACGTGTTTTAACAGACAAAAAAAGCCACTGCGTGATGAAGAATTCACTGCAGATGAGGAATTTGTAGCTGCATTCTGGGACGTGGTGGAATCGGGGATGTCGGATAGGATAAGACCAAACCAGATGAACCTTCATGCATAACATCTCTGGCAGCATCGCAGCATGTTAAGCGAGTCAGAATTTATATTAAGCGGAATAGCCGTCTCGATGACGTTTCACGATATCAAACGTGCAGGCGTCATAGGACAGGCTCAGGCGTTGCTCAGGGTAGATGCCTGTGTCACATCTTTTAAGTAATCTTCTGCGATAACAGTTCTTTTGTCGTAGAACAGCTCACTTTCGCCAGTCACGAGAGTATAACTCATATTCAGCGATGTTGCTTATACAGTAGAATCTCGATGATACGATCACGGATGATACGAATTCTTTTCCGGTCCCGGCCGGAATGCCTATTCTTCCCATGTATTAGAGTTCGGATGATACGAACGCGTTATCATGCCTTTACGGATGATACGAACAAGTCGAGGATGCGACAGAGGTCGTTCCCCCGTGACTCGAGAGCGCGCGAGTCACGCTGCTCCTTCTTTCGAAAAGGGAGGGCGATCCTCACCACGGGCTCCCTTACATCATGTAGCGCAATGCAAGCAATGACTTTCCCTTTGGTGGTGGTGGAGATAAGATCAAAGGGATTGCACGGCCCGGAACCTTATCGCCTTATCTCTGTTTTGACCTTTTTATCACCCTCGCAACAATAAACCGCGAAGCTGTGTGACATCGCTCTGGCGGAAAACAGCGACCAGAACACGCGGAGGGAACATATCAGGACAACTTCTGGCAACATTACGCGTCACCATTCCGTAAGTCGGCTTCACCTAACGCCTGCGTGCTTTAGGAGAAGCTCGCTTTAGAACACTGTCGCGCGACTCGCGGGTGGATGGAAAGCACGTGCTGCGTCTTTTGAATCATCTCGCGTATTTGGGCAGCATTGGCCAAAAACGGAGACACAAGAGCGTTACGACCGACCTCTTTCACTGACAGTAACGGAAAATGAACAGACACTGTCTATTTCCTTGCCTCAATTTTTATTTTTGTTTAATTCGTTGGATACGAATTTCGGATGATACGATTTTTTTCCCGCTACCCCGTGAGATTCGTATCATCGAGAGATTCTACTGTAGTCAAATACTGATATAGTCAGCTTTCCACGACTCCCATGGGGTTAACCGGAATGTGATCTCCACTGTATGACTTACCCGTGAGCCACCTCGAAGACGACGACTACTTTCTTTTTCCTTTTAGAACAACCGGACGTGTCCCATCTGCCGAGGCGACGCCTCTGAAGGAAGCCAGAGCTCGGAATGAGTGAATACACACAGTGAGAGCAACCGTCTTCATGCACAACTACGGCAGTGAGCCCACACGGGTGCCATGACCGATCTGACTTTTCCTCCAGTTTCGTTCTGTGTGATGCCTTTCCTCCTGTATGTACAAATATGCTTTGGTATCACCGATTGAAGAAAAATGCTGGCTGGGCATATCCGCTGGTTTGTGTGTGCCTGCAGGTCTTGCTTTCCTTTGAGTGACAACTGCAGCTGTGTGTGGGTTGGTTGTGGAGCTCAGAAGCTGGACTCGGAAATTTCGGCGGCTTTTGCGGAACCAAAAGAAAGAAATAGGGAGCGGTTGTTTGTTTTCTCTCGACTGTCCCAGTTAGGTGATGCCGTATTAGTGCAATAGGTTTTTTCCTGCACTTCTTCTTCCCGGCGGACGCTAGTCCGTAGCTTTGCTCAGGTTCGGTTTGACTACACACGTTTCTGACTCCACAATCAAGAGTGTACTAGCTAGCAGCACTTTGTTAGTTCTAATACATGTAGGTCTTTGTGCAGTTACTGTTCACCATATACCGTTTGCTGGGTTTGCGTTTACTGCAGGTACTGTGAAGCACTGCTTGGACTGTTGGCACAAAACTGTTCTTGCAATTTTCGCACTCGTGTCGTCAGGTCTTAGGACTCGCCGGAAAACAAAACGAAACAAAACAAAACAAAAAAAAACCTTTCAGTACCACTTCTCAGGCCGGTAGATGGCAGTTTGTTCTTGTTAATTGCAAAAGTGGGAAGCCAGTGTCTCAGTCAATGTGTTACCTAGCTTTTCTTTGCATTACTCACTGTGCTTAGTAGGGACTCTGAAAGTTCTGGTCGGGGCACGAGTTTGTCTGGACGTGTTTAAAGGCCGTTCTACTATGAAGAAATTATCACTTTTCGCGTCTCGTGAGTCGGCGTGACGTGCTGCCACGGGACGAGCAGTGACAGGACCCAGTGCATTTAATCACAAAATCTGGCGTAGCCTATTTTGTACGCCCTGCTTAGAGGGTTTTGACGGAATATTGCACGTATTCGTATGTATCCTCGGTTAGCTTTCCGGTGCCAACTCTCCGCACCAGACGCTAGCCTCGAGGAGTTCTTCCTCCTTCGTTCGATGTGAGACGACAAACCCACTTGCGACATTGTATATTTAAAATGGATCATACCACGTTGTTATGTAAGATTTTTTGCTCATGCATTCACATTACCACATTATTTCGTTACGTTTGTTTGCCCACCTTTTTTGTTGTATTGTTGCGTGGAACTCCCGACTCGACGTGTAGTTTCACATTTATGTTTTTGCTGCTGCATGTTTTGAACAGTCACCTGGCGTGTGTGTGTGTGTGTGTATGCCTGTGTATGAAAAACGTGCGATTGTCAGCTCTTTCTGGGCCTTTGAAAGGGTACCAGCACTGATTGCTCACTACCACTACTCAATGAGATGAGTTCCACTTTGGCATAGCGTAGGTTACTATTTTGTCTATTGTTTTTTATCTCCGACATTGACTTGCGTTATGGCGGGACTACACTGGTTCTAGATGGAGTACCTTCTTGTTTCACCCGGAGTTTCTTTCTATAACGTAACATGAGGCTGAATAAAGCCCAGACTTTTTTTTTTTTTTTCTGATGCGGAATAGGAAAAAAGAAACACTTGTTGCTGCCTACATGTTTCCATTCCAAAATGCCTGGACAAAGTACCTACCTTCTCAATATGCACTTGCTTCTGTCCCAAAGTGGGCAAAATTCCTACTTGTTTCCCTCTCTCTCCATTTCCGTCCCAAAATATGCAAGGCATTTGCTTGTTTCGCCCTGTATGTTTTTTACAAAATAGACAAATATTGCTTTTTATTTTTGTGTAAAAAAAAAAAAGTGCAGGGAACCCAATAAATTATTCTCTGTCGTGGTTCCTGTTCATAAAACTGGCTAGAAGCTTTCATACAGATAAGCTAGCATTTTGCTGGGAGCACGAGGCCGCCAGATTCTCTCCGATTAGAGCATTTTGCCCACATTCTGCAATTTAATGACGAAGGGGAAAATGTTCTCTTGCCAAGAAAATCGTGACCGAGTGAACACTTGTGCTTTGAGTGTAGCGTCCTTGTTTATGTTGACCAAAAGCTTGTTTCTTTTTTCTCAGGGCCTTCACAAAGAAAGCTGTATAAATGATGTATGTGGTCTCTGCAAGTGTACTATAAGGCTACTACCCCAATGAACTCGTGCTTGCTCGCACGAAACGGAATATACCTGGCTGCTTTTCTATTATTCCCAACGTGGTTTCCCCCTCTAGGGTACCTAACCATTCCATCTTGTTTAGCAATGTATTGCTGCTTTTTTTTTTTTTTTTTGGCCGGTCATAGCAAGAGTGGGTTAGCGCGACAGTATTCCTCTAGCAGCCCATTACGCAGGTGTTTTTGCGGTGCCAAGTAAACACTACTTCCCTCCAAGAAAAAGCCGGCTTCTCCGACAGTGCAATAATTCCTCTCAGCGGGGACCCACACGGAAACAGCACGCTAAGACGCGCCCCATCCACGCCCCCCACCCCACCCCCCTTGATCTCAGTGTGTGCTCCTCAGAGGAGGAGCTTTGTACATATAATGCTTCCCCACGTTGGCAAAGATTTTTTGGATACAATTGCAATACCTGTAACAGTGTGGCCCGTTCCTCAGGAGTCCATAGTGTCACGTGCCCGCTGACATCGAAAGCTATTTTTTAGTGATTCTCGATAATGCCTTCCATTTAAAGAAACAACAACAACAACAACAAAAAAAAGAACCTCTCTCTGGCACAAGGCGGCGAGGATTTAACCTTCGCCCCCCCTTGTTCCGTCGCTTTGTGATTGCTTGTGTGTGCACAGAGTCGCTCGTAATTGTTCCGACACCTTCACCGAGAAATAACCAGACCCTGAAGTTTTCGGGTTTTATTTTTTTCCAAATTTGGGGGGTGAAAAAAATCAGGTCAATAGCTGAATGTAAAAAATTCGTGCAAATTCGGGTGTAAAAATTACCATCCGACTCAATTCGGGCAGAAATCGGGCTTTATTGCAGCTTAAACGTTCGTTCTAGCGCTCATCCAGAGTGTCAGAAGTATCAGAAGTAGAGGTCAACCGTGTATTTTTTTGAAAAAATTAGTACGTCTTTACCTTCAGGTGCATAGCTTAGGTGCAGTTTTGCGGGTAGAAATCGGGTTTAACCCGAAACAGGTGGACCTTGATTCGGGGGTGCAAATTCGGAGAAAAATCAGGTTTAACCCTAAAACTTCAGGGTCTAAGAATAACGCATCCATGTACGTCACAGAAAAGCATCTGCACTCTGTCGTTACGATTGTCTTCCTATTTGCAGGTTCAAGTAGGGGATTTGTTCTTGTTTCATTGTATCTTCTTTTTTTTCTTTGTGCCATTCTGCAGTGTAACTGTTTGTAGGGGCATTATTTAATGGGAGGCAGCGTACGTACCGTTTGCAAGCAGACGTCGCCTGCCGCGCAAAGCACTTGTACAAAATGTGAAGTACTTTGCACATTCGAGCGCGCAATCCGTGCCTGTTTCCTAAGCATCGGGAAGGCGTACCTTTAGATTTTTTTTTTAAAGGAATCTCTTTCTCTCTCTCCGCTAGTTGCACGTGTTTCTTCAAAGTATCGCGTGGCCGAAAGTGTGGTGCAGCATTGGGGAGGGGCGCACGGAGCAAAATGAGATTAGGCACGCGGACACGGACAACGGGCGGCTGGGAGTTCGAAAACGGATTGGCTCTTCTTTTACGTCTCTCGTCTGTCGCACTTTAACTGTACGGTGTGTGCTTTTAGACATTCCAGTTTTTTCTGACGATAGGCCCACTTTCTATGCAAAGTTTCCGTGTCTAAGCATAACCTGCGAATCGTCTGATCCGGATCACCCTAGGACGTTGCCCGACGTTTTTTTTTTTTTTTTTTTCAAAAAACACCTAGGCACCTCACTTTCAAGCTGTGTATCGAGATTGTCCAAAAAAAAGTTAACCTTCCCAGATGGTCAGATTTGAATTCTAGTGCAAGTCCCGAAGTGCCAATAAATTCAGTACCACATTTGTGTGCATTTACATGTGCAGGCTATATGAAAATTCAGTTCATGTTTGAATGTGTTCATTTCATGTGTGTTTGTATAATAAAAATTTTTAATCAGTAGGTCATCTTTACTGGAAGTATTATTTCCTCATAGTGCACAAACTGTTTCCGTAAGAAACTTTTCTCAACATAGTAGTGGCCCACTTGCAAATCCAACTTACTGACCATGTCAGTGCAGTGGGTTTGTGATATTGGCGAACAAGAAACAATGCAAGACTACCCTAGATTGCCACATCCTGAAAAGCCAGAATATTTTTGGTGGATTTAACACTGCGTAAATATCTTGGAATCATCTTGTGGCATGTTTACATCCTCACTTAAAGGGACCATGGAAAGATATTTGACAAGCCCACGACAATTTTCAATTTGTTCCTCTGTACTAAAGCATTCACCCTGTAAAATATTAAGTTTAAAATCGATCAAATAGCGAAAACATTCTATATTAACCACGACCGAGAACGGTGGCTACCACAACACTATGACCTGGCTGAGAGGCAAGGCAAGCTGCCCGTGACGTCAAACACAGGTCATGTTGCCGATTGGCGGACGGTCCTTCGTGAACAAATTGCAAAATTTGCAAGTGAGCTTGCAAACTTATCTATGGAATATGTTTTATTTTCACCTGGAGTTAAGATTGTATTTAATCGTTGACACTGAAGCCTACCGGAAGTGTAATGTAGCCGATGATTGTCGGTACGGTTACCGGAGCTCGTTTTCCTCTCTGAGCGGCTGCTTTTGTCAGAAAATGTCTTTGTCGGTGGCCTTTTGGGAGCTGCTGCGTACGTCGCATAACCTCTGCCTCCATCGCAGACAATTTGAGTTTTGTCGTATTTCTACTGATTTCGATTTTCGAGGGCAAATATACGACAGCGTGGTTTGTTGTCCAAACCAAAACCAATGCACTCATGTGGCCCCACTATTTTTGCTTGGTAACTGCGCCCCTGGCATTTATGATGGTGAAAACTAGGGGTGTGCGAATATTCGAGTTCTCCAATTTGATTCAAAATACCAATCACTCGAAGCATTCGATTTGCGAATCTAATTCTCAATATTCGATTTTCCGAATCTTCGACTACTCGCCGAATATGAACGACACCTCCCGAAAGTGGGCTTCCCCTGATGCTTCCCTGCATGAGGTGAAGCCTGCTTTACGAAATTGCCAGTGCAGCAGGACGAACACAGACGGATTGTAGTTTAGATTAAGATAACGTTTATTGTGCATGGCTCGCCTGAGGAAGGGGTGGCGTCCCTCACGTGTGCAGTTTAGCGGTGCCAGCTGGGGATTTCTTTAAAAAGCTTAATGCCTGCCTACAGCCCAGGAACAAAAAGGGTGTACCTTACGTTCAAAATTTAAGCAGCGTAACTTGCCCAGGCGATCCGTAAGCGATCCAGCAAAGAAGCTAAAAGACGCTCATGCCAAAGCTGAGGCAGGACACCAATTTGTTTGTGTCTTGTCTGTGTCTATACTGCTTTGTGCTGGAGTTTCATTATGCATGTATTAACTTCGCATACCTATTCGATATTCGCCATTTTTTCCTCCATTAGATTCCATATTCGATTCGACTTCAAATATTCGGATTCGCATACCCCTAGGAAGAACCATTTCCAGCACAGTACTCTGAATTCGTGAGAATAATTTCATGGTCCCCATTAACTGACCAAGCAGATCAATTCGCACGTAACAGCTTTAAAAGTTATTTCATCTCATTTTGAATATGGTTATGGAAAGTAACTTGTATAAGAAAAGAACAGTATTGTTACAACACACAAAAATTTTAACACTAGTCAAGTTCAAACTAAAAATGACTCTGTGTGTGCCCCTTTCATAAAGAACGTCTGAAAGACCAAGTGTACGGTATAAAGGCTTCTGTCATCCTTGCTCAATAGAAGTGTTACGTCCACACTGCAATAGGATTAACGAATAGATTTAAGAGTCTTGAAAGTGGCAATGTTGTGCTAGTGTGTACTACAGGGAATATTAGTATTATGCCCAAGTTAAGACAAATTCGACTGCAATAAGGTTTTGGTTTGAAGCCATCGCAAAGCATCAAACCAGCTATTCCACACCTTGACTAGGGGGGCTATCCAGACAGATTTTGGCACAGATCCCCCAGAAGTCGGCCCAGGAAACACACTGTCCATGTCTGCACGCCTCTCACAGCCACAGTTGGCTTTGCGAGAGCTAACACAGAATAATAATAATAATAATAGTTAACAAAAAAAAAAAAAACAGTTGAAGTAGGAATATTCTGGTTTGCATGATTAAAACAGTGGCAATTAACGTTTCCATAATAATTTTGCCGAATCGGTAGACTTTCGTAAATAGCTCCGATTGCTTTGAATTTCCTAGAACGGATAAATCCCGGAAACAGTTATCCACGTTACCAACAATCATGCAAGGTGAAACAGCTGGACCACATACCGTAAATCCTCTAGCTTTATTCAATAAATACTGGTCGTCATAAAAATAGAGTAGTACATACTGGACTTCTGCATATACACAACATTATGCTACACAAGAGGCTAGAACCTTACTGAGGTAAATGTTCGATACATTTTATGAAGATGTACAGCATATATACAGCGTGGTAGTTGATAGCGTAAAACCACAAACAAAAGTGAAAATCTTGGGCACCTGGTCCATAGTCTGAACGTGCCTGTTCTCGCCTTCATCATTGCAAAACATATCCACGGACTGGCTCACAGGGACTCACAAACAAGTCACTGGGAGTATGACAAACACGCGAGGTGGTTAAAATGATAAAATAATAACAGAAGCATGAGAGTTTGGCTCATTATGATCAACTTGTGGATACTTGGTCAGAAACTTAGGTCGACGAAGCTTCTTCGAAGTTCACCTCACACTGCGGCTCCATGTCGAAGTCCACGTCCAGATCGAAACTGCATCAAAAGGCGATCAACTATATTGTAAGTAGCGCTGGTAAACAATGCTACCCCAAAAAATGCAGTCAAGTCTTATCTATTTAGCTATGCCATGCAATTCTGCGTATGTGTGACCTCTGTAAAAATGCACGAGTGGAGAGTAGCTTTTTCGCCGCATTTTAACCAATTTAGGCGTTTATATCTTAAATATCGTGGCACAAGTTTGTATACCACACGAAGTGGGAGCAGCTTATTTCAACGTGAGCACTGACCTGTCGTCAGAGAAGTTTTGCTTCGCACCTTGGTCAGTTCCATCTGCAGGAGGATCCCAAAAGTGCAGTTGGCGCCGCCAAATTTTAATCTGGGCATCCCACGACCGCCGGCTGTATTTGAGATAGCGATTCGGAGTTTGCGGGTGTTGCTTCGTACGATCCTCCCTATTTGCAGATGACGACGTTTTGTCAAATATTTTCACGATAAAAAATATTCGCAATACACACAGCACTCCACTAATCATCAAAATAGCTTATCGTCGTTGTTCACAGTGTGGAGGGAAACGGCGTACCTAGCCACCTGGTCCAAGTACCGCTTGTACCCCATAGTGCTTTTCCCATATTCGATTTGCTTCTGCCGCCTTTCAAGAACCGATGGGTCCCGCTCGTACAAGTGAGGCCTGCGATTTCGTTCAGCAAGGTTGAGATTGTGGTGCGTTAAATCAATATAAATAGGTATATACAAATTATACCTGGTGTCTGGGAACGGAGACTTGCGTTTCGGAACATCGCTCCCATTTCTGTAACAATTCAAGTTTATAAAGACTGCAAAGAGAACATGCTCTATGGACTTTCATAGAGGATGCTACGCTTATCAGTCATCGTGAAAGAGACATATTAGTTGTGCGCGCGCAATCGTACTTATTTTTCTCCGTTTCTTCCACCATGCTCGACCAAGAATAACCTATTTTCTCCGTCAGTGCCCAGTAGTCACGAAGTTCTTCGCTGAAAAACAGAAGTGCTGCTTTACAGTCAGCAACTTTTGGAACAATTGCAGATGCAGAAATGGGAAACTAGATAAGCAGAGGCGGATCCAGGATTTTTCGCAGGGGGTTCCCGCCTTGGGACAGCATGCCGTTACAGCACAGAGGTCAATTGAAACTCTATGTAACGAGTGAAATTGAGGGGGGGGGGGGGGGTCAGGTCAACCAGACCCCCCCCCCTTAAATCCGCCCCTGTACACAACATGAGTGTCGAAGATCAGATAAAATTAACCCTCTGCACCAGAGACGGATATAAATAGTCAAGAATTTCTTTCACTTGTTGTACATACTCCTGACGAGAAAATATGTTTGTCTAAGAATCTATTCAACGCACAATAATGATCAGAACCAGCTCAAGTGGTATTTGGCGCAAAATCGCACTTTATCTTATGTCCGAAATGTGGATGAAGCGCGCAAGGCCGGAAAAAATACTATTCGAAATATACATACTCAAGTGCTGTCTTGACATCGTTGGGTTTGTCCATCGTCGCCCACGGTATATGTCCCAAACTGCAATTAAAATTTCTGTGAAGCAAACTACACCACCAGCAAATCACGCACGGATCAACACAATGCGGTAACTCTCACTGCTCACACTTCTCCCGCCAAAAATTATACATTCGCCCCCTGACGGTGAACGCGCGGAGGTATAAAGGTATAAATTATTTTATTTGAAGGTTCTGTAAATCACTATTGAAATTCTATTTGTCGAATACCGCCACAAAAACTTATATTGCGTATGCTGTAAGCAATAACGCACGTCACTGTAACTTGGATGAGACAACAATTTAAAAATGACTTCTGACTTCCCAACTGGCATTGAAACAACCTCTTAACATTTTTACATTGAGTAATAATTAATCCAGTTTACAAAATTTAAAACGTATTTATATTTTGCTCGTGATTCTACTGTTCTTCTTTTGCATTCGAACCTTCGAAACGAAAGCATGAACGATTGAACGCGCTGCGCGTGAAGAACTGGCAACATTGTGGTGGCATTCCAACTCGCAGTGCAAGCGGCGATTTCAAGCTATCGAGTCGGGGGGCCTTTTGCTGCAGGCATGCAATCCCCGAAGTTGAATATTTAGGAGCCAGACCTTTCAACAAGGCAAAGTGCATGTCAACGTTGCACTTGAATTTCTCTGAAGTTTAACCTGGTGCGTATACTTGAACTGCATGCATGGTCGTGCGGCTGTGTTATCAGCCTTGTTAGGGGTGTCGGTACCCTACGTTAGCCTGACATTACGCGGAATAAGTACGTTCTTATCTATTTCTCGTGTTCTTTGTGCTAATTACATTTGTACTTCCTCTAGCCTCATTGCCCCGGCACCGATACCATGCCAAAAGAAGCAATGGAAACACCTAGGCAGAGGTGTAAAACTTCATCGGAGATGGAGGTATCTCCTGTTACTGGCCTGGCGGAAAATCTTGGCGGGCTAAGAACTGACAGGTAAATTCACAAACTCTTTTTAAATTTCGGACGTTTTATCGTCTATTTTTCGTTTCGTTTGCTTTTCTTGCTTACGTGGCTTGGCGCGCTTGTCGATTACAGATCATGCGCTGTTGCTTGTTGTGGAGTCCTAACTAATGATCGTACGTACTTGTTGTTTTCAGCAATGAAAACACCCCGTTCCGGCGTTCGAAGTGGCCATTTAACGCTCCGGATGCCCTGCCATCTCCAAAATGGCCTCTGTGTAAGTAACATCTCCCTAACATGTCAAAATCTAGTTTATTATGCTTCCTTGAGATGCTCTTGTACGCTTTTGGCGAACGCAGTGAAATTGTGTCGTTCACGCCAATAAGCAATAAGGTCAGTAATCAAAGCAGTGCGTTATTCACAGCACTATGCATGAAGCCATTGTCTACAAAGATTCTTGTGGCTTTTATGTTGGTTTCCAACACAGGAGTCGCTTGAGTCGAGTCGGTTTGTGTTCAGTTACTGTTGGATATGAGTTGTCTCCATGTTTTGTCTTTATGATCATGTAAATAGGACTAGCCTATGCAACACATGACAACTTAGATTCATACCAACTCACCATTGTCTTTGATCGCCATGCTCTGTTACCGGCTAGCACTTTTTTCAGCAAATTGTTACTGATTACTGGATGCAGTTCTAGCGTAGCTGTGCATGTAGTGTAAGGGCAGCACAGCAAGAGCGTGAAGTGTCACATGCTCCCTCTAAATTTCGTTCACTAGAAGCAGGGTTTTGCCTGAAAGGTTTGCACCACTTTTGAAGTGGGCAAGGCAGTCTGCTAGAGGGGTGGTGACATTTTGGTGCAGGACGTTTCTAGAGCTTGCACGTTATGTGTGGTCATTTAGCTTCACAAGCATTTTGGCGACTGGACTTTCACTATTGCCATACCTTGCACCAAGGTGCAATGTATAAACCGGCTCAGTTGTCTCGTGACATACACCCCCAATTATTATTAAATTTCTCTGATTTGTCCTATGCTGGGCGTAGACTGGCCTTGCGACGGCTGTGATTTTCATAGATGCGGTTCATTACATTATGGACGCATTGTACTGCACGCATGAATATTGAGGAAAAAAATTCTTCTTCTTCTGCGTGACATGATTATGTGAGATACAATCCCGAGCAAAGCACATTGCGTCCATTCCGACTGGCAGCCGTAATCACGTGGCTTCTCGTGTGCTGCCCCCCACTAGTGGCGCTGAGGGCTGTGATGTTAGAGACGAATGAGTTCAGGTATTCACAGAGCCCATTTTCTGCGCTTCTATTACCCTCCTTGCTGTGAAACTTTCAGCGCGGGTTCACAAAGTGCTGCGAAGAACCACCTTTTACGTTAATCTGACACAGTGGCGTAGCCACGGGGGGGCTAGGGGGGGCTCGAGCCCCCCTACCTGCCTCGGACCGACCCACACAAATCGTGCAAATCCGAGAACATAATATATGTGGGAGGAGAGGGGGGGACCAGTGTGACGATTGCGAAAGTTCTTGCAGTTCATGGCGTCTATCTAAGAAGCACTCTTGAATGGTTTTCAAAGTATGAGCTTTTCAAAATACTTCCAATCTCGTGACACCACCTCATTGGTCATGACAGCCTATACATGTAATCGTACTGTGAACGTCTAAATCAACTATTTTCGTTCCTTTTTTTTAATCCTCAGTTTGCAGTGTGCACAAGTATGTGTGTGTTGTCGACATAGGATCAGGGGGGGTCGAGTTTTCGTATCGAGCCCCCCCTACCTTGGAGGTCTGGCTACGCCAGTGATCTGGCATAACGTGGGATGACCTGTCTCAACCCCTTTTAAGTGATCAAATATTTTTAAGATCTCCCTCTCTATTACCAATTGCAGGTGGTCTTCGTGTCCAAAATTAAGCGTACTATTAGACTACTATAAATACTATTTCATATACATTTCCACGAGGTCGTATCCCCACTGAGGAGGGCTTATAGGCGAAGCTCTGCCTTGTTCGGAGGGATGCACTCTGGCCCCTGCTATGTAACCTTGTTGCCTTTTGTGTTCATGTAGCGTGCCCCCGGTACCTTTTTCCATGGGATTGGTTCCTTTTCCTCCCGGCACCCCACCCGAACCAAGTTTGGTGTCTTTGGTGCTCCTTATGTTCTTGATCCCTGCGATAGAACAAGCTCACTGTTCCTTCGGATAAACGCACAACTGGCACAATTGTTTTTCCGAATGCCACGTTCCAGAGGCCTTGATGAATTAAATCTATAAAAAAATTGAATGGAAGAGCGTGAATGGATGTGATGGGCAGTGGATGGACTTGTTTAATTATACGTGGCACTACACCTGTCTTTTCGCCTGATTACTATGGGGTGCATATATCATATAAGAATTTTCAATTTTCTTCTAAACGTCCCACCATCCAGCACGCTTACGACATGGCTTCTTAAAAGTGACCCTCATTATGTTAGCTACTTCCGCCGTTTTGGATTACGTTTGAAATTTCTTTGTGCATCATGCAGCACTAATGAACACACTGCTACACTTTGTAGTGAGTGGGTTTGTTAGGTCCCTCTTTTTTTTTTTTTTTTGACAATGGGACTTTTTGAAACTTCGCCACTCCTCTAAGTCTTTTCGAAGGCATCAGTGCCCTTGAAATGTACTTTTTGTACTCACCATTGTCATTGTCACTTACACAGCTGCATTATTTTAAATGAGGAAACCGTAAGATGGTGTTGTCTAGTTCTTGCACCAGGAGGTTATGTAACTTGAGAAGGCATAAGAGAAGTGGAGCTCGTTGATAGAGAATAATTCCCAGAATAAGCTACAGAAAGCATAGTCTCGATATTTCTGGTCTGTGATGATAATTATCATGGACTTCGTGAAAACGACAAAAACTTGTCATCCAGTGGCGATGGGAAAAACTGTGCAGGATATGCATAATTTTGCATTGAAGAAATCCTTCCAATCACGTTACGGCATTTTAATGACGAACGCTCACACCATTCAGAGGCTATCATAACGCTACCACTAAATGCGCCACCAAAGCGTGCAGATTTGAAATCCTTCATTGATGCCTGTTTGAGTAACTTCACCTGTTCCCACATGTAAACGTTCACAGGTGCGAGAAAAATTGCAAAACTTGGCTCCGCGTTAAAAAGCGTTTCTTCGACTTCCCGACAGGCACGGTTGCGATTCCCAGGCGTTTCTGCTAACGTGTCTACTTGTTCCACCGCAAGTTGGCGAAAGTGTGCGACTGGTAACTGGCCTTCGGGTAACTGTCCATTATCCCCCGGTTAAAGCCGGAGGTCATTCTCTCTTCTCCGCTAGATTGGAAGGCAGAATGGTCCGGGAACAGGTTTCTGTCCCCTTTCTGGCGGTGTCGAGTTTCTCGTAGGATTTTCTTCTCTTCCGAACCTCTCGCTGTCGATTTTCCCACGAAGACGTGGCCTCGCCCTGTCGATGTTGTATCCGCTGCTCGTGTTTTGACTTTTGATTACTCTTCTCTGTAGTCTCGGTCAGGAACGGATCCAGACCCTGGCTCTTTCTTTTTTTTTTGGGGGGGGGGGGGGGGGTTCCTTGTCTAGGCCTGTAATTGGGGAGGTGGGAATCTAACCTGTAACCTAGCATTTTGGGAAGGTCATTGGTCTGTGTTTATGCGGCTCGTCCTGTCAACTTCGTGTTCGTTTCAGTCTCGCGGGACATCTAATTAAATCGAGAAGATTTGTGATAAGGCGATTAAAGGAGTTTGCGCAAGCTGTCTAATTGATTGATTTTCCGGAAGAGCACGGGCGCTACAAAGTTTTTATTGTTGCTGGTTTTCTGGTAACGAGATTTCGTGGAGCACTGACATGCATGCTGCGCGGACAGGGTCGGATGTAGTTTAACCAACTAGCCCAACTCTCCACTCTGTATTCTCGTGTACGAGACCACAGGGGCATTGGGTCTCAAATGTGTTGTCGTCCGAATTTTGGACTCGCTAAGCGCTCTCTGAATTTTTGAACTTTTGTTTTTTAAGGATCCGAGTGTGAACAACGGAACGAGCGAGAGAGCAAGCATTGACAACGGTTCTCTTCGGAGAATCGAGTAAACGTCTGACCGTTGGTCCACTCGTAATGTTATTCCGTGTTCCCGTCCGATAACGTCTGCAATGCGAGCGCAACAACTCTCTTGTGTGAAGCGTTGGCAGGGACACAGCATATTGCGAATGAACAGGTGCGTGCGACTTCGAACGCACAATGCGAAAAAGAAAGAAAGACAATTACATGTCTAAACACTACCGGGCCAACGCTATTTATCTCGGGGAGGATTTTGCCATGACTTCTGAGCGCAATTGAATTCTCGAGAAATTGAATTTTCCCAGAACGCCGAAATTTGGCAAATCAACTTCACGATTTTTGACTGTAACAGAAAGCACATGCCGGATTTACCCCATTATATCGCAATAGATTCACTACTACAATGGTAATTATCGTAAAAAAAAAAGAGTCTGAAAAACCGTCACTTTGAGGCGCGCATATTGTAGGCCGCGCTCAGATCTCCGAAAGAAGCGTAGCGAGGAGGCCTTCCCTTTCACTTCACTTCACTTCCCTTTTCCACGCTTCTGCTGATAACGGCAGCATGATTGCAACGCAAAGTTATCTGAAATAGCGAGAAAGACAGGAATGGGCAGTGGCGGGGGTAGACACGGAAAATATTTCGCGAGGGGTTCTATGGGGTCTTTACATGGTGGAGGAGGATTTCTCCCTCGTTTCTCCCTCTCACTACCAAAGTACGGGGTGGGTTTGAACCCCCCCCCCCCCGACTACCCCACTGGGCAGGGGCGGGTGACCACTTTTCTTCCGCTCATCTTGCAGACGGAGAGCTGATGACGACGGTCTTGCTTTTCTTTCTTTCTATTTTCTTTTATTTCAAAGCTCCAGGGCATGTATTTTACAGTCAATGCAATGAGGTAAATCCGATGTGCGCTTACAGTTTCTGTTTAAAAAAAAGTGATTGTGACATGGAAAGTTCCGGAGATCAATTGAGATAATTCAATTTCTCGCGCATTAAATTTTATAAAATTGCTTGTAAGTTATGGCAAAATCTCCCCCGAGATGAATAGCGTCGACCCCATAATGTTAAAACGATAAACGATTTTTCTTTTCTTTTTTTACGTTAGGTGAGACACCCTCTATATATTTCAGTCTCAGACACAGGTCGCAACCGATCGCGACTTGGATCTCGTCGTCTGCTCCGCTGATGCGTTAAATGCCACATTCTACCAGTCAAGGTGGATATGTTCTAGCAGAAGTTGTACGCAGGAAGTTCTGTAGCTGCGGAAAGCGTACACAATTCTGTTCTAGACGTTTTGAACTCCAATATTGTCCACATTGACCAGGAATAGAAGGGAAAAGAACCCCGGGACAAGGAAGGACAAACACGAAACGTTCTCCAACACAACAAGCCCTTTTTAATGACACACAACCCAAGTTTCCTGAGAGAGAGAGACGGAATACTCCTTCCAACTCTCCTGCGCCCTTGCTCTTCTAGCGTTGGTGGATGTGGCCGTGCTACGGCAACACTGCATCCGGTATATGTGTATGTATATGTATTGGAAATGAACACTCCTCAATATATAAAGACCATTTTAGTTCCCATTATTCAACCATTGGCAAAACGGCAGTAGGATTGGAACAACAGATTGGTTTCGAATGGTAGTAGTGGGCTATCCTATAGCCTCACATATGGTGTCCATTGATTGCGTCAAGTAATACCTCCAGGGAAAGGTACCAGAAACGGAAACTGTATTATACCGGAAATATAGCATATAACGGTAACGGAAACTGATATCGCACAGTTAGAATACCTGAAACGGAAACGACAATAATTTACGGTAATAATTTGGGTACCGCAGCACCCGAATTATTGCAGTTCTTCACCATATGTAGATAAATTTATGAAATAAACCTGAATGAAGCAAACTAAAATAAAGCTAAAACTAAAATCAAGTTGGAGCATGTAAGAAGTATACAGTAAATAACAAGAAGCATAGTTTTATTCGCTTATGGTAACCTGGAATTTGCAAGCGTAACATTCCTGGAAGCCATGTTCATATTAGCTGTTCACAAAAATCACGTACCTATGTGCATTTTGAATGAACGTTGTCTCTTGTATGCACGTATCCCTGGAATCCTCAAAATAGACTTCAGAACGTAGAGGGATGAAGTTCTGTCACGGTCTCAATGGCCTTTTTTTTTTTTTTAAGAAAAGGAAAGAAAAGAGAGAAGGGCGGTACTGAAACTGAAACGAAAGCAACAATGTTGGTAACCGAAACAGAAACAAATAAGGGCCAGTAACGGAGGTGGTAACGGAAACGAAAAAGATTCCGTTACCTTTCGCTGGCTACCTCCTCCTAATGCTGATTTAATGATAAGGCGCTTTGCGTGATGCATTGAAATGTCGATGTAGCGAGACCGTGCTATAACAAATCATCATTCAAATATTTCACACGCGGCGTCTATTCACGCGGGCATGAAACGGTGGAATGCATTGCCTCGGGGGAAACTGAGCTCTTCGTACGGCATTCCTTGGGTTTGAGGCGTAGGAGAGAAGATGGTGCTGTCTCTTTCACCAATATGTTAGCTCTACAAACGCTTCACACCAGCTCTCTTGCCGCCTATACTTCTCCCCATCGTGGGACAAGTCTTTCCCTCGCTGTCCTTTATTTTTGAACTCCGCGACTGGGGTTGTTACCAGGGGGGGTGCTTCCATGGCAGCCAGCACAAAGAAAATCCGGTCTTACGGGAAATAACGCCAACAATTTCGGGAATGGGACAACAAGGTGGGGAAGTGGCCCTTTGTAGTGGAGTCCGCTGCTTTGTCCGCAGGGCGATGCGACTTTCGATGTTTTATGGGTCGCTCCCCAAATACCAAGCTGTGAACGAAGATTCCCAAAGATCCAATACGCGTAGGCTTTCCAACTAGGAACTAGAGACACTAAATAAGCTACGCTTCAGAGTAGCGACACTGAGCCGCCATGTTGTTTCGGATGACCTCCAGCCCCACCTCTATTTTGGCAGTAGAAATAGATGAAGGTGAAGTTCAGCAGTGGAAGAAGACGACACTTCGAAGAGCGCTAAATGGATGGCGCTGGAGGTCATCCGAAACAACATGGCGGCACAGTGTCGCTACTCTGAAGCGTAGCTTATTTAGTGACTCTACTAGGAACGTGTCCTCGGGTGCTTCTGTTTCGTTGATGAACCGTCCTCTTTCTCTCGACCACTCGTGCGGAACTGGAGAATGGGATAACAGTTTCGAAAACACGGGAAGGCCAATCGCGGCTAAACAGTGGAGGACACACAATTAGAGCCCTGCACGGGCCCGGGCCGTCAAATATGTTTCCGAGAGTCTGCCTTGGCCGCGCAGCTAATTCCACACAATGGAGGACTGTTAGTTCGTATCCTCTCGTGCTTGCGTCATTCCTGTGCTATTTGCAAACACAAGCAACGGACACTGCATTATGCGCACGATTCGACCCTCTAGAACATTATCGAAGCCACTTCACATTGCTCCTGCCTCCTCACATATTCCACAATCACGTTCGCAAGCCTTGGTGAGAGGGGTAGGGACTGGGAGAAGGAGTTCGTCGACGACATTCTCTACCTACACAAAAACTTGGTAGTGTAATGATAACGCGCTTGCCCGCGTGCGTTCTGGATTTAATTGTTGTTGCTGGATTTTGCTGCTGTTGCTGGATTTAATTTGGTCTCGTGCTCTCGTATGTTTGTGTCCTTGTCTTCTCTTATAAATTTACTTATACTCATATAAATTTACTTATATATTTACTCTTATAAAGTCACAGCTGGAGATACTAGGCCTGGCTTTACTCGCTGAGTCGACGGGACGGGACGGGCTGCATAAGAAGAGGAAGACCCGGGCCGGGCCATTTTTCGATGCGGCAGGGGCGATGCACGCCCCTTTCTCGGGGATGTATTATGGAATACGTTCCATAGAATCACGGTACTTTGACGACATAAAGGTACTGTAGGCATGGCACAGCAATATAGACGAGGCGCCGTGCCTATACAGTGTCTACATACCAACTATCGCCTACGGTATAATACCGGCCTGCTGGCAACCCTAGTAGAACCTTTACAGGCATGAACGTAATGACGAATACGTATATAATACAACAATATATATAGATGAACAGTAGTGCGCTTACAGTCTCAGTCTCAGTTCACCACCTGTCGGGTTCTCCTCTCGAATGCTGCTGCTTTCCCTAGATTGTCCGCGGCTTGCCTTTGTTCGCCATACTTCTCCGTTGAACACAGCATTCTCCGTTGGCCTTGTTGCTGGACTCCCGTCCGTTTCTCGGCTAACTGTCACCATGAATGCGTCACTTTCTTTGGACGTGTGGTCGCGGAAAAGCCTCTAAAACCTATAGTTTAAGTAACAAAAGGCAAAAGTAGGAAAGTAAAAACAATGGAAGGGATTGTACTGCCCCTTGTGGTCGCCTCATCCAACGTGGCACCTCAGCCATCGTGTCGTTTTGTCCATCGAGCTGCCTCATTCATTCTGTGCGGATTAGACAACATGCCAAGTCATCGTGCACCGTGCAAGGCTCATGCGTGTCAGGGATCATGCCATGCTGTCCAATAGGCTGAATCATCCACAGACCGTGCCATGTCATTCATCGGGCTTGGTCATTCACCGTGATCCACAGACGCGCGTTTATTCACTGTGCTGACTTCATCGTTCCGAAATCCATCCGAAATTTGAAATGTCAGGGCTCGCGCTTGGAGTGAGAGGATATAAGACATGTATAGGCAATAAATCGTCTTATCTAACAAACAAGCGCTTTGCATTAGGAATAGCATAGCGCTTAGCACCACATCGAAATCTATAGGATGCATACAAAATGTACTGTGCTTATTTTAATGTTTGGTTCATTGGCTTACATTTATTGTTTATTTTTTAACATGTAACTACTCTTCTTCGACTATCCCGCGGTTTAAAACTTCTTCAATCCACCTTGCAGCATGCATGGGTTCCACGTTTGTGGAGCTGAGGACAGCCTTGATTCTCGAGTCACAGGGTCCGAACAGGAACAACGCTCATCTATACCATAGTTTTCACACATGTTGCGCACAATATTATGAAATGTCTAGGAAACTTCCTACTTCTACTAGGAAAGGAAACTTCCACCGAAATCGCGAAATTAAGTTGGCGCGAATATTTTTGTAAAGAGCCGATGGTTCAATTCGCGAAAATTAATACACCGCGAATGAAAATACGCTTACAGTATGTCAGTCCAACACTGGCTCTGCGAGGTCCGATATTGAGCCCGTGAAAATGCCAGTGTTCGCCCAATACGAATGACTGGCACACTTGGCTGTTTCCTCGTTCGGAAGAGGGAGAAGGCAGCTCGCTAAGGTAACGAAGTTACCTGATAAAGAAACGAGTTCCTCAAAAAAAGGTACTACGAGTTAATTTACCGAAAAAAGAAGCTTAGTTACCCTCCCCGTCCCTCCCACTAGGGTTGCCACCAGGCCGGTATTACACCGGCACGGCCGATTATTTGCTCGCTCTGCCGGTTGCCGGTAGGAAGGTGATACCGGCAGCCTTTTGCCGGTATTTGTGGCTCAAGACCTTTCATAGGGGCTTTTGCGGGATTTTCCCTTCAACATTCCACTACAGCTTGAATAAATCTGGAGCACAGACCCAACTCCGTGCAGTCACCAGTTGTTTCCTTAGATATTCATTATTATTATTATTATACACAGGAACACGTTTCCTCGTATTGTCTTTTTCTCTTGGTTTCTGTGTGTGCTCTTCCACCCCTCACCCACTTCCCTTTCTCGCGAGCCTTTCCTCCTTTCCCTCCATTCCACCTCCTCTCCCTCAGCCGGTATTTTTCACTACGAAAGGTGGCAACCCTCCCACCCACCCAACACTAGCCAATCCCATGCGGGGTAAAGCGGTGAGTAATGCAAGAAAAAGCCGGGAAGATCACCTTATCTCGAGCGTTGATTTCACGTCGTTCTTTTGTCCCGCCAGTCTGTTCCTAGGGTTTTCTAAAAGAATCTTGGCATTCTCCGATAGAGGCGGACATTGTTTTACGTTCCAGGATGAGTGCGTACCATGTCCGTCTTGGTCCCAGTGTACGTTTGTTATCGCTGGAAGTCTTATTTTGGCTCGCGTCTCGTCTTTGTCTTGGTACTACCACCTGTCTATAGGTCGTCTTGAGGGTTTATCGCTATGGAGAGCAACCCCACGAGTATGCATGTACCCGCACAAGGTCGCACAATACGCCCCTCTCTCGAGAGAGAGCTCTCTTCTATTGTTTCGACATTAGCTCGCAAAAATGGAAACCTCCCTAGTAAACAAGGTGCCTTTTGGATGCTTCTGGCCATTTCATACGTGTGTTCATGAAAAACGATGGATAAAGAAAAAACGGGGGCATACGAATGACACGATAGTGACTGCTGTATCGCAGGACAGTGTCCTGTTCGAAGGTCATCGGTGCTAGCGCAGACTCGTAAATACTGCGCAAAAGGATGTGAAATAAGATACTAAATACTGCACGAAAAAAAGTGTTCTAAATACTCTAAGAAGTACTTAAGATACTCTATAAAGAGTATCTTAAATACTTCTTAGTATTAGCAGTAAGTGAAACGCATATGCTGAAGCGTGGAACCAGCTTATTGTACAGGAGGATAAATGACTCCCGAATTCAAAAGAAAAATAAATAAAAAAGAATAATCCAGTGAGCTGAAAATTTGCACACAACGGGAAGTGTGCTTAATGAGGAAGGCCAGTATTTTGAGTACTGAGGAGCGAATACCGAAAAGTATTTTAAATACATCAAAAATATTTGTCGCAAAAAGTATCGAGAAGAGTACCAAAATACCGGAGATAGTATTTAAAATACTGTTTTGAGTACATACGTACTCAAGATACGTACAAGTCTGGCTGTCGGCAAGGCTGTGGCTGGCTATGGCTGTGGATTGCTTTTGCCCACCTGAGGGTTCTTTATCGTGCGATGAAAGCTCGCCTCACGGCACCCGGTATTTAACGTCCCTCGCGGAAGACTGCGTGTCTAAGCAACTTGTACCCTACCCTGTGTGTGTGTATATATATATATATTTTTTTTATTTTTTTTTCTCGATCGAACAGTTATACCACAGTACACGAAGCGATGTTCACCATTTCACCATTCCCTACACTGCCACCTGCCAGAACATGGAATTTACGTTCTTTGCAACATCGGTCTCGTTTGAGTCATTTTCAAATTGCCTTGCCTGTCAGCTAATTCCTTATTGCTGATGGCGCTCGACAGAACTCAATTAAAATGTTTCTTTCGCCAAAATATTTTGATGATATTTGGGAGGAGCTGTGAGCAGCAGCAACTGAATATGTTGCAGCTGGTCATCGATAGACTTCCGCGGAATATAGCCTGTGCTCGTTACTTCGAAATACGTCTGGACCACTGTAATACTTGTGCCTATTGCCTCTTTTGTGGTGTCACAGTCCACACACCCATTCTCACTTAGTTTAGTGAGGCAGCGGTTGTGTGACAGCATCTTCTGCATTGTGTCAGCCTTCCAGGGAGCGGCGGTGAGGGCCGACAGGGCACGCGGGCTTAGAAGAGCAGGAGAGCTCTCAAATCGCGCAGCAGGAGGCCACCATATGGGAGCTAACGGTTTCACATGGGCATCCTGTCGCCCAAGTGCACAATCCCTCCCAGTTTAGTTCCGGTCCCCCACTGATCTACGTTTCAGACCACGGCTACCACAGTGCGACAGGAAAGCTAGACATAATGTCACGTCACTTGCATGCACTGCGTGCCCCTACGGAAGCTACGGAAAATCGGAATTTGAAAAGCAGCTGGAACCCAGCTGAGTGCAAAGAACGCGGGTGTGTTGGTTGTTACTCCCCCCGACAGGAAAGGCGTGCAACATAGCAATGTGATCTCGTCTCTTCCCAAGCAGCACAATGTACTGAAAGTCGAGTGCAATAGGGGTGGACGGTATGTGTCTTATCAATGTTCCTTAGTTTCAAGAGTCTGTTCAAGGTCTTCCACCTAACCGTCCACCCCTATTGCACTCGACTTTCAGTACATTGTGCTGCTCGGGTTGATTCATCGCAGATATGACCGTTCTAGGAAAGTAATCTTTAGAACCGCCGACTCTGTGATCTCCAGAGGATTTTTCCCTCGACGATAGTCCGGGACCTCCGCATTACCTCTTGAGAACACACTATCTCCTAATAAAAGTTCAGAAGGCCACGAAGTAAATACAGTTATGAAGGAATGAAAGGCAAACAACGAGGGGGGGGGGGGGGGGGGGGTAGGCGAAGTAAAAAACGGGGCGATTTATTACAATTTATGGTCAACGTTGCGGCGGAGGCTCAGCCTTCTTCAGGACTATATTATATATAGGCAAATTGGGGCTTTTTATGTAATTGTCCTTTCTATTAAAGATGAAAGTCACTGAAAAGGTTAGCCAGCTGTAGGACTCGAACCCACATCTTCTGGATTGCCGGTCTAGGGCCCTACCAATTGAGCTAAGATAACACGCCTTCTCAGCGACTTCCAGGGTGCGTCATCTGAAGGGACAAACGAGCCACTCTCTCTCACTCATCCTCCTTTCACTCTTACATTTTTGCTCACTCACACACACATTCATACGACGGGATCGACGCAGGCGGCAACTGATGAACATGAAAGAACTGATGTTCTGAGCCTGGAACAACATAGAAGGGACAAATACATACAAAGCCTCATACAGCCTCAGAATACATACAGCCATGCATGCATACATACATACATACATACATACATATACATACAGCCTCAGAACATCATTTCTTTCATGTCCTTTCTATGTTGTTCCAGCCTCAGAACATCAGTTTTCTCAAATATATCAAGTTTCGATTCAAAAAAAAAAAAAGGAATCGATCGCAATTATCAGTAAATAGATCTGTGCAATAAATACTTTTCTGCGTTCATTTGCAGTTGACGACGCCTATAGTACTATAAGCGGTACTTTCACCTTCTCAATGTACCTTCCACCTCGTTTCCCAAGAGAGCCATCCTAACTTAACTGAAGTAATTTTCTGGTAACTGTATCGTCGTGGAGAGTACAATGGTGCGTTTTATTGCCCGTGATAATAAGGCTAACAGCTGTCCAGCGACGAGGGCAAATCTGGGCGAACGGTTATCTGGAGGCACTTGCTGATGGGCGGTCTTTTCCGGCGTGTCGTTTCCGGCCACTGTATCCTGGACGTTGCCGCCAGAGCGCGAAGTTCCTCAACCTCTCTCCGTACCGAAAACCGCGCAGGTGCTTTTACCCTTTGTACTTGCTCCCCTTTCGAGGGGAGGGCAAAACCCCTCCGTGCATTGGCCGCGTGCTGGGCATATGGCGAAACGGGAAGTGTGGCTACTTTGCCAAGGCCGTTGTGGTTTGTGTGCCTTTGTTTTTCTGGTAAAGGGGAATCGTGTCATTGAAACGCGACAGGGAAGGGCATTTCGAAGCGCTCGTTGTCAAATAGGTGCGACCTCGTACCCCGTACCGGAGATACTGGGTACCTGACTCCTTCTGATCTCGAGGCGCTCCCTCACAATGTGTAGCGGTTTTGTAGTGCAGTAATGGGGGAATACTTGAAGTACCAAGTACTACAGTCAAACTCCTTTACAACGAAACTCAGGGGACAGCAAAAAAAAAAAAAAAAAATCGCAGTAAAGGTATTTTCGTATTGGACCTATAGGCTCCAGCGGGACCGCAAAAAAAATTTTGCTGTAGTGGTATTTTCGTTAGAAAGGTGTTCGCTATAAAGGAGTTTGACTGTACTTGTTTTCAAGTACATTTCTGGGCACTTGAACTTTACTTTAAACACGTTTCAATTGAGTTCCTTTCGTTTTTGTCTTGACGGGGGGGGGGGGGGGTACCTTTAAGAAAAATTCGTTACTGACGCAGGCACACCCGGGTTTATGCACTGCCATATTTGGGTTTGCCGTTTCTGTGCCTCCAAGGCCGCAATCTGTTGCTTCTCTCACATTGTTCCCTCTGTTGGCAGTTAATAATCATTCTGGTGCACAATGTGCGACTGGCTTCTAAAAAAAAAAAAAAGAAGGTGGAAGAAACTGAGGCGCACATATTCTTTCGTTGTTCCTTTTAACGTTTTACCTGTTTGACATATGTGATATGGATTATTTTATTTCAAATAACGAAGCCACATTAAGAAATGTAGTCGAGCTTTGTTTTGATTTCAACAACCCGCGCAATTCCAGTACGTAGTGCGGAGTTCTTGCGGAAATCTCTGTTGGTCTGTCTTTTCTGTCTAAATGCGTGCCTCATCCATGATAAACCTGATATTAACACCATGTTGTTGCGCAATATGCAGATGGATAAGTTGGGACATAATGCTTTGCACTAACGCACCTGATTGCCCGTGTGCATGCAGATGCAAATCATTTAATCTGGTTCACTTCTTATTCATGACAAAGCGGTAAACTAGCAAGGCATGACTGCAGTAATTGCAAGAAAAGCTTGCTAAAATGTTGACAGTAAATCCAAACGTGATCGCTTTACTTATCGCAACCACCAAACAGCGAAGCGTGAAGTGATCAAACTAAATTTGCGATGTATGTGATAGGTACTTCGAAGAACTTTGCCTAGTACTAGTACTAGAACTGGTACTGAATATATGTTCAGTATGGTACGTGTGCTATTTTTAAAGTACCAACGATGCCAGGTACCTGGTGCTTTGCTTCAAGTAGAGTGCTGGACAAAACGCCCCGTCGCATTCCTTGTTCTTAAACTTTAAACATAGAAATAAGATACTGATGTTCTGAGGCTGGAACAACATAGAAGGGACAGATACAAACAAAGCCTCAAATTGCCTAAGAAATCAACGATGAAAGATGAAAGTCACTGACAAGGTTAGCCAGCTGTAGGGATCGAACCCACATCTTCTGGATTACCGGTCCAGGGCTCTACCAATTGAGCTAAAGGTAGCGCAGCCAGGGTAGAGCCCTGGACCGGTAATCCAGAAGATGTGGGTTCGATCCCTACAGCTGGCTAACCTTTTCAGTGACTTTCATCTTTCATCGTTTAAACATAGAACTTTGGTCCAGCACAGTACAGTCACTGCGCTCTAGTCTCCAGGAAGTGTTTTGTGACGGCGGTTTCGTATGGCCATTTAACCTCTTCGCAGCCCAGACTTCCTAGTTGTTAACCATAAGGATGATTGAACGCTGTGCAGGAAAATTGATGAGCACTTTGTTTTTCTTTACAGTTCGCAGGCCCAGTCCGGACCCATCGCCTACCGTAGTGTACGGGTACGTGTCCTTGGCATGCTTCTCTTTGCTGGCTGTTGAGGATGTCACAATTCCGCTCTTGTGTAACGGGGTTCCGATGTTTATCAACACCGCTTTTCTCCGCCCGTTCTTCTTTGGGCGAAGCGGGATCTGCTTCTCTGCCCTCTATTAATGGGGGATTTGACGCATACGGTGCCCAGAAAATCACCCGGACAGCTGCGTTATAGACACACATTTATCTGCTTCAGGCGGCTCACAATGACATTTTTTTTCGGTCGATATTTCTTAAGTGCGTCAGTTGGCTTCTCCGTCAAACAGATTAGATTGGCCGCATTTGTAATGTGGTGATGCTGGGAAGTGCTTTACTTGGTTAAGATGGCTCGCATTATCTCGCCTTTTATATATAGAGGTTTCTGCCATCTGCGTGGGCTCGAAAATGGATTTGAAATTGTTGTGGAATCAGGGAGGACGTAGGCCAAATGATGTTGCGTACATGGTGGTCCGACCGCTGGTTTAATTTTTGTCCCTCGCACAGCTCTACATTTTCTACGCGAATTATTGCCACGATGTCGCACGCATTACGGCACGGTGAGGAAAACGAAGAAAACACGGTCGCTCGCGCCCATCTTCTCTCCGCGTGCCAGCCCGTATTTGAATTCATCGACCACCGCGTACGCGGTGTCACTACCCGCGAAAGGACCACCGACGCCGATGCAGCACTACTGCTGCCGAACTTGGCAGGACGGTGCCGCGGCAGTTGTCCGACGTCCTCAGCTTCGAGGAGCCGCCCAGAGATGGCGTCTCGTGCGTGCGAGCCCGTTTCTGCCACGGTGGGAGTCTGCTACTGGAGCTGTGTGTCGTACTCCGGGGGTACTGCCCCTCGCCTGGGAACGGAACCGCGACAACGTTTGCTGCTGGCGTGCATTACAGCGTGCATGTGTCGTGTCTGCTTCGAACGGATGTCAAGAACAATCGCTTGGACTTTGCGCGGCCGATAGGGACGGCCCCTCAGCGCCGATAAAACTAGGTCGTCGGTCGTCGGTGTGTTCCACTCGCGCGGTGGCGAGCAAAAGAACGGTCATGTCCAAGTCCGCGCTCCTCTTCGGCATGGTCGGCGTTGTCGGCACACTGTGGTCGTTCTGGACCACAGCGTTGCTGGTGGCGTTTGTCTACCTGGTTACGGGCGGATGGCGAACCATTCGTCTAATGGTCGAAACCGCACCGCGAGACATGAGGGCGGGAATAGGCTATGCCCGTCTCAATTGGTACATTTACCAACGAGTGCGCGAAAATGCTACCGTGGGACAGCTCTTTCAACGTACCGCTGAGCGTCTACCCAACAAACCGTGCTTCATTACACAGGAGCGCAGCTGGACCTACCAAGACGTGGAGCGGTGGACCAACCGCGTGGCTCACTGCTTTGCGCGTGAGGGCTTCCGCTTTGGCGAGGAAGTCTCCCTGTTCACGGCCTCTCGACCCGAGGCCCTCATGCTCTGGTTGGGCCTCTCCAAGATCGGCGTCGTTTCTGCTCTCGTCAATAACAACCTGAAGCAGGCGTCACTCTTGCATTGTATCACCTGCATCAACAGTCGCGCCGTCATCTTCACGGTGGATCTCCTAGAGACACTCAAAGAGGTGCAGCCTGACATCGTTCAGAAACTGAGAGGAGTGCGCTTCTATGTCCTAGGGGCCCCCAACGACGAAGCCCTCCACGGATTCAACGCTAAGCGACTGGAGCCTCTGCTGGATGAGAGTTCCACCGATTCCCCCGCTCCGTGTGGTGGTATCCACGACCGCCTAGTGTACATTTACACGTCGGGCACAACTGGCCTCCCCAAGGCTGCCATTATCAAGCACCACCGCTACATTTACATCGCAAGCGCTGTGCACTTCATCATGCCTCTTCGCGAAGACGACGTGCTGTATGTCTGTCTACCGCTGTACCACGTTGCGGCCTGTGCCTTGGGCTGCTCGCAGAGTCTGATGTTCGGCCTAACCACCGTACAGCGAGGCAAGTTTTCGGCTTCAGCCTTTTGGGATGATTGCATTCGGTTCAACTGTACAGTGACCCAATACATCGGAGAAATATGCCGGTACCTTCTGGCACAACCGCAAAAGCCTCAGGATCGCCAGCACAAAATCCGGCTAGTCTTCGGCAACGGTCTGAGGCCTCAGATCTGGAAGGAATTCGCTGATCGATTCGCTATCAAGGACATTCGCGAGGTATACGGCGCCACTGAAGGCAATTCGAATCTGGTGAATACTGATAATCGCGTTGGAGCTGTAGGCTTTGTTCCTACGATCTTCAAAGTGATTCCCTGGTTGGGTGAGCGGCTGCTTCCCGTTCGTCTGATCCGAGTAGACGAAGTGACCGGAACCCCTCTGCGAGACAAGAAGGGACTCTGCATTCCATGCGGCCCAAACGAAGTGGGCGAGCTCGTGGGCAAGGTACATAATTCGCCCATGCTACGGTTCGACGGATATGTCAGCAAGGAGGCAACGCGAAAGAAGCTTTACACGGACGTCTTTCACAAGGGCGACATAGCCTTTGCTTCCGGAGACCTTCTGGTCATGGACGAAATGGGCTACGTCTACTTCCGCGACCGCACGGGAGATACTTTTCGCTGGAAAGGCGAAAATGTATCTACCGCTGAAGTTGAAGGTGTCATATCCCGGGTCCTGGGTCTCACCGACTGCGTCGTGTACGGCGTCACCATCCCCGGCGCCGAAGGTCGTGCCGGTATGGCTGCCATACTGGACCCCGACCGAAAAACCGACTTGGACCAGCTCTTGCGGTCGCTCCGCAAGGAGTTACCAGCGTACGCTGTGCCCGTCTTCATCCGTCTGCTGAGTTCCCTCGACGCTACAAGCACGTTCAAGCTGAAGAAAGTGGAGCTCCAGAAACACGAGTTTCATCTGGACCACGTGGACGACCCGTTGTATTTCCTCGACCCTCAGACGAAGCGTTTTGTTCCGCTCGACAGAGACTTGTACAACCGTATCTGTGCTGGTGAAGTTCGGGTTTGAAAGGACCTCCTCAAATTGTTGATGCCGTAGCGCTGGACATAGAACTGTGGGACGAGCAGCGGAATCGCTTCCCTCCCCCGGGGCTCCTGTACGGCCGTGTGATCCCGGGCACATTTTAGTCAAACTGAAAAAGAATGCATCTCCTCCCTGGACTAAGTGCGCTACGTGTGTATCATACCTTCATTAAGAGTATTGCGTTTGAAACGTAAACCATGTGGTTCCATCTCTCTCTTGGAGTTCAGAAATGAAGCGTTATCATTCCTTACGGTATATGTTTATCGTGGTGGGCCGACAAGGCTCAGAGTGGGGTGCGTTCTGCCAACGTTGCGCTGAAATTTCAAAATTTCACTTCTCACGGCAGATTTGTCTTTCACGAAAGGATGTGGGTTACAATCTTATGTTATCCACTCCGCTCACGAGTTGTTAGCTCTTGTGTTGTGCTATGTAACCCCGCGTCTTTGAACTGGCCCCTTACGTTAGGTCAACGCAAGCCTCTGTCTCCGAACTTCGAGGCTGATGTTTTGCGTTGAACTTCCGCACTGTGGCCAGCTAATATTGCCTTCTTTCTGGCTGCGGCCCTGCATTTTTCCAGTACTTACGCTAGGTCAACTCGCTGAAGCAGAATTCATGAGTCTCGATTTTTTTGTGTTTAAATTTCATTGTGAGCGTCATTCCTGTATTTAGGGGCTCTTCAGAATTGTTCCATTATTCTTCATTAATGAATTTTGTTTTGTTTTGTTTTGAGTTTTGTTTGTTTCTCTCGGGGGTGCTGGCCTTGGGTGCGCTAAAGTTTCGTATTTCGTGCCGCGAAAAAGACAAAACTCTCTCAATGTTCGTTGCACTTTCGGCGCCATTCCTCGGTTTCGACCGAACGAGCGTCAATCTAGGAAGAGGCCTACCAGCGGTTGTATGTATACGTCCCCAAACTGGCTGTGGCAGCGTAGGACCGTCTTCGGAACAGGAAAAGGAAACGGGCATCGCAAGTTAAAAATACCCGTTCGTTATCGTTGCCAGTCTTCCTCCATCAGGTGGAGGCCGCATAGCGTAACATTGCACTTTCGAGGTACAGAATCAAGTGCATATCCGGCCTTGCTTTGGTAACCCAGTTTCTTCAGACTCGGAGGCTGCTGTTGTTTGCGGGCACGACAAGAAACTGGTTAACTGGTGACCGCAGTTTTGAGCGAGGTTTGCTCTCGAGCGGGTCCATCTTTGTATTACCTTGACGTTTGACTGTAGGGACACCCACTGCTTCCGGATTATCGGTAGCGGAAGCGAAGGTACCATGGTTTAAGTATTGAGGCTGTATGCGCGTTGAAGGACTATACATACCGTACCCAACACGGCTGCATACGGTGACCTCACAGTATCCAGGCGTGTGGCACGTTCTAGCCTCCGGTGATGTCAGGCACTCTGTGTCGTGATAAGGTTTCAGACCTGCTCTAGAGCAGCATGGATTGATTGCAGCAATTGCACAGTCCATTATTACTCCACCTGTCTGCCCATCGAGCTTTCGATGCAGTTCAGTCAAGATCTTGCTCAACATCATATGCTGAGGTGGCGGGTCCTCCTGCTTGTAACCTCGTCCCTGAGAATGGAGGCCGCTTTTCGAGAACAGGCGCTCTGCACATATACGCTAATAGCTCCTTATATCTTGTGTTTATCCTGCAATTCTTACATCGTCTCCTGATATCTCCCGCGATGAGCTCTTTTGACACGCCTGAGTTACTTAGCGTTTTACTGGGTTAAGGCAAAAGTTCTCTGCGCCGTCGAAAGGGAAATTTGTCGGGTCTCTCGGGTAGCTGTTTCATTTTCAGTTTCCTCGAGAGGAATTTTGTGTGTGATCCCATTCCGGGGCTTTTCGGTTAGTTAGCACCAAAAGCAGGGCCCTTCGTGGCAATATTTTTTTAATGGTGTGTGGAAACTCACAAAAACTGTCCAATGAATGATCCTTACTTATCTGGAGGCTAATCGTAATGAATTGGTCAACGGGTCGCGCAAGAGTAGCATTCTGATGTGGCGGTATGTTTCTAAGAACGATCGATGCAGCTTAAATGCTTAAACCGGTCTCATCCTCAAAGTTGGTTGGAATTCCCTAGCACTAATTGCATATATCCATGTTATAATTAGGGCCTGACTTTTTAGGGTTAAACCCGTATCCGCCCGATATTTACCCCCCCGAACGAAATCTGTAAAATTCGGGTTTAACACGAATCTACCCGAAAACATCCGGGTCGCGTGGCACACTCATAAGCGTGCATTAAAATAAAGTTTGATAACATTGCTGAACATTAGTTCCATGTTAAGACAAATTTTTATTAAACAAAAAAAAATCACCCGAATACACCCGAATTCCAGACGACAGAATATGCCGTACCGGGATTTAACCCGAATACACCCGAATTTTCGAATGAAAAATATCACCCGATATTTACCCCCCGAATTTGGCCCAAAATAAAACCCGAAAAAGTCAGGCCCTACTTATAATCAGGAACAGTTACAGTAAAGGTTGGCTGAGGATATTGCCTGTTTTCGTTAACGAGCGTTGGGCAGTATTAAACTGGCGAAGGTTTAACGCCTGCAAGGTAACGAGGATGACTAATGAATGCTCGCAGTCGCATCCATATGGAACGTCCAAATAGCTCTCCATTGTCCCTGCAATGTGATTCCCAGTCTTGCGAGGATCACGTGATTGTCTGGGTGATCGATGCGGGGATTCCGGTTGCACTGTTAAGGGTACCTTCGAGGGAAAATTCTCAAGGTAGAGAGAGTTGCCAACCGTTTGGTTTTTTGTTTGCCTCACTTTGGTCGGAATTGGATTACACAATGGAAAAGTAACTGAAAGAACGGATAAATGCTTACCAAGTTGCACAGCCAAGGCGGGGCAACCAGACGATAGCGTAGAAGATGGCATCTCCCCCAGTCAAGCCACGTGCTTCCGAGAATCAAAAGGAGCGGCTCGCTTCTTTCACGTCAGACCTTTTAACTACAACATGTAAGAAAATAGTTCCCATGGAGGCTAGATACACAAAATGACTATTGTGCCACTGTATGGCTGCCTTGACTCTCACGACGACGCAACGCAAAACGATAACGCAAAATGTCGTGCACACGCGCACCTGAGCCGATGTTTCTATATTTACGCGTGCTCTGAGCAACACGCAATCTCTTGTTGCCATGTCGAGCTCTCTTTTGAAGTTGGATGAGGTAACCGGAACCAACTGCTGGACAAAAAGGTGTGGAGTCTGTTTCGAAAAGGTGGCTCTTGTAAGACACACCACTGCCCTAGCACGCTAGTCTCGGCATTTAAATACCGGCAAAACACATGAACTGCACCTCAACCTCACCCATGAAGCCGTGGGTAGTTTCAACGTCCCTATGGGAGCGGACGCTATTTAGTATGACGTCATGCTAATCGGGGTGGTTTCCTGGCACCTGGCGGTCGAGGGGGGCAATGGGTAACGCCAAGAAGCATTGAGTGAAGGACCTATACGAAGAGCTTCAGTGCTTTTTAAATGACATGGCTCGTGGTTCGGAGATTTGCTTCCTACTAGTGGGCTCCTATTAGGCACCATCCTAAAAGGAGATGCTCACAGTCCCGACGTATGTGTCATCTCGTCATTGACCATCAGTTCAAAGTAGCGGTCCCACAATGCAGGACAAACGCATTCTTCAATTCCTTCATGCCATAACAGAACAAGCGTGGAGTGGAACCACCTTCCATCATTGTTTTGCATGAATACTGAAATGTTCCATCATAATTTAACCACCGCATCCCCTCTTGTGTGCTTTGCCTTGAGGATATCAATATAGTCAATAAATATATAGAAACCGAATACGAGCTGCCCCACTTTTATAACGTTAACCTTTCTCGAAACTTGGATTGAAAACTGGTGCGATACTTACCCCAGCTGAGCGTATTTCAGGCAGGACGACTGGCGCTCTGAAGACTTTCGCCGAACCGATTTGAGAAATTCGTTTGCAAGTGGTGCTGTCTCACCGATTTCGTTTACGGGGACCTTGTCTGTAAACGAACTCCTGCGCTGGAGCCGCAGCCTCAGTCTACTGCGTCAGAAATCACGGCTTCGGTTCTTGGCGGCATGCGTGCTTGAAGAACCGTGGGTTCTTACGGTTGTTGTGGATGAGGCAACTAAATATACAGGGTGTTCAAAATTAAGCTTTCACTAGCGCATAGGCGAACAAAAGAAGCCTTTTTCTGTTCCTTGAGTAGAAAACAGGTGCTACATAATTAGCAGCACCTGTTTCTTACACAAGTAGCGTAAACTTATCTGGTTTCCTGTCATCGCCGTGTTTGCGTAGCGCTCGTGAAAGCTTAATTTTGAACACCCTGTATAGAAGGACAAACAACGTCCAACTGCTTACTTCAGTTGAATGATGTCAGTTCAACTGCCATCATTCAATTGAAGTATGCAAGTGTGCGGTGTGAGGCTTGTATTGTGTTTGTCCTTCTATGTTTAATTGCATCATCCTCTACAACGTTACGTGACAAAGATGCCACGAGTGTCTGTGTGAATGTGGGAGCGACTGGCAACAATGTCAGAGAGAATGTGTTGTCCCCCCTTTTCCTGGCGTGGCTCGGTATACGTTGAAGAGAGGGTAGCTAGCATGGTGTAATTAGTAGCATCTCTGACCGGCAATCAGGGGATGTGGGTTCGAATATCCCACTGCCGGTGCCTTTTCTTCAACTGCCATCATTCTTCGCGGGTTGCACGCTGATATGCCGCACGAACACCGCGCGCGCGCGTCTTATCTGAAATCGTCTAAGCGGAATCGTGTAAATATGTGCTGCTGCTTTTCCTGCGTATAAACGGCGGATGTGCGACCATGGGTTATGCTTCCTGTGGGATCGCACCTACAATGCTTCAATCAGGGTGGCTTCCCCCAGCGGGTAGGTCGCGTGGCGGGACCCCTGCACGCGTCGCTCGCGCGACTATAATTTCCCTTCGCTATAAAGCGCAGCTGCTGCCTCTCAACAATGCAGCATCTGTGATGGGGGAAAAAGGATATCAAATCGGCGGGCGCAGTTGGACCCTGGGTCGGGTGGATGGCGGTTGCGGAGAGCTGCCGCTCAACTGACGTCGTCCTTCTTTGCAGCCTCCTGCACGATATCGGCAACACGGCTGCCGGGAGCGGTTTCGCGGAGAAGCCGCCAAAGTTCCTTCACAACCGCAAGACGTTATTCAACTGCAGTCCTGGCGCCGTGAGTATGCCCATACAGCTGGAAAATTTCTTGTTGTTGTAGCAGGAGGCAAGTGTCGGTACGGTTTCCCTCTGATAGCTTCTTCCCAAGAAGCTGTCGGTTGGAATTTCTTGAAGGGAATTTGTACGAGTTCTGACGCATTGTGTCTCAAAGAGAGGCACAATGCATCATGGCAGACATAAGTTCTGGCTTTAGTAGCTGCGGTGAATGGCTCGTTCAGAATGCGTAGATTCCTACCTGTTGTATTTGCTCGAAAAAGAAGCCGCGTTTTATCTCGTCGACTCAGCGCGACGTTAGAGAGGGTCCCAGGTCTTCGTGTTCTTTCAGACTACTGCCACAGTAGATGTCTCAACCGTCTTGATTTCACATCCGCGGCAACACGATGCTGTTTCGCGCAGCGAAATACGTCCATGTGACATGACGAGACCGCGAAGGGACATAGACAAGACAACGGACGGCGTCCGCGTTCTCGTCTTGGCATTGGCCGTTCCGTGCCTATTCACGATTGCTTCTAGAAGCATGGGTGCACAGAGTTGAACAGAATTATTTCTTTATTATTGCCGTGTGTCGGTATCGTTTCGCACATAGCCCGAAGATTCAGCCAGCTTTTCTTTTTTTTTTTTTTGCTTTAGTTCCAGTATAACGTGTCTCGTTTCCTTATTATTTCTTTATTAAGATGCCCGCAAACAGTAATAATAATAAGAAATTTGGCGCTGTCATCACCAGCGGTCGGTCGGTCTGTCGCAACGCTTGGGTCCACGCCAGCGGAGGACGGGTACATGGCTCTTCAGGGACCCGTAAATATCGTCTTTCTAGTTTTCGCAATCGTCGTTGTCGTCGTGTTTACAAGTTGTAATAACCTTGCGCATTACAAATAAGAAAGGGACATGACCGACACTTCGGGGCTTCGTGGAAACCAGCCGTGGAGCTTCGTTGGAGAACGCTGTCACTTCGAATGTAACCGGAAACCATTACAAACCATTACGCATTGTTCAGTTTAATTGCGCATCCAAGTGGGTCTTATCTCAAGGAGACGACCCTTTTCAGAAGTTCTCTGTTGGCAGCTCATTGAATGCATTGTGTAACTTGGAGTGGCCTCTTCTTGGGAAAATACTCCGCGAAACGCGAACAATTTAAGGTTTTTCATCAACTTGATAGTTTTGTCTCTGGTATCGGCGCCTGCTTGTCGCGTACGGCTTCTGATAGGTATATTTGCCTAGCCTTCTCTCGCGCTATCATTGTCGACGCGTGATTCAAAGTGTATCTTGCGAGAGAAGGCGTATGGAGTAATCGTGTCATGTGGGCGTAAAGCGGTTCTGTGAGGGTGGAGGGCGCGGAAATGCGCTCTCAATATAGAAACAGTTGAAAGCCAAGACGCTGGATCGCTTTTCGCGTCCCGCCAGTAAAGCTGGGCTGTTCAGAAATGTGGCGCTACATTAATAGCGAATTCGGGTGGTCATTTCGTAGCAAAACGGCCGAGCGCTCGGAAACTGCTAGGTCGGCGACCGAGCTGGATCACGCAACCGTTGCCACCCGAACATGATTGCTAGGAATCTAGCGGTTTTAGGTACTTGGATCACGCTAGGGGCGTCGCGGTCGCGAGTCTTCCGAGTTCTGTCGTCTGCTAAACCACGTGATTTCAACATGCGGGCCAATGAGGGCACTCACCATCGTTGCAGTGCGGATGTGACGACACCGGATGCAGTTGAGCAATCTGCTGCTCGATCGTTTTTGAGACCGGGCAAAAAAAAGTGCTAGCTAGCAAATTCCGAGCGCTCGGAAAGCGCCACGCGAACATGCGAGATTTGCTTTATTTTGACCAAGCGAACATGACTGCTCGAGATCTGGCAAAAAAAGCTCCGAAATGACTGGGCCGCACGGCTGCAGTCTGGTCTGAAAATGAAGACTGTCCGCTACCCTGCGCATGCGCAGGACCAACGCGGGAGGCAGGCGATGTTTTCGTGTACACACATTCGTATGGTAGTGTCCCAACGCACTTATGCAGATCGGTCTGAAGCTGGAGTCAGCTTCGCGAATCACAAGGATGGTGCGAGACAATGCTCTCAGAGTCGCAGGCCGGAAATAAACGGGCAACGCTTTCGTTGTCATCCAGCGAGGCGCGCGAACTTGGGAACGAACACATGGGAGGAAGCGGTTGCGAATAGCACGACCTATTTTTTTTTGTCATATGTCTCCGGTTTCGGCAGTCCGATTTAAAAGAGAATATAGACGGCGCATTTGCTAAGCAGTACCACTCGTGATAGACTGATACTCAATGAGACTCCACACACTTGGAGTTATAAACGGGGGAAGCAGAGATGGCAACTAGGACAAGAGATAGGCAAGTGAGGCGGAAGCTTGCAGGAAAGTAGAACGTTTCGAATTTGAATGCGTTGAAGGACTATTTACATAATTCTGTGGGTCCGTTTCACCGGGGGTTCCTCTTCCACAGGAAACGGCATGGGGAAAACTCGCTGTCGCGCGATCCACTCTGGCACCGGTTAGGAACCATTGGGTTGGGTCTTGTACACTGTTCATTGCTGAATGAACAGGATAGTCTCGACTTGCTTACGTCAGCAACTGCATTATATTTTTTGGGCACGTGAGCTGGATACACCCAAAGCCTGACAGCCTCGCTCGTGATCAAGGCTGTCTTAATGAGCTAGACATACAAGCCTCGACCGTCAATCAAGCAGTTGTTCCAAGAAAAATAGAAAGGCATCGTTAGTCGTCTCATTCCAGATTGCAACAATGTTTGCCCATTTGGATGGCGGTGATATTACCGCGCTAGCTTTCTCGATGGATGTCAGTCTGAAGCAATACCTTGTCCTGCACTAATACTAAGGTATCTTAAGATATCTATAGATAGAGCGAAGGGACTATGTGAACAGCAACTGGGAGTAACTTAGAAAATCTGCGAACACAGAAAGTGAATCTGCCAGCGCGGTACGGGACAGGGGTCACGTGCTTATGAGAACCAATAAGAACCGACAGTGGACACTGGCGTCAGAGCTCGAAGCGTCTTTGCCCAGGTACCATTTTATGGGTGCTATTGTGCAAAACGCGACCAAAATTTCGCTCAATACTAGACGCCCGTGTGAAAAAGCATGCGCGAAAGAGCAAAGTGCCAGGTGGTGGGGATAACGCACACGTCGGACAGAATACGCAGTTGTCATTCAACGGTTGGTTTATCTCCATGAAAGGTTATCAACGATAGCCACACGAGAATCGATCCTTGACGCAATGATTCCGTTGTATTTGGCATCGTTCAATTGAGCAACGATCCACTCATCGAGATACCCTGCAAGGTTGGACTTGCTGAGTGGACTTCGATACGGATTTTTGCGCTCGGGGAAAACTTTAGTGCTCTCGCTATAACTCTGTAGTATAATAAACAATGCACATCCCCGGAGCGCGAATTTAAACTGGCAAACTTAACGCGATTAGTAAACGAGCTTACCTATGCAATGGTTAGTAAAAAGTATCCAAATTATTTTTAATTTTGACGCAAGCAGTTGATGGCAAACCGGCCGACTGTATTATTTAGAGTTTGAATCTATATCCGAAATATTAGTGAAAAGCGGTTCGCAAACCGGTTCTGACGCGGCCCCAGGCGAAAAACGGGTTTTCACTCCCCTCTTTTTTTGGCTAAAAAAAGTTTTCGTCCTTTTTTTTTTTTTGCATAATCTGTTGACTGAGATTACAACTAAAAATTAAACTTAAACGACAGTAACCAACTAACATTTGAGTTACGCGTTCAGCACTGGCTGCACCGTGTAAAAAGAAGAAAAAAAATCGTGCATGTACAGGTGTGTTCTTTCTTTGGATAGTTTCGTCCCAGCTGCAGCTGACAAAACAGGCTGTGTTTGACGGTAGCCAGATCGGGCGTATAATCAGCGACATTCTCTGGGCGCCATCTCATGGGATACACCCTACATGGGTCTACACGGAAAAGCTGCAACCGTAATGTCATCCTGTACTGAGACAACCTGGAGCTATCCGCAGGTTATGAAATTAAAGCCGCCGTGACGTATGCGCAGATGCTGCAACCAAAATTTCATTCAGCCAACCACCCTAGTTTTGGTTTGATTGACGTAAGAACGACGTCACGGGGGTGTGAACCTGAGGAAAAGGTAGAAAAAATCTGCGGCTGCAGTGCTTGACTGAGAGAAAAGCCGGAATCGCATCACTGGAAAGACTGTCTGCAATATAAATTTTATTTTAATTTTATTGAACTATTCTGCGTGGTAGTTTGATATCGGACCTCTTGGGTGGTGAAGAGTGGCTACGCTCTAAGAAAAAAAAGGACTCCTTTGGGGACTAAATGCATTGCCACAAGAAAGTCCCTTTCGGGAGTAAATGTACGGGAGTAAATGAATGTCACAGAGTGGAGACTGCATTTCACGTGTTCTAAGAGTCCCAAGTACATAATTCGTGTGCATGCATGAGAATACTTTGAAGCAAACCGTCAACCGTGATATATCGAGTGATATATAAAATCTTGCGCCATACATAGGGCACAATTTGCGAAGCAAGATGCGCTAACTGTTTCTTAGTCTGTGTGGCTGGAAAATTGCTACGTTGGCTGAGTTATGCAACCGCATGCCGTTCAAATTGACAAAGGGCACATATTTACGTAGACCGTTGCATTCAGGTTACTATTCGCGAACTTTCAGTGACGATTTGCAGTTCTGGGGAGTAAATGCCGGGACTAAATGTCGGGTTAGGGGACTAAAATGGGGAGTAATTGCAGACTAGGGGAGTAGAAGCTGAAATTACTCCCCGTTTTACTCCTTTTTTTTCCCTTAAAGTGTACAATGCCGCTTTTACATTGAGAAGTGTCTGCCCATCTCGCATGACATGCACGTTGAAATCTTTATTGGGCAACAGTCCGAACCACGAGAGTGCTATAGTTGTTCGGACAACAGTGTATAGGACAACAGCTCAATTTCTCCTCTTTTTTGTTTCCTTACAAACAGTGTATAGGCAGTAGAGTAGAGCGTTACAGCTGTTTTGGGGAAAAAAAAGCATTATGCGCAACCATTATGGTAAAATGTACGCAGCGCATCCTGCGAGGTCATTCAGAAAGAATTACATTACAAAGCATTATGGTAAAAAGCGCGTATGTGCCAGCAGCACATACAATGTGCCCTTCTTATTTTGGCGATGGATATAGCCTATACCGGTGCTGAGAAAATTCCTTCTTTGCCTACGTTTTCGATAAGCGTTACAGAAAGCTCCAGATCCCCGCGGGAGACTAATTCGCGACAGCAGAAATTATTCCGTTAGCATTTGTCTGTTGCCGGGTAGAGAAATGGACCAGAAGGAACGCACTCGCATGACCCTGCCTATGGTCATGCGTTGGGGATCGAAATATCGCCGTTCCACTTGGAACAGGAACTACTCGATTCAATTCATGGTGCTCGCCAGGACGGGTTTACTCGCTGGCAATGCGGTAAGAAGAGGTTTTGCTTGAGACTATAATACCAGTACAGTATTGGCGGCGGACATAAGCGATAGAGGGTGAATGTCAGCCATGTCCCCCGCTCCCCCCTCCTCTCGTGTAACGCCCTTCCCTTAGACCCTTGGGGTGTCGTAATAAATTGTAATACAAAATAAATCGGGAACGCGCGGGCAATGACGGACAGGAATCAAGTTAGTAACTGCAATTACGAACACAGGAATATGTGCCTGTTGGTGGGAATTCATCCACATACAAGGAGGCGAAACACACCGAAAGGACAAGGTAATGAACGCAATAAGAGCTGTTTTTTTTTCCCTTCTGGTATGTGTGTGACAGTAACTACCATAAAAACGACGAAAAACCTTGAGACAAGGAGCAAAAAGCAACACACACAACACGTTCTCAATACTACCACTCACTAACTACCACATCGAAAGTAATTGGAACTGCAAAGCCCGAAGTGCTTTATTTTCTGCGTCGCTGCCTTCGACAGTAGGTTTAAGAGGAAAACATACTTTCGCTTTGTGTAAGGGCTTTTCCCTGCAACCTTAAGGTTTTTTTTATAGCGCCCCCCACAAATTGTCCCCCCCTCCAACGGCATTCGACCGCCTCGTCAAATGAAGAGTGAAATTTACGTCAGTCTACTACACCGACGTTAAAATTATAGTTAACATGTTTTCGCCTAAAAGTATTTTTAGCTTATCTAGCGGACACCTTCGTTCAGAGCAGTGGACGTTCATCGCATCTGATAACATACGCCGGTACGAGATGGGCGATTGCGTGCGATTCGAGTGGGCCATGAAGTATTAGCGCCTCTCGCAAGCTCCGGAGGAAAGAAAACTTTTGACCCGGCCGGATTCTGAAATACCCGAAGAGCTATATACTCCCATCATTGATGGGGATCGAGAAATCCAGATATTTAATATTCGTGAATGATGCGGAAGGTTGACGATGCGAATTGGATGCAGATAAGCGATCTTACAAGGATGCAGGGAGAGAGGAGGAATGGGCGCCCTTGGCGAGGAGAGCCTTTGATTTTTTTGTTTCCTGGTAGGAAGCCGATGTTTACCGCCACTTAACATCCGTGACAGTGCAGTGTTTTTTTTTTTGGGGTGAGTGGCCGTCGTAGCTGCGATGTGGGTCATTCGATTTCCTGATCTTTGATTAGGACGTAGCCTTGTCCCCCAACCATTGTTCCGGCCACGTGAGAGCTGTCCTATGTATAGGAAGTCTTCCTTCACGCCGAACAAACTCGTTCGGGGACACACGGCGTAAGATGTATTCGCCGCCCGGGGGCTCTTGCCCAGTGTTGAAAGGCGTGAAAACAGGCGTGACACCTTCTACACCCACTTCTCGTTTGCTTTTTTTTTGTGTGTGTGTGTGTAACAGGTACCGAAAACATCTTTGTGGAGCCATTTTGACAACTAATGTGTGTGTGTGTCTTCTAGACACACATGTTCAGGAGCGGGCGTATCCTTGGATATCGGTACAGGATGAACTGCCCAATGTGTTCGTATTGCGGACACACTGGAGTAACACTAGGAAGCAGCACGCGTGACTTCCTGACACGTTCAGGATTTTCCATCCAGCATCGTCTTACACCCTGTGGTCAGTGCTCCTTTTACGCCTTCTAATTAAATCTTAAGCGAGCAGCAAGGCTGACGTTCAAGCGCTGTCAGCGAAGAAGTCAGCTCTGAGGCTCGTCCTTTACCCCAATTTTCTTGAGAAAGGGATTCTGTTGTATGATGTGCAGCTGGGCATGATCTGTCTCCAGTTACGGCAGTCTCAAAACGTCCGATGCGTTCCGTATAGCTGCCACATACTAGTAGAATGAGGCTGTACATGAAACAGCACCTGCTGATAGACTTCCCAGTCATAGTTCATAAAAAAGCAAACTCTGGAAAGAAGCCCGCTCCAAGATGTGTGCTACCTTGTAATTTTTTTGGCTCTATATTTCCAGGTAGCGCTCTAGTGCAGCCTCTCCCCCCCCCCCCATATGTTACGTCTACATCGCGCATGTCTACAGTCGTGGTACAAGCCCGACTTGTTCTGCAGACTGACCACTGTGGCGTGGTCATAGCTATTCCCAGACGCGAGAGAACGACAGGGAACAAAGTGGCCTGCCCTGGTCGAGTCTGCCCTGTTTGTCTCCGTTTGTTTTCTCCTCGTACCTCCTCACAGTCGAGGAAATGGTGGTTTGCCAACTAGCTTGCCTTTCATACCTGCCGTTCTCTGGAGCCTCGTTCAGGTCTTCGTGTGCAATCAACGTATTCGGGCTACAAAAGACCGTCTTTACGAAATGCAGCACGAGGCTTCTCCGGGGCGCATTTAGCCCTACATGAGTTACATCGGCACGGTGAACTCGCTTTCGTTAGCGCGCCGGAGTAGGTGAAGGTTGCTCTGCGGAAGAAGGGTGTCACCGGAACGGGACTGGCTGACCGCAATTCACCTCTTGCGTAGTCATGGAATTCGGAGCGTGTCACAAACCTTCAGTCGTGCGAAAGCGCGGTCATCGTCTGCTGGCGGGTAGCCGGGCTCGGCCATGCGATTTGCTCACGTTTTTTAACGATCGCAGAACAAACGTTTCACCCACCTTGCGGACTCCTGGTTGTCGCAGTCACAACAACGTTGATACAACGTTGATACAACGGGGCCTCTCATTAGAGGGGACGCTCCGGAGGAGTCTTTAATTGGGAATCGAGCTTCCGAGGCTTTTCGAGAAAATTCGGGGTTGCGCAACCCTGCTTTGTCAGGTGGTATCGGATAAGACCGAAATGTCTCAATACCCTATAGGGTCTCAGCTCGCATTGCATTCAGAAATGTCCTCGTATGTCGTCGTCTCGTTAGCTTGCCGATGTTGACACAAATAGGTTGGTGTATCGGGTATCAATTAAAGCTTCTAGAAACTTTAGATTGCAGTTATTCTCAGTCCCCTGGCCCTGGAATTTACTCCTCAACACTGCAAATAGTCCCTCAACTTCTGGTACTTGCGGGAATGCATTTAGTCTCCAACTAGAATTGTACCTTTTCAGTGCATGCCAACTCATCTCCATCGTATAATGAGGAAACACAACGCGAAAGTGGAAGGAGCATAGTTTCATCATCTCTTCACGGTGCATTCATTTGTACGAATCACCCGAATCACGAAGTTGCGCATGCTCAGTTGTCCCGTCGTAGTGAGGGTCGTGATTTTTCATTAACGCGTTCAAGGTAACACCCAGGTGGAATATTTTATGCGTCGTACGATGTTCTTCGTTGGCATTATGTGCAGTCCGATTATGTGCCCCCTTGCGATTTTACGCAGCTGCAATGGAATTATCGTACGAGCATGTGTGCGTCTGTAAACGATTTGTTTAAAACCACAACACGCTCGGTGCTGGCCGAGACAGAGGCAAAACAGGATTTGTCTGTTTTGTCTAAATCGCTTTCCTGCGGAAAGGGAGTGTAGAGGAAACCTTGGGAACATTAGCGAGACGTAAATGTTTCGGCCACAGAGAGGAAAAGTGGACGTGCTTATGAATGCTTCGTCCGCTGTCTTCGGATGCAAAGAAAGCTTGGATGTGCTGCCTCCCTCCCCAATCATTGTCCGATCAAAACATAGCTGACATTGGCCCCCCGTGTCCTTCAGTCAACCTTCTAATGGCGGCATCGTGATAAATTTGAAGGTTACGCCTTCCTGCGGAACCGGAAGCGTGCAGATCCCGTTTCTTCTGCGGCTTCCGGCGTCTTTTGGCGCACGAGGTGCAGGAGTGCAACGGAGGCCACGTGTACTACGTGTTGATAGTGCGTCGTGTACGCCCAAGCAGCACAATGTACTGAAAGTGCAATAGGGGGGGACGGGTAGGTGGAAGGCCTTGAACAGACTGGTGAAACTGGTAGTAGCTCATAAGCACCAAATGCTCATAACCTCCAAACGCTCAAAACCTCCAAACGCTCATATGCACCGAAAAAAAGTTGGTGGTTTTGAGCGTTTGGTGGAAATGAGCAAGAGGGGAGAAGCTGCTCATAAGCACCAAACGTCCAGAACATCCGAATGCTCATATGCACCGAAAGGCGAGCGACCACAAAGGCCGGGTCTTCCTCTCCCGCATTTGGAACAAGGTCATAGGGTGAGAAAGGTGGAATGAATGGCGACTACCAAGACCGCTTAATGTGTCAGTTTGAAGTTTATGTAACAGCGTGGTCCTACTTGTATGTAGTCAGAACGAATTTTTATGGAAGTTCATTTTTATCTATCGTGAGTCAATGGGGGTTTGAACGCCGTAGTGTCCGCCCATTTGGTCGAACGCCGTTTGGTCTAATGACGTTTGATCGAAGGCGTTTGATCGAAGGCGTTTGATCGAACGCCGCTTGGTCGAAAACCGTTTGATCGAAAGCCGGTTGATCGACGCCGTTTGTTCGAAAGACGTATGTTGGAAGGGAGTTCAAAACTGCATGCACTGTGTCATCCGCACCTCTTTTTCTGTAACTTTTGACTCGAGCATACAGAGCTGGCAATCATGGTACTCTGCTTTTTTTCATATTTATTGTTATTATTTCTTTTTCTTTTCTTTTCTTTTTTTTTTCAGGGAGACCGCTGGTTACTTGCAGACGTTTGTAATTTACGAACCAGTCGGACACATGTTGAAGAAAGTTACCCCAGGTTGGGAGCAGCCGATAGTCTGTGTTTCTTCTGAGCACCATTCTCATTGCTGGTGACACATTTAGAGGGAACGGTCTGAAACGGGATAGCCATATGTGCGCGAAAGCCACTCGTAGTCTGTGGATGCTAAGAAGGAAATTTCGCCATGGCACAACGAAAGATATTAAATTAACAGCATATAAAACCTTAGTTCAACCTCGTTTAGTGTATGCATCTGCAATCTGGGTCACTACACATGGACGCTATCCGAAAAAATAGAGAAAGCACAAAGATCTGCTGCCCTGCTTATCTTGTCTAGGTTTCGAAGGACTTCTTCGGTTACATGTCTGTTGCAAGAACTAAATTTAGATTCACCTGCACATAGGCGAAAAGTAAATAAACTAAAACTGTTCTTTCTCCTATACAATGGTCAGTTGATTGTCAGAAACAATAATACATTGTTAAAATTTATCCACATTCAACAGGAATAAATAATCGAAAAATGTCATTAATTTATTTTTTCTTTATTTGCCAAGAATGTTTAATACTTGAAATCAATTATTATTTGACAAAGTGGGTTAGCATGAGGAATGTGTTTACGAGCAAACGGGTTACATGCAGTTAAATGTTGCTTAGGATAACGGCATTTAGAACTCCGCATTTTAACTCAACACTCCAAGTGAACCAATAAAAAATCGATCAAACGACCGCTGCCGTTTCGATCTTCGATGAAATGTCTTTCGACCAAATCATATGTCGGCACAGTTCCTATAGAAGTCGACCAGGATGCACATTCCCCGAGGCCGTCAGTCGTGACATTGCCCACCTCTGTGAGGCCAACAACGGCGAGACCTTTCATCGTCACCACAGTGAATTAAATTCGCCTACCTGAGGTAGAGCGTGGTTGACAAAACGTGTAAGAGAAAATGTGGCCGATGAACGGATATCAACATGGAACGCCGTCTACTCCATAGCGCCTTAAGCTACATAAACGAGTAAACACAAAAGAAAACGAGTAGTAAAAATAAACTGAAGAAATAACATTAAACCGAATATATGCTAGAGGTTCAACGATAACACCCAGTGAGCTTGAACTAGCGGTGCAGGAAGGAGGATTGACGCTGCACAGCGTCGCAGTCAGGCACTGGCGTCATCGAATGGTTCTGTAGCATTCGCTACAGTCCCACAGTATAAAGTCTGCGTCGTGAAGCGTACATTAGAAGTAGTTTTGGCATGTGCTACAACGTGTCTGTTTTTGCATGTTCTTGCCTGTTTAGGTTCTTTTTTTGGTCTAAATATCTGTCTATTTTCATGGTTTTGGGACGTAAATTTCCGAGTTCTACTTATAAGAGGAAGTAATGTTGTTCTTGAATGCCTAACACGGTGGGCAAACGGAAATGAGTTGAAAACCAATCATCCAAAGAACCAAGCCAGTCATCTTCCAGACCGAAGGTAGAATAACTATAGGAGCGAGAATGTGTAGAGCATGTTGGATGGAGTTACGGAAAAAAAAATAGTCCCGGAAAAGTTCGTCCCGGAAAAATTGGTCCCTGGTTGCGTGGCGGAAGAAATGGTCCCGCGAGGTTCCGTGCGCCCAAAAATACAGGAGCGTCATTGTGGACATCTGATAAACCGAATCATAGCCAATCAAGTGCTATCATTCGCACTCCTCATTTGTTCGAAATTGGAAGACATGCTTTTTAAAATTAACATTAATCTTAATGAACAATAAATGCTGCACGGCATTTAATGAGGAACATAAAAGCGGTTCCATTTGCTGCACCGCTTGTATTGTACAATTTGCGTCTGTTCTTTCTGTTCCTCTCTTTATTTTGTGGAGTACAGACAATGCGACAAGATCATGAAGCAGTTCTGCAATGTCTGCTACCTTCTCCTAAAAGTGAAAAAAAAATAAATAAATAGAAAGGAAGAGTCGTCTTTCTGCAGAACGAAAATTTAAATCTCAGTTCTTTCTTATTCTCACTGATCAGGCCATATCTTCTGTTTTGTCGACCAACTCGTGGAGTGGTAAAAGTTGTTTGGATTTATGTAAAACGCTAACAACTTGGGGCAGCGTCACTGGGAACTTGAACTGGAGAATCGCAGCAAAAATTTTGAAGTAAAAATGGTAGACATCGATGCCAGCGGCGAACTTATAATGGAATATCCTTTCGTGTCATTGAGAAAAAAAGAGGACGCCAAACAAAGAGACGCCAAACAATTTTTAACGTACACATACAAGAAAGCCTCCAGGAGATATATCTGAATCCTTGCATTTGCGTCAGCATTCTATTTTCTGACCACACCAGCTACTGTCGCTGATGCTGAAAGAAGTCTCAGCAAAATGAAACTGACCGATCAAGAATATCCTGCGCTCAATTAACCATAAGAAATGTCAGGCTTTCTGAGTTCGTATAGTCAACCGAAAACATGATTATCATATCTCTGGACTATGACGCATTGATTAACCAACTTGCGAAGAACAAGGCTCGAAAGAAGGGTTTTGCGCAAATGTTCACTGCAGGCCTATGTATGCATAATATAAACCCTATATAAATATCGTATTCCAGCTTCTGCACTGTAAGTGAACCCGGACATATGTTCGGAGGGGACCACGCTCTTTGTTGCTACAGCCCTGGGAACCGAGTGCCTTTCGAGCTAGAATCAAGTCTTTTGTCCTATAGGCTGCCTCCATGTCTATGAAAATAAAGCTCAAATTTAAATCCACAAACGAGAAGGCGCTATTCGTTCTGGCTACATACAAGCAGGACCAAGCTGTTACATAAACTTTAAACTGACACATTAAGCGGCCTTGGTAATCGCCATTCATTCCACCTTTCTCACCCTATGACCTTGTTCCAAATGCGGGAGAGGAAGACCCGGCCTTTGTGGTCGCCCGCCTTTCGGTGCATATGAGCATTCGGATGTTCTGGACGTTTGGTGCTTGTGAGCAGGTTCTCCCCTCTTGCTCATTTCCACCAAACGCTCAAAACCACCAACTTTTTTTCGGTGCATATGAGCGTTCGGAGGTTTTGAGCGTTTGGAGGTTATGAGCATTTGGTGCATATGAGGCACAACCGGGCGACGACGTGTTCGAATTGCCCCAAAGATCAGAATATGTACTAACTGTACATCGCAATACTGTCACGTAGAAGTCTCGGAGGTGTGAGAACAATGTAAATGCAGCCGAGGATGGTTTCACAAAATTATGCAATGCAGTTGTGCAGTGTATCCCGTATCTGCGACACCGGGACAGACACCGGGATCCGCCAAGGAACTACTGACTACAGGACTACAGGAAGGAGGACTACAAAACAAGTGCCCGCGAATCCAATGCAAACACAAAACTAATATATTAATGACTGTCATCTTCGATTTTTTATTTTTTTTTGAGCCGCAGTGTTTGTTCTGGACTGTCGCTTTAATGGATTTGCCGCACGGCAACAAAATTCGACTCCTGGGCAATCGAGAACAGCTCCTTACGACATAGCTGTTGCTTTTCTGGGAAGCGTCAGTCACTTCCGGCACCCGCTCGGCGACTCATTCTATCGGGTTCGGAAGTGGATTGCCTCTCTGTGAGTGACACTTCAGTACAACCAGCCAACTTCCTGTTATACAATGCCTTTACGAGGGCGATTTCCATCATTCTTCGGTTCAGACCGATTTAGCAGCTTGTAAGGAACAATGATGTCGCATTTATTGGTATTTTATAAACAGTTTTTACCTCTTGAGCCAGCCCTATCGCTGGTTGACCAACCTGTTACACCCTCAAAAATGTGTATTTAGCATGCTGAAAAAATCGGATTTCATTTTGATTCTAGCCTCATTTAATGTAGATTATACAGCCCGGGGATTTAACTGAGAAACCCTGTATATGTGTGTATACAGGGTGTTTGCTCTAACGTGTCCAGAAATTGTATCTAAAACGAGCGATAAAAGAAAAGCAAGTGGTACTTTTCTGCTACTTGAGTAAGAAACAGGTACTGCTTCACTAGTAGCACCTGTTTCTTACTCAAGTAGCTGAAAAGTAGCGCTCGTTCCTCTTTTATCGCTCGCTTTAAATAAAAATTTCTAGACACGTTAGAGCAAACACCGTGTATATAGTTAGCTTGTGGGAGGCACAACTGATTGCATGCCATTATAGCCGTAACATGCAAAACCATATGCACTGCTCTCGGTCACACAAGCTTCTTTACTTTTCCTTATGCCATCGAAGGAACTTCACACCGGCTTGAGCTACGCCCCCTCAGAGTGTTGTCACTTTATTGGTCGTTGGCTCGTTATGATGAACTCGTGCGCATCACTTAGCGAACTCTTTTCGGCGTGTCGCTCGCATTGCGGGCTGCCGCTTTCATGCGCACGCGAGCTAAAAAAACGCTACAAGTAACGCCGTGCTCCAGAAGCGTTAACGGACTTTAGTGCAATTTCGATGCATTTTGTTCTTCCATTCAAGCTTCTATCGCTATACTTATCCTTGTTATCTTCACCTGCTCCGAACATGTGGATACCATTCAATGTAATCATTTACCTTCTGCCGTAGGAGTCATTCGACAAGGGCGACATAATCCAGAGAAAACAATTGCCAGAATCCAAAATGACCAGTTGGACCGCTGTAGTGAGACAAACATAGAACAAACATAGGACAAAAACAACACAATCCTCACAATTGGTTGTGGTTCGAAAATAACCCATAAGTCAGTGCCTCTCTGAAGTCTACTGCTTTCGGACAATAAAATAGCGATATAAAAAAAATACCGACAATACAATAAGTATACCGAATAAAACAGTTCTTTTCGCGACATAGCAACCCGAACAGAAAGGCTTCACTGGCTTCACCAGCAGCGCAGGTGAACAGTGTCTCTGTGAGGGCAGTGCCTCTGAATGAAACGAAAACCCGCGCGCCAAACCGGGTTTGAGGGCGTTATCCCCTTCGGGACATAAACTGGCCATGGTCGGGTGCGTCCCGCGAGCAGCAATTCCACAGCTGCCGGGCCCCTCGACGACGACGGCGGCTGGCTGGCTGCATTGTTCGCTGACCCATGGGGCCTGCAAGCTGGGCTCAGGCTCGTTGTCGAGCTAGGGCTTTCCGTCTCTGCGTAGCTGGTTTTGTGCGCGAACAGGTAGGGAAGGCCCCTCAACGATATTTCCTCATTCGAATAATGTTGCGTATCGAGTCCGAATGTGTTCAGGGGGAGAAAAAGAGCGTCGATGCAGGACTCTATTATCGATCTACTGTTGTGGTTGAATGTGTTACATGATGTGGTGAAACTTTTGCACAGGAAGCCGCGATGCGAGCATATATTCACGACGGCCAGCCATGGAGGCGTTGCCCGGGCGTTGTTTACGTCTCCGGCAGTCTTTGTGTGTGCCTTGATATGAACTTTTTTCGCATAAATGTTACGCTGGTATATGGGGCTACAAAGAATGAAGTTAACCACTTGATGGACTCTGACGAATGTTCGCTAATACCCAGCTTGGAGGAGAGGATTTTTTTTTTTTTTTTTGTGCCAATCGTAGTTCCTGGTTTGTTGGAAACGGTCGATATGTGTCGCGCATTTTTGCCTCCTGAAGTTATTTTGCCTAAAGTGGCTTGGTTTTGTAAGATACGTGCACCTGTTGCAGGAGCTCTATCAACTCTGTAGGAGAACCGATTGAGGTGGGGGATGTATGCGACCCTGTGCTTTCATATTTATTTATTTATTTATTTATTTACACTACCCTACTGCTCCACCTAAGTGGCATTGTGTAGGGGAGAGGAGATAACTTAACAACACAATCACAAAAGTTCACATGCATGCACTTTTCACAAAAAATGGCACTTGGGGGAAAAAACAAGATCTCGTGGAAGTCTATTCCATTCCTCAACTGTTTTAGGAAAAAAAGAATTTCTAAAAATGGACATATGAAAACGATAGGGTTCAACCTTATACTCATGGTCTACACGTTCTGAAATGTAACTCTGTGGGAAAAGATAATGCCCTCGAGGAATGCCTGTATGTCCGTGATATATGTGATAAAAAAGGTTTTAATCGAGATTGTCACGATATTGCGATCCTTTACAGTGAACCCTCATTATTATGACCATGGTCGTTCCCGAAAATTTCGGTCATAATGCGGAATTGTCATATTAACGGGGGCGGATTTGCAGAGGTTTCACAGCATTGTTCCCCAAGAGTATGGTCACAAAGCACTTATGTCAGATTATCGGGGGTCATATTAATGAGGGTTCACTGTATATTGTATTTTGAGCAAATTTCCATATATTTTTGCTATATTAATATGCCATATTTTCCCATATACACCATAATATTGTAAAAGTGTGTAACACAAGTAGAATTGTATATGCACAAGAAGCACGCACACAAGCATGCACAAGTGTAATGGTACAAACTTTTTTGAATGCAGAATGAGGGTTCCTTTGACAAGGAGAACCTCCCTGGTTCAACGGAGGGACCAACAAGCTCTTCTCCATATTCACCTCCAAAAGCCAAGCCTAGCATTCCATTAATATCGCAACCTTCGCGACAAAACTCTGAAGACAGTGGCTGTCCAATCGAGCTGGTATGTAACAGTTTTGCTTCGCATCGGCTGTTCGTATGCTACAGGTACAGGAACTCATACTGCCTTATTGCTTCCTTTTCTGAAGCACACTGATAACAGATATGCGCTTGACGCCTTCGGGTACGTGTTCGACTCCTTCGGCGATCTTCGGCAATCGAAAGCCAGCTGCGCCAGCAGCGACGAAGGAATTCGAAGGTTGGACGGTTCGTCCATGTCCAGCAAGGATGACAGCATGTCGCAGAAGGTGGGGTTCAAAGATCGGCTGGTTGCGGACATTGCTCTTGACCGGTGCTATTGTTCTTGCGTGTATTTTTTAGCAGACTAGTTGGGAGTCTGGCCTACCTGCAGCCAGCAGCGCACGCAGTTCATTTCTGGCAACTGGGGATAGTGAGGATGGATTTCCTACGACACTCGAGGAATTTTTCCAGGGACAGGTAATGAGCGTAAGCCTATCCTGGACCTAATTCTGAAGGGACAGTAGAAAGTGTCGTTTGCGCTTCTCCTTAAATACTCGTACTGTAAGTGCAGCATAATTTTGCAAACAATTTGCACTATTGGCGAATTCCGCGGGTCGTTTTTGTGCACTGCAGTGTGTGCCGGTGGCGGTCCAGCCTAGAAACTGACGAAGAGCGGACAGAAGGGCCAATGCAACGTGACGGATTGAAGTAGCCGCGTGCATGCTCGAGCCAGTGTAACATTTTCTGCACCACAATGGCTAGCAGAATTCGCCTTACCTAAAGCAGAAGAAAGTAACTTCTCCAATCGAACTAGTGCAGTATGAAGTGCCTGAATGTCATTCTGCAATATAAGATACAATATCTCATTTGTGAAGATGATCAACAATGTACAGGGTGAATCTAGCAAAGATTACACATTTCGATCCCGTCGTAAAAATAGAAGGTGAAGTCCCTGGAGCTTCAAACTTTGCACACTTACAGTAATTTGTCGCTATCGCTAAGTTTTATCGCTATTTTTTTAAACAGTATCATTTTGTAGAAAAAAGTTTCCTATAGCGTATACTGCCATGTTTTCCTCTCTCTGCTTCACGTTCAAGTCACCGTGTATAGGTGGCGCTGCCTTGAAACCCTGTATCTGGTTCAACTGGTTGTGCTTCGTCTCTAGGCAGCGCCACTCATGGTGCTATGAACGTATGGCAGACAGCGGGCAGTTTTTATCTACAAAGTGATAGCATTTGAAAAAAAAAATAAGGGTAAAGCTTTGGGTGAATGACGACTCTTTTACGACCCTATAGAAATGTGTAGCCTTTGCTGAATTCACCCTGTGTATTGTCTGCAGTAAATGCATTCAGCTCTTGATTATATCTTAACGCAAATGGTACTAGGAAAGTCCTCATTGCGTATGGACCAGAAAGGCACTGTGGAATACCACGGAAATGCAGGCTTATTTGCAATGCGGGCCACTTTCAGGATGTGGAATCTCACATGCCTCCCAGATACAACGACCTCCTCAGTGCCCCACTATACAGTGCTCCACTGTCTGCGTCAGTTCCTAAAAAATCAGTGGGTACTCCGTCGTTTCATGTGTACAGCGAGGGCTCGCCCGAGAACAGCAAGGAACAAATACGGCGGCGCCTAATGCTTGGATCAGAAGACGAAACTGTGAGTATCGCGTTTGTGCGTGTATCATATATGCACGAAGCAAGCATTGAAGCAGTTGAAGTGAAACATTAACTGAAACTTAGGTAATTCAGGATGCATATTCTATTAGGGAGACATTAGTGAACTTCCTTTTCCTGCAAGAAAACTTGAGCCAAAGCAATTTTGGGAGCCAAATTTTTCCATGAATTCGGAATGTATTTTCCGGCCACTAAACCCAGCCAGGGCTCACGACTTTATTCACTTATAAACGACATGGTGTTCTACAGTTCAGTGTAAAGCGCATCTTTGTAGCGGATATTACTCATATATAGAGCCTGAAGTTTCAGGGTTTAACCCGATTCTTCCCCGAATTTGCACCCCGAATTGAAGGTTCACCCTTTATGGTGAAACCAGATTTTCACCCGGCAAATTGCCCCCACTGGGATGTCTGTAGGAATGCATGAACTTACTTGTTTGGCAGCAAATGCAGTTACATCACCGTTTGTACCAGACCATTACAGTTTGAGCAACTCAGCCCGATTTCTCCACGAATTTAGCATACCGGGAGTTTTTTCACCCGAATTCGCATACGTGCACACGTTTAGTGCACACGTTTATTTACCCGATTTTTACCCCCCGAATTTTGAAAAAAATATTTCCCGAAAGCTTCAGGCTCTATCATATATACTCATATCAATGGCAGCAATTGGAGTTGCTATCGCCATTTCTCATTTCACGATTTCGTCTGCTGCACCTAAATCATTGCTTTTTTTAAAATTTAATTAGAGCCGTCATATAGACATGTATTAGCCACAAGTGGTGTTGCACATATTTATTTGGTAATGAAAGTTCATATGGGGCTTACTAGCGACACTATAGCGACTAGAGAAAATAAAGTTTGAGATTGTATCATTTTCGAAGTGTAGACAAACTGTGCTAGAAATTTTTTGCGTATCCTTATAATTTTTGAATTTGCAAAATGCGAATCATGCGGGTTTTACAGTACTTCCAATTTCAAAATCTGTGCTTAATGAGGGTCATGCACATCATATCTCCTTCAGCTCTCCTTCCTTGTCACATAATAGTGCTAAGCAGTTGTCACTGAATTTCGAACGGAATTAGTACCGAAAGTGTGCAACCCAAAACAAGGTATGTCCCGTATTTATCAGGTGTCAAGTCCACCCAGACGGCTGAACTGCCCTCCGGTAACCAAGCTAGGAACTCCGTCAACGCCTCTTGGTTCCCTAGAGTCCGTGCTGAACTGCAACGTCTCCATAAAGAATCCCTTCAAGCGTCCTGTGTCACCTGGAGAGGGATGCTCCTCCTCTTTATTGGTCAAGCGCCCAAAATCAGACAGTTTCCAGAGGGTTATGAGCTGCAGTGAGGTCAGTAATACATCTTGGGCTCAATGACTTCATTGACTACATTCTGTACCTGGCTACGCTATATTTCAGCCAAGCTGCACAACAAAGGTGATCACCCTTCAGCGATGCCATTCTGAGAATGAAGCATCAATCAAACTTGCACTACAGAAGTGTGAGTATATGCTGATCATATATAATGCAGGAAAAGTAAATGTGGCACTAAATGGTACTGATGGATTCCTGGTTTCCTTAACAGCTGAACAGCAGCCAGATCTTATAGGAGATTTTTCAAAGGTGCGTTTTCATTTCGTTATTGTCCTGGTAACGTGGTTAATGTGAAAGCGTTCGGATATATGAAGTGGGGGTGTGTTGGGCATCGCAAGCACATGTAGAGCACTTTACGTTAGTGCCTGCAGAATCTTCAGTGCCCTGAGGGTCAGAACGATCAATAGGGTCTCAATCAATAGATAATTTGTTAACTGTGTACTCTGAGAGGGTACTCTGATTGTGCTATCAAACCCAAGGCAGCAGCCTGAGTGTGCCTGAAGGGAGCTGGTGGTGCTAATTGTATTTTCTTTTCCAGCCTTATGCACTGCCATTGATGAAAGGCAAACACGATGACCTTAAAATGATCTCACCAGTGACGGTTAGTCCATATCTCAGTATTTTTTGGGAACTTGTTTTTGAGGGCTTCAGTAAGGAGCTGGTGCATCTTGGGTTATCACAGGGAGAGAACATGTAATGGAATTGTACAGCCTTCATGCAGGGCCACAATTTGTGCTGAGGCTAGCCATTTTTACAGAAGAACATGTAGTTAACTTCTCAAATGATTAGACACCCGGTAATGTCTTTCAAAATATTGTGCACTCATCTCCTGTGATTGAGATTGTATCAGCAGACGCAGTTTTGAATTTTAGGATGGCGTGATCACAATTGCAGTGGTGAATGTGTAACTTCATTACATGTAAATCATGTGAACCATGTACATTGAGTAGGATCTTCTGAGGAATATGTGAGCGACTGTATATGCCACAGAACATGGCAGTTTAGTGTTAGTTACCTTAGTTTGTAGTACTTTTAGTTAGTCCAGTGTTTAATATCCAGTGACCCATTGCCTTGGTTCTCATACCTCACTCCTCATATTTCAGCTAGCCGAAGTCTTGGAAGGAAAATACAACCATTCCGTGAAAGAGTATGCTGTGATCGATTGCCGATATCCGTACGAATATGAAGGGGGACATATCAGTGTAAGAGCATTTTGTTTTCTATTTTCAGAGCTACTTTAGTCGCTATAAATTAATGTTTGCTTATCGCAGGGCGCAGTAAATATCTACACGCGTGAAGACTTAATGTCGTGTCTTCTGCCCGAAAAGATGACCAACCAAGAGCAGAAAGTGCTCGTGTTCCACTGTGAATTTTCATCTGAACGTGGCCCCAAAATGTAAGTGTTCAAAATGCTTTTCCTTTCCTACAATTAGCATACTGAATAGCATACAACATAGCAATAGCATTCCAACATAGCATACTGTGTTGCATTCTGTATTGGAAACAGAACTGATTGGTTGCTCTGTAAACATGAGCCCTCTTTTCTGCTATGACAAATGACTGCGTGGAGCATTAATCCAGCCGCCATCCTAGTCTGCAGAAATTAGCCACAATTCATCAGTTAATTTATCGGGAGGTGGTTATTTATCTGACTTGTGTAAAAATCCCTTTTTGTATAGACAAATAGAATATAGGCAAATAGATGAGAATAGACAAATTCTGTTATTTAAAGGCAGTGGTGGTGGTAGTTCTTACCTTACAGAGCTTAAATGACAATACTGCGCCAACATAGGATGATTTAGGATCACATAGGATAGTGCAGGCTGTCGTCACTCGTTACAACGCTGAGCGGCTGATGGATGTTGCATATTCAGCAGTTCTCCCACCTTAAAGGGGCACTAAAATGTAAAACGAGTTCACTCAAATTACGTTACATGCTATGTTAATTCCACACATGTCGTCATAATTCAAAACTGTTACGAAGCTACAATCACAGTTATACCAGACTCTTTCTTGCTTCGGTGCTAAGGAGTGAACGCCGCTTCAGCTCGTGCGTCAGCGTTTTTAGTCCATGCCATGGAGCAGTCCTGGTGCAATCTGGAGCAATCCACTTCGCAACGCGCACTATGTTTTTACAAATATGTTTTTGTTTTATGTTCAAATTTGTTTTTACTGGGGATCTCATTCGTTCCCGCCAAAGGCAGCCCTGTTTTCGTTGCATTTTCCTTCTAAACGGTAGCGTTGTGTGAACTACTTTTCTTTGAATTGTACTAATTGAAACACAAACTTTCATTTGAGAGCACATTGTTTTTGCATTTTAGTCCCCCTTTAGTTTCTGTTTTTCCCAATCAGTGTTCTGGGCGCAACACTTTAGGTACAGGTCCCGACAAAAGTTTACGGAACACGCGAGCGGTGTATTTTCTCCTCTGTACGACACCCTAGCGGCAAGCGGAAGCTGGCGAAATCAGGCCAGTTCACTGCCTCAGAGGGGTGGACGACTGCGCTCTTAGCGACAGAGGACTGTTGTATGTGCCCGCAAAGTGAGTTGGATTTTACTGTTGTGCTCGCCAACAACACGTGATTCAACGATTGTTGAGACAGGGAGCTCGCCGCTATCATCGTGATAACAAGGATGAATCATAGTGGCAACACTTTACAGTGTATTGCTTTTATTGGAAAGCCATGATATGTAGACAAGAGAAAGAAAAGTATCTGGTAAACAGTTGCTTTATTATGGACGACGCTTGACGTGCTCAAACAATTGGCGCTGACATTGATAATTGATTGATTGATAAACAACTGAAGTGAGTCACGAGTTGTTGACGAGCACAACAGTTAAATCCAACTCACTTCGCGGGCATATACAACAGTAATCATACCGAAACTCCCGCTGTGTGTCGCTAAGAGCGCAGTCGTCCACCCCTCTGAGGCAGTGAACTGGCCTGATTTCGCCAGCTTCCGCATGCCGCTAGGGTGTCGTACCGAGGAGAAAATACACCGCTCGCGTATTCCGTAAACTTTTGTCGGGACCTGTACACTTAACTCTCGTGTTATTCCGAGATATCTGTGGTGATCGCCCCCGAATCGAACGGCACGATTCTCCCACGTCAATTGGCCTTCCATTCGGGCTGCGTTTAATGTGTGGGGAATTAAAAAAAGTACCAGCATTTAAGCGCCCAAGTTGAGGTTGATCCAATATGGTACCGTAAACAAAACGTAGCTACCCTATGAAAAAAGTAATTGAGAATTAGGAATAAAACCAGTTTTTCCAGCATTGTTTTTACCCTTGCATGGTGTACTGCTGCACCTGTCTATGCCAGGCAGAAGATATGCACATGAGCACTTGCACGACAGCCATTGTAACTATTGTGAGGATTAAAGTGGCCTCATCTTAATTCTTGCACTGAGCGAAATACTAAAGCATTACAAAAGCAGAGATGACATGCCAAATTGAAACTCTTGCAAACTTGCAAAGGCAAGAATACAGTGTGTAAATAGGAGATAATTTCAGTGCTTCTGAACGTTGTCATAATCGTTGTGAACTGCATATTTTTCTTAATAGTTTTTCATATTAGTACTCGATTTGGAGAAGCAGCTTTTGAGCAGAGCCTTTCAGTAATGAATTCCCCATACACCATCTACTCCACAATAACCATACTGCTCCTGTTTTTTGGTGTATATTTTTAATGTATGGCATACTAAGATATTTCATGGTCACTACGTACGGTCATTTCTTTTCCGCGCGGCCCTTCACGTTGTGGTTCCTAGTCAACGATTTGAATCGGAGGCCCGTGCATTATGATAACCCCAGTTTAGTGAAAGGTCTGAACACTATCACGTGCATAACACATTGCACCACAATGATGTCATGTCTATTCACGCTCACGGCCACACAAATGAGATACCACCTGAGATGGCTGTACAATGATGTATTTGCTTTAGTGTGTTGAACCAGCCATTCACAATTCACACACACTATTCCTGTTCGGTATTCTAAGTGCATCCATGATATCAGGCGTTCACTGTAGAATTGGTGGCAGGGAAAATGCTTGTTCCAACTGTGAGGTCATATTGCGATTTGAGTTCTGTGTTTGCCGTCCTTGGTTGTGGCCACATGAAGATAGCGTCCTTTGTTCCTTCCCAGGTCTCGCTTTCTTAGGAACATGGATCGGCAGATGCACAACGAAATGTATCCGAAGTTGAAATATCCTGAAATATACGTCCTGGAAGGGGGGTACAAGGCATTTTTTGAAGGCTTCAAGGTAGGTTGGACCTCAGAATTACTCAACTAGGAAACACAACTGCTTGCAGAAGGGTAAAATTTCATATGCCCCTATTTTGTTCCAGAGCTTCTGCGTTCCAGAAATGTATGTGCCAATGAGGCACAAAGACCATGAAACTGAACTGAAAGAGTTCAGAGCTCGCTCCAAGTCTGGTGGCTCGCTTAAAGGGAGGGGCCTCTGTGCTCGTTCCTCAAAAAAATTTTAAGGCTCCTCATACAACCTCGAGTCAACATGTAAAGCAGTATTCTTCTCACTCACCGTGACGTAGAAAAAGTGCCAATGAGGACACAAAATAAAAAAATTCTGGCACGACCATTACCTTGTAAATATCCATTACAAGTTATCTACACTGCCATCACTTGCCACTGTCCACTAACTGTCCACTGCTCTTTTTTGGTGCTCGGACATTGGCAATTTTTAAGTTGCAATTTTACTGTTTTTATGTTTGTGAATGCTTTTTTTTTTTTGGCATGAGGCTACACTGCAATATATATTTTTTGTTTGTTTGTTTGCTCAAGGAGAAGCATTGCTAAGTATTTGGTATAGGGGACGTGTATGAAAAATGTAAGTGACTGGTTTTGTCCAACAGAACGAGGTGTGGTGATTGGTTTCAGCTTATTTATTTCTCGAATGAGGCAATGCATGTCTCATTTACTATTGCTGCAAGTGAACCAGAAATTTTTGACATTCACAAATGCACTGTGACGAAGTGCTACAGAAAACTTATGGTGCAAATTTCCCCAAAAAACATCCAGTTTGAGGTTATTGTGCTGTGACCTTCTGTCTGCATGTTTGTTTGTTTGTTTGTTTTTATGCACTATTTCCTTGTACGATGCTTGGAGTGAGATGAGTATCGTAAAGAAAAAATTTTATTCTTCAATAAAATTTTGACATGGTCATATTTAGAATTTTATACCATCTAGAGAAGGTGTTCATGCAGGTAACAGATGGTGCTTCACCACTACATCTAAAACTGGTCATTGTATCCGAACAGAGTAGCCATTTCTGTACTGAGAAAACGACTGAGTACCATATCTCTGTTGTCCATTGTATTTTTGCATATCACATGGTCACACTGCAACTGTGCATATTGATCATCAACACAGTTTGCTCTCTTGGTCTGTCCATAAAAAGTGTCGCAAATGCGTGTCTGGTCTCTCTATTACACATATAAGCTGTGGATAGTAGGCAACTATAAAGAAAGCCTTGGAACAAAAATCTCAGTAGGCTTTATGTAGTTGCATAAGTGAAGTGGTCAGTTGAGTAACAAACTGAATGCAGGTGTGTGCTCTTAACATAAAATGTGCCAAATAGATGGTTTAAATTGCTTGCAACATTTGTAGCATACCGAAGTGATATGGAATGTAGAGGTGGAATGTGTGCGCTTTACATTGAAGCACGAAGGACAAAAGGCAGTGTGCTGTCCTAACTCCAGCGCCCTGTGCAACTAATGGTGTCTGACTAGTTTCTTCCGAGTGCTCCGAGCTCTGCAATGCCGTGGCAGCCGTTCCGAAATCTGGCTGGGCTCCAGTCACATGACTGCGCCAGCTTCCACTGAGTAGTGCTTGTTCGAATATGCCTGCCATGTTCTGAACTTCGTCGTCTAGTCTCCTCTACTCAAGCCTGTCGCGTTCAGCTTCTGCACGATTCCTCCGGCTCAGAGCCAGAGTGATATGCTCCAGCTCGGGGTATCGGGACAACCAGTTGGACACCATTAGGATGGAGACAACACTGTTGTCATCACTGCACGTACATCTAGCAAGAAAACTATACAACAAGAAAACGTCCACACAAATCCAAGGTGAATCGACGTGCACACACACAAAATGAGTAACTCACATCAAGGAGAACAAAAAAAAAAAGTACAAACTGTAACGACACACACACATGGTAGATAACAATGAAGGTTAATAACCTTTACATTTTCTCATATGGCACCCACCAGCAGGTCTATAAATATAAGAGATTGGCCTTTGGTGTGTAACTCGAGTGGGATCAGTAACACGTTCGCGTGAATTACAATGTTACCCTCGTTCATTGACAGCTGAATGCATAGGGTTTGTACAAAGAGTAGAGTGGCATCTTGGAGAAGTTCAACCAAGCTCAATGCTATCATTTGACAAGGACTTTTTGAACTGCTGAGGGCTCGCCATCTTGGTTCCAACCAAGAGGGAGCTTCATTGTCATTGCCACCAGCAATAAGTAACTTTCAGTTCCTCTTTTCATTCACATACATATTCATAAGGTGGGGGCCACAGTATCCATGCCCACTAGCTTTGCAAGAGACATCTATCTGTTTTCATCTCTTTTATTGCTGCAGAATATCACGGGGGGAACCAGCCAGGGGCGGATCCAGACCCTCGGTTTGGGGGAGGGGAGAGAGTGAAATCCACTGGATCCGCCACTGGAACCGGATTTGGCTGACACTGCGTCACACCGCTTCTCTAAGAGTGGTTTCTGCATTACTCCAGTACAAACAACCTCTAATGTTTGTACTAACCCTATGGCAGGTTAGGAGATGTTATCTCACGGGTCAACTGGCTGTAACCATGATTGCATTTTTTAGTAGAGCATTATGACCCCCTCTGGGTTCTTGGGCGCAATGCGTTTCGGCTTTTTCCACTCCCAGGGCTGGAGGCTCGTAATGGCAAGGATGCAGATATTGACGCAGAACAGGCCCAAAGCGACGACGAGGAAGTAGAAGCTGTAACCCAAGGAAGCCCTTCCGTCCGAGGTCCACCTGTCCTGTTGCTCCTCCACTGTCATGACGTTTCTCTGTAACTTGAGGTAGAACTGCACCACCCAGGCTATGATGGCAGTCAGACAGAAAAGGGCTACAAAAAAAATGAGAGGTGATGGAATAAGCACATTATTCTGCTTTCTGCAGACCTTTGTACTGCCCTATGGCCTTTTATGCAAGGATATTTCACAAACTGAAATGAAATCCAAAGTGCCACATGCAAAAACTTTGCTCCTTGTGCCTCTGCTCATTTAAAAACAGTAAACAAACAGTTCCACCGTGCGCTTGTCCTGTCTACCTCTCTGTTGTGTGATCATCTCAAGTTCAGTACGATTCCCACGTACACAGATACGCACCAACAACTTTTGTTATGCAAAAACAACTGAAACCGAACAATGAGGCAAACACTCATGACCAGGAAATGATCCTGGCAGATCACAAGTCCACACTGAACCGGTGTTGCCCATATTGTGTGTACCTGCAACCATTTTTGGTTGGATAATGCTACGGTAGTCAAACTGCTAGTTCAGTTGCAAAACCTATCCATGTAGCCTCCACCGTCTATCTTTTACTAGTACCCCTAAGGTGCTGAAAATAGGATTATCTGTATCCATCAACGATGACCAACTTTGTAGCTGGTCCGAGTCGGCCGACACCACTAACCAACATGAGGAGCATTGCCACGTGACGTTATTTGTGACTTGTTTTATACAGCTCTTTTCACTGCCATTTCATTCATTTCACTATATTTTGATGTCAAACTTGTTTTTACCCATGCAAACACAGTTTGGGAAGACAAGTAGAAACATCACACTGGAAATGAGAGAAGCTTAAACATATGCATACCATACATACAAATTGGAGCAAAGAAATCGAATACATTATACGGCACAAATTAGATGGGTCAAAATCAGAAAAAATAAACACAAAAGCGGTGCCACTTATCACCATCATGATTTGCGCACTCTCACCAGCCTTAACTAATTCCTTTTCTCATTTAATTCCCTTTCTAAATCACTTTTTTTTTTACAATACACTAACTGCAATTTTTGAAAAATGTTGCGTTTCAGAACTCAGTGTTTTGAACCTCAATTGCAAGAATGCAGGCCACATATCTTGTATCCTTTGCAACTGAGGTTCAAAACTAGAGCTTACCTGCAGCACTCAGCATTTCCGCAACAGTTAACGTAGACAGGACAAAACTTGGTCTGGGAACTGATGTTTTAGTTATGGCAAACTGGAAGAAGTACAACCTGGCTCTACCACTGTCATAATTCTGCCTGAGCAGAATAGAAGCTAACTGTCCTTGTGATGTATCATCAGCCTGCATGTACTAGGGCACTACACCATATTTCCACAGACAAGTGTATCAACAAAGACGATAATGTAAGACAGAGCCAGAAACAATTCATTCTGCAGAATCTTGTCACTGACTAGGTCTGTGAAAACACAATGGCCATGTGTACCTTTGAAAGAGTGCCTTTGGCTGGCAAAACGAAATAATTTGACTAAAGCAGATTTGGATAGGAAACACTTCATAAAGTAACAAGCGTTCGAAATACGTTTTGGAGTACCCTGTGTATTACATTAACTTTACTGAAATTACTGCATGTTCAAGCGAACAAGACAAACAGCATGTCTGCATTGTATTGCTTCTCTTGCCATACCAGACGCGCCCACAAGTATGGAACGTCAACCAACTAAAACAATTGGCACAATTAATGTCCGCAAGATGCAGCTCACGAGAAACTAATTCCATCATAGTACAGATGACAAATAAATTACCTCCAACTCCATTCCACAGGTAAAGACCCACTCGGCCCGTAACAGTCTCAACTGGCGTCATTACTGAGTTAATGACCGCAAATATGCAGCTCACGAGACCAAATATTATGGCCAAAGAGATACCTAGTACTGTGACCAACCACAGCGCAAATATCATCAGTGTGGGGTTCTTGGTCATCTCTTCTTTCACTGTAATAAAGAGGATACCCAAACTTAAAACTTGCCAAACATGGAGTAAAATGCTCAACTCATGCTGTTAGTGTAGTATGCGTAGTAAATGTGTAATGAAGCTAAAGCGTCTTTGACCCACCGTGTGCAGAAAAGCCGTCCAGAAGTCAGACGTTAGCGTTTCATAGACACATCCATCTCGTTGGAGAATATGGCAAGTATCATGCAGTGAACAGTCTGATGGTACTGTGCAGAGAAAGTCAGTAGCCAAGGGTGAGGAGGAAAAGAAATATCATTTTGTTAAGACAGACTCGCGTGAGAAGGTCAAGAGTGGGAAGTGTATAGAAGGTAGCAGTTTAACCAATGCCATTTCTGAGCTGAAGCAAGAAATTACGTGCACAAAGTTAATTGCAGTGGTAATATTAAGCAGAGTGACCATAGCATAAACATGACTGTCGACAAATCCAGAAAACTGCAAGTATAACGCTGTTGAAACTGATGCTCCAATTCTGACACAATAGGTCACTCATGGTATTGCCAGAAGTGCCGCAGTCCAGCAGTTAGTACAGGCATAGGCTCGTCACACGAACATCGTTCGAACGCACGAGTTTCTATATAATCTAGTTTAGATCGGTACGATCATTGTTTCTGAAAAACTTTAAGGACGAGGAAATAGGCCTAACTGTGAATCATGAGTACTTACGGCTGAAAGTTGAATGCCTGGGACCCAGTCCATAATTGAGTACTTTTTTACCGTGGAAGAGACCAAACGTTACCTCTCCTCTGAATTTTCCCTCATTTTCACTCTGCGGAATCGAATCATTAGTGACGTACACCAACATAAACGGCTTTGCAGAGATCCATTCTTGAGTCGCCAGCGAAACTGTCAAAAACGCCAAGCACCCGCAACAGACGAAAAATGTAAGGAAAGTGAACACTCGCTGTACAAGATCCATTCTGCCGTGATTTTGCGACGAACAGCATGCAATCAGATCATACTGGTAAAAAATTCATTTGAAGAAAAATCGAAACAACGCTATGGAATAACTTTAGATCGCACACGCGTCCCTCCGCAATCGCAATTCCAGCGGAAGTTTGACGTACCAGCTTCCGGCGCGTTGCCACAGCAATATAGAGGGCGCTCAGATCGGGTGAACAAGATGGCGTGTTCTTCAAGTATGACTTTTTATTTACCAATTTCATTTGAAATTTTTAATTCATTATGTGTGCCTCGTATGACAACATGCCACTGCCTTGGCATTGTAGTGCGACACACCGGAGTGTAGTTTGTAATGTTTATAGTTGCCAAGAAATCAGTAACGTGCGGTTGCAGTTACGCAGATATGGAAGTTTCGCTGCATCGTTTCCGAGCGATGCAAATTTATACAATAAATAGGTTGAATGTTACGTTTATATACTTTCAAGTCAGTCCATAGTTATTCGCTATGCTGATGCGAGCTTTAGTACAGATGGAAAACATGTCTATACGTTTGTAGACGTCCATGATTTGAGCAATGCTATCTGTCATGTATTCATCGTCTCCTTTGTTGCAGAATACCGGTTGAAGCAGACACCCACAGATGTATGGTCGACACGAGAAAGGCTTTGTTTAGCCTCATCTGTACTCAGAAGTGGGGACCAGAATTGGTACGTCATTCAAATTTCCCGTGGTGACGAGCGACCACAGTTTCGTATGGCGAAGTGATGTTGTGAATGCACGTTTTTAAAGTTGACATCTATGATATCACAAAAGTAGTTCAGGTGCAAAACAAATAGTTCTGCTAGCTTTTTCGTGGTGGTATATGAAGAGGAGGGAAATAAAATTTTCCTGTCATGTTCCCAAAATACGTGTCATGGTCGAAGAAGAGCGAAGTCGGCAAGAATGTGTGATGCTGTAAACTTTTTCTCTGCTCTTTTCATTTCTTTTGCCATTGGGCAGAATGGAGCTTTAATAAAACTACTACACAAATATATGCAAGATATAAACTTATGTAGATGCCTTTGCACAACTACCAAACTCTACTACACGCATGAATAATGCTGTAACTGTGCCAGAAAAAAACAAAACAAAAAAACAAAATATCATTTCCCCATGAAGTGTCAAAACAGACTTGGTTTCTAATCCCTGAAGAATGTGTTTCTAAACTTGTCATTTTTGTTTCGATTTTCTATTATTATTACTTTGTTCACTTTGTCTGATGTCCTAGAATACATAAGTATTGCTACGACAAGTATGCAGAGAGAATGGCACAAAATCAATTGAAATTGCTGTGCAAGCACGGTTCATGACCTTGCTATTTTGAGGCAGCGATGATGATAAGGACATGAGGCCATTTTGTTTTGTGCATTCATTGCCATTTCATTAGGTAATTATTTTAGCAGTATCAATGCACATGATCAGTGCTCAGATTTTTCTTACTCTTGCATCAAGTGGCCTTAGCCTTTCTGTTTAAGGTGAACTGTTTAACACAGAGGAAAAGATCACCTGTATCACCTGTTTGCCTATGAATATGATGCTCCTATATACAGGCCAACTATATGATATGATAGGTAGAAATCCAGCAAACCGGTAGAGAAGTACTAAGGGAGTTGCCTCAGGACAGGAGCCGCCGATATTTCGAACAGTCTCTGTTCGAAATATCGGTGGCTCCTGTCCTGAGGCAACTCCCTTCGTATATATGATACGATATATTTGTACTCATATTTATTGAGTAAAAATATTTGGCATTTAGGATGTATGTTGGGGTAATGTTATATCTTCATGGTATTTATTTGCGAATAAGTTTGCATGCTATATATAGGCATCTGTAATTTTGGAAATTTCAGACTTTTCTGTCATTTAATTTCAAGAAGGAAGATAAGTGCATAAGTTTGGGACTTTACAGATACATTGTAGCAACAGTGGCATGCTGTTTTCAAGCGTAGTTCCATCTCAAATTGAACAAGCTGTGACGTTTGATCTCTCGAATTGAGGTGAAAAAAAAAAAAAAAAGTTGACGCCATTGGTGAGTGAAGAAAAATAAATGCATTTTGAAGTTCCTGCGTGACGCAGTTCGTGAGTTGGGAGAGGGGGAAGAAATAAAGTCGCGGGCGAGTTTGAGTGCCTCCCGCCACAATACCTTTTCGCTCATGGCCAAAATTTTTCTTCCTTACAACTTTCCACTTGCCGTGTAATGGGTGTATGCATTCGAATGATGCCCAGTTTAATCCTCTGCTGGATTTGCAACATATAGGGCGTTTGCCCATGCAGGACAACACCTCATAAAAATTCCACTCGCATTTATCTCAAAAACTCACTGAAAAAAAAAAAAAAACTCTCCAAAATTGAATAGAATCTAGAAGGATACATGAACTATGTGTAGAATAAAACGTGAAATTCGATCTTTATCAGTATAGTCAGTGCGATTTTTAGATTAACTGTATAAAAGCGATCCTTCATGCCATCCCGTAACCGCGGACAGCGTGGAGGCATAGCCCTCCTCCTGTTGTGTTTCATATCCTCGAGGTTAATTTGTGCTGCCCTTTGTGAACCTTGCCCAAACAAAACATCTACATCTGGCACCTCCGAATCTGATCCATTGTCTCCTGTAGAGGCATGGTACGGCCATGGCTGAGGCCCTAATCAGATTACAACGCACGTCATGTTTCCTTGGTTTTCTCCGATGGCCTGGGCTTGTGTTCATTCCCACGATAGGTCTGGACTCACAAGCGCTGTGTACCCTTTTGCTTCTGTTCGTAGATATTTGTATGTTTTCTAGTTCCTAGCACTGGTGTTACACTGTTTTTCACATCTGCCTCAGTGGCATCTTCACTGTACAGTCCCGATGGTTTCTATTGTGCTGACTACTGTGTTGTACAAGAAGAAATTTATTTTCACAAAGGCCTTCTGCTTCTGCTTTCAGCAAGCCAAAGCTTTACGAGACAGAACGAACCCGCCGTCAGAGGTCATATTAAAGAACAAGTAAAAGTAGTTGCACAAGTAGTAGTAAGGTTAAAGTAGTGCAGAAGTCATTTTTAACACCCGGTTTTCTTTCTGTAAAACTGTCAAGTAGGCCAGTAAAATGCACCATGAAAAGTAATTCATCCCACGGAGCCATAATTATTGCAGAAATTGAATTTAAAGTGTGCAGTAGAAAGGGACCGTATGCAATGGCGGTGGAGAGCAGTACCAGCCCGCGCCCTTGCGCTTACGCGGCATCGTCTGCGCTCGCTGATTAGTTCAGAGTATCGTCTGCTAGTCAGCTGTTCGGGGCTCTGAAAAAAACATTGCACACAGGGAAACTCTGCCGGGACAATGAAATCCCTCACGTGCACGGTCACCCTTTCAATTCCTAATCTTCCCCTAGGGAACATGTTTACCATCTACAAAAGAAGAAAGCCCTGGCACAAAAAAAAAAAAGAAAAAACAGGCGCAGACAGTATGATGTTACAGTGGGGTTTTTTAGATGAACACGGCTGAAATTCGTCACTTTTGCGAGGTGTTGTCCTGCATGGGCAAGTGCCCTTTCCGTAACAAACGGAGCTGAAGATTAAACCAGGCGTCATATGAAATCTCTGTAAACGAGCTGTAAAATGGTACTTGGCTGATTTTTATCCGCCTCGTAGGTGGTCCAGGAAGCCGCTCTGAAGGCAGCTCTTTTTTGCTCTATGAGCCAACTTTGTCATTTTTTTGCGGATAAATGGAAAAAGATACAGCGCTAAAAGTGTGTACACCCACTGCATGTCAAGTGGAGAGTTGTAAGGAAGAAATTTTGGCCATGGGCAAAGAAGCGCTCAAACTCGCGACTGTCTCACCTCAAAGGCAAGTTCTTCCCTCTCTCGCAACTCACAAATCGCGTCATGCAGAAATTTCAAAATTAATCAATTTCTCTTCACTCACCAATGAGTTCAACATATATTTTTTTTCACCTCAATTCAAGAGACCAAATGTCACAGCTTGTTTGATTTGAGATGGAACTTCCCAGCAGCCAAAAGCAGTGATGCGTACGTCATTAGTGATACTTCTTAGGGGTTTGTCCAGCACCTGTTGATAATGAAGGACCAGATCGCATTCTGCCATCCTACAATGTATACACATGTTTTCTTTCACCTTGCTGTCCTGGCGAGGTAGAAGTAGTTATCTGCAGACTTAAGGAAACCAAGTGGGATATGATAAAATATCAGTTTCATTTATCAAAAATATAGTTCATTTTATAACTACACCTCTCTCATGTATTTTTAACGAGCTAATAAATGAAGGACGCTTTCCCAACAAAATAAAAATTGCGAAGGTCTGTCCCATTTACAAGAAAAGGTAACAAGGTACAACCGGACAATTACAGGCCAATATCCATTTTGTTCATGGTCAGCAAAAAATAATAGAACGACTACTACTTACTAGACTTGAGGATTTTTTTGATAAAGCATCACCTATTATCAGAGTATCAGTTTGGGTTCCGAAGAAACAAATCTACAGAACTGGCTGCTCTTTCTATCAGCGAACTGATTAAACATAATATAAATTCAAAGCTTTTAACCAGTGATGGCCAGTAGTTAACTACATGTAGTTAAACTACTAGTTAAACTACCTGATTGTAGTTAAAAGTAGTTATCAACTACTTGCAGAACTGTAGTGGCAACTACTAGTTAAACTACTATTTCGAGTAGTTAACTACAGGAGTTAGGTTACTGCAGGCGCCAACTACTTCCGATTTTGCCGCAAGCTTTACGGCACGATTGTGCTTGTGACTTTTACTTCGAGCTACTTGTTTGATGAGAACGGAGATGCAGAGCAATTGTGCCATGCATGTGTACTAAATCTTCACTTTTTTCATTGCTTGCAATTTATATTTAGGTGTCCAAGAACACTGTAGAATGGGATTGGTGTTGATCAATCATGGTGTCAATCTCTTTAAATACTTATGTTATCCACTTGCGAGTGCTAGACTTCTCCCATTTTTGCCCGTTAGTTTAGTTATAGATGTAGTTAAAATACATTGCAGTAGTTAAATAAGTAGTTTTAACTACCTCCCCTGAAAAGTAGTTGAACTACTAGTTAAACTACTCCATTGCAAAGTAGTTAGTAGTTGTAGTTAAACTACTGTAGAAGTAGTTAGTGGCCATCACTGCTTTTAACTATGGGCGTCTTTGTGGACCTCCGGAAAGCATTTGACATCATTGATCACCCATTGCTATGTGTGAAGTTGGAGCACTACGGAGTTTGCACTGTCGCTCTTAGTTTACTTCGTAGCTGTATTTGCAGAATCGTAGGCAATTTGCACAACTCGGGGGGGGAAGCGACTTCACTCCTTGGTGTCAGTTCGTCCGGTGCCCCACAAGGATCAATTCGAGGCCCGTTTTTATTCCTCACTTATATAGGCGAATTGTTTTTTTATTTATATACACAAGTAATTTTGTATGCAGATGACACATCAATTTTTTTTACAGAGTCATGATATTGTGGACTTGCATAGAAAAGCTAATAGCGTTCTTGCAAGGTTAAATACTTGGTTAACCCCACAATCAACTTGTCATCAGTCCAGCCAAATCCTCCCATGTCATATTTAAACCACCGCAAATGCACATTCCTTTACATAGCATACTTTTAGTCCTCTGTACACACACTATCGTAAAAACGTTCATCGGTAAAATTACTAGGCCAAGTATTCGATGAACATCTCTTATGGCATGGACATGTCACGCACGCTTGTAAAAAAATATATGCAAGTATATACGTGATTGTCAAACTTGGATTTCTTTTTCCGCTATCACTTAACGGTTTATGTGTCACATATCCAAAGTTATGTATCCTATGGTATAGAATGCTATGCATTGACACATTGATCCACGATACACCCAGTGTATAGCTCAGAATAAAGTGCTTCGCGCCATGTTATCGCTGTCATCACAAGAAAGTGTTTCATTTGCATATAACCTATTTAATATACCATCAGTTCACGTATTGCTTATGCGTAGATTATGTGCAATTGTTTATAAGTTGAGATACAGCCTTGTTTCGATACCATATGTAAGCTTGCAGAGTAAGACTTGTGTAATTCCATTAAGGAACTTAGGACTCTTTGTTTTATCTTTGCCCAGTGTTCAAACAAACTAGATTTACTTCTCATTCCAATATCTTGCTGTTAAAGTTTGGAACTCACTTCCACTCCGTATCCATACTTGCAAATTGTTAAGCGTTATGTGTTATGTGTAAAAATACCTTGTAATTTTTAATTTTGTTTCAAGGGTAAGATGCTGGTCCCCTTGTTTTTGTTGCTGGTGTTCTTTTCGTTCCGCGTCAGATGTTTGAAATACTGGCCATTGTCTGTCTGTATGTTTTCCATTGATGACGGCCGATAGTTAGCTTGAGGTGTGTATGTAATACTGGGTCAATTTCACGCCTATGGCGTTTGATCCTTTTAGGTCGTGTCATTTTATGTATATTAATTACTCTGTTGAAATCTGTACGGCATTAATTCTGCACAAGCTGAGAAAATAAAAAACACCTGAACTTGAACTTGATATGATAAACCTACACAACACTTTTTGTTTATTTTTGCGATAGGATGTCCGTAAGCAGAGCAATTCGACCATTTGGAGAGAACAACCGGCCAAATGATTGGTTCTCGCAAAAGGTTTGTTCTGCATTCTTAAGATCTATTTCACTGTGTGAGTTCATTGTGTGCTATTTTGTTCCTTTCTTTTTCAGAACTGTGCATTGCAGTATTTTGATCTCTTAGAAAAAGTTGAATCACCAAAGTGAGTGCACCTTTTTGTCAATGTTGTACTGGGGGGAGGTGCCAGAGGATATCTAGAATGCACGTGTTTTACGCTGAATTAAAGTGTTAAAATATGAATTGTATGAGACAAATGTGTACTATATAATTCCGGTAATATTTCTACAGGTTATTTTTTTGCTTCTTTTTTGCTTTAGCTTCTGACGGTTTGATTTGCTTCATGCGTTTGATCAGTCATCCACAGTTCTATAGTAATAGCAGTTAGCTGTGCAGCTACACTATGGATGATGTACCTCAACACACCTTTTTGGATTCACTAAGTACTCAGTTGCAGCTGCATCAAGGGAGCACTTGCAGGGGCAGTAATGCTTACTTGCAGATATCTGCGGATGAGTGCGGTTGTACAGCTTGGGACAAAAGTTCACAGAACACGGCACTTGAATATATTTTTCTTCGTTCGTGTGTCCTCCAATACTGAACACGAGTCGACGAATTACAAATACGTGACGGGGCAACCGAGACAGCTGTTTTTAATTTTGTCCACTCCTGTTCGTTGCCATGGAGACAGTCCGACAAAGGAATGCATGTGTGCTGTGCTCCGTGAACGTTTGTCCCAAGCTGTACCGGCATTTTATCGATGCAGGTTAGTAAGCGTTCGATTTCCATCCACAAGCCAACATGTCACACAAACATATGCACAGATCTGCACCTATGGACACCTCTATCTGTGACTTTTGAATTTACTGCATCTATTACGATGCATGCCCCTTTTAAGGGGGGAAAACAGACAAACACCAAGCAAAGATTGCTCAAAAAAGGGTCCCGATGTTTCGAAGGCTCCTGCATTGTCAACCAATCCCGCACTCCCACAAGGTCAGCCGCGGGGGAGAACCTGCCGAACCTCTTTGTTTTAGCATTGTTGCGGCTCCGCAGCTGTGGAGGGGTCTCACTTCGAAGAATAAGTGCAGCTCATAACATACCAGTAATCTCGTTTCTGTTAGTGAAGGCAACTGGAAAAGATGTACAAATGATGCATTGTGGTAGGACATTCCTTGTGAATGTAGTCTAGTGGCTGTGAGAAAAACACTTATGCACGAAATGTCAAAATGACATAGACCCTATCGTTGTGAGAACGTTGAGGGTGGAGCAAGTTTGAGAAATAGTGCGCAAGGCGTTTTGTAATTGCCCCGCTACTACGTCGTTGTGGACCTTCATAATTTAAGAAAAGATGTTTCAGAGTTAAATGAACATATTCCAGATCTTACATCATTGCTCTTATATCGGTTTAGTGCCCCTATAAGTCGCATTTCGGCAGGATTTGATGTTACTGCTCATTCGTATATATGTCCATTGTTTCGGATGGTGCTTCTATGCATGGAATATTTTAGTTACGTAGATATTTTCAGCCTAAATGTTAACAGTTTTTGTGCATTGAAAGTGTTGCAAAGTTATTCATTACAGTTTTCTTTTCTTTTTTTTCTTTTTTTTGCTGTATTTTCGTACATAACGCCATTATAAAGGCTTATGCTGTTGATGTGCATGCAAAAAATGAAAATTGAGATTGAGGTTACGTACACCCAGGCGAAAACGAGGAGAACGCGGAGAAATCGACACTCCGGGCGCCCTGATCATCCGCAAGCTGACGATCGAAAGAATAGAAGAGCTGAAAAAAGTGATCCAGGATGAGCAGCAGAGACATAAGTATGAACATTCCTCTCCTTCAAAGTGACCAGGAATGTCAAGCTTTCTCTTTTTCTTTTTCTTCTGCTTCTTCACTATGTAGACGCTATCGTAGAGAGCTCGACCTTCTCAAGGCAGGCCATCTGGACGAAAAGCTGGAGGAAGTCTGGAAGCAAGTTCAAGAGTAAGTTGACCAAGTTACTGTGCTCTCTTCTACATTACGCTCGTTCTTCTACAAGGCGGAGTGTCCGATATTTTGAAGTGCAAAATGAAAATTTTGAGGTTACTACTTCTACCTTGTGCCTCCTTCAGATCGGCACAGATAATTATTGGGTAGTGCACTTTGGGGCACTAAGACACACTCTTTTAGCCAGCCACTTGATGTAGATAAGTGTAATTTGGCAGGAATGCCCTTGTGAACAGAAATGTTGCTGCTTAATTTTAATGACTGTCATTAAAATATGAGCAAAAGGATTTTCTTGCATGGTTCCCACTGGTCCTTGAAGCTCTTGAATACCCTGGAATTCGAAAATGCTGCTTTCAGGGTCGGGAAAGCTACAGGTTTACCACAGTTCTTGAAAACCGTTGATTTTTAATCTTTGTCTTATCCTTGTGGAGCTGCAGCTCAAATTTTGCTTATCCGAAGTGAGAGCTATAGTTTTGGAATCACAAGAGATTGGAACCACTGATTGCAATAGCAATCAGAAAGTAGGAAACTAGAAGTGCTAGAAGGTGAATGGTGCCATCCATTGCATCTGCCTTCTGTTCTACTCTATGATATGTATATAATATGCATAAGCCCTCAGTCATGTTTGTGGACTGATCACTATTGCACAGTGTTCTGTCATGTGATACCTGTGACTTATAATTATTTTTGTGAAATATTGATGTCCTGTCCATAAACCGTGTTTTACATCCCAGACAAAATTACGACTGAGCCCTAAAAGGTCTTCGAAGGACCCTAGGATTTTTGTTCCAACATTGAGTGGAAAACATGTCTTGTGTGTTCTGTTTTACATTAAATAATTGGTTCAGGAGGATAACATATGAGGCATGCTTGTTGTTTTCGTTCTTTCTGCTATTATTATGATTTTTTTTTTTTTTTTTTTTGTCATACATTTTGAAGCTCAAAAAATGGTGCATTCACAGCTTAAATTGTGCCTTATGGTACTTACGGTGCAAAATTCCTCGTTTCTGCTATAACAGTTGTTTTCTTTATATCTCATTTGTTTAGAGGATGCAAATCCTTCCCTTAATCTCTGTCCTTAAAGGGCCTTCCTATATTGCTCTGCCATTTGCAGTGAAATGCGAGCCAAAGAGATAGCCGAGATCGAATTCCAGAAATGGGTTAAAGACAGGGAAATCCAGTTAGCAGCGATCCGTGCTGCTCGTGCTACGGGATCAAAGATCAAGAAGGCACGGGGGACCCATGAGGTGCGCCGCAGCAGTTCACAGTCCGAACATAGCGAGCCTGACAGTGTTGCCGATTCACCGCTGAGTGTTGAGGTAAGGCACATTAAATGTCACGGGCGTGATGTCTACCCTCGGAATTGTTGTGTGTTTCTGCTCATTATAAAAATATGCCTGTTCCGTTTACGATTTACCAGTTGTTTGACATTAAGATCTTCAAAACAGCTGACCAGTTAATTGTCGTACGAAGATCTTCCATGTGTGTCAGTGAATGAAAACTTGGCTGTAGAACAATCTGTCGGATTCATGGTTCTGTAGATATGATAAACTACAAGGGCCTTAGGAATAGTTATTGGTATTTGCTCTGGAGCACATTCTCATGTCATCATACAGTTTCTCAGATTTGTTGGCTTGCATGAACCTTCTAAACTAGAAAAAAAAAAAAATATTGGAGGTGTTACTCACTTGGAGATGTTATTGTTATTGCTGAGATATTAATAATAATTAGGAGTAGATTTATACTCAAGGTGAGTCAGTCTACAAGGGCGTGCTGAAAAGTTCACAACCGGACCCACTTCCAGATATACAAACGCGATCTCGTGATTATAAACACAAAGAGCAATACGAAGAAGAAGAAGAGAAATTGTAGATTTGTAATGCAAAGTGTTCATTTTTTACTCCGGCTATCAACAGAACTGTGTTGACGACAACCATGAATTTTTTTCAAAAGTTGAACTTCGGTCTGTCATGAAGTTCCTGTTCATGCAGAAGACAGCTCCAATCTATGAGTGCATGATGCAAACATTAAGTGACGAGTGCCAGACATACTCAACCGTGAAGAAGCGGTATGCCAAGGAGACTTCCAGCGCTGTCAGCACCAAAAATTACCGATTGCGTCCGTGACCTCATTTTGGCACATCAATGAATCTCGGCTAAAACAGTTGTGGAGACCTTCGGCATATCCAGAGAACGCATTGGGTTTATAATTCATGGAGTGTTAGGTATGCAGAACCTGTCAGCCAAGTGGGTGCCGCAATGTTTGAATGCCGATGAAAAACAACCCTAACTGAGCGCCAACTGAGTGACTGAACTACAGTTGATGAAACATGGTTACATCACTATCGTGGGACAAAACAGTAGTCCACGGAATGGCGGCGCTATGGTTCTCCGAGGCCGAAGACATTCAAGACTCGGCGATCAGTGGGAAGGGTCATGACCATGGTTTTCTGGTGCAAGGAAGGCGTTGTGATGACTATCTCCAGAAGGGTGAAACAGTTAATGCAGGATACTACCGTAGCTTGCTCTGTCGGTTAAATGGGCTTTGATAGAAAAGGGGTGCGCAAAGCTATGGAAAGGTGTTCTCCTCTTGCAAGACGATGCACTGGCTTACAGGCAAGACAAAAAGTTGGAAAGAAAAAAGGTTCTCGAAGGACTCTGAGGCGATAGGAGCAGCCGAAGCATGTTTAGGAGAGCAGATGTCAAATTCATTTTTTAAGGGTTAAAGGAGCCCAGAAAGCTATCTAAAGGCCCGACGTTTTAGGGTTGCACTCCATGTTCCTCCCCAATTCAAATCAGCAAAAACAGGGTTTAACCCGATATCTCCCTGAAAACTGCTTGATCAGGAGGATCCAGATTCATCAGAACTAACACAGAACTTTGGAAACTGCGTCGCAAATGCATATGTATCCCATACGAAATGGCACAACAGAGACCCTGCTACCTCATTACATGAATATACTAAATTTGATTTGATTGATTGATTGATACTCTGATACTCTGTTGATACTCTGATACATCGATACTCTGTGTCCACTAGCGTGTCATGTATATTATGCCGAGCAGAGCGGAGATCTACACCTGACACAATCTGACTCGACCCGAATTGCGTTGTATAAGATTCGATTCAACCCGGTTACACCTGAATTATTTAAGCAAAATACTATAACCTGATATTGACCCCCCAGTGCTTCTGAACAATATAATCCAAAAAGTCTGGCCCTATTTATAATTAAACTCCACAGACGGCAAGCATCGCCATTGCCATCCTGCATAGTTCAGGGACCAACAGTCAACAAACAAACAGTAACACAGGAAGGATCAACAGAGGTGTAAGTGGAGAGACCCCTGGTATTGGGAGACAGTGTACACTAGACCTCCCTCGCTTGCACTGCCAGTGTGGGGGAGACTCACTGGCAGCAAAAAATGATAAGGGAACTCCATGAAATTGCACAATGGTTTAAAGTAGCACAGAAGTCATTTTTAACACCCAGTTTTCTTCCTATAAAACTGTTAAGTAGGGCAGTAAGATGCACCATGCGAAGTAATTTACACCACAGAGTCATAATTATCGCAGAAATTGAATTAAAAATACGCCGCAAAAAGCGACCGTGCCCAACGACCGTGCGTGGAACCTGGATCTGCCTGGAACCTCGCGCTGACACTATAAGGAGAACGTTCGCTGATTGGCCTGGAGAAATGTTGTCTGCTACTCCGCTGTCGTCCGCTACTTGGATGTTCAGGGTTCCGATAAAGCCTTTCTCCTTGCTCGGTAATGCTTCGGCCGCTCCTTCTATCCCCAATTCTCCGGGAAAACTGGCAAAACAGGTTTACGGCAGCAAAGGGACAAGGCGCTGACCCCCACTGACCGGCGAACCAGAACGAGTCTCCGTATGCCGTCATCGGTGACGTGCCATCGTACCTCCTCATCCTCGTTATAGCTGGAGTGGCGAGTTAAGGGTGAAGGCGCGGAGCTACGTTTATGCAAGTTTTTTTTCTGGGAAAGAAATTGCGCACATCAAAACCTCTCGCGCTATTCGGTATAATGACACATGCACTTTCATCAGATGTCTTAATCTGAAATTTTTTTGGATGGCCCTCTGTACTCCTTTAAGTATCAAATGTAATCATGCAAAACAGCAGTGTCCTAGTCTTAGTTTGAGCTTGGACTGTCGCTTGAAGTTGGAAGCATTTACTACAGGTGGAAGATGTGTCCAGCCCCTTGCCCACATCTGTGCACCGGAGCGACGGAGATGTCATGTCAACGCCCCAGAGATCCCATCCGTCCCCAACTCTAGTGACCGTAACTCCTTTAACGCCTCCAGCAGCATCTACTTCCCTCCTTACATCTTTATTGAAGTCTCCCACGCCAGCCAGTCCAGTTTCTTCATCTTCGGGACTGTGTTCTTTGACCTCTTCACCCGTTCATCAACCCAAAGAGGTATGTTCATACAAATACGGCTCATAACACACATATTGTAATTGATGTTTTTAATACTGGCACGCGCAGTTACAGCTGCGGAAAGAATAAAATAAGAGTCGAAATTAGCTTAATTATTAGTAATTTGCGCAGCGTTATTCAGACACCAGACATATTTCCGCAAACGAAACGGTACTTCTCTCTGCACAAGAGGTTCCCATATCTGTTCGCTGTTCATTCTGAGGAAATTACGGCATAGATAGGTATTTTTCTGGGCAAAAGTGACCAACATTGACGTTGGATTGTTTTTGTCAGGGTTCCATTCCAACAACGCTCCAAGGGAGTCCACGGGCCAGCTTACCACCCTCCTTTTTCAACCCAATGGCTGCGCGGCAACTGGCAACGGGGGCCGTCTCCCCGGGGGTGTCAAACACTTCCGGCCAGCATCATATCTCTCCAACGCACGGGGAATCTCCCCTTCATGGGTCCCGCTCCCCAGGAGGCGCTCTGTTATCTCCTCATTCAGCAACGTCATCTGGTAAGTTAAATGGTTTTCTGTTATAGTATGTAATAGTCTCTGTACCAGTGGTGGGTAGTAGTTAAACTACCTGATTGTAGTTAAAAAGTAGTTATCAACTACTTGCAGAAATGTAGTGGCAACTACTAGTTAAACTACTACGTGGAGTAGTTAACTACAGTAGTTAGGTTACTGCAGGCGCCAACTACTTCCGATTTTGCCGCAAGCTTTACTCGTCTAGTGAAGCCTCATTTGATGTGAAATAATTCAGCAACTTAGTTTATCGAGTAGGCGCAGAAAGAATCCCGCTGCAAGCTTTGTAATTGACGATCGTAGCAGTGGCCTGAGCCAAAGTTTATCAATGCTTGTGATTCATATTTAGGTGTCCAACAACACTACAAGGGATTTATGTTGACGGACAACGTTAAGTAGTTAGTGGCCGTCACTGCTCTGTACAAACCATATTTGCATATTGCATAACTTACAAGCTCGTGTAATCATTGCACTCCCAGGTGTTGTTACTTGATATTTTCCTGCATATTGAAAGCACGCTGGTGTTGTCACGCTACCAGCGCTACTGGCCTTTACGGCGCAGTGCCAGCCACGACAGCGCATGCTTTTGAGGATGGGGAGCTCCGTGCCAGTCACCCAAGAAGATGAAACAATTGAACACTCGGCAGCATGTCGAGTAGTTGCAGTTTTGATACATGTGGTTCTTGTTTTGCATGGTTGTGCTTGCACTTCAGTATTCTTGGCAGTCAGTGGACAGTTTTGGAGGCTGCTGAGTTTGGAAGAAAGACTCAATGAGTGCCGAACTGAATTTACAGGGCAACATTAGGACAAAAGTGTAGTAGAATGTTTCTTGGGTGCTTTTTTTCTTTTTTCCCTTGTATAACACAACACCCCTGCTGTGACCTAGTAGTATGTATAACTAACACACCCGTTACACCTCGCTGTGCTACCAACCTTCGTCCGTTTTCTATCGTCAAAGCTATCGGATTTCGTGAACCAATAGCTGAGGTTGTCCCGGACTACTCTCTACCTCCGGTTCGGCGCGATGGTGAGAGCGATGGGGATGAGCGTGATCGGGATCTCCCTCACAGTATTAACGTATCGGCTTAGCGTAGGGCATACATGCCTATATGCACATGTACAGTAAAACTATTTTTACAGTGAAACAATGTGCTGTTCTCATGAGGCAAGCTGACAACAATAAAAACAGCTTGCACTTCAAAAATTTTTCATGAACAGTGAACTCCTGTGTTGGCATTGTAAGTGCTGGTGAAACAGACAGAATGGAATTAAAGGGCAATGACATATTGTTCAGAATGTGGGATGGTTTAGTGATGAGCGCACCTCAGAAGGAAAATGAAGGTGGCAAGTGCTCTCTTCTTGCACTGACAATGCCTTCCACATTTGTCGTGTACGCGAGAAACTGCACGGTTTCACCCAGGGAAAGGTAACGGAAACGGTATTATACCGGAAATATAGCAGGTAACGGTAACGGAAACAGAAACGGATATCGCGCAGTCAGAATACCTGAAACAGAAACGGAAATGACAAAAATTTACGGTAATACCCCTGTCCATAGGTGGGAAGTTTTCTATCTGCCAGAGGTGGCCGGGACACAATGCCGAATGTGTTTCCTGTTGCAGTTTATGGCAGTTGTTGAAAAAGCCAATGCAGCGATGGGAATTGAACTGACCACTATGCTGTGCTGGGCACGGCTTGCTTACGGCTTGCCAAGGGGCTTCATTCAGCAAATGCGACACACACTGACTTTCTTCACATTCCCCTACACGTTTTCTCGTACACGCATGGACATAAAAATGTGGGACCAGGCAACAACATCTGGTGAGCATGATGGCAAGTAACTATGCTGAAGCTGGAACGCACAAACAGACGAACGCCACATGAGCCTCGAGATGCCTGAAAACATAAAATCATCATCATCATCATTCTTACAACTGAACAGTGGGCAAATTTGGTGCGTGCTACATTAGTGAAGTCCAACCGCGCTGATATTTTGGTAAAACTGGTTGAAGCTCTCACGATTTGCGGGGGTGTTGTTTAGCGTACAAATTAAGGCAGTATGATATGCATTTAACCGGGTACTTATTCTTTAGCCCCAACGCTCTCCAAGTTGCTGGAGTTGCCCCCGAGTACCCCAGGCGGCAGGCTGCCTTCGTTGCCTTTCTTCACGTCCCAAGCGAGCTCACTGCCACCAACCGTCACCCAAGTTACAGTGCCCGCTCCCGTGGAAATTCCAACTACACAGAGCACTGACACGACTGATGCGAGGTTGGTTCCCGCCCAATAACCGTTGCGTTGATCTTCCCTCTTAAGATCTATTGAAATGTTGTTGTCGAACGCAGTTCATGCGCATCCATTTTCATTTTTCTAGTTCCTCCAATGTGGAAATCCCAACAGAGAAGGAGGAAGAGATAATGTTGACAGAGAAGCCAGATGTGCCTTTTCCTTCTACGGACGTCGTGGAAGAAATTCCCGTTCCCGAAGCGGAACCGGCACCTCCGACGCCCGAGGCCACGGAGCTCATGGAAGAGCCATCCGAGGAACCGATACCCATTGAAAATGAAGTGAAGATAGATGTGAAAGAAGAAGAGATAGAGGTTGAAGAAGATCAGATTGTGTCATCTACGGAAGGTATGCCGTAACTCATTGTGTGTGCCCTTTGTTCCGACACTGTTCAGGGGCCGTTGACATTGTTTGCTTGTCGTGAAACTTACTGGCGCAGAAATAACAAAGACGTAACATCTTGCAACAAAAGGGGCAGTGCGCGATGCCACCTGGATCCCTTAACACGTATGTAGTACCGTAATTTCCGTATTAGCCGTGTTAGCCGTACCGTATTAGCCGCGGCTTATGCACGATTTTTTTTTTTTTTTCTCACGAGCGTTCTGGGGCTTATCTGATCACCATTTTCCCCTGGTATTTTCCCCGTACGCCGGTTTTAACGAAAGGGCCGAGAGTGTCTCTGGAACAGCACTGCCCTGCACAAAGAATGCGTAACAGGGGCGCGTTCACATTCGAGTAGACTGACCTTCCCGGTGCCTTGCCCCAAGCAGCTCTAACAAAAGGGGTGACAGTGATTCATGTCTTCTGGAAGGCCTGACCCGTCGATCCATGAGAAACACGCAACAAGAGCACAATTCGATCTTGGTAGAACACTAGAACTGACCTCCTGTGTTGTACACCATGCCGACAGTGGAGTATGGACCACAGGGTTTATGGCCTTCTCTATGGTCTTCTTTGTCGCACAAATCAGTCGCGTCTTACCTAGGGTTGCCACCTTTCAGAGTGAAAAATACCGGCTGAGGGAGAGGAGGTGGAATAGAGGGAAAGGAGGAAAGACTCGTGGGAAAGGGAAAGTGGGTGAGGAACGTTCTAGCTGGCTTGACACAATCACCAACAGCTTTGCACAACCACTGCTCTTGTACCCTCCGAACACAAGACGTAATAAATAACAATGATAATAATAATAACAATGAATAATAATAATAATGAATAACTAAGAAAACGACTGGTGACTGCGGAGTTTGGTCTGTACTCCAGATTTATTCACGCTGCATTGGAATGTTGAAGGAAACACCCCGTAAAAGCCCTTATGAAAGGTCTTGAGCCACAAATACCGGCAAAAGGCTGCCGGTATCACCTTCCTACCGGCAACCGGCAGAGGAAGCAAATAACCGGCCGTGCCGGTATAATACCGGCCTGGTGGCAATCCTAGTCTTACCTGCGAGTGCAGCTTATCTGCCCGAAAAGTTTCAAAACGTTCCTGAAAACGAGTCCTGCGGCTTATCTGCGGTGTGGCTTATACGCATGAAATTACGGTACTTTATTACAACAAGTTCGGGATTTAGCAGTTTAGCAGTTGGCACTATGCCAAAAAATGTAAATAAGGTGATGTGTTCCCTGGATGCATAGGAAATGCCAATTTCATTTCTCACCGATTATCATTGAGTGTTTTCACATTTAGTAGATGATCACTGGAAATCGCTGTGAGGTCAAACACAAACTCAACCAGTGCCCATGGCTTCACGAAGGGTTTCTAAGAACTCTAATAACCATGCTCCAACAATCTTAATTTTTAGCCATGACACGAATCTCCTCACATGTATCACAGGCCATAGCAATACCGCATTTTACATTGCAGCGGAATCTATAGTGGAGGCTGTTGCCTCAGAAGAGATGGTAGTAGAAGAAACTGTCATAGAAGACTCCTTGTCATCTGGAGTCAACATTGAAACGGAAGATGACAAAGTGAGCGTAAAATCGGAGACACTTGACCTTGAGGTATGTACTGCTCTGTGTTTACCAACAAGTAATGACAGACCTTTCTTCGGTGAAGCTATAGTTTAATTTTCTTTAATAAATAATCTTATCTTCACACGTCACTGGTGCAGAAGGGCGTGTCTGTGGATGCAGTTGACATTGCGGATGACAGGAGTGCGGAGGAGACCTTGACCAAGGACATAGTGTGTCCAGATAGTAAACCTTACGTTGAAGAAGATACGGAAGAGAAGGACGATGCAGAAGAACAGCAGACGGCCGACGAAAGCGAGAAGGAAGGCAAGGACACCGGCAGATCTGAAGACAATGACGACGAGCCATCCTCTCCCAGCTCCCCCAAGAAGAAGGCCAACCTTAAATTTGGTACAATGTGCACCATTTCCTATAAATTGACATCATGTTTATGCCACGGCCAAAAACTTGCAGCACGCGTGGCTTTTGGAAAACATCCTGCTGGCTTAAAAAGTTTCATGATGATTTTGAAAATACGTACTATACCTTGATTGTTTGATGAATGGAGGTGCAGAGCAATTGTGCCGTGCATGTGTACTAAGTGTTCACTTTTATTACTGCTTGTGATTCATATTTAGGTGTCCAAGAACACTGTAGAATGGAATTGGTGTTGGTGGACAACATTAAGTAGTTAGAGACGACGTTAAAATGCATTGCAATAGTTACAGAAGTAGTTTTAACTACCTTCCCTGAAAAGTAGTTGAACTACTAGTTAAACTACTCCATTGCGAAGTAGTTAGTAGTTATAGTTAAACTACTGTAGAAGTAGTCAGTGGCCATCACTGGTGTTTACGAACGCTGTGCATTTCTGTCAATTTTTGAAGATCTGCTGAGCCTGCACAAGTTTCGATGACGCGAGGAATGGGTGATGTAATCATAAGCCCACAAATTGCAATGATGTCATGTTCTGGAGAGGGCACTCGTCTCATAGCAACGGCGCCGTCGTCCGGGGAAGGTCACGTGGTGGAGAAGTCACGTGACACTGATCGAAAGAGGGGAAAATGAGAGAGATGTCTTCTCTCTCCTTTCTGTTTTCTCGAAGGTCGGAGTGGTCGGATGATATGTCACGTGGTGCTCCGCTAACGGAGTGCAAAAAGTGAGCCCCCCCCCCCCCCCCCCCCCCCCGGAAGACATGAAGGGCAACAACAGATGAGACAGATGAGAGCTGGGCATTCCGTCGGAGCCTATAACATGACGTCGCGGTTCTCAAAAATAAAAACTAATTTTCTCTAGCTTTCGCGGCACGTAGAGCCAAAATATGTTGCAGAAATGTAAAGTGAGGCAAGAAGATTTCAGTAACATAACTTTGGTAGGATTCTGAAGGCGTGAGATTTAGTCCGTAGTGCTGAAATCTCACTGCACTGCATGCCCAGTTTAACGCCCCTCATACAGCGAACCCTCATTAATTTAATTAATTATGTAATTAAAATTAAATTTAATTTAAAAACCCTAGAGCTCTTTGTCCATTTGAAAATATGGCACAAAATACAAGATCTGTGGGGAAATTAGTTAAGGCATGCGCCCGCAATCATCTTTTTCTAATTCAAGAAAATATGGCTTAGCTCAGTTTGGAAATCAACACTAGTCACTACAAAAAATGTTTTCATAAGTACACATCCGCTGCTTGACTGTTCCCAGAAGATGAGGATTTGTTCGTCCATGCAGGTATGTTGCGTAGACGAAATCCGCTACGTTTAGTCGAAGAGGAAGAAGAGGACCGAGACTCGAAGGACGCTTCCATGCCAGAGACTCCAAGCTCGGCATCGCCGGCAGCTGAAACTTCTTCAAATGTTGACGAGCCAGCGAGCGAAGATGCCGATGATGAGAAATTGAAAGACGACAAATCCTCTGTGGAGGACGTAAAGACCCCAGAGACCCCCGCGGTGGACACTAAAGACGATACCTCGCAACATGCTGACTCTGGCGGAGAGGAAGTAGCGAACGAACTAAGCAAGCACTTTGCTGGCACATCGATGAGCGATTCTGTTCCAAACAGTCCCGCATCAATGCTGCACAGGTGGGTCGCCAAGAGTGCTTAATTATTTGTCGTGAGATATGCGGGTCTGTTCTCGGAAAGCTCGCACATAATAATACTCCGACGTAATTTCTCATTCCCCATAACATTGTTATTAAGGAATGTACTTTTAGAATATGTGTGGCAGTGCAAGAATTTATACAGGGTGTTCAAAATTAAGCTTTCACTAGCACTTTATAAATAGGCGAACAAAAGGAAACTGGTGCTACTTTTTCTGTTCCTTGAGTAAGAAACAGGTGCTACATAATTAGCAGCACCTGTTTCTTACACAAGTAGCGTAAAGTTATCATCCTATTTCCTGTCATCGCTGTGTTTGCATAGCGCTCGTGAAAGCTTAATTTTGAACACCCTGTATATTGTGTAAGACAAACCCTCACTTTCTGAAACATACTTTGTGATCCTGTGGGATATTTTGTGTAGCTTCGTGCCTGTACTTATTTCTGATGGCTATGCATCGCAGTGACGACCCTGAAAGCTTGCGGGACTACAAGCTTTGGAAGAAGGCCATCATGTTGGTTTGGAGGGCTGCTGCCACTCACAAGTTAGTCTCTCAATGTTTTCATAGCATACAGTACCTTTACAGGGAAGGGAGTGCACCACAACCAGTATTTTCGAGGCATAGAAAACACTTGTATTTCTAAAAACTTCCAGGTATGCCAATGTTTTCCTTCACCCAGTGACAGATGAAATGGCACCTGGGTATCACAGCATTGTGTACAGGTAGGATCAATAAATTTACATTGTTGCGACAGTGACCCTTTTCTATTGCTTACTGTTTCTTTGCATTATATTTTATAGGCCGATGGACCTCCTTACTATCAAGAAGAACATTGAAAGTGGTTACATCAAGACGACGCTGGAATTCCAGCGGGATATAATGCTCATGTTCCAGAATGCCATCATGTATAATAGTTCTGACCATGATGTTTTTCACATGGCCATTGAAATGCAAAAGGAAGTCATGGGTCACATTCAGGTACAGTTTTATGCCCACATTTCTGCCTACATCTTGCTCCTAGTAATTATGCCGTCACACACATGTTGTGTACTCTTGTACTACTTTAGATGTACAAATGATGCAAGAAAATTTTATTCAAAAATTTCGGTGGCTTTTGCCTTAGAGTTGAGAACTGTAAAAGTTACTCGATTAGTTAAACTTGGTGACATCATTGTCCAATAATTTTGCCAGTTTTTGTCACATCTCCAGCGTGTTCACTGTCATGATTGTACAGCGAATGAGTGTGCTTTTTAATCCCATTGCGAACTTCTGCAGGATTTCTTAGCCACGCAGCTTATGGTGAGGACAACAGAAACCAAAACATTACGTGGCCGTGAACGAGATGTTCGTGAGAAGAAACCAGAGACTCCAAAAGAGGAAAAGGTAAGGGGTTACATATTCATAACGGACGTGGAATATTAGGAACCTTGGGAAGTGTTACATAGCGGTTGTTTTGGTTGAGAGGTACAGTAAAACCCGCGCACAACGATATATACCTCGTAGAACGATAGTCTTTACTTTTACTCTCAAAATATACATTGTCTCTATGGAGAATGGAACCATGCACGACGATAAAGTTGGCCCTTCTGAATACTGACACCATCACGCTCGCGGACTAACTTAGGCAACGCGCCGTTGGGCATTGCACCCTTTCGTAAATTGTAGGACACGGCGGGAACACTGCGGGGCCAGGAGGATGCACCCTTAGTAGGGGTGTGCGAATATTCGAGTTCTCGAATTCGAATCGAATACCAAACGCTCAAACTATTCGATTCGCGAATCGAATATCCAATATTCGAATATTCCACTAATATGAACGACACAACCCGAAAGTGGGCTTCACCTGATGCTTCCGTGCATGAGGTGAAGCCTGCTTTACGAAATTGCCCTTGTTGCAGAACCAACACAGGCGGGACGGGGTTTTGTTTGAGACAACGTTATCCAAAGTTAGTTTTGTAGACATCGTCTGTGAACTGTGGGACTTTGATTTGATGTCTGTGAGGTTGCCTTTAAAAAGTTAGAACTCTCGAATAATGACTACAGCCCCACGAACAAGAAGGGTGTCTTAAAGATGTCCTTTACATCTAAAATTTCAGTAGTGCAACTTCCTGGGGCGAGTGCAAAAAAACTAAAGGGTGTTCATGGCAAAGCTGAGGCAGGATGCCAATTCGTTTGTTTCACAAATGGCCTGTGGTTGTCTGAAGCAATTACAGCCTCATCCGTGTAACATGCTACTGCTGGACATAAAATTTTGAAATGAAGGTAACCACTCTAGTACTCCAGTAAGTGTAGGCTCAGCTGGAAAGCAGGAAGCACTCTCGTGTAAAATTAAAGAGTAGGGGCTTTAAACGGAAGAATTGCACGCGTCTCTCTTGTGACAGTTAATGCCAGAAATATTGCACTAAAGCCATGGGCTACAAAATGGAAACTTTTAGTGCGAAAGTCACATATTGTAAATTTTGCACAAATGTTCGATATTCGATTCGGTATTCGGAATTTTTTCCCCTCATTCGATTCGATATTCGATTCGACTTAAAATATTCGGATTCGCACACCCCTAACCCTTAGTCATCACACCCTTTGGGTACGGAAGTCCGCACGGGAAGTCGAGGTTCCCGTCGGAGACGGTCAGTCGTACTCTGGTGACCTGCCGTTCACGACACATCTGCTCTCGGACTCCTGCTTTGACGCATTATCGGTACCTCTGTCAGCGATGGCGTCACAACCAAAGAAACAAAAAGCGATAGACTTGGATGTCGAGCGATCGTCGAGGATCATCACCGCAGAACAAAGGTGGCGTCCATCGTTCGAAAGTACGGCCTGTCGCAGTCGACGGTGTCAACAATCCTGAAGACTGAGAAAGTGCGAAAAGAAGCAGCCGGTGACAGCGAAAGTACGAAGCGCGAAAGGATCTGAGAGCGTGCGTACGAAAAAGTCAAAGACGCACGCGCAGGCGCGCTTCATGCTGTTGACGTTCTCAAGAATTGGGAGCGCGGGCTGCCGGCTCATTACGTCGCCCGCCTCGACGCAGTTGAACGGGCATGACGTTGTGCGTATCTACAACAGCAACCGAAAGCAATCGGAGCTGACGAGCTATTTTGAATAAAATGTTTGTATTTCCACCCTCTTTCGTAGCATTCGTCGTGGAATAACGTGCAGTGCGCAGCTTTCGTAGGATGGCTCTGACCTGGGTCAGCCCTCCTGTGGCGATATCCCTCACCTAACGATTAAATTCACTCATAAATTCATTTAAATTCATTAAATTCAGTCACAACTGTCGATATCGTTATACGCGGGTTTCACTGTATAGAGAGCAGCGTAGGGAATGTGCATAACCTTCCAAACTAAAGAGCTGATGGAAGTGCAGGATTGTAATGAACCGTAGCCGTGTTCAACTCGAGGAGGAAAAGAAATCTAGTCCGTCAGCTCGCAAAGTATTGCTGCGCGGCAGATAGGGTGTCTGGACACAGAGAGGTCAAGCTCCCTCCTACACCAGGCAGTGTAATCCACCATATTCACTCTGCTTCCGTATTGGCTGTTAACGCTGGTCGCCTGACACTACGCTGAGGCAGAAAGTGTGCATGATGGTGCATGATGGAGCTGCAGTATTTCTCCTGGTGCACTATTGCATCTCCTTATCTCCAACGGCACATGTAGTTGACGGGCTAGATTTAGATAAAACGGCAAGGACACAGGCGAGCTGGTGGTTACGTACCCCCCCCCCCCCCCCGAGATTGGGGGGAAAACAACCAAACACTCGGAGTTTAATCATGCGTGGACTAGATTTGTTTTCCTTCTTTAGTTGAGCATGACTATAGATTTTTTTATTTTTTTCATACCTAAAAATTTGACATGTATCGTACTTACTCACATAATTTGCACACCTTAGACACAGCAGTAACTTCAGTAGCACTGACAGTGTGGTGAAAGCCACACAGTAAGCAGAAACCAATCGGCGCAGTCGCTGATGCGCTTGGCAAAAATGCGGGTGCACAAATTATGCAAGTAAATACAGTACTAGGAAATTGTACCTTTTGTATTGCATTTGGGAGAGGGAAACGAAGGCGAAATCCTCCTCTCCCATGTAAAGTCCCCGTAGAACAGTGGATTGATGGCAGTTGAAGAAACCATTCCCAAAATATTTTTCTGGCTCACAAAGCCTAGCGCACATAATTTTGATGCTTAAGAACGAATCCCTCCCAACTTTAATGACATTTGTGAATGTTTGTGTGTGCTGTCTTCGCCTGTGGTAATCAGCGAATGGTCTAGCTACATCAGTTTGAAATTGATCTAGCTTTATATAATTCCTGTACTTAAAAATACTGCTCCAACTAGTACCATGTACATGTTGAAGCAACTGCAGTACAACGTGGAATGTTTATATTCGTGGCAACAGTTGCTTGAGCATAGGAAGAGACATACCAGTTGATATGAAATGCCGTTTAATGACAACATTTGTGCTGTAAAACAAAGGATTTTGTTAATATAAGCTTGATCCAAGCAAGTTGTTACTACGCTGTTCAACCTTTTGCAAGCCCTAGCAATTTTGAACCTCAAATGACTGTTGATGAGCTCAGAAGGGAAGTCTTTCTACATTGTAACTGGCGTACTCTCTAGCTTCCAGCTTAGCTTAATCATCCATTTGAACTGGCATGCATTTGTTCAGTGATTCACTATGCTACTCCCTCAAGGACGATGGAGAGTTATAGCCACAGCCAATAGGTACAGTGAGGATAGCTTTCGCTGTTACGCGGAGTTGTGCAGGGTTCGCAGAAAGGGCCTTAATTACGTAACAGAAGGAAAGAACAAAAAATGAAATATCCTTACAGGAGGATGAAAAGAAGAAGAAACCCACACCTGGGGCACCCACCGAAGAACCGCAGGCAAAGAAACGCCGCACTCGTACCAATGAGTGACCTCCCCCGCCCCAAAATATTTGCACATCATTTATGTACATGTCCACATAACATATTCACTGTATTATACCACCACCAGGAATAGTGGAGGTCGTTTTGTGCCCCACCATGTACGGCAGTCCCTGTGGATACCCCCCTTTTGTAGCTCTTTTGTATTGTATTATGCCATAACTGGCTGCAAACGTTTTTGTCCAAGGCAGAACATAGCACTCCAAGTTGGTAATCAAGAGATCATTTTCCATACTTGCTCAAGTGGAAGCTGACTGAGCAACATTACGGTACAGACAGTTAACGATCTTCTCAGAATTAAGTGTAACGCAAGAACATGGCGAAGTTGAATTAGAGAGGTAATGCATAGAACAGATTTTGTATCTCAAACAATTTTGTATTTAACATGGGGTGCCAGGGTATTGCCAGCGGAACCTTGCTTTGCAGCCATTCCTTATATGTAAATGGAAGAAATGTGAGCAATGTGACCGGGTGGATTTTAAGAGCTGCACTTTGTGTAGTGTCTGTATATTACTACAACAGCTTTGTACTGTTTACATCTTAAGCTTTTTTTTTTTTTTTCCTTCCTACTGTACAGTTCTTGCATCTGGCCAAAGTGTGGCCACTTTTTTTTTACTGCAACATTGTTCGAGCCTGTGTAATCACATCTGTGTATGGCATTTTGTAGTTAGTAATTTTTACACCCTGTAACCCTCATTGTTAACAACATTGGCTGCTTACGTGCTGTAACAGTGGACCTTCCCAGTAAAAAAAAAAGACTCAAAGAATTTGTTGCAAGGCTTCTCCCCCGTTTTATTTCAATTTTGAAGAGTGTCAACAAAATGCGAATAAGCTCTCCAAGGCTACATAACCACACTTCCGTTTTTCTTTTTCGGAAGTGAAGCAGCGTAGAGCAAAAACCCAGGTTCGCAATTACATTTCTGTGCTCCTCCTACGCTGTGGTTGGGCTTTGAACCCTGCACATAGTAAACGTGCGACCTCAATAAATCATACAGCATTATTGGTTACACGGAAGATGGGATGCTAATAAAAAACTAACGGGATGGGCCTGGGACCAAAGTGCCAAAACTGGGGTTTCAATTGCACACCCACAACAGTTTCCAAGCACAGCCCTCTACCAGAGTCTAACGGGCAGTCTTCCAGCCCTCTTCGTCAGCCTCATCTTGAGGTTTGCTTGAACGGTCCTCCTTGTCACGCCAAGAGACTGAGAAGCAGTCATCTGCAAATAGCAAAGTATGGCCACCACCATAACTGGTTTGAACAGGTTCCACATAGGCTTTTTCATGGTTTTCTCACAACACTGGACATGCACAGAAGTGAACAACAAAAGTGGCAATACACCCACTTAATGCTCCTGAATAGCAAAAGATGTACTGGTTGCAACACGCTTGTCTGAATTATCCCATCTCAAATCTCCCGGTGTTGAAAGGTAATTTATCTTGAGTATTGAACAAGAGCAGCATATGGTCTTTGTTTAAATACAATATTGGAAGAACACTTCCGAGAGCAACCAGGGAAATATGGGCTCCAGAACTACTGACAGGCAATTCCATACAACCGTACTGCAACCAGTGGAAGAACCAAGCCTTGAAGCTAGTCAACCTTTTCAGAGCCATTATTAACCACAAGTAGGGTAGTGCAAATAGTGTATTTGAACAGAGTGCTCATGTATTTGATATTAGATTCGAATAGTATTTCCTCGAATAATTTGAATTTATTTGAGCCATCGGTCACCCACTGTAACAACATGCACATCTGTTTGTTTCTACAGGCTAAATTTGGCTGATTTTGTGATGCAACGACTCCAGCTTTTGTCTTAATATTTTACGATTAAACAGCATCTAAAGCCCCTAATAATGCAGCATATTTTTCAACATTGAAGCGTTACTTCGAAGTGCTGCTTTAGGTAGCATTTCTTTGCTGTTTTGGTTCAGGAAGCCTGAAAGCAATCACCTGCAGCAAAACCATAATGTGGCACGAAAATTCGCGACCGTGGGTTGCTTTCATTCCGATAGCTGGAGGCACTTTGGTTAGCTAGAAGGGATCAAGACATGGGGCCTTTCTTGGCGTTTCCAAGGCTCAATGACATTATTGCCTCGAGTTTGAGGTAAAACACAGGGCCCTGTCTCTCTTGCAGACTGTGTATTAAAGCTTCATTGCTGGTTCGTGAGTCTGTGGTGTGTTAGTCTCGTCCTTTGTTTTACCTCAAACTCGACGCAATGTTAACGTCAGCTAGCTTGCCTACTCCTATTACGTTCATCTCCAAGGCTGGCTGAGACACCGAAAAGAATGACTCGTTATAGTTAGGGCCTGACTTTTTCGGGTTTTATTTTTGGCCAAATTCGGGGGGTAAATATCGGGTGATATTTTTCATTTGAAAATTCGGGTGTATTCGGGTTAAATCCCGTTACGGCATATTCTGTCGTCAGGAATTCGGGTGTATTCGGGTGATTTTTCTTTGTTTAATAAAAATTTGTCTTAGCACGGAACTAATGTTTAGCAATGTTATCAAACTTTATTTTAATGCACGCTTATGAGTGTGCCACGCGACCCGAATGTTTTCGGGTAGATTCGGGTTAAACCTGAATTTTACAGATTTCGTTCGGGGGGTAAATATCGGGCGGATACGGGTTTAACCCTAAAAAGTCAGGCCCTAGTTATAGTGTACTTTCGGGACAATAAGCGTCTAAAATATTAGCGTAAAAGTGATGCATAGAAGTATTCTTGTTGTGAGGTGTTGAAGCTTGTATAGCATCATATTATTTAAAGGAGTGCAAACATTGCTTTCAAGAAATTCGGGGAATACATCCTCACCTTTCCGAGGGGGAGGCCGGCTGTCATCTTTCCTCCAGGAAGTTCCTCCCGGCGCCGCACCACCACCGCGGGGGGCGTCCCTGCTTCCCCACTTGCTTCCCATGTCTCTGCCGCCACGAGGTCCTCTCTCGTCCCCGATGTCTCTGCCGCGTGGGGGGCCACGATCAAAGTCGCGGCCCTTGCCGTCAAATTCTCTGTCCCGGTCGTCTCGGCGCCACATGCCTCCTCCTCCTCGATCTCCGCCTCTTTCCCCACCACGATCTCCCCCACGCCTTGCCCCGGCACTGCGCCAGGAGCCGCGTTCAGAATCGTGCCGTTCCTCGCGCTCTCCATCTTCGCGATCCTTCCGCCACCGGGACTCTGGTGCTCGTGGTGATGGCCGAACTGCGAGAGTAATTGTGCGTCGGATCAATGCTTGCCCTTTACAGGAATAACGATACAATACAAAGTAAAAAGCAACGCCAAAGTCCAATTAACTGTGATTACACTGAGGGAAGGTAAAACGGGTAGGAACACTTTATTACAATTGAGATGAACGAGGCTTTCGTGCAGAGCCTTGCACTTCGTCGGGTTAAAGAGTAGCCGTACAACGGGACGTATACATACCAGTAGAAAGGGAGGGAGAAAGGGAAATAGAAAAGCAAAAACACAATCGAAGACACTTATCTAGCTGAGGGAGTTGAAAAAACACTAAGTAAAATAAGTAAAAAGCGAAGCAGACCAGACAAGACCAAAAACTAGCAGAAAGGGAGAGGGAAATAGAAAAGGGCTGTAGTTTTAAAGTGTTCCTACCCGTTTTAAATACTTTGGAAAGAACGAGAACGGGTCACTGCTCTATGTTGTGTTGCCTGTGTGCATCTTTTTAGCGCTCTTATCGTCGAGGAATCGTACCAACGGGCCCAAATGGATGTTTGAGAGAACAAGTAGTTTTGATGTCAAACCTTGACACAGTGGACGTTACATTTATCGCCAAGCAGCGAGAGTTCCTGAATAGGAATCTGGATAAAATGGCATGAAACCTCGTAAAATCAAACTAGCATAGCTGACTAGCATAGCTGACTAGCATAGCCAAAACTAAGGGAACTGGGCAGGCCATCAGAAGCTGGCCTTTTTTTTTTTTTTTTTTTTACAAATTCCCACTAATAAATAGAGCTGGGCACTGTGTTTAAGCTTTGCACGAGCTGGTGCAAAAATGTCAGTGCGCCAACATAGCTTAAGCCTTTGGAGGTACATGGGTTGAGACAACCCGCAAGTTTAATGGCTGATGCACCTGCGCCGGACCTGCACTGTGCAGGCTTCAGATGGGCGGAGACCAGCGATAACTATATGGGAGCAGACCTTCAAATAGAGCCATACCACACAGTCCTTACCATCATCAGCCTTGTGTTGTCTCCAGTTGTCTTCTTCGATGCGAGACTCCTTTTCAGTATCACGGTCGCGCCCCCATGGCCGTTCTTTTGGCGGTTCCTTGTCATCGTCTCTGCCTCGACGAGGTCCATCACGGTCTGCATCACGATTATCCCTTGCGCGAGCTATAAAAAATTGAGAGTTGAACAAGTCAATAAAAATGCGGAATAAAAATTATGCAAAATCTTACTTGGTCTCCAAGGTTCGTTCTTGCGCTCCGGTTCACTATCACTGCGGAGAAAATTCACAGTGTGAGGCAGACTGTATTTGTAGATGTATTTATGAGAGACTTACCGTTTGCGCCAGTTCATTTCTTCAGTTCGAATTTCTCGTTTTCTCTCCCCTTCTACATTCATTTTTTCCTCCTCCTCCATTCTACGCTGTTTCTCTTCGATCTCTCGTTCGCGAGCCAGCTTGATTGCTTCCATGTCCTTGAGCTTTGCCAAACGTTCCTGCTCAGCTGCAAAGCAGTGCACAGTAACGCGTGTAAGATACTGTGATTCATGGCAAGGCTTATCATTAGAGCCTGAAGTTTTCGGGAAATATTTTGTCCTACATTCCGGGGGTAAAAATCGGGTAAATAAACGTGCACTAAATTTATGCAAATTCGGGTGAAAAAACTTCCAGCATGTTACTAACTGTAGCGGTTTGGTACAAACGGTGATGTAACTGCATTTTTCTGCCAAACAAGTAAGTTAGTGCATTCCTACAGACATCCCAGTGAGGGCAATTTGCCGGGTAAAAATCGGGTTTTACCCTAAAGAGGCAACCCTCAATTCGGGGTGCAAATTCGGGGAAGAATCGGATAAAACCCTAAAACTTCAGGCTCTACTTATCATCGAGACTTCGAGGCTTTAATGCAGAATCAATCACAGCAACTCCAATGTAAAATGCGAGATCTTTTCTCATAATTACTACTGCAAATTGGTTTTAAACACCACAGTCAGTAATGGATGCAGATACATTACATTTGATAGCTAAACTTACTAATCAAAAGACCTAGAGCCAATCGCAAAGAAAAAAAGAATGCGAGTAGACGACACAGTTTCTACCAATGCGCCTATGACTACATCAGATGCACAGCACATATGGCATAAAAAGCGAAGTAGACACTGTGCTCAGAGAGCTGTTCAAGCTGAACGCATTGTGATCGCCGAAAGGCATCACTCAGTATTAGCATGGCAAACTCATCACCGCACAGTGGCATAATCTCGCAATTTACCGTAAATGTGAAAAAAAAAAAAAAAAATAGCAGCTCAAAATGTACAAACAGACAGTCCAGTGGTGCAGCACCGTATGAGGTGCTGAGACCTCTACCCACCACGCCTTTGTTCCTCGAGCAGCTGGTTACGCTCCGCCTCTTCTTTCTCGGTGACGTACTTCTCGCGACGGGATTCCTTACGAGCTGCCTTGCGCTCGGCGAGTCTCTGCGTCCGCTCCTCTTCGAGATGCTTTTCAAACACGCGCCGTTTCTCCTGCAAGACACACACACACAAGTGGTGATCCTCTACCGTCCTCATCCTCATCCGTCCCAGACACAACGTTAACTCACCTTGTAGACGGAGTAACGGTCGGCGGTGAGTTTGTTGAGGAAGTTCTCCTTGTCTTCCTTCATGCGCAACATGCGTTTCTTGTGCTGGAGCGCCAGCTCGCGCTCCTGGATGAGCAGCTTGATCCGCTCTTCTTCTTTCTGCTGCCAGAACTTCTCGTCCTCCACCTTGAACTTCTCGTAGGCTTCCTGGAGCAGCGGAATCTCCTCGATCCTCTTCGCTCGCTCCATGTAATCCACTTTACGCTCCTGCTTTTTCAGCTTCATCTGCATCTCCTTGCGTTCGCGATCCAGCTGTTCCACTTGGCGGTTCAAAATCTCTTCCGGATCGAGCCGCTCTAGCTCCTTCTCTTCGAGCCCCTCAAAGATCCGCGCTCCTATGTCTGTCTTGCGGAGCAGCTCGATCTTTTCCAGGACCACCTTTTTCTTCATCTCGTCCTGCTCACGCTGGCTACGTTGCTTGGCACGTTCTTCTGCCTCTCGGACAATACGTTCTTCTTCTGCCTCCCGCAGCTTCTGCTGTCTTTCTTCAATCTGTTTCCTTTCTTCTTCCTCCTGCAATATTATTGTGCATTGCATCAAGGTGTGAAGTTAAAACAGACAATGGGGCTGAAACAGATTTCTTTCCAAAGCAGTAATACTCACGAGCCTTAAACAACACTTCATCTATAGAAGAACTTTGCTTTTGGACTAAAGTCTAATCCCCTTATAACACCATGTTTAACATATATTGTCTGTTTCACGAAGGCTCGACCGTACTAAAAGCATTTGAGTTATACTCCAGTTGTATACCGAAAAATAGTCATTCAAACGCGACATAACGTCTTCTGACTGCTCACCCTCTGGATGGTCAAGGTTTCCAGAAGTTCCTTGCGAGCCTCAATGATCTGCTGGCGCTCCAGTATTTTCTTGTGCTCTTTCTTGAACACCAGCCTGTAGGCATCTATGATGTGCATCTTGAGCTCTTTCGTCGATTCCTGCACGCAACGGAGAACCGTAAGAAAACCGTCCGGTCACCTACTGCTGCCATCAAACCTACCTTTATCTGCTCTGGTCGAATCAAATGTACAGATCGCTGGAGAACAGAATACAACTTGACCAGCTGGCAGCGAATTTGTTCGCTGGGCATTCCTTGTAGGTGAGGGCCTTCAATGACTTCCTCGCGTTGGGAGACGCTCAGTTCAGAGCCAAAGTGGAGGCAGTGGCGGCTGTGGTCAATGCGCACCTGGAGGTCATTTCGCCTCACGGCCTCTACCACCATGTTCTCCAGGTAGAAGGCGGTAGCAAACGGGGCCAACTCCAAGAGGCGGGAAAACTCAATGGTCTCGTAGACTTGCGAAACCTGCAAGGGCAGAGTTTTGACAACTACTCCGCCGCACCCGGTTGTCAAATTTTGGAATGACCGATGACGATGCAAAAGACACTGTGCTCAGATAAACATTCAAGCTGAACGCATTGTGATCGCCTAAAGGCATCACTCAGTATTAGCATGGCAAACTCATCATTGCACAGACGTGATGCACACTCGGAGAACGACGAGTCGCGATGGCACGACAGGCTGCCAGGGTGGAAACAGTACCTGGAGATCTACTGAAACCCTTTTCTCAAAATAGTCCCGCACATTACATGAATAGGGCCTGACTTTTTAGGGTTAAACCCGTATCCGCCCGATATTTACCCCCCCCCCCTTCGAACGAAATCTGTAAAATTCGGGTTTAGCCCGAATCTACCCGAAAACATCCCGGTCGCATGGCACACTCATAAGCGTGCATTAAAATAAAGTTTGATAACATTGCGAAACATTAGTTCCATGTTAAGACAAACTTTAAAAGAGATCACCCGAATTCCTGATGACAGCATATGCCGTAACGGGATTTAACCCGAATACACCCAAATTTTCGAATGAAAAATATCACCCGATATTTACCCCCCCCCCCCCCCCGAATTTGGCCAAAAATAAAACCCAAAAAAATCAGGCCCTATAACATGAATTGTGGAAGACTACCGAAAATAATGTGTTAATGATGTCGCCTGTCCTTTCTTGCTGTCACCCTTTCTCCAAATTAGCTTCATTTGAAGCGCACATGCCCAAGAAAAATGTATCGCATGCGAGTCAATGTCATTTGGCAAGGGTGCGTCTTTAGGTAACCTTAAATTAGCACACGGAAGTAGGGCGAGCCTGCACTAGTAACCACGTACCTCTTTGAGAAGCCGCATGACGGTGATGTCTTGCAGGGCCGAAACGTATACGCGAAGCTCGGAGCATTCCTCCCATTTGTTGATGAAGTCGAAGCACTGTGTCACGCGGCCACAGAGCTTGAGGGGGTGGAAGTCAACTTCCAACCAGCGATAAAGGTCTTGCAGCTGGGTAGGCGCAAGGCCCACAACTCCCAGTCGGACCTGTTCAGAACAGCCACTGCCTAAGCAAAGACCCTGAAATAGGTTATACGTCGTTCCTTACCAGGTCCTTGACAAGGGAGGCACGAGTCGGGGGCCCAGTGAGCCCCAGAAGAGTTGCCAAAAGGCGTTGGTTCTTGTCGATCACGTTCTCGTCCGTCTCTACAAGCCTGTCAATTTCGGGTCTGTTTGGAGGCATGGGAACGGCAAGGGTGGCTAGCACCACGCGAGATGCCATCTTCTGAATCTCTTCGGAAGTGATGTTCTTCTTGAGGTCCTTCGCTAAGTGGAAGTAACGGAAGAGGGCTGACGCGTGGAACAAGTGGTTCCCAGCTTTCCAAAACACTAATGCTAGTTTCTGGTAATAGTTTGCCATCAGCTGAGGCTTTGGGGACTTCTTGGAAAGGGTCATCAAGCCGTGAATGTCCTCGGTTGCTTTGTAGGCTTCCTAAATGGGACGAACGGTATCAATGAGCCGCGACATCTAATCGTCGTTGCTAAGGGGAACCATACCTGCCACAACTCCATCTGAATGGCACTGTCCAACTGGACGAGTCTGGTCTCCAGATGCATGGCCTGGCTGTCGGGGTTGTTGAGGTTGACGGCCGTCTGCTGACTCTGGTGACGATGGATGTGACCCAAATGCGTTCTCAGCTGCAACGTTGAAATGGTATTCAGCTGCGCTCATACGCAAGTGCCCGCGGCAGAGCTTACGTGGTCACAGAGCTTCCGGAATTCAGTTTTGCGATTGTACTTTAGGCAAAACTTGAACGCCTGCTGAGCAATGTCGTGGTACAGGCGCTCCACGCGAGAGTTGTTTCGCAAAAGCTCGAGGCACTGGCGGTAAGACTCCCACAAGAACTTCACCCACGGGGTCAGTACTACCCGGTCAGTTCGATCTTGCGTGTCTTCACTGCTTACAGCACTCAGCAAGAGACTACAATGAGGATGATTATCGTACAACTGCTTAACCACTCCCTTATTGAGCAATAAGGGAATACGGCGATTCCCTTATCACCCAACAAAGACATATCTCCGAACTACTCCTTTCAAAAACAGAAAAAGGTTGTTAACCTCTCAGGTGTCTGCACGTTGTCAAGATCATCGATGTCGACCACTGCCTGTTGCGACTCTTCTCGGGCCGCTTCGGTCTTTTCCTCGGCAAGATCGAGATACCCGCGTACCACATCTTCCAGGGATTTGATGTTCACCTTGGCAAACAATGTAACACTTAATGATTGCCATTGACATTCTGAACTTCACAGCCATTGACTTTCGACTGAGGAAATGAGCATTACTTGTGAACCGCTAAGATGGTCCTGTGTCTGTCCGTACAAATTGTTCTATTGGGTGGTAGGAGGATGCTAACGAAATGACACTTGGCATTTCTCAAAAACCTGCTTCATTCATCACCGTATAAGAAACAAAAACCCAAGAAACGCAGGTTGAGGGGTTTCTAGAGGGATCAAAGGCCTCTTGCACACACTCGAGATCATCGCTCTTGCAAAATCTGCTGCAGCAACGAACGAACGATTTATGGAGGAGGGCTTTCGCTGCTCCTTTAAAATCTTCCGTTCATTGACAGCACTTGCGTACAACTGAGTTAAAATACCAAGCAAATTAACAGTATTGCTAGATTAACTAGATTAAGCAGTACACTATTATAGTAGAGAAGAGCTGCTCTGCCATAAACTTTAACAACTTTGTGTCGCTCATCCTCTGTGCTTAAATTCAAACTTCAGTTCGCTTTTTCAAATGCAAAAGCTTCTCTATGGAGTGTAACAGCATCAAAGTGAGCAAATTTCTGCGTTATTATTGCCTTACCTGTTGGCATATGTTACGGTACTGGAACAGGCCTTCTTTGGCAACATGGCTCTTTTTCAACTCCACACAGAGTTCCAAGTACTGTTGCATAATAGGCTCATGGACCTTTTGCCATGTCCTATGTTTCCGACTCTTGATGACATCGTACAAGGCATCAAGGGCACGGTGCTTTTTGCCAACATCGATGAATTCTAAAAACAGTAAACACGGGAGTCTTAAGTCACACACTGAAAACCATTGTTTACAGGCGACTTTCAACCCCTTTATTACATCAGCACACTCCAATCACCCCTACGTAGCAAGATCAGTTCAATATGCTTAAGGAATGTCTCTAACACGACGCCCTGTATGTAACACATGTCACGTGTCCCCCCGTGTAACCCCATTCTTCAACCCAACATATGCAAAAGCATGCACGTGGAAAGTAATAGTTTGCATCGCAATTTATGTACAATCACAAACCTGTGTGCGATGAGTTGTTCGTAATTTTCTATACTTATGTGTTGAAAACAAGTTTTTGTGCTTGAAAGCATTGGTGACGCATGCAATGCCGCACCACTAGGTCCCGGCAACATTGCGATATCACAGAAAATAACGTAGTCACACAAACAAATTAAGCAAAGCGATGTAGTAACGAACACGCTGTAATACAATAAATGAGTTTTAAGCTACAAAGAATCTGGCGATCAACAAATATGCGGATGCCCAAGCACGAGTTGTAAGGTTTGACTTTGAGTAATAATCTAGCAGTCTTACCACGAGCTCTTTTAAGGGCATTTTCAGGGCGTTGAAAATACGTTGGCATGTTCAGCGAGAGAAGATTAGATCATCTGACGACTGAGCAAAATACCGATGGCAAACCCGCCAGATTTCGATTATCACCCCAAAAGACGTGCTTCACAGAAATAAAATGGCGAGAAAAGATCACGTGACTATTCATTAACCGCGTTCCTAAAATTGATCGATTGTTTTTCTTTGCAGTTATATGTTTCTGATAAAACTTATATGCATTTATGTCTCAACCATAATTACTACCGACTCAAAAGATTGAGATGGCTTATGTGTGCCTTTTGTAATTAATGCCATGTGCTGATCCATTAACTGCTTACACCCCCTACAGTTACGAAAAATGTCTCGTCCACTTTGCTTCTGTTGAATAATTTTCAAATAACAATACGCCAAAGAGACTACGAAAACTTTAATTTGTTAACCTAATTTTTCATTTAAACTGTGAAGGTTTCTTTTTTGTTTGTGAGGGGAGTGCCTACAGTGGATGTAACGGCATCGTGCCGCGCCCTGCCGTCCGCTAGACAAGTCACTTTGGACGATTGCACTTGGTGTTTGCTTTGAAGTGGTGATTTTGAGCTCGTTTTCGACCAAAGGTAAGGTTCTAGGTTGTTATAAAAGAGAACTATGTTGTGTACGTTCATCAGAACCCACAAACGCTGCATAAATTTGATATGCTATGCAAAGGATATCGTGGGATTCAGGCTTAGGTGTATAGTTTACGGGGCTGCTCCTAGGAGGAGGAGGTACACTTGGTGTACCGACTGTTCCTAAAGCGCTGCCGACAGACATAATGCTATCTTTTGTTTGTGCGTAATGCAGTTGGCGCTCCTTCCCGTTGTTTACAGTATAACTCTATAGTTGCACCTACTGATCACCGTGCTGCCCGGCACGTTCAGGTCCACGGTTTTTCTCCAGTCCCTGCGGAAGACGCCATGTTCACTTCGCGCGGATTGTTAACCTATACGTGTACACGTCCTTTTCGTCGTTATATGGAGCGACAGGCCATTTAGTTGCTAGGTTATTACAAGCAGCAAGAACGCGTGGCTTCCGAATCTGACGATCCCGACGGTCGATATGATGGTGGTGCCGCATTGCTTGTTCGCCAAAAACCGCGTCAGTGGAAGCATTTGTATTCGTGGGCGCACATGCGGTCGTTATCATTACTACACAAACAAATACTCGCACCTCGCTAACCGATACCACCAGCACCATCGCACTCTGTCCTTACGTTTGGCGCCAAGCCAGCGATTCATTCTTTATCAATGAGGTTGATTTCCGCCGCTGTTTATAATCTCTTTTTGATGAGACCGTAGCTTGCTGAGTTTCTATCACCGTGTGTACAGTACTCTATTTTGTGAAGCCACACCTTCTGTATGACGGTGCTGTTACACTCGTGGCGTTGTGCGCGGAGCACCCAGATGATTTCATCGGCTATATCGAACATTGGTCGAGCTGAGCTGTGTTATTATGCTTCCTGCGAACTAAAGGAAGTGATAATTTATCCAAATTGGCTGTATTCCACGCAGTAGCCGTTTTCTGGTGCAACATCAGGATGCTTAGACAAGTGGAGGTCAGATCCTCAAATGCCATTTGCGCGATGCTCAAATTTGTAACTCGCGTTTTGAATTGCGCGGTGCGCTAACTAAATTGTATAGGTATTTGTGTATTCTGAAAGGTGTCGTTTAATTTACTCGCAAGAGATAACGTAGAGAATGGTACTTGCCGCATTCAAGAGGTTAAACGCAAATACTCGAGTGTACTGCAAGCACGTGGTCTTCGATTTACTACCATCGTTTTCACCCACTATGAGATAAGGGCCCGTTTGCATAAAAGTTAAGCACGCGCTGGCAAAGCTATCGAGAATGAGTCCGAGATTCAAACTAAACTTTTACGCAAACGGGTCCTGCATGATGGCAGCAGAATCAGCGAGCGACGCGCAGGAAGACCTGTGGCAGTGGATGCTGACATTGGTTTTGTCCTACGCCGACCTTACGTTCTTTCTAAATGGCAAATATGGCATGCAGTAACAAAAATCAACTGCATAGAGGGTTATGTACATTAGTATATCTAGATGACTGCTTCGAAAGGGAGCGAATACCGCAGCTAAGTCAACGCGGGCAGTTTGTGTACTTGATGAAAGTCTAGTCCTGGTGTGACACTTGTTTCCATGTTGTTTTTTAAATATTTTTTCGATGGAGTTCAAAACTATCCTAGATACCGTAAAACACGTACTATTAATTGTCCATATGTCCATTGAATTCGGCGTTTTGGAAAGTAATGTTTTGTACATGGCTCCCCAGGGGATTGGTTAATATTGACAAGCACATGGTTCAACATAAGCCACAGTGTCCAACAGTATTGTGATAGACAAACAGGAACGAAAAAACACCATCCGCAAAAGCTCGTTCGGGTAGGTGTGAGCTGTTCCTTGACACTGGTTGGGTACAGATAAAAGACGGAACACGATGTTGATGAGATATGAGTCCTCACCGTATACACCATGCAGCCCAAACCAATTTCGAAGCTTTTTCACTATGAGCCTCTCGTCATTTTGAAACGGCGAGCGAGCTTGGATCTATTTTTACGAGTTTGAACCGTCATGACGATGCGATTGGGCTGCTATCTTATACTTCGCGTTCCGTCTTCCTGGCGGCTGCGATAGGCAGGCCCTTCTTGGGAACGCGTGACCCAAAGGCTCGGCCAAGTGTCTTATCGCGCCGTTGATAGAACATGCTTGGGCGGCGCATGATGGCCGATTTGAAGAGTAACAAAACCGAGTGTGTGTCCGGCGGACCGTGGCGGCGAAGGGCATTGTTCCGGTGTTGTGACGTAACCACCCTTCTCGGCGGCTGCTATTGGAAGGAGTGCTTCTTTTGCACCGCACTCGACTTTTTAACTTTGTTCAAGCTTTGGGTCGGTCCTTTCGACCCCATTTCACCATCTCTGTGCGATCATCTAACCGGCGATGGTTAAGAGCAGCGGGATCACAGTAGAAGAGGACGGTAGTTGTGACGTTACTGAGGGTGGTGCAAATGTCACCATTGGCAGTGTCAAGTGACGGGTACAGCTTGGGGCCTGGAATCTCCGGATCGTTTGTTTCGAGTAATAAACACGTACTGGGTGCGTGTCTATTAGTCGGGAGGAACAATTCTTGCAACACCTGGAGATTCCGAGGCGGGATAAACCGCAAGCTGTCGATTCCAGACAAGTATGTGGCAAGCTGTACTTCAGGTACCTGCCATTTGAAAAGTGCAGCATCAGCAACGTCGTTTGACTTGCTGCAAGGGTGGCACAAACGGCGATATCCGTAACGTGTCGTAGGTTCAAATTTTATCGGTTACTGGTCTGGTGACGTAAAGCCAGGAATTATAATTTTACTGCGGCATAAGGTCCAAGCGCACCGAATAGGGAGTTTTAGTACATAGGAAGGTGTTCACGATAACAGTTCCGAAAACATAAACCAATCACCCTCTTGCTTTGGAGCGAGTGACGTCACGTTGCTAAACTTGGATTTCATAACATCTTTTGTCGCATCGTTTTTGTAGAATTCTGCCGATGCACGAAAGCTCCCGATTATATCGGCTCTCCCCTACGATAATTTTCGAGTTTCACAGATGATATGCATGGACATTGTATAGCTGTAGTACGACAACATGGTGGCGATGTAGCTAGATAAATTAATACAATCGTTTCGGAGTGAAACATTTTGGGACGGGCAAGCCAGCCGGTGCGGATGCGATGAGGGAAACATCCCCTTGGGTGTGAGGAGTAAGCTCAGGGAGATTTCGGAGTTAGACGCGCCCCCAAAATATGTACATACTACGACCAACAACAACAGCAGCAGCAGCGTTGACGCCGCGCGTATATTGGTTCATCATGATACGAGACGCCCGCAGCGCGTAGGTCTCGTGTGGGCAGCAAGGGAAGCATCTTCGGAGCCATTCATTCCGGCGCTTTATTTTCCAAGGATGAACGTGGTGAATAACGCTTCCGGTCGTATTCACGATGCACTGGTCGGGACCGAAAACAACGCATAATTGGGCCGCTTTCTTCTCATGTAGTACATTGCGCCGCTTGGGTAGGAGCCGTAGTGTTATTACCCAGCCTGTCATCACGGGCATTAGATCCAATGCTGTTTCAGAACTGTTACGCTTCGTGGCGCTACCTGCATATTCAGTGGCGATTTTGTTAGTTGAACACAGCCCCCTGGTTAATAGGACAGTTGACCTCCTCGTGATTTGAATTGAGTGGACTACTAAGGTCGAAACGATTTTTGATGCCGATGTAGCTGGCACGAGTCTTGGATCACGTGATCGCTGGTCACGTCCGCTGTGACGCGCCACGAAATGTTTGATGAGTAATCTACGGGGACGGGGAGCCAGTCAGACCATTGGATAGCGAAATAACCGCGCTGTTACCCTGCAGGGCGAAAATCGATTCCAATGTTCAAGTATTTGGACGGTTCTTCTTCACATAGGTCGCAGAAGCGTCAAACTTGTATCAGAAATATTTCGCGCGTCTTGTGGCGCGAATGGCGAAGGAATTCATCCGTTTCTTCCGTTCGCTCGAGTTTGCGTGCTTTAGGCAACCGTTCGCAGGAGCGCACAGGCTGGGCGACGGAAGTGTATCTTTTTATAGCTGTCCTTCTATACGTTAAGGCGGTTATTTCGCAAATCCTCGGAGGTTCCTAAACCTATAAAGGAGGTTCCTCTTCACATATTTTTTCTTTCCGACCCGTGGTCGTCGTTCCTCCATAAATCATGAATTCGTGACGTCCCGGCGCTTCTCCATTGGCAGATCGGGGATCAGCCCTCTTTTTTTTGTCTACGCTGCATTCTGATGGTCTTAAATTAAACGGTTTTCCTGGCGGTTTGTGACAGGAAGCGAGTGCCTTGTAACGCTCGCTCTGGTGCCTTCGGTCTAAGAACTGTGAATGACATTCGCCGAGGGATGTTAAGTGCGCTATTTTTAGCTTGTGCATCAGGGATAATGGAGAATTGGAACTCCTCACATTGTCGCTCATAAAGACGTGTAACATTTTGGCGAGAGTTTTTTCACGATCGTGAAGGTGGTAACACGGCGCTGTATGATTTGCGAGTGGAAGGTCGTAGTCGGTCTATACTTATGTAGCGGAAAGCAGCACATGAATCGACGCAGGATGAACTGGAACATTTAAGCGTGATTTGAATGGAGAGCTTTTGTGTGATGTCAGGTTTAGGGACTTGCGCAAAGTGAGGATTCTCGAGGAGGAGCGGTGCCTCTCTGTTCGCTTGGGCCGAAACACTCCGAGGAACTTACGTAGCCGGCCAATCTCTCGCCGCCACTGTAACGGCGTCACATGACGTCATCGTCATGACTGGCATCTACGCTCGATTTTGGTATCACTTAAATTTTTCGTGCAGAAAATAGAATACCCAAGCGCTATGGCCCCTCGATGTCGCCCAAGTGATGATCCCTTACACGTATCTTCGGGGCCCCAAGGCCGCTTGGGAACCCTAGTTCTACGACTCCCTGTTATGGAGCCCCTTGGAGCCCCTCCGACCGCAACCAGTAGCGTGTCAGCGAGACATCTGTCTGTCGCGAGTGAGTCAGCCAAGACAAACGCAATCCGCACTATTGTAAGTCGAGGTGCACTTCGACACCGGATGCACTCCGAAGTGCAACGTTTCAGTCTGAAGGTTCCCGCGAGGGTCCTTCGTAAACAGCGTCTCTCTCTCTCTCTCTCTCTCTCTCTCTCTCTCTCGCATGGGACGTCTCTGTACCGTGACAAGCGTGGGGTTGGCGTCCCCCAGGGCCTCGAAGACATGTCGCACGGTGCGGAGAAGCGTCTGGGAGCACATCGCAATGGGTGTGGCTGTGCACATTCAGCATTGCTGCCGATATTGTGGACGCCCTCTTTAAGAGCCTGATGTAGAATTTCGCGGTGTGGTACGACTGTTTCCAAAATGTTCGCAGATGACCGCTGCCTTTGCGGCCCGGGAAAGTAGGGTTTTACACGTTTGTTGCGCATTTGTGTCGAATAATCTGCAGCCAACTCTTACGTGCATCATTTCATCAGCTTTCGTACTTGGTCGTCGAAGGTGTTTTCCCTTCTAAGCCAAATATTGGGCCCGATTTTGGTGGAGCTGCGTTAGAGAACGAGTGCAGTGAGGGCTGTATTTTGTGCTTATTTTTGTGAGGGCTGTTTTAGAAGCCAGCTGCCTTCCGCGTAATTTGTACCGCTTGCGTGGTCTTCCGTGCAGAGTAATTTGATCTCGTTGGGTGCCAGCTGCTGCTGGTGCAGGAAACGCCGCGTTTTCGTGCCTGACCTTGAAGAGACGCTGTCGTGGTGAAAGGCGCGTGTGTGTGAGTACGGCGATTGGTGGGACCAGAATACTTCTCTGTATTACGTCGAAACGCGACTGTGCTTCTGGGGCGTGGATTTTGGCCTTCCTGGACGAATGGGTTCGTCATCTCTGGAGGTCGTCCCGGTCGCGCTCTAGTTGCGCTGAGATGCGCCAGCCGTCGTCGGGTCACCCTCCTGCCATCGCACCACGGGACAGACAAAGAGAGGGAAATTGGCGTTGCTTTTGCGCTTTGGAAGGTCGCTCAGTATGGAAACACTAAACGTCGTCTGTCAACCAGGGCACGCTGTGTTGTGTCTTTGTAAGTGCACCTTAGGGTGTTGTTCACTAGGCCGTGCTTCGTCATGTGCCGGACGAGCATTTGAAAGACACAGCAGCAGCAAAGAAGCGTTTCCGAATATGCCATACGTGTGACTGTACACGTAACGAGGAACGCGGCACTCGTCAAGAAAGGTGCGGCGCCCTTCGCGTGTTACACAAAGGGTGCATCTCCTCGTTAGCTCGTTATATCTGGACGAGTACCACGATTTGGTTCTCAAAGACAGCAGGTAACCGTTTAATAATGGGATAATGGGATAAGCTCACTGGAGCCTGTACAGCGTATCAAATTCGAGATGCTGCAATCTCATCGCATTGACTCCAGTTTTATGGGTTCGAACCCGGTCGGACACACCGGCGGTACCCGTGACTGACGCAGTGCAGAAATTGAACACCAGTGCCAGCTGAAAAGGTGCACTTCCTCAACCTCTCGGACTCATTAATGGTCAACGAGTAATTCACGAAAAAGCCAACGAGTGCCAGCACCAGGGGTTTGAACCTGCGGAGCCTCCTGATTACAGGTCAGGGATATGATACCTTTGCACCACATTGGCATCCGTTCTGTCATTAATGGTTGTTGCTCCAGGCGAGAAGTCTCCCAGGATTTTCATCTGAAGGGGGGGGGGGGGGCGTGATACCTATATCTGCTGCTTTCCTGGCAGATATTTTGGGTTAAGTGGGGGGGAGTGCTGTGAAAATCCCTGGCTCTAGGGTAACGCTGAAAGACTTGTGGAGGTGGTGCGTTCGTATCCTACCACCACCTTTGCTGTTTGACTTCCACGACGCATTCTGTCTTCTTTCGACGTCTGTGCACGCGGTCTTAAATCAACCTCTCGAATGGGTCGTGAGAACTTTCGTGTGCCTTCGTAAACGCTGCTACGTGAGGACATTGCACGCGACTCGGGTGACGTTCAGCCGTGAAAAGTGGCTGCTTCCGCCGGCGAACACGCAAGAAGCGAGTGCGTGTGCCAATGAACAGTGCAGAAAGTCATTATCCTTCCCTCGCACGGTAAATGCGGCGAGTCGGTCCCTGATGGCACCAAAGGCGGTCGGAGCGCTGTGGCGCCCAGCTTCCGCGTGTACAATGCAGAACAGGAAGCAAGTGAAACTGTTGCCCCGACCTCTTTTGCCGGTAATCGACTCGCATACGGGGGAGGGGGGGGGGGGGGCTGTCTGCTAAACCAGACCGACGTGAAATGAACAGGCCACAACGTTTCGGGGAACTCTGTCGCAGAGGAACGGTCCGCGTGGCACTGAGGTGATGGGCGGTATGATGTCAGAGGTATCGTCTACCACACTTCACCGGACAACTTAGCATTTAGCAACGATTTTCTGGAGACGTTCTCGTGCGTTAAAAAAAAAAAAAACTCAGAGAAGTTCGTTTTTAAGAGGGCAGCCCGTCATGACTGGACGCTCTCAGTCTCGTCAGAGCAGTGTTATCAGTTCGATACTACCGTCGACGTACGTTTCGTTCCGTATCCCTTGGGGACTTAGTTTGGAGAGTTCGCCAAGAACGACGCCAACTTGTTTCTTCCGGCACCTTTCGGGACAAAAACGAAAGTATAGTTGGTACGTGCCTGGCATTTTTACTTTGCTTCCCATCATCTTCTCCGATAAGGGCTGGAGAAACTGGCTGCTAACGAGAAAAGCAACGGCTTTTTTTTTTTTTTTCATTAGGGACTCTTGTAGTACAAACATAAATGTCCGCGGCCCCAATAAGACATCTGTCATCAACTGGCGTGACAACAGCGACTCAGTTTGTGTGGAGTAATGTTTGTGTTACGTAGTTTTGACAAATCAAACTGTAGCCTTTGTGTGAGTTTTTTTTTTTTTTTTCCTTTTCTTTTCTTTTTCTTTAAATTTTATTTTCTTTATTTTTTTTATTTTTTTGCTTTGCGATGAATAATTATCCCGCCTATCCTTCCATCCTGCTCTGCTACACTCAGAGTACTTCGGGCCTTCCCGCGCGTTGAGAGTACGAAAGCAATTGGACGATTGGGTTGCGTTTGACAGTTGCGGCAAGAGCGGCGATGTGGCACGACGCGCCTGTGTGGGTTGTGGCCAATGATCGATTGTCACGCACCGCTTCCTCTTTCCTGACCAGAAGACGTGCCATTACAAGCTGAGTATGTATGCATGCATGCAAGTACAACCCTTCTGCCCTGTCCCGCTAAGCTAAGTGCTCGCATCCTTGGCCTCAATGCCCCGCACACACACACACATTCTGTACTATTAAGAAACGAGCGAACAATCAGCTTTTCACAGAGCAAGCCGGCTCCAACGAGAGCAATGTTTATCAAGCTGGATTCTGTCGGACGAGAGCGCCGTGCATTAGTCACGGTATATTTCTGTCGCGATGTATCGTGCTACGTGTGCGGTAGAGTATAATACTCGCTTTTGCGGAAAACCGAGCTACAGCAGCTATGCGAACGCGCGGAGGATTACTTGCATGAGTGTTGCATATCATCTCGGAAGATCAGCTAGCGACGGACTGTCGCTAAGGGCAGCGAGACGTCTTGCTGTGCTCGCTGCGATTTTGCTTCTGAAAGTATCGACGCGAGAGACCCGTACACTCTAAGAAAAAAAAAAAGGAGTATTTTTACTCCATTTGGGGAGTAATTGCATTGCCACAAAAAATAGTCCCTTTCGGGAGTAAATGCACGGGAGTAAATGAATGTCACAGAGTGAAGACCGCATTTCACGCGCTGTTGTAAGAGTCCCAGGTACATAATTGGTGCGCATGCATGAAAATACTTTGAAGCAAACCGTCAACCGTGATATATCGAGTGATATAAAATCATGCGCCATACTAGGGCACAATTTGCGAAGAAAGATGCGCTAACTGTTTCTTACTCTGTGTGACTGGAAAATTGCTACGTTGTCTGAGTTATACAGCCTTATGTCGTTCAAATTGACCAATGGCACATATTTACGTAGACTGTCGCATTCAGGAGACCATTCGCGAAGTTTAGTGACAATTTGCAGTCCTGGGGAGTAAATGTCGGGACTAAATGTTGGGTTAGGGGACTAAAATGGGGAGTAATTGCAGACTAGGGGAGTAGAAGCTGCAATTACTCCCCGTTTTACTCCTTTTTTTTTCTTAGAGTGTATGTAAACGCAAGACGGTGCCCTGCCATGAAATTGCAGGACCCGCCGGGTGACTGAGTGGATGATCACCGGCGTCCGCTTGGTGGTCGTGTTGAAGATTCGAAGGCGATGGGTTTCATTCCCTTTCTCCATGCGGTTGTGCCAGTTTGAGGTTTTCCCTGGAAGTTTCTGCAAACTTTTCCGACGGATATCGGCACAGTTACCCTTGAAGAGGCTCAGGACCAGTGATGGCCAGTAGTTAACTACATGTAGTTAAACTACTAGTTAAACTACTATTTCGTGTAGTTAACTACAGTAGTTAGGTTACTGCAGGCGCCAACTACTTCCGATTTTGCCGCAAGCTTTACGGCACGATTGTGCTTCCGACTTTTACCTTGAGCTACTTGTTTGATGAGAACGGAGGTGCAGAGCAATTGTGCCGTGCATGTGTTCTAAATCTTCACTTTTATTGCTGCTCGTGATTCATATTTAGGTGTCCAAGAACGCTATAGAATGGGATTGGTGTTAAATGGACAGCGTTAAGTAGTTAGAGATGTAGTTAAAATACATTGCAGTAGTTAAAGAAGTAGTTTTAACTACGTCCCCTGAGACGTAGTTGAACTACTAGTTAAACTACCCCATCGCGAAGTAGTTAGTAGTTATAGTTAAACTACTGTAGGAGTAGTTAGTGGCCATCACTGCTCAGGACGCATACGAAGCCTCTGCCTTCCTGCTGACTTCTTTCCATCTGTCCAGTGGCCATAGCCGTAGATGCTTCGCGGCGCTAGGCACGGAACTAAACAAAAAAAAAAAAAAGAAAAAAAAACTGCTGACGGCTTGCGTGGAGGCCTGCGCCCGTACCTTTTGATATCGATGTTCAGGCACGCATACTCGGGGGAGGTCGACGCGCTTCTCTAGCGGAGTTAGGCTTGAGCTCTGGCGGGCCTCTGGGCTCGCTTTCTTTTCCGAGGAGTGCGTTCAGTAGCTCGGTACAGGTTGGGACAAAAGTTTACGGAACACGCGAGCGTCGTACTTTTTCTTCGGTGCGACACCCTAGCGGCCGCCGGAAGCGGGTGAGTTCACTGTTTCGGAGGTGTGGAAGGATGCGCTGCTAGCGACACACAGCGGTAGCTTCCACATCCCAGACACTCCCAAGCCACACTGGAACTACCACTGTGTGTCGCTAACAGCGCACGCTTCCACCCCTCCGAAGCAGTGAACTCACCCGCTTCCGCCGGCTGCTAGGGTGTCGCACCGAAGAAAAAGTACGACACTCGCGTGTTCCGTAAACTTTTGTCCCAACCTGTACTCGCACGATGCAAACTCGCGGTGCAAAAAATAAAATAAAAAGAAAACTCTGTACATTGGTGGTGGAAGCAGGCAATCATTGGGAAACCTGTCGGGCGTGCGCGGAGCAAGGTGCGGGACGTCGAACTGGAGCACGCGCGACTGGGCACCGGAAGGTGCGCACGTGCGAAGGTGTTCCGTCTTGGTCCAGAGTACACTCATTTTAAAAGCGCCTATGTGGTTCCAACCGGTTCTGCTCGAACGGTTGTTATGAGATCCCGGCGCCGAATTTGCGTGTCAGAGAGTGACTCGATAGTTGTTGGGTCTTCCAGACAAAATCATAGCTTGGCTGCGGAATTCGTGGAACACGCTTCTGTGAGGTCGTTCTTCGTGTCATATTATGGGTTGTGCGGGATATTTGAGAGTTCGTTGTAAGTCTTAGGTGAGTGCTCGTGGACTTGCCGATGTCCGTGAAACACAAATGCGCGTTGGACGTTAAAATTTCACGGGTCTCACTTGGATCCCAAAGTTGCGCTGGTTCGAGTGCGTATACAGTATCCAGTCTTTGCTGGTCAAGCTGGAGACTGGATGATGGTGGGTTCGAACCATACCTGGGTAGTAATGTCATTACTGTAAACAGTAATAAATTACTATGCATTACTTTTGATGTGATCTAATTTAATTGCATTTTGGCAGTAATTTTAACGACATTACTCGTTACTTTTTACGAAAGAATCGACTCTGTGTTTTGTGTTGACACTTGGCAGAAAGAGAGTTGCCGACTGGCGAGTGAAAAGAATTCCAAAGCCGCACTATGAACGGTGACACTCAGTCGGCACAGAATAAAATATGTCTCGTTTTTACAACGTATTGTTGTCTGACAATGAATTTCCACGTCCTCTGTATCATTACGATTCAAGTCGCAGCAATGGCTTTGTGATGTCTTTACTTTTTCGTAGTAAGTGTAATGTAATTTCGTTACAGTTCAATGGCAGTAATGAGTAATGCAATTTCATTACATTTTAGAAGTAATTTACCCAGGTATGGTTCGAACCCTGCTACTGGTTCCGCAAAGGCCATCCAGGTGCTCGTCGGTACATTTCTTCGTGAATTCTAACTCCCCCCCACTCAATCTTGCTGCCCATCGCACCATTCGTCCATAATTCGTCGTCTCATAATTCAAGCTTCGAGTGTATAGTATCATATAACGATAGAATTTCGTCTACGATACCTTACTGTGTTCGTAGAATCCTGTGTTTCTTTACTGGCCCCTTCTACCTGTCAAATCCACAGCGCCACGTCATATTTTGTCGAAAATTTACCCATGTTGGGCGTTTGGGGGAGGGGGCTCTGTGATTGCGAAACGCGCGTCTCGAGCTGCAGCACCAAAAATAGCGGGACGGCGTATCAATTTTGTCACGCTTGTTGAAGGGAAGAATCTTGAGGGGAGCGTGTTGGAGTTCGACGTGAGGCCAGAGTAGGTTTTTTTTTTTTTTTTCGTGCCCTCGGCTCCAGTGTCGCGAGAAATCTATCACTTCAAACATAACGCTTCCATCCTTTTCCCCTCCGGCACTCAAGGCCATGGCTCGAAGCCTTCCATAGAGTAAAGCGGGCGGGTCATTCAAACTGACTGGCAGCGTCTTCTTTCTCCGCTGTACAGAGTGCAGTCATACGATCATAGATTGCGAAGTTACCCTTCAAAAAGAACTCGTTACAAGTTAAGTTACCGTCTGCAAAATGTAACTAAGTTAATAACGAAGTTCTTCAGCGTGAAATCTAACTCGCAGTTACTGAGTTACTTAAAAAAAAGAACGAGTTACTTCAAAGTTACTTCGGACACAAAATAGCATTACACAGGTGCAGCGCACGTGAGCAGTTGAGTTAGACCTTGAGTTGCCTGCGGAGGAGTGCAACACGCTTAGATCATTTTCGTTTATGTCCAACAATAGACCTCTCCCTGTTTGTAAACAAATGACGTTATAGTGTTCGACAGCCCCACAAATTTGGTAGAACTGAACTACGCTCGAACCTAGAGGTGAACAAGGTCGCGCCCGTAAGCCTCGGTTCTGCTTTTCTTTCAATGGGAGGCAGCGAAGAAGTGCCCGTTCGTGAAACCCAGCGCTCTCCTTCCGATTTGTTTCGTTTTCAGTCTGTCTACCAATGTCATGATGACGTTTCTCTGGTAGTGGTCTATTCGAACGGTTTGCATCTTACTCCCTGTGGGCGCACAATGGTTCAGCTTCATTTCAATGCGAGCGGTTCTTACTTCCTGAATAAAATACTGTCATTGATTGGATATCACGTTTTATGGCAAAAAATGCCATGAAGGAACCGTAGAGAAAGCAAAAAAATATGTGGACGTGAGTGAAAAGCGAGTTAAAAGTAACTTGGAACTTAACTTAAGTTACTTTGACAAAGTTATCTGAAAAAGGAACGAGTTCCTCTGAAAGTTACAACGGCGCAGAAGTACCGAGTTAAGTTACAAGTTACCCAAAAAAGGAACTTAGTTACAGTAACGAGTTACCTCGAACTCTGCATACGATATCCTTTGCACGTGGGACCAGTGGGATACCTTTGCCGCGAACGGGCAGAATCTGTGCGAGTTCATTTCCAGTCTGTACACATCGTTTCCTTCGTTCGATAAGTCCACGGGGCCGCGCGTCGAAGGTTCTCGCGTTGATTCCTGCTTTTTCGACTCACGGATATGATAAGACTTGACTTGTATAGACTCCGTAAGTTGCCTCCAAGGCCATATGGGCCATTTGTTGCGCTCTAATCTTTTTATCGCCCAAGATGAGCTACTCACTGTCGCCGCGTAACAATGTGATAATTTATGCTCGTGGAATCGCTCAATCTGTGTAGTGCTGGAGTGATTGAGCCACTTGGAACCACCGCATGGTTGTGCATGGATGTAAGGCCGCGGTGGTACAGGAAGCTTTTTTTTTATGTCTAGTTTGAAGAAATGAACTTCGAATTTGGCTTACTTCTGGCTTTGGCTTCTTACTTCTTTGGAATCACTTCTGCGCAAGACAGTAGAGAAAGTTTGTTCGCACACCGCTCCGAAACGGCGTAAAATATAGTAAAAACAGAAGCACTGGCTGTTCTCCTTGCTTTGCCCTTGTCAATGACACATTTTGTAGAATTCCAGGACTATCCGTTGATTTGTATTGATCCCGAATTCGCATATATTTTAGTGTGCGACACTCTATCGAGATGGCAGCACATGTTCGAGACGCACCAAACTTTAATTCATTAAAAATGGACGGCTCCACCTTTTCCTCTAAAAAATACGTCATTGACTAGAGAAAAGGTAAGAGAACACGCCAGTATACAAATCTTAAGATGCTAGTTTAGAGGGCTCACTGTCTTGTGTGAACGAAAATCGCCCATAGATTTCTGAAGAAGTGATTCCCCCTTTAAGCGGCCTTTTAGCACTTATTCAACGAGGGACCATAATGCATCGAACCTTCAGGTGGTGGGTCTTGTAGCTTATGTCGCGGAGCTGCGCACGAAAACAACCCGTGCACTCGCACTTTTAGTATATTTCGCGAATCTAGGTTTGCAATTCTGCCACGCACGTTATCGTAGCTCTCAACGGAATTTTCGTGTCCACAACGCGGACACAGAACAGGTGGGAGCTGGGCTCCTGTGTCCATCTACCGCCAGACGACTGTTGATGTGCGCCGTAGCGTCTATCGCCGCGTTGGAATAGTTGGTGTCTGGCGAAAATGAGGCGGCTGACCACACCTCCTATAGGAGGCGTGCTTAGCGGCACCCACTCGTGGGCCTTGACCTTGTGGCTGTACCCGAAAATACGCTCCCTGGACCTGGAAATAGGCGCTCGAGGCGGGCCCGGCGCGAGTGGCAGCGAGGGCCGCACGACGACCATGCAAATGCCCTCGTGAGCTGGTCACGCAATCACGTGACACTGTACGCATACAAAGCACCTGGCGGGGCGGTGTTGCCCGCCCGCTCCCCGCTCGCTCCAGAACACCTGTCCCGCACTGGTTTGAGCGCGAAAAAAAGAAGAAAAAAACCTTTTCCCAACGGCTTTTTGCGGGTCGAAGTCGACCGTCTACCTTCCGTGGTGAATCGAAGAAAAGGTATTTTGTCGGCAGAGCTATATAACGAAGTGTGCACAAATACTACGCTGTGCCTTTATGCATGTGGGGTTCCACAACGTTTGTCGATGTCCTCATAGTGCGTCTCCCATAGCGCCGTGAAACGATTTTCGCCGAGGTTACCCCCGCACTTTCTTTTTTTAAAAAAAGGGTGTACTTTAACTCCTTTTTTCTTATGATGAAAGATGGAAGGAAGTCATTGAAAAGGCTAGCCAGCTGCAGGACTCGAACCTACATCTTCTGGATTTGAGGCCTTGATTTGATTTGGTCTGGATTTGAGGCACTTTGAGGCCTTGTATGTATTTTCCCTCTATGTTGTTCCAGCCTCAGAACATCAGTTCTCTGATGTCCTTTTTCTATCCACGTATGTCACCCCCTTTTTGAGAGTACAGTTACTCCCAAACTGGAGAGTGTAACACTACTCCCCGGTAGGAAGGAAGGGAGAAATTGTACTCCCTGGAGGGGGTGAGGAGGCTCCTTTTCCATATTTGCTCTCCCAAAAGGGAGTGATATTTGTGGCAAGAAAAAGGAGTTAAAGCACCCACACCCCCTTTTTTTTAAGAGTGTGGGTGTAGCATCAGGTATACGCGCACTACCACTTTTCACGAATGTTCAGGATCCTGTTGTTTCATAGTCTCCGAGAAATGATGCACATTTACTTTGTACATCACCGTGCGTTGTAGTCTGTTTTCGCATTTCAACATATCGCGTGCATGCTACCTTCGTGCTTAGAGCCCGAACTATAGAGACGGCCGGCTCTAAATCTCCGAAATTGATAGCATCCGATTTGTCAGTGAGTAATGACTCCCGACAACGCCTTTAGCCTCGCCAATAAAGCGCAGATAATCGAGCGCCGCAGAAATTGTGTCCAACAAAGATTAGACGTTCGTGCTTCCTCGGCACGCTGTGCACCACAAGAACATCACCGTTTCTGGCCGTGCTTTCCTTTTTTTGCCCGCTTTCCACGAGTGTGTTGCCAAGAATGTCCGGCCCCCCCTTCCATGGCGATGCAGCGAAAACTGGTTTTCCTGGGCGCGATCGATGTTACCGGCAGCTTCACTCGCCCGATCTTGGGCTTCTACACGCGGGCCTACGTGTAACCTGAGTTACCAAAACCTGGTTAAACTTGGGGTGTACCTCGAAGTAATGTGATCGAAATCCCCGCTGCAAACTAAACGTTATTCGACTTTAAAATGCCAACAGCGAACTTAGAGTATAACCTGGACAGAAAAATGCGACCATTAAACTTGGACTAACCTAATAATAAAGTAACGAACGTGGTGTTCCGTCGTGTCTGCCCCGCTAAGCCTAACGGCCGCTAACATTTGGCTTTCGTTCGCGCAAACAACTGGGACAGACATCGAAAACTCGTGAATTTCGGTGGTTAAATAGTCATACCGTGTTTTTAAACATATATATATAACATATATACCCTCTTACGAATGAATCGAGCATTATTCACTTTGATTTTTCTTGTTTCGCGCACGGGAATTTCCAGATCGGGGATTTCGCAAACGGGAATATCGAGGTCCATGTGAGTGCATCCAGCAGCAGATGAGTGAGACGGGTGTGTAAATTATCTTGGTGGGATAACTTCGATCACTAGGTTTGGTTGCCTTGGTTAGGGGTACCTGCTTGCGGTTACTATTCCGACGACCCAGTTTGTGTGTAATGTATCCTATATTTAAATTCGGGATGCGCACATCGTTGGCGTGGACAAGTAAACCGGACGACACGCTCAAGCTTTTTTCTGGTCATGCTCACTCACTCCACTAGCTATACGCGGTATCGTTTTAGGTAACATTTATAGCTCTGGTTTTCGTAATTCTTAATGCTGCACTGCCTGAGAGGTTGGTGTTGATTGATAGCCAACAATGGCGTTCAGGAATTGCAGACGATGCTACAGTTAGTGTTCGTACCATCGCAGAATCCCCGAATATTGAATGCGCTTTCTTGGAGACCAGGGTCAGACTTGATAACACGTGCGACGTTACCAGTCCAGCAGTTGCAACGGTTGACCTCCCATTCTGCCGACAGGTCGTCTTGTGTGTTTCTGTCATGTTTTTTTAAAAACAATTTTTTTTAGTAATACGTACAGTATACCGCCCGATTTTTGTTCCTCTCCATCTTCCCGGTTGCTACACAGCTGTTCACTTCGACTAAATTCTCGACATTATCTCCTTGCGCCATTAAAGCCAAATAAAAAATCGACATATTCTTTCAATTTTTTTTTTATTCACACTGTTTGAGTAAGTCGTTTCCGGTTTGTCGGCGCGTATATAGTACATTCAGTTTTTCGGCGGAGCGGCTGTCACTGGTGGCTGAAAATCGTGCCGGAACCGAACATAAGCCAGAACACACGTTTGTGTATACACGAAGATTCGACGGGCGATATTACGATGCGTCTCCATAAAACGTTGATTGCTTCCGGCATATTTAGTTCTGTGACTCTCCGTCAGATACAACATCACCGACTGCGTGCCTGCATGGGAGCACGCACCACACACCGTGTTCTTCGTGAGCGTTCGTTCGAAGCCCGGATGCATTCTCGTTTCTCCCGTCTTCGATACACTGTGACTTGTCTCGAGCGCGCGGGGTCGTTGTTTGGCTTGTCTGGTACCCGTTGTTTAGTCTACAATCGTGCACCCGCCCCGACATTCGATCGCAGTCCGGATATCGAGTTCTTCGGCAATGCTGACACGCTTTCTGTATAGTCAGCGTGTATAGTATTTCCGCAGCTCTTTCTATAGCTGGTCCCGTGCTGCTTGGGAAGTTGCTAGAAGACGTTGACGAGTTTGGTTCTGAGGAGCCCTTTCCAAGTATGTAAGTTAATATATATGACGCAAGTTGAAGTGTCCAATCACGGGACGCTCTTTCTGTCCATCCCGCTTTCTCCGGTGTAAAGTCGGATCGTGCATGGACCGCTCCTGGTGTGCACGTTACTGAACTAAGGGGAGGGCCTCAACATGCCCGATATCAAAATTAACGGTCTCGCATTGAAAATGCTCGATTGCTTCATAAGATGATATTCCATGTTTAAAAAGCCGATATCACTACTTAGCCTCTTAGCTTCACGAGTCTTCGATGTCCAAGTCCTTTGAACGAACAAAAGCCCAGTGATGGCCAGTAGTTAACTACATGTAGTTAAACTACTAGTTAAACTACCTGATTGTAGTTAAAAAGTAGTTATCAACTACTTGCAGAAATGTAGTGGCAACTACTAGTTAAACTACTATTTCGAGCAGTTAACTACAATAGTTAGGTTACTGAAGGCGCCCAACTACTTCCGATTTTGCCGCAAGCTTTACGGCAGGATTGTGCTTCCGACTTTTACCTTGAGCTACTTGTTTGATGAGAACGGAGGTGCAGAGCAATTGTGTCGTGCATGTGTACTAAACCTTCACTTTTAATGATTGTCTAGTGAAGCCTCATTTGCTGTGAAATAATTCTGCAACTTAGTTTATCGCGTAGGCACAGAAAGAATCCCGCCGCAAGCTTTGTATTTGACGATCGTAGCAATGGCTTGAGCCAAAGTTTATTATTGCTTGTGATTTATATTTAGCTGTCCAAGAACACTACAAGGGATTGGTGTTGGTGGACAACGTTAAGTAGTTATAGATGTAGTTAAACTACATTGCAGTAGTTAAAAAAGTAGTTTTAACTACTCCCCTGAAAAGTAGTTGAACTACTAGTTAAAGTACTCAATCCCAAAGTAGTTAGTAGTTATAGTTAAACTACTGTAGAAGTAGTTAGTGGCCATCTCTGCAAAAGCCACATTTTGGCGGCCGTTATGCTTACAGCAGGGCGGACACGCCGGCACAGCCGAAGCATGTTGATTGGATATCAGGTTAGTTGGGTGTACTTTTTTTTGTTTTTGTTTTTTTAGGCTAGTCTAAGTTCTCTGTTGGCCATTTCCCGCGCACGACTGCTTCTTTTTCAACCGGGGACCACGAAACATTTATTTCAAGCAGTTTATTTTGCAACGGGATTTGATTTCGAGGTACATCCGAACTAAGACTTGTTGGGCTGTTTGGGTTAAACTTGGCACATCGCCAATATACCTTGCAGATGCAGGGATGATCATCTTCTGTAGTCTGTTATCTGGAACGCCGGAAGTGGCTGCTTCCAGTGTACGTGGCGTTGGCTGCTTCTTCGCATAAAACCAGAAGTCGGGCGTTTGGATGTGCGCTGAGTTGAGCCAGGCCTCAATTACTGAAGCAAGTTTACAATGTCTATCGTAGTATTTGCTTGTTTGCACTTGAAACGGGAAGAAATTATTGGATCGCTTCTTTTAACATACCCCGCAACATTTAGACTCGTTGTTTACGTTCCTGCCATTGGGATCCACAGAGCTTCGTATTCGCTTTGCCAATTATACCGTCTCGAGTGGATCGCGATTAGATAGCCTTTCTGACGCCCGGCGGATTGTGTTTTCCTTATCGGGGAGCCAGTTGGGTGTTGTTTGAAGAGAAGTTATCTAGTCCCATCTTCGAGGCCTTGAGCTCGAACCGCTGTTTCTTTAGGAGCCGCTTGCGATAGGCGAGGTCACACAAGTGTCTACCGCTTCGGTGTTGATTTTAACAAAGTGAGGGTAACGGGCTAAAAAAAAAACTGGCAGATATGATGCCAATTGCAGTGGCGTCAAATCAACGACAGCGACAGGGCTGTTTATTTTAGCTCGGCTATCGCCACGTACATGGTTAGTCCTGTCGATTGCGGTCTGCAGCAATATCTTCCATATACGTGCGCCAGACAAGCAATACCGTCTTATGCTCCTGCTTGCGGGCGAGGAGGAGCCGGCACGCGCGCGACGCAACACCTCGCGTGCCCTGACATGTGAACAGGGTTGCCAGGTCAAAATCCTGCAGTCGCCAACGCGTCACGAGAAAGTAGCCACCTTCCCTCGTATTTAGCCAATTCTGTAGCCAGTGGTGTGCAGGCATCATGTTGAATGGACTCTTTATAGCGAGTGCTAAAGCGCCAGGCGCACAAAGAAAATAGTCCGAAGGACGTCGTACCGACTGGGAGAAGGCATATTGCCAAGGGGAAGCAGGAATGAACGCTCTTCGGCATTATGTGGTGCACAGTGAAGACTACCCCGATTTTGGTGCTCAGGAGTCTCAAATGTAGTGCGCAGAAGTATCCACAAAAGTAGCCAGAAAATAGCCAAATCGCCATTGCCCAAATTTCGGCGCCACGACACTCAGAAAGTAGCCAATGCGGTACAAAGTAGCCAAATCTGGCAACCGCGCGTCTCATGCAATCAGTCAACGTGACTCTCCTAAATGAGTAAATGACCAATCTGCATCTCGCGCCTTTTTTTTCCTTTTTTTCTTCTCTCGTTTCTTAGCTTGATCTCGCGCCAAGGAACACCTGCGGCGCGCGCTGGGTTTTCGGCGATGCGACGTACGGGACCTTCACGAAATTGAGCCCTTAAAGGGGCAGTAAAACGCAAAAACAAGTTGACTTCAAATCACGTTCCACGCTCTGTTAATTTAGTACTTGTTATCACAATTCATAACTTTGATTCCGTTACGAAGCTACAATCAAAAATATACGGGACTCTTTCGTGCTTCGGCGCTAAGCAGTGAACGTCGTTTCAGCTCGTGCATCGGTGTTTTTAGTCCATGCTGCGCGTGCCACGCCATGGAGCAGTCCCGGCGAAAAACATAGTGCGCGTTGCGAAGCCGACTGGCGTCGCTGTCCGAAGGACGTCAAAATAAATGTTGTCAGTGGAACATTTGCTAGAACTGTTGTAGGCTACAATTCAGTGAGTCGGTATCGAAAAATGAAGCAGTGCGCATCATGCCGCGCATACTGTATAAGTAGTAATTTTCGCGAGGACCTATTTTTCGCGAAATTCGCGAACGCCCTTTTCGTGAATTTAAAGTCCCGCGAAATGTTCGAACCAATGACAGAAAAATGCGTGAACGAAATATATAAGAAATTTGACTCAGGACGCGGAGGCAACTTATGTACACGGGGTTTCTTACGCTATTACACTGCACTGCCTCGCAAAATGTTCTGTTCGCCGCTGCAGCTGGAGACAGTAGTCCCGCCTTGATGTAGGCGTCCCGTGATCCCAATTCCTTGTAAGCCTGGATCATCCAGCAAGTTTGTATGCACTCTGCCACGCGCAGAGCAATTGTATTTGTAAAAGTTGTCGCATCACTACCTAGCGCCAATCGCACCTGCTCGATGCGATGACAAGAATGACGGGAGACAGGGCAATTCGGCAATGGCATAGATACAAGTCGAGTAGGAGCCCTTAATCGCAGCCCTTTCAGTCAGAACTGCTCAAAAGGAAGACACATTGAACGAGGGGCCCAGTTGTGATACGTTTTATTAGTTTCTTCCAGGAAGTTAAGGTGGAGGGCCGCGGTTCCGCGAATTTAAGGTTCCGCGAATAATTGCCTCATCCTGGCTTCTCGCAAATTCGCGAATTATTGAGCCCGCGAATTTAACCACTTATACAGTATACGGGACACTACGATCGGACCCGTTCCAAATCCACACGGCCACGATAGGTAAGCGCGCGCTTCTCCTGCTGTCTCATTGGATGACGCCAATCGTCGCTTCCTGTGGATCCCAGTCGTTGCCGCCAAAGACGGCTCTGTTTTCATTCCATTTTTCTTCTAAACGGTAGCGCTGTGTGAACTAATTTTGCTTGTGTTATACTAATTGAAACACGGACTCTCATTTGAGAGCAAGTTTTTTTTTTTTTTTTTTTGCATTTTAGTGTTCCTTTAACAGTCAGCGGTCCCCTCTTGGGTCTAGCGCAGCCTGTGTTCGTCTGACTCGTGCGGCAGCGGGGAGAAATCGACCGCTTTGTGTTGCCGGCCCACGCAGAGTCATCCGCAGTAGGGAAATTCCGGTTAGGTCACGGTTTCAACGCAAGTTTGAAGTCGATACTGTGCTATGGTTAACGTGACACTTCGTAGATTGCTCTTTAGATTTTCTTAGGTGTGAGGTGCGGTCCAGGTGAAGTGATATGAAATTGTAGTCGGCCGAGACTGTGTGCTTCACGTTCTCGAAACAAGGAAAATCAAGTAGAACGCTCGATTGCCTCGTAAGATGATATGCCATATTTTAAAAACACATCACTATTTATCCACTCAAATTCACGTCTTTTCAATGTCTGTCCAAGTCGTACGAACGAAAGACACATTTTAGCAGCATTTAGCATTCGTTAGTTTATTATGAAGTTAGTCCAAGTTCGGTGTTTGCATTTTAATGTCCAGGTTAGTCTGAGATCTCCGTTGGCAGTTTCCCGCGCGCGACTGTGCATTTTATAGTCGAATAACATTTCGTTACGATTACTTTGGAACGGGGATTTGATCACTTTATTTCGAGGTACACCCATCATCTTAAATCTTAATCGTCGTCGTACAAATAAAGTTGTTGCTGCTGTTGTTTCTGTTATAATTTTGCTAGTATCAGCAGCTGCTCAACAAAGCGACATTTGAGACGAGTTTTAATCGGTAGGGAGCTTTAAATTGACCGGGAGCACACTGGGCGAAGATGGAAGCTGTCAAATGGTAGAGCAGCAACGTGATGTCTGTCACAGGGCAACCTGTAGTTGTGCGAGTTTGTGTATAAACATATTTCGGTTCTCCTTTTTTGCGAGTTAATTTAGACAAGGGTTAGAACGGGCACTTGTTCGGCCGTCCATGACAGCTTGGGGGTTCCAGAATTTACTGCCTCCAGATGTTTTGTAAGATGTGTTGGAGGGACAGTCCGAGCCAAGAAACCGGACACTTCGACGCAACTATGTGTGCGTACTCCGGGTTGTTCTCGACCCCCTGCGGCGAGGCCAGGCATGGCGTTTTTGGGTCGGTCGCACCGTTTACGGTAACCCGATACCACATGTTGTTCGTCCAGAATCTTTTGGCCCCCAAGTTCTGGGAATTGTCTTCAGACTCTGTCTTTTGGAAAGTGAAAAATACATTATCCTTTTTTATGTTAAGTGGCCAGTCGTGTTGGGTGGCAGGGGCGTGGTGACCCTTTTTCCCGCCCAAGAAAAGAGGGATACCCCGTGAAATAAGTTTTGGAAGCCCCGTTTAACGAGGTTATATAACGAGATGGTTGGAAGAAATTAGGGGAGTCCGGTAGTCGATTTGGGAAGGAGAAGAAAGACAACGCGAACGGGGTAGCAGCGGTTTTCCCGCCGGGGAAGTTTGGGAAGAGTGGCGGCGACACTAAGTTCTGTTTCAAGTAACGGTCGGTTTGTAGTATCGAATGCAGGTTGCTGCATAGAAAGTGGTTGATTGATGTGAAGTGTGCAAGAGTTGTGTGCCACGGTGTGACGTCGAGGGAAACGCAGAAGACACGCCGCCGCAACAAGAAGACGTCTCAGGCTCTTCGAAGTTTCTACGGACTTCCCCACCCCTATACAGCTAAGTGATTTGGATGAGACTGGCGTAGTGCAGTTTTGTAAGAGTAGTCTGAGTTGTAGCTTTGATTGAGAATTTAGAAAGCCAGAATACATGTTGTGCATTTTGTTGGGCGCCTGAGTGGCGAGTGTGATTTCAGGTTCATTGAGCAGAGAGTATCGTTGGGAAAGTTTGTAGGATCGCAGAGGTGGAATGGTTTTAGCGTGTGATATACCTTCATTTCTGTGTTTGTCGTGAAGTATTCAGTAAAAGTGCAAGTTTCATTGTTTGTTGAAAATGAGTCTGGGTTCATTCATTACCGCACTGGCCACAGTCCCTCCACTAGCCGGGTCCGAATCTATACATTGATCACGGGTGTAGGTTTATTCCACTCATTTAGACTCGAACCCGTGACAATTAACTGGCGTCCGCGACAGGACTCGGCAGTAGCAGTGGAGAACTGAGTACGTGCGTGGGTGAGTGAGCTGATTGTGAGACTCGGAGTTGAGTGTGCGAAAAACGGTGGGGTAATGGATCTGCACGAGTTACTTGCGATCGGAAAGGAGTTAGGCCTTGAGGGTGGCGCTTTGAAGGAGTGGGTAGAAGTAGAGCAAAGAGAGCGCAGAGCGCGAGAAAGAGAGCTCTTAAAAGAGCAGATGCTTGCCAGAGAACAAGAGCAGATACGGGAAAAGGAAGCGGCTAGGGCAAGAGCGGAGGATGAGCAGCGAACACTAGAGCTAAAGATCAAGTTGCAAGAGCTACAAAATCAAGGAACGACCGCATCCACCGCTAGCGTCGTGCGAGAGGTGACGAACACCTTACCTGTCACACCTCATCGATGGCTCGCACCTTTCGACGAAAGGCGTGATGATTTAGACGCGTACTTGATGCGTTTTGAGCGATTGGCAACAGGACAGCGCTGGCCGAAAGACCAATGGGCGACAGCGCTTAGCGTATGCTTGAGCGGCGACGCGTTGGGAGTCTTTGCAAGGCTGACTCCAGAGGACTCCGCCGATTACGATAAGGTCAAGAAGGCGCTTCTGCAGAGGTTCCGTCTGACAACGGAAGGGTTTCGGGAGAAGTTCCGCAGCGGAAAACCCATGGACGGAGAAACCGGTACTCAGTTTGCGGCGCGCCTGAGCAGTTTGTTTGATCGCTGGGTTGACCTGTCCGAAATAAAACACGACTATGACAGCCTACGAGATCTACTGCTGATAGAGCAGTTCATGAAAGGTTGCCAACCGAAGTTAGCAATGTTCCTGCGGGAAAGGAAGGCGGGCTCCTTGACAGGTCTAGCCGAACTAGCAGACCGATTTTTAGAGGCTCAGTGTCAGAACCACCTGGGGAAGAGTAGAAGAGATGACGCGGAGGTGCCCGAGGAACCTCGACGGGGAACGGTCATGAAGCATGCACGAGAGCGGGAAGAAGCACGGGGACCAAAGAGGTGCTTCCTATGCAACAGGATAGGACATGTTGCGTCCGAATGCCGATCGCGACCGGGCAGACAACCAAACATCACGTGCTACGTATGTGGGAGGACAGGGCACACATCACGGAATTGTTCCGAAAAGGCATTCGCCAAACCGCAAGCATCGTGCATTGTGGCTCCGAAGACAGACAAAAGCAACACCGCAGAGGATTGCATCCAAGAAGGATACGTTGAGCTAAAGAACGGAGTGAAAGTACCAGTGGTGAACGCTTTTGTATCACCAAAAGACGTGTTCCGGGTAGATGGCATGCCAGTTGTCATGGGAAAGCTTGGAGGAAGTCAGGTTACTGTGTTACGTGATACGGGGAGCAACACGGTCATAGTACGGAGGAGACTAGTCCGAGAAGAGGAGATGACGGGGGAAAAGAGTCCCGTTTATCTCGTAGACGGCACCGTTAGGAATCTACCAGAGGCGAAGATAACCGTGAAGACCCCGTTTTTTAGAGGGACCCTCATAGCAAAGTGCATGGACAACCCCCTCTATGATGTTATCTTGGGTAACATCCCAGGTGTGCGAGGACCGAGCGATCCCGACAGTGAATGGGAAGAGGATAGTGCAGCCGAGAACAATAAGCAGGAGGAGCACAGGGCCAGTGGGGACGCTCGAGGGAATTCGAGTGCTGCGGTCGAGACGAGGAGCCAAACGAAAGAAAAAGAACGTGGGAAGAGAGAACAGGTACCGCTACGAGTCCCAGAAATACAGGGATGGCCGTCCCAACCGGAGGAAGTTAGGAAAGAGCAGCAAGATGACAGTACGTTGACCTGTTGTTTTGATAGAGTAGGACAGACTCTACAATGTCGTAACGAAAAACACACATACGAGTTCGTTGTGAAGAGGGGCATCCTGTACCGAATTTATAAAATGGGAGCAGGAAGGGAGTTTCAGCAGATGATCGTACCGAAGAAGTTTCGGGAAGCTGTGATGAAGTTGGCACACGACGGTATAATATTCTTAGCGATGGGGTCGTGTCACAGGGCAACCTGTAGTTGTGCGAGTTTGTGTATAAACATATTTCGGTTCTCCTTTTTTGCGAGTTAATTTAGACAAGGGTTAGAACGGGCACTTGTTCGGCCGTCCATGACAGCTTGGGGGTTCCAGAATTTACTGCCTCCAGATGTTTTGTAAGATGTGTTGGAGGGACAGTCCGAGCCAAGAAACCGGACACTTCGACGCAACTATGTGTGCGTACTCCGGGTTGTTCTCGACCCCCTGCGGCGAGGCCAGGCATGGCGTTTTTGGGTCGGTCGCACCGTTTACGGTAACCCGATACCACATGTTGTTCGTCCAGAATCTTTTGGCCCCCAAGTTCTGGGAATTGTCTTCAGACTCTGTCTTTTGGAAAGTGAAAAATACATTATCCTTTTTTATGTTAAGTGGCCAGTCGTGTTGGGTGGCAGGGGCGTGGTGACCCTTTTTCCCGCCCAAGAAAAGAGGGATACCCCGTGAAATAAGTTTTGGAAGCCCCGTTTAACGAGGTTATATAACGAGATGGTTGGAAGAAATTAGGGGAGTCCGGTAGTCGATTTGGGAAGGAGAAGAAAGACAACGCGAACGGGGTAGCAGCGGTTTTCCCGCCGGGGAAGTTTGGGAAGAGTGGCGGCGACACTAAGTTCTGTTTCAAGTAACGGTCGGTTTGTAGTATCGAATGCAGGTTGCTGCATAGAAAGTGGTTGATTGATGTGAAGTGTGCAAGAGTTGTGTGCCACGGTGTGACGTCGAGGGAAACGCAGAAGACACGCCGCCGCAACAAGAAGACGTCTCAGGCTCTTCGAAGTTTCTACGGACTTCCCCACCCCTATACAGCTAAGTGATTTGGATGAGACTGGCGTAGTGCAGTTTTGTAAGAGTAGTCTGAGTTGTAGCTTTGATTGAGAATTTAGAAAGCCAGAATACATGTTGTGCATTTTGTTGGGCGCCTGAGTGGCGAGTGTGATTTCAGGTTCATTGAGCAGAGAGTATCGTTGGGAAAGTTTGTAGGATCGCAGAGGTGGAATGGTTTTAGCGTGTGATATACCTTCATTTCTGTGTTTGTCGTGAAGTATTCAGTAAAAGTGCAAGTTTCATTGTTTGTTGAAAATGAGTCTGGGTTCATTCATTACCGCACTGGCCACAGTCCCTCCACTAGCCGGGTCCGAATCTATACATTGATCACGGGTGTAGGTTTATTCCACTCATTTAGACTCGAACCCGTGACAATGTCATCGACTTCAAAAGAATCAGGAGATTGGCATCACGTTTTTTTCGGAACCATTATCGTGAACATCTTCCCGTCAGTATAGACGACCCTCTGTTCACAAACATGTGACGTCACGAGAAGACTGGTTCGAGGCTATATTTCGCTGTGGTGGGCAAGGAGCGGGACAAACGCGTCCTCTGATAGGCTGATAAAGCTGATAGTGCCCACCAGCGTGCTTTGCGCGGAGTCGTTACGTAATCAATGACGTAGGGGCACAGGTCGTCTATACGAAGACCCCTTGGTGATTCCACTAATAATGTGGCCAGTAAAGCTCAAACGAACAAGGCAACACTTTTTTTTTTCTCTATTCACCGTTCTAATGTTTGTGAAGCAAATTGTGGTTGATACAGGAATCATCATCTAGGCCGCACTAGAGACGTAAAATTTCCGGAAAATTTGAGCCTCGGAAAAAATTTTCGTGATTTTTCCAAAAATTCGAGAAAAAAAACTGAACATAATGAAGATACTGTTACTAGTGCATATTACTTGTTTAGTGACATGTATATACGGGGTGTTACCCAATAAAAATTCACCCGTGCCAGCGTGCCGTGCTCCTACGATTACGCTATGCATGCTAGCGAAACATTGCGTTGTCTGCATATAAAGCTCTGAAGGACATTCAGTCCCTGTAGATTTCAAAGGGATCGCAGTGCAAAGCTATGATGCAAAACGTACGAATCTCGTGTTCAAAACAATCAGGATGGCGGTGCGAAGTGCAGTTGAGAGACTGCTCCGCAGACGGTGACTTGTCGCTTTGTCAGAGATGTCTCCGTGTTTTTATTTGCCCCTTTTCCTGGGGTTTGCGATTCGCACAAAGAGAAATGCATCCAACGTTCGATCGACAGCGGACAAACTATTTTACAAAAATGCCACGAACACGGCGATTAAAGCAAAAGCGGTGAATGACGATGGCGATCTTTCGCCGCTGCTCATCGAAGTACTTTGCAGGCTGAATGTGAAACCAAAACTCTGGTGCCTCACAATGTGCCGGCGCACGAAAGACGCCATCTCGAATTTTCGAGGTTTTATTCCACCTTTGAGCTGCTGAAAAAAATAAAATATTTCCGGGTTTGTTTCCCTTCCTTTACATCTCTAGGCCGCATTCCGCACTGGAGTTCTTGCTGCCATTAATTCCGTTCACCGCAACTGGAGTAGGTAGGAGCACACCTGAACCTGAGCAAGGTGTTGTGGGTGAAACTTGGGCCAGACAGGCGGGATCGTAGAGATGCTCAAGGAGCACGAAACAAGGCGTTTTGTTTGCTGCTTTGTCTGGCGGCGAAGACGAATAAATTTTTAACTCCCCATGGGTGAACTCTGTAGCGCCTTGTATGTAGTATGCTTGAGTAACACCTACACCGGAAGGGCATACGAAACGAGTCGGAATATTTTTTGGGGCAGGAGAAACAACAAATAATCATGCGCATGCGAGGATGGTTCAGTAAACAACCTTGGAACATAATTTACATAATTCCGAACTCTTTATCGTATTTAATATTTTTACTGCTGGTGGTAGTGCACGTCGTCTACTCTACGTTGTTTTTTTATTATCTTCTTATTTATTTTTTATTATCTTCTTATTTATTTTTTATTTTCTTATTATCTTCTTATTTGTTTTTTATCTGTTTTTTGCGACCTTCGCGTGGTACGTGCAAGCACGCGACAACTGATAAACACGGCTGCCCGGCTTCATGTTTGCACCAGGGAGGAGCAACGGTTAGTCATCCGTTTCCTTATGAGCGAACCGTCCCGCCGTCGCATGAAGGCGCAATATGCACGGTATAGTTCTTGCATACGACGAAAACCCGAGACTAGGGCAAAGTAAAGAAAGACGCGCGCAAGTACAAGTGCGTCTTTTTGTTTATTTTCCCCTATAGTCCCGGGTTTTCGTATTGAACCACCCTCGTGCAGGCCGCTTCGCCTAACGTACTGAAAATAGTATTGAAATATCAGCTTGTCTGAAAATTATGGAATCAACGTTTTCTCTCCTGGGGGAACTTTTTTGCCATGATTTCCGAGCGCTTTTATTCATTTTAAGTCGCGAGCAACTGAATTTTTTTTTATTTGAACTCCGAAATTTTCAAACCAATCGCATGGTTTTTTAATTTCCTTAATTTTTTATTTCCTTTTTATTTCTTATTTCGTTTTTATGTTTTCATGAACGGATTTGCCTTTTCCCACTGCAAAAGACATTTCCTACTACTCGGAAAAAAAAATTGACGCGCATGCGCTATACCTCTTGCATTGCGCCTCTTTTTTTTGGGGGGGGGGGGGGGGGGGGGGACTTCCGAACGAAGCTGAAACATGGCCGACGCGGGGTGATGCTCATATATACAATTCTCTTAAAAATCGAACTTCCGAAATAAATTTCGACGTCGTAAAAAAATAAACTTCACAAAATCAACGCGTCGAAATAAATCTCTCAAAATCCATCCTCTCTCATTTGTGGACAGCCGAAACTTTCTACGTCCGCGTCGGAAAATAGTACGCCCTTCACTCTTGGAATGCGTATTCATCAGAGAATGACGATTTCGCTCTACTGGAAGTTGGATGTGTGCACATTCTCCGTGACTGCGTACTTCGTATATTTGGATTTCTACCTTTAAGGAGAACAGTAAAGAAGGGGATGGATTCGAAGCGTCAGCTAGCTATGTGTTGCCATGCATCTACCACTTCCACTTGCCATAGCGATACCACCGTGACTATACGTAGGCAGGATATCGCCGAGTTTGGGGAGAAAACAAGGGAACGAACGAAGGAACATATAACGCATAATGTAAAACCCCCAGACTAAGGAACACGAAAGGACAGACACAAACACGAAGTCTTCGACTTGTCGACGAAGACTTCGTGTTTCTGTCCTTTCGTGTTTCCTTGTCTCGGAGGTTTACATTATGCATCAACTTCACCAGCTCGCTTGCTTCTTAGCCATCTTTTCATAAATATATAACTCTAATCTCATCATGCCACGAGACCTTTCAGCTTATAGGAATATCATTATTCCATTAGCTCGACTCAGGAATATGTGCGTTATCCTTGTATTCATACGCGTCATCGTCTGCACTTTCAAACTGCATATTTTGATTTCCTCAACTATTATTGGAAGAAACATAGTTAATTACGGTACAGATGTGAATATAGAACGTCGATATTGTGGATATCGTTGAACAGAACATCATGTTGCCCATTAACTAACGTACGGCAGAGTTCTCCGCTAGGCCGAACTATATTTTGACAATGTGGATTTTAAGGGCGTCGATTTCTTAAACGGTTTATTTCAGCAGATGGATTTTAGACTAGAGGTCAGAAATCGAAAAGGACCGCTACAGTAATTTTCAATGCCATTTCATGTAGGGATGCTGTGGTGATGTACAGCTGTTCGAACATTCCATTTAAATTGTACAATCGTGTTTTATCGGTCAAATATACGTATGGGAATACGCTTATTGTTCTGTAAACAATGTTTTACAGTGCCTCGGAAAAAAACTTTTTTCTTCTATTCTTGACGAGAGACGGCGCCACGTGTAGCGTCCCGAAAACTCTTCCTGGCGAGGCTCCGATCGACCGCATGCACCGACCAAAGCTCACTCGAGGTAAATAGCGCTGACCCCATAATTTTGCGACGAGTAAATTTTGTAATGCGCTTTTTAATACGTTAGATGAAACACCCTGTGTAATAGATTTCTAAAGTAACACAAGATCAATGACACGAGCGCCCCTTCCAAGAAGTCTGACCCCTTCACGTCTGAAAGCAGCATGTTTGCTGCGAAGCTCGACAGATCGATATCCATATTAGATTAGCGAACAAGACAGCACCCTTTTCTGGTACTTGGTGGCTAATTTGCGTGTCTCTGGGTCTATTTAAAAAAAAAAAAAAAATGCATGATTCGGTAACTACTTTAGATCGCACGTATAATCCGAATATGTATTTGCATATTTATCTAAACCGATAAATCAAAGCAGTCGTGCACGCTCCGGTTTCTTGTGTCCGCTGCTAGGAATTTTCTCCGTTCTACCGCAGAATATTCGCCGGGTGGCGAAGTATAGATAGCTCGCGTAGAAGCGACGTATCGGTAGCCCATACAATCGTGACAAATATGAATATAGTTGTACATGCGAATAAAATCTTATAAGCAGAAATGTACTGCTCCACAATGCCTACAGCACAAAAGCTCGGTTAAGACTTCACTCGATTCTTAGTTGTAGTTGTCCAATAATCGAATGCACCTCCGGACGAGCAGTTTTATTATCCGGCTATATTTCGCGATTCATTGTTAGCGCCGCGATGCAACTATGGCTATGAGCGTCCTCCTGCTATGTGTCGTCGTACGTATACCAAAACTGTGAGAAGTTTCGCTTTTGTCGTCTGCTTACACTGGCGCACCCAAGCGAGGGGCGTCTGCCGCGTTTTTATGCTGTCGTCTGCGCACTCATTTTTGTGGGACGTTCATGCCCCGCACATGAAGTGCTGCGAGAACATCTGTAGGATCACGTGATATATCTCAAAACGTTTCACTTAATTCTCATTTTTCATATCTTTGGGAATATTCCACTTGATGTCCCTACTGTTAGATACGCGGAAAGGCTGTCCCTTTTTGCACCCTTCTGCTCATCCAAAATGGCGGTGAAAGTAGGACAAAGTAATGACTACAGTGTAGTAATGACAGTCGTATTTTTTCTACTCCGAGACTCCAAAGAGCATACTACGGTTGTCGCGTGCATTGTGCACGAAGTGTCCTTGTTCTCGAGCTGGAAATCTCAACTTTCGAAATCCCGCGTGACAAACGGAATGAGCTTTCGGTTTTCTTTGAACCTCCCAGGTGACCTCGCTTCAAGGAGACATTGCGTTTGCTCCTAATGTGTACTTCCACTCTGGTGGCTGCTTGTTCGCGACTTTGTTTTATGACCCAGTCCGATTCACTGGTTTTCGATCACGTTTCGTCTGCTACGAAATCCGTCTGTGTTTCGGGTTACTTTACGTCTGTCGCTGTCAAGCGAAGGTTATGCTCCGGCAACGGCACATTTTTATTCACTCTGGGATCGACGCGTTTGTAATGTTACCGTCGTAACCGGTAATTATTAGCGGAACAATACCGATGTTGAACGACTTCTAGCGTCGTTCCAGTCGCACGTGGGGGTTATATCCGGCAATGATCTTTCTTTCTCATTAATTGTCTTAGCTGCAGTGACAAAAGTATATGTATTAAGATTGGGGGACAGTGCCCCGGCCATCGAAACCAGCGTCGTGTCATTAACCAGCAGGCTATCAACTGGCGCCGTGCGCAGCGAAACGAGCATCAAAATATATACTTTGGTCGAGCCGTCTAGATTAGTCTTTTATTTGTATATATATAGATTATGGTACCAGGATTGTTGCGGGGTTGAAATCGTCCTAAAACGCGGTAGAGTTGGGGTGGGGGGAAGAGATCTGCTCGCCATCTGGCAACCAATGTCGCCGGCACCACGGCGTGATTCAGTGCGAGTCAGGAAATGGACAGACACTTCGATCGTCGTCCCTTTTTTTTTTTTTTGTGCTTATGTTTTTTAGTTCGCCGACGACGCGACCTCCGGACATGGACCCCAGCGTTGCCATGACGACGCCACCACGCATGGGCTGGCCGTTGACGCCAGTTTTGTATTTGCCGTCTGGGGAAGTATGGGGAAGTGCAGCCGTTTGTTTGCTCTACGCACGACATGAAGACTCGCAACATTGTATCAGCTCGAACCATAGGGACGAGTTGGCGAGCGATAATTCGTCCGGCGTCTGGCACTGTAGGACGTAAACTGGCGCAGGTTCAAATTCAGTTCTTCTATGGAGTCTGTGCCAGAACTACCTTCATATTCGTATCAATTTTCTTTGCATTTTCGCGTTATTTTCCGCTCGCTCGGTGATAACGTTAAATGGATCTCATGATGTCGATGCCGACATAACTTTCATAAAGATGCGTGAAAATTGGGATCCAGAAAAAAAAAAAAAAAACGTGATCTGCCTCCGTCGACTCCCGTGGCTTAGGCTTACGTTACAAAAGTCTGAAGGCAGACAAGGGCAGGATTCAAAGCCACACTTGGTTACTGATAAAGTGCGGTAACCGTTATGGGGGCAGCACTATAGAGTGCACATGACTAGAAATTGAGACGCGTGGGTTGGAATCCCGCCGCTGTCTGTCTGTTTGTAAAATGGCAGTGTGCTTTCGTTTTTCTTGGTGGGTTTTTCTTGATGGAATTATGACGCTTTGGTACATTGATTATGCATGGCATGGCATGGCATGGCATGGCACTGCACGCTAAGGTAATGAGGGGTGAAATTGTTTTCTACGGGTCGTAGTCGGCGAGATAGAAACCCTTGAAGAAACCCGAGCTCTGACGTCAGAAAAGTGTTCGCAAACCACTTTACTGTTTGCAAACAAGAGGCGCCATCTGCGCACCCACGGGGTTGGTGTGAGCAAAACACACTGAACGAAGCGTGTGAATGCTTTCCGCAAGTGCGACATCGGCCCTTGTTGCACTGCTACACCGCTTTCGACTGTCTCCTTCCACAATGCCCGAATAATATAGGGCTCTGAAGGAATCAGACAAGTTGTTTATGAACGGTATACAACATGACGATCCCTCTGCGCTGCACATCCACAGCTGGACAGCCCAACCACAAAACATGCCGCCGATCACAATCGCATTGTAGTTTATATAATATTTTCGCCGAGCCAGTTCACTGCTCATACGATGTAAGCGTACAAGTCACTGGAAGCGCACAATTACTTCACCTTAGGCGTGCTGTTTGATCGGGGCGTTTCTCAAAACTGCGCTAATTCGCTACCGTGCACCGATTCGTGTTAACGTCGGTTATTTGTACACAGATTATCGTGAGGGAATCTCACAAAGGCGATATGTCAGGGAATCTTTCCGTGTAACTGCAGCGATGAAACGATTTCTTCGTTCTGCGTTGCGCGGATACTGACGAAAAGTGATTTCGTCACCTCTTTTCCATCGGGTTTGTGTGCCCGAAGGATACACGGCTTCGCGGCATGCCCACTTTGCATGAAAACAGCGATCACACCCCATTTCAAAACTGCGGCTGTTCAGCAAAGCAGGCGCTCTGCTGACTGCAGGGCGAGTGTGACGTCAGGCGCGCACACTGGTCTATTGGTTCTCGGAAGCACGTCACCCCTGCAGAGTACGTCTGCCGTGTGACGTCACCATCGGACGAGTTTCGGTGCCCGGTTATTTTCTAGGCTACCGCCTTTGTCGTAAAACTTTCAATACAGGCTCCCATTGATGCATACAACCGTTCTTTTTCGTTTATACCGCATAGCTTAGAGTTAGTGTTGTGTGTGCCATCCAAAGCCAATCTGAGGTCACACGACAAGTTCTCCGTCCTTGTCGCTGCATTTGGAATGTGGGCTACGTCTTTTGGCCGAAGGCTTGATGGATGCCTCCTTGTCCATGTAGCTGTGTGGAGCATTGTGTTGGCAGGCCGCGACAGCGTAGCGGCAACGGCTCCTCCCGTACGGGCCTTGCTCTCTGTCTTCAACCAGGCTGATTGAGTGCAAAAAAAAGGACTCTGGGACGGATGCATTCGAGGTTCCAGAGGCACACGGAAGTCACCGGCCCATTCCCCTTCGTGGCTCTCGCGAACGCCAACAGTGAAGAGCGCGCTCAACGAAAAATTCGATCCAATCCCCGCTGTGCTGTCTGGGGTTTTCCCTGGGTTTTCCTGCAGACTTTCCAGACGAATGTCTGTACAGTTCGCCTTGAAGTCGGCCCAGGACGCACACTAACCCCCCCCCCCCCTGTCCCCCCACTCCTTCCTGCTGTCCTCTCTTCATCTGTCCACATCTCTACGCTGCTCATAGCAACAGTTGCTTTGCGGTGCTAACACGAAATTAAGAATAAGAAAAAAAATCGATCCTATATGTTTTTCTCTTTCAATTCAGGATTTTATTATTTTTATTAGTTCCAAAGGCCGTACAGGCTTCCTTACTGTGAGGCGTACGTGGCCCGCCCTCACGCAAAAGGGACAAGTCTTCCACTACTACTACTACTACTACTGCTACTATTATTATTATTATTATTATTACTACTACTATTACTATTACTACTACTACTACTATTACTATTACTACTACTACTACTGCTACTACACAATATTATTATGTACTAGGCACCCGCCCACACACACGGCTATCCCGAATTTCGCATTGTAAAACCAGTACTGCGTTCACTTTGCCGCAGAATTGTAATGCGATATCGTGACTTCAAACATCGAATCTCTTCGCTATAAATGAATTAATGACTGGGACGTACGAGGCATTTATTTTTCACGAAGCACTCCATTTCACTAATACGATATATGGTTATACAGGGATTTCTTTCTTTTTTTTTTTTTCTTTTTTTTTTTTCTTTTTTTTTTCTGCTGGGTATACGGATCTGATGGATAGCGGATATACTCTTGGACGTCCGCTTGGCAGTATAACTGCAAAAACGAAATTTATGCTGCTCTCATAGCGTTTTCAGGAATCTATACAGAATATAAAATTATATAAAAAAAAACTGTATCTGATTATATTATGGTGGTAGTGAGTTAGGTTGGATACTCTCTAAACAATGTCCGAAGCATAAATACCGATAAGATCCCAATAAAACGGCCTTGCTTCCTGTAGGATTGCGAAAAATAGGAGGTCCCCTCGATTTTGAGAGTGGGTAAATATCGTGGGCTGATAGAATCCTTTTCAATTCGTAGCATGCCCCGGTTGCGACATCGGGTGACCTATGGGCGTGTTTATGCTGCCGACGCGTGGGCCAGATGTTTGTGCTTGCCACGCTGCTTGCAAGGATGCAGTCTACGGAGACAATGGCTTTAAAGAGAATCGTGACAAGTTTAGAGGGTCGCGGCTGCTTTCATTGAGGGATGTTCGGCAAGAAGTAGGAAACTCGTTACCGTTCAGTCATGCCTTAGCTCGACGTCTTAGCGCAAGTAAAATAGTTGCATAATGCTGGGACTCTCATCTGAGTTTCTTTTCTTTTTTTTTTGTTAGTGCTGCTGAACAACATCGCTTGCTTTCCCACGTATTCTGTATTTACATTTTACGTCTTTTGTTAGTCGTTCAGCTGGCAACTTTTTCTTGGTGGTGGGGGGGGGGGGGGAAACGTCCGGTGACGTTGTGGGCGGTCATCTGTCACGTAAGCCCTGGCAGAGGTTCTTTTCGTGAAACAAAGGGCGTTCTCTTGAAGATCCAACCGAGCACAGCGAAAGGGAGCCGCGAACCGTTGAATCAGGTGAATGACCCACCCTCTTTGGTTTACGTCGGCTTTAGGATAATATACACTGCTGCTGTTTATATAAATGCAGGGTGCCCCCTAATAGCGTGCACCAATCTATATTAAAAAGGACAGGGCGCTCTACGGCGAATAAAGTCGCCAGCATTTTTTTTTTATTGTGCCCGATTACTTCGATAAGACGGCTAACTTTTAACTTGGGAACCTCCTATAGAAGTTGTCAGATTAGTTTCGTGATGTGACCGGGTACCTGCGCTTTGTTAGGCCTACCCGACAAAGGGGCTATTGGGTGTCTTGACCCCCACCCCCTGGCGATTGAATCTATCATTTCGCTGTCCTAATAGACGCCATCTAGTTTTGATTCTGACTCGCTACTATGTGCACGCGAAACGCCGTGACCACACGAACCGCCGGACGTGCTAAGAAATCTGTGAACGCAGACGGCTCCCCACCGTCACTCGCTTTCCAAGTTCATCGATATTCCGTCCGCGACACTGCAGCTATGGCGTCACTCTCTATTTCTGGCGCGTATACTCGTTTCCGCCAGTTTTGTTTCATGGAAAGAAGGTATTAACCGGTGTGCCGCTCGAGTTTACCTTCATCAGTTCCCGTCCTACGGCATTATCTCGAGGAATATAGAGGGGGGGGGGGGGGGGGTTCCTGGAAGCGTGGCGTGCGAGAGAGGATGCGATCGCAGCTGATCTGCTACGATCACGAATATGAGCTTTGTGCGCACCGGAAGTGACCGGGGTGAAAAATTGTTTTCTCCTTCCCGTGCAGTTTCCATTCGTTCGGACGACACCGGACGAAAATCTCGTCCCGTCGCAATCTTCGTCGCATTTCACAGTACCCTCGTAACCCTCGTAAACAAAATCTCGGCGAAATATTATTCCGAGGTGGGGAAATCAGTATCGTGCACCTTATTATTGTTTGCGGAAAGCGGACTTTCCTTTGATTGGGGAATCGCGAACAGCAGACGACGCGCTGTTTGACTGAGCAGCGTATTCGTGTACTCTGTCGTCTGCGCTAGCCCCCGTACTCATAAAGCACAATACGAACAACTTTACTGTCGGCGCCAACGTTGATTAAGCCCTTAGAGCCAGCTTGAGAACGAGTACGGGGTCATCCTCTTTCTTCTTCTTCTTCCGGCCAAGCGTGCTTCGTTGCCTCGGCTGCCTCCACTTTCCGGGGCGTCTTTTGCAGACGGCATGGTGGAACTGGTTTTTGACTTTCAAAATCCCAAGCGCATGTCTGTCGCTGGCCACCAGTATCGGGAGATTGGGTAACCTGCCAGTCGTGAGACAGACGACGGGGTTCTGAGAATGCATCAATGCGGCATGAGTGGCGTCTCTCATCTTGTTATTATCCTTTCCACCTCCATTTTTCTTGAACGGTTGACCTTGAGAGTTCCGACGTGTATCGTCTTTTCGGCTCATCTCCGTTGTTGCAGGCCTTGACAGTTTGCGCTTCGAGGGCGTGCCCCGAATAGAATATCGCATCGCCGCGCGGATAAGCAGGATGTCGGTCGATATTACTGGGCGGGTCTTGGAAGGGCCCCCCTTCTTCTGCCCATCCTTTTTGTATGGCAGTGTGCGGTGAGGAATCCCGGAAGGTTTGCTTCCTTCGGCGCTTGTCAAGCGGACTCCATTTGACGCCCGGCGTCCGCGCTTTTGATATCTATTTATAGCGGAGGCCCCTGCTCTTCTTTCGTATATATATCCGGACGTTTTGTGTAGCTTTGATAAACGGCGAGGCCTGCATTGGACACACGACCACCAATCAGCCCACGCTCTGAAGGGGGCATCAGGTCGTTTTTTTTTTTGTTTTTTTTTTTAAGGTGGTGGTTTCGTTTTAGCTGTCCGAGGTTTGGGACAGCGGGTTCACACTGAAGAAAAATAATTCACGAATGCATGACGCCATTAATACCCGGCCAGTCGCAATTCCTTGTCTCCACTCCCATCTAAATTGTTCATTGGGTCATTGCATGCGGTTACGTCACCATTGAAAGTCACACCAATATTGAAGGCTACTTTCGAAGATTACACTGTGTCATCGAGAGAACATGTGGGCGGGGGGTATTTCCCAATATATTCATCTCTGGGAGGGGGGGGGGGACACCCATATCTGCTGCTTTTGTGGTGTTTTTGGCCTTTCTGGACTGCTTTTTTTTTGGGGGGGGGGGGTGCTGGGAAAATCCCTGCATGTGGGTCACTGAGAACGTGCAGTATGATCAGGTTTGTCTTGTTCATATTAAACTCAGTACAGCACTGACGCTACTTTTCATGCCTCACCGTACTCTTAATTGCAACAGTTTACAATTGAGATGCCCAAGTGAAATGTACCAGGTACACACTTGTGTTTTGAGACCTGGCATACCAAATAATGATAGCCAGGAAGACGGAAGGGAAAAAGACAGGCGGTGGTAGTGCAGTGCGTAGACTCCTCCAGCATCGTAACGAGCGGATGCTCTGCTGGCATCGCTGCACGGTGTGCTGCAGAAAAAAGAAGAAAAAAAAACAAAAGAGAAAGAAAAGCCAGAAGCTAAGGGCTGTTACTAATTTTAAACCGCAGTCATTCTGCTTTTCTTGGGGGTGTTGTGGTTTCATCCCCAGCAGGAGCTTCACGTTTCTGGCTGGGCTTACACTCGCTTGGGAAGTAAATAAATATGTAGCCATTTCTGTTTGCCTGGTGAAAGTTGCTCTTCTATAAACAGTTTGGCATAAGTTTATTGGGAGCAAAAGCTGCACAGCAGGCTGTGCCTTGTTTCTTTGAGTTCCGTAAAGCTGTTGCTGTTGTAGTTAGTTGCACGCGGCTCTGCACAGTGATTTAGTAATTGAAAATGGCAGTTACGAATCGATAGGATGCAATTCGGCGGTAACATTTCGTCGCGTTAGATATGTCGAAGGCATAACGATGGTATTTCTCTCGCTGAGAGCACCTTGTTATATCTGCAAAGCAATAAAAGCATTTCAGAAATTCCTTCTGCTGTTTGCATCAGTATTAACTCGAAGCACTTCATCCACTGGCAGTCGATTTTCGTGAGATCCCGCTGTCTCAAGTGTAATGGAGATCTCCATAAACCATAGATTGAGAAGTTTTAGAACTCTTTACGAGTTAAGTTACCGTGTGAAAATGTAACCAAGTTAATAACAAAGTTCTTCAGCCTGAAATGTAACTTGCAGTTACTGAGTTGCTTAAAAAAAGAATGAGTTACTTCCAAGTTACTTCGGACACAAAATAGCATTACGCAGGTGCAGCGTGCATGAGCAGTTGAGTTAGAACTTGAGTTGCCTGCGGAGGAGTGCAACACGCTTAGAACTCCGTGTGGGCGCACAATGGTTCAGCTTCATTTCAATGGCAGCGGTTTGATTGAATATCATGTTTTATGCCAAAAAGTGCCACGAAGGAACCGGAGAGAAAGCAAGAAAATAGGTGGACGTGAGTGAAAAGCGAATTAAAAGTAACTTGGAACTTAAGGGCAAAGTTACCCGAAAAAGAAACGAGTTCCTCTGAAAGTTATCACGGTGCAAAAGTACAGAGTTAAGTTACAAGTTGCCCAAAAAAAAAAGGAACTTAGTTACGGTAACGAGTTACCCTGAACTCTGCCGTAAACGTAGAGCTCTGCATAAAATGGTGTGAATCGGTCGAGGTTTGTGCCGTTTACGGGTGTGCGTTCTTTGCCTTGTGTGCAGGTGGAATCTGAGCCGAGATGGCAGGCACCACGCCTAATGGCCTTGATAGTCATTCAAAGCCGTACGACACCGACGATCCAGAGACGCAACGACAAATGTGGCGTCCACCAGACATTGAGCAGGACATGAAGGAGATGGAACGTCGAAAGCGTGTCGAGATGATCATGAACAGGTGAGTGGACATGAAACTGGACACACCTGTGGGCAAAAGCCATCCGCTCATTGCTGGTTACTCCAGCTGGTTGCTCCAAGGTTGGGTTGTAGACCGGGAGGTGGTGGGTTCAAACCCTCCCACCCCCTGTGTGCTATCTGAGGTTTCCCCGGGTTTATCGGCAGACTTTCCTGACTGACGTCGGCACAGTTGCCCCTGAAGTCGACCCAGGATGCGTACTAAACCCCCCTGTCTCCCCCTCCTTCCTGCTGTTCTCTCGCTCAATCAGTTGCTTCGCAACACGGGACTTAAAAAATAAAAAAAAGTGAACACGAACAACTTCACTGGTACTGGCACATTCAAACAATTGCGAAAGCGTCCTCCTGACTAGTTGAATCGTGCATTAACGTTTTCCAGAAATTATATCATATTAATAATTTGGCTTCGTAACATAAGTATCACTCCTTATTGGAGAATGGCTGTAAAATATCTTACGTATTTCAATAAAGCATTGCCACCGACTCTTCAAAGAAACTCTTTAAAAAAAAAATTATACATGCTCCCCTTTAAGGTCTTGCGTTGGTCACACATCCAGCCTGTTGAATACGTGAAAAGAACGGGCCGAAATGTTCCCCGAGCATTAACAACATCGATTGCGCTTTACCTTGCAGTCAAGTTTTTCGAGAAGAACTGGAAAGGATCATTGAGTCTCAGCTCTCCGAGGGATACACACCATCCAACATGGCTGCTCTGCAGCAGGTGACTGAACTTCTCCTTCCACATGCAACAAAACAGTCTACTTTGAGGGGTGGCCGTGGACTGATGCCCGTCAACGACGTTCGAGGAGTGGACGGCTTGCGGTACTCCAAAGGGGAACGCCTGCTGAGGTGCAAATTGGCTGCTCTCTGCCGCTTGCTGGACGCCTACGGCTGGACAACCACAGCTTTCAACCACGTCACAGTAAGAGCATGTCGTGGTCGCTACAAACGGGCATGTTTTACGCTGTTTCTTAAATCAGTTCTTCTGGGCTTATGCTGTGGGGCTTCTCAGCAACTACGTGATTGATGATTGACCTTTTGAGTACTGGAATTGGCATAATTTCAGGCGTATTAGCCGTGGCTCGTGCGCGATTTTTTTTACTCACAGGCGCTCTGCGGCTTATCCATAGACCCTGATGTTTTAGGGTTCAACCTGATTTTTCCCCCGAATTTGCACCCCGAATTGAGGTTCGCCTATCTAGGGTTAAACCCGCTTTCTACCTTCAAAACTGCACCTAGGCTAGGCACCTCGAGGCATCGACATACTAGTTTCTCACAAAATATGCGACTGGCCCCTTACTTCTGGCACCCTGGAAAAACGGTACAGTGAACGTTTATTCTACAATAATGCCCGATTTATCCCCGAACTCAGTCTGATGGTAACTTTCTGCCCAAATTTGCACGAATTTTCGACATCAATTTAATTACCCGATTTCTACCCCCCAATTTGGAAAAATATAAAACCCAAAAACTTCGGGGTCTACTTATCCGCCAGTGCGGCTTATCTGATGACTATTTTTTCCTGGTATTTTCCCCATATACCGCTTTTAACGAAAGGGCCGACAGTGTCTCACTCTCTGGAACAGCACTGCCCTGCCGATGCACGCGAACAGTGCTTAACAGGGACGGGTCCACATTCGAGTAGATTGATCTTCCTGGTGCATTCCCCGCTTTAGCAGCTTTAACGAAAGTGGTGACACTGTTTGGCGTCTTCTGGAAGACCACTGACCCATCAATCCATGAAAAACGCCCAACAAGGGCACAATCCGATTATTGGTAGAACTCTAGAGCTGACCTCCTTTGTTGTACACTATGCCGACCCCGGAGTATGGACTACAGGGTTTATGGCGTTCTCTATGGTCTCCTTTGTCGCACAAATCAGTCCTCTCGTATTGCCCGCGGCTTATCTGCACAGAAAATTTCCAAAACGTTCCTAGAAACGCGTCCTGCAGCTCATCTGCGGTGCGGCTTATACGCGTGAGATTACGGTACGTAAAAGTGCCCTTCTTGGCACTCTTGTCACAGATCATTGAGTTACGCAGAGACTTTTCCCCCATTTTGGGTCTCCCAGTTTGTAAGACACAGTCACAAGCAGAAATGAACATTAGGATGTTCAGGCTCTCTTAAAAAGCGTTTTCCTTTTCTCTCATTCCGAAAGGTACGTGTGAGCCAGGACCAGGAGCACTTCCTGGTGAACCCATTTGGGCTACTCTACCACGAAATGACTGCTTCGACCCTGCTCAAGCTGGACATGCAGGCCAATGTGATTGACTCTGGCATGACAACATTTCACTTCAATCGACCCGCATTCATGAACCACACTGCAATTCATGCTGCCCGTCCTGATGTTAAGTGTATCATCCACGTGCAGCACCCACCTTGTGTGGCGGTTAGTTCGCTTCAACTTTTTTTTTCTAATACAATAATGATCAGAACTCGTCGTGACCAGTGGTTGAGATTCTTCCCTTTTCTATTTACTGTGTCATTGTAACTGCTCTTGCCTCTTCTCTGTTTCTTCTTTTTTCTTTTCTTTTTAAGGAAGAAGGTACGTTAAGTCGATGCCGCATGTTCATTTCACATTAGCTTCACGTTTACGGAGCTCGTAGTGCCCATGCTTAGTCTTATGCGAGATTGCTAAGAGCTGTTTAATAATCCACCAGAAAGGATTGATTGTAAATAAATATCTGCAGGTATCCTCGATGAAGTGTGGTCTCTTACCCATTACTCCCGACTCAGCCCTCCTGGGTGACGTCACGTACCATGAATACACAGGGAGTATTGCACAGAGCCTGGGTCCATCCAGCAAGGTGAGTCCTTTAGTAGCTCGTTTGTTGCTCAAAGAATAGTCGGCATAGCTAAGTATAAATTATAGCTGCATTTGGAGTCGCTCCAACTCTCTGTCATGTTCAGGTGCTCTTCGTGCGGAACCAAGGCGTCTACGTCTGTGGAGACTCCGTCGAAGATGCTTTCTCTCTGCTGTGCTCAACAATTGAAGCATGCGAAACTCAGGTACGGATCTTTGCTACGACTGGTAGCTTTGTGTGCTGTCATTATTTACTCCCAATTCTGCCGGGAAATCGTCCCAAAAGGGTATTGAGGGTTAAGTCAAACATCATAATATTTAATCGTTTCGAACGTAGTCCAGATACCGAAAATATCCTCAGTTTGACATTGGCCAGGATGCTCCTGCTTGTACCAGTGTGCATTAGTGGACTAGTAGAAATGCAAACTGGTGTTACAAATTCTGCTGCGTAACACTTATTGCAGCGAAATCTGGCATTCACGGAAAGCAGAAGAGTACCATAAATGCTCGCGCAGGAATGAAACCCTTATAGATAGAGCCTGAAGTTTTCGGGAAATATTCTTTTCTAAATTCGGGGGGGTAAAAATCTGGTAAATAAACATGTGCACTAAATTCGTGCGAATTCGGGTGAAAAAACTTCCATTACGCTAAAATCGGGGAGAAATCTGGCTCAGTTATTCAAACTAACTGTAGTGATTTGGTACAGATGGTGATGTAACTACATTTTTCTGCCAAACAAGTAAGTTGGTGCATTCCTACAGACATCCCAGAGAGGGCAATTTGCCTGGCAAAAATCGGGTTTCACCCTAAAGAGGTAACCTTCAATTCGGGGAAGAAACCCTAAAACTTCAGGCTCTACTTATAGACAGCAAAAAGCATCTTTTGGTGACCCTCGTGAAATTTTACAATGAACAGCCACTGCTGTTGCCTGGCCCGTTCCGAATTTATCCGACCCTTTTCTCACGCCTCCGTAAAGTGTGTGCGTCAGAAAACTTCCGCCCTACACCTACGCTGTCCACATTTTGGCTCAGTAATATTACCGTGACGTTTCAGATGAAGCTGGCTCCCATTGGCTTCGAAAATGTGCACCTCCTTTCCGAGGATGCCCAACGCAGCGTTCGTGAGGAGCACGCACGCTCGCGCTCGGACGAACCGATCCACGGGGGAGACGAAGACAAAGAGAAGGCAGACCCGAAGGAAAAACCCAAGCGTTGGCGCCCGTGCGACGTCGTCTTTGAGGCACACATGCGAGCTCTCGATAATGCGGTGGGTTTCCCTTGCGCGTCACCTGATAGCGAAGCGACATTGTTGCTCTCGTTGTGCCAATCGGTACGGATATCTCTGCAGGGTTTCAGAACTGGGTACGTGTACCGGCAGCCCCTGCTGCGTAACGAGCAGCCTCGCTTCACAACGGACGTGGCAGTCCCACCTTCTGCAAGCTCTGTGTCACAGTTCCTCGAGGAGGACAAATGGCTCAGGTACGATGGCTGTTCAGTAAGATCGTACATTTCGTTTGGAACGTTCGCCGAAATACGGATAGGTGTGGGAGCCGTCGAAAGGAATGGCTACCCGACAACCTGTTACTAAACTTGTAAGCCTTGTACTAGAGTCACTGAATAAGCTTTGCTTCAGAGTATTAATTAAATAATTAATTAATTGTATTAATTAATTCAGAGTTTTAATGATCTTCTTTATCAGTGGTCTTTGTCGCTCATGATCTCTGTTGTCTCGCGACGTAAACCCCAAATTATTATTATCAATAGTCTTGGAGAGCATGTTGAAAGAAGCAGTGAGGACTAAATTTATTAGTTAGTAACATACCTTTTTTAGTATGCATCAAGTGTGCTTTTTTTCTAGGCCATTTTGCCTTGCCACGGCTAGTTTTTTTTTTTTTTTTTTTTGTCTTATGTTCAGCTTTTTATTCTTGAGCCGTGTGGCAAATAGCGATTATTGCGTTCTTGTCTTTGAAGTTTGAGCTAACATATTATACATGTAGTTCGGCTATCTATGCTGCTGTCGTAAGTTTCTATTAAAAAATCTACAACGAATTTGTGGCTTTTTTGATATCTAGGAGTTATATGTGATTGTGAAGGCCTCACGATATAATTATTTCTACGTTCATGATAGGCGTTCGTCCTATCCTTCACTGGGTGGTACACTGCTATTCTGCGTTTTCAAAATAAGTCTAAACTTGAGACGTGTGTGGAGCAGAACCTGTGAGAGCTTAGTGGGCACTGTTCTATGACACCATTTGACCAGAAAGGCATAGGCTTGAAGAAGCTCTCATTGCCATCCCCCCAGTCCTAGATTCCTTAGTATAATGCGCCTTCTCATTTTACAGTCCTCTGAAGAAGTTGCTGGACGGCAAGAAAACTCAGGACAAGCTACGCTGGGTGAACTCTCCAAACACGTACCAGCGCGTCGAAGTCCTCGAAACTGGCACCACCGACCCCAAGAAGATCACAAAGGTACCCCAGTAACTGGCTCGAGCTAGCTCGTTACCTTCACACTTGGGGCTCCTTGCTAACCACACAAGGCATTTTTACGAGTGTGACAATTTTTTTGTGCACCTTTCTTTTCCATAGCCGAAGAAGAGCTTGTAGCACTAGTGACAGAAGCTGCAAAATTGAAGTACCCACGTGACACGTACATCGTGCTGCATTGAGATTAGCCTTGGCTTTCCACCTAGCTACGTGCTTTTGTATCTGTGCCGCGAGCCCTTCCCTCATCGGACTTCCGTGTCTGTCTGATGTCTAGCTTATAGAGTATAAACGGGCACCTGTGGCGCAGTTGTTGGCATTATTTCTTCTTCTTTACTAACTACGTGTAATAGCCTCATTTTATTTGGCACCTCTCTCGGCTGTGCTTGAAGGCGGGGCGGAGACGGGGCAACTAACGTCCCCCCGAAGATGGGGGCGAGTTTATGGGGCTTGTGGAAGTGTTCAAGGAGCAGTTTGTACAGTACAGGCCGCGATAATTTGTGTACTGTTTGTGGGTAGCGATAGGATTTCCTCGTAATGGGGAAACGACATTCCACCGATTGCTGTCTGTGTGGTCAGCTAATGTTGTGAAGCAAGTGTGTGTGTCCTCATTTGGGGCCGTGCTACCAGCCAATGAGCGTACGCCTGCTCGGGAAGACAAACTAGGAGAGTGGCCAACTTGTTGTCGAAAATCTTGTGAAGCACGAGGTAACGCAAGTATTTTTGGAAGCATACTCTATTTTTGCTCTAAATAAAGGTGCCCTGCTAAAGTGTTATAAAAATGTACGTGCATGCTTGAAAGCTTTTATGCGACAACTTGAATTGGTGCGAAAGCTGTGCACCGCGGGTGTTTTGAAAAAAAAAAAAAAAAAATGTTAGAAAGTTCGTTTGCAAAATAGCCCGCTCTCAGTATAGTTTTCTGTCTGCCTGGCTTGCATTAACTATGCAGTTTCTGATCTTAACCTTGAAGCATCCAATAAGTCTCATTTTAATAACCTTCTTTATCAGTAAGACTATTAATAAAGAAGTCGCTCATGATCTCTGTTGTCTCGCGACATAAACCCCCAATTATTACTATCAATAGTCTTGGAGAGCATGTTGAAAGAAGCAGTGAGGACTAAATTTATTAGTTAGTAACATACCTTTTTAGTATGCAGCAATTGTGCTTTTTTTCTGGACCATTTTGCCTTGCTGCGGCTAGTTTTTTTTTGTTTTTTTTGTCTTATGTTCAGCTTTTTATTCTTGAGTCATTTGTGGCAAATAACGATTATTGCGTTCTTGTCTTTGAAGTTTGAGCTAACATATTATACATGTAGTTCGGCTATCTCTACTTTAAGGAGGCGAGAGATTAGAATTTAGCATTTACAGTGTTTTTGTACATTGTTTTGGCTAGTAGCTGGGAGTTTTTCTTTGAGTGACTTCTTGCCTGAAATTCCTGATCGCATGCTGCAGGTTGTTTGTTAATGAGTGTGCTTTGAGGATTCTCTCACCATTACAACCATTGGGTACAACCTACGACTTGAAGGTGGTTAGTTTCTCTAGATTATGCAAAGCCATTCCTTTGCCATATAATATTTACCAGTTTGCCAATAATTCCAGTTGTTTGTAACCTAAAGTAATAGCTGAGTGTTTAGGGGATTTGTGTGGACCAGCCAGTCTTAAACTTGCCTGTCTTGTGAGTGTGAGCATCAGCTGTGATCAGGAATTTACTGGAGTGCTCTTACTTGTAATCTTAGTCTATTCTTATATTCCTGTCAGTATTACGATGCTCATCTTGAAACCACTGCCCTATGCTGATTCTTACAGAACCCAAGATGTAGTGTGTAGAGGGTGTTCCAAGCTTGAACACTGTTTTTTGCTTTTTATATTCCCTGTATTGTAATAAACAAGTTTTGTGGAGAGTTAATAATCCTTTCAGGACGCTCTTATCTGTAGTTGTTCTAAGAAGGGTTACTCGACTTACTGCGAGAGAATTGTACACGTTTATTGTTTCTGTGCCCAGGTAGCTTTATGGAATACAGCTGGAAGCACTTGACAGCAGCTTTTTTTTTTGGATTTCACAAAGAAATTTTTCAGAGAAAATTCAGAGAAAAATAGCCAATGTGGCTTACTATGATATGCAGCCCTTGAGCATAAATTATGTGGCAGTAACCATCAAAATGGACGAAACTGGTTTGTGTTCTCGATGACCGCTGCAAGTCTGTGGCTTTGTGCCTCGGCCCTAAATTTAGTGACTTTATTCGACAAAGAATTCCCAGCACCAACGCTGAAGAGATATGCAGCGATATTTTGCGCCACTGTGCCAAAATCTACCAGTTGGATCAGTGGAAAGGGTCGCTGCATTAAAAACTTGACGGCGAAGGAATTTGTAGGACAGTTTTTTTGTGGTTCAGGCCAACATTGAGTTGAACAGTTATTTTTACAGGAGCATTGCGTCCCTGTGTCATGCCAACCTCATCCGCACCCGTGGCCATAATCTTGTCAACTGATCTAATTGGCCCCTTTTATCTTTAACAGTTTGAGCTGTCCTTTTTCCTTTCTGTGTGAGTTGTATGACTTGAGTTTTGTTTGTTTGACTGATCTGTTTTGTTTCTCTTCCCTAGTGGGTAGAAGTTGGAGGGAGTGGGGATGCTGATTCAGTAAGCTTGCATTTGCTATTTGTTTAGTTATAATCACTCTAGCTCTCCCTGTGCTAGTTGTCTTATCGATTGTTCTTTGCCCTCCCCTTCCGGTTACTTATCCGTTTAATTGAGCATGCATTAGAAACACATGTTTACTTCTTCTACCTGAACATGTACATATCCTTTACGTTCTGCATGCCTTCTCTGATGACTGCTGTCCCTATCTAGCCCTCCGGAGTCCTCAAGCTCCTTTCAGTTATTTTCCGCACGTTTTCTTTTTTTTTTTTCCCCGTGTGAGATGCTGAGATTATTTGTTTTACTCCCTTCATAGCAACCTTTTTGGTTTTTCTAGTTTCTAGTTTAGAAGACAGGTTTTTCATGTAGGTGCTTTGCAGAATGTGTAAGACTGCCTAGTGCAGCAGGTGCTTTTTTTCGCTTTTGAGGAACTAATCTTCATGCTCCGATAGAGGTTTTACACTCTGACTTTTCTTCTGCAGTGGGTACAAGAAGGTTCCCCTTCCCATTCCACATCTGTAAAAATAGACACGTCCCATCAGTTTGTCCCGAAAGGCACTGACCCAGGAGAGTTTAAACGCAAGCAGAAAGAGGTCAGTTGGATTTTTTTTTAAGAAATCCCCCGTGCCACAGACTGCACTGCACTTCCATTTGTAACGTTTCTCTGGGGGTCAGATGTAAGGGTATGCGTTGCCTAACGTGCTCGGATACCTGGAGACGGTGCGAGTGCTTTTGAAGTCTGGCGAAACGTTCAACTGGAGCTGCATGGCTTTTTGTTCGTTTTTGTATTCTTGCATGTGCATTATGTGATGCATGCCTCTGTTAGCATTTGTCATCTTTCTGAATCGTGCCCCCCACTCCCTTAAGGCATTCCCTAGACTAAGGTGCACATAAGTGGGTGTGTAAGGGAGAGTGTTCAGTAAGCGATAGTGTGTGTGTTAGAATATTTTGAGGAAAAGATGTAACCTGCTGTATTCTGTCTGCCTGGCTGCTTTACAATAAATACTAGATTTCACATCCCGTGTGCGGTTCTTGACTTCTCTTACTGGGCATCGAGGCTCCACATGCGCAGTGTTCATCCTTGATGGTGAGCCCAAAGTGATGCATACCTGAATAAGGAAAGATGGCAAATGCTCTTTACAACTTTTTCGGTTGATGTTTTTTATTAGAAATTAATTTGAGCGAACAGCATACATTCCGTGGGCAATTTTTTTGCCATTTGTGTTGCTCTCCTGCAGTTGAAAGAGAATCGTCTCAACTCGAAGATTAACGCTGGCCCTCAGTCGAACCTGCTGGAGGGTGTAACTTGGGAGGAAGTAAAGAAAATGCAGGTGCGTTACTTTTGCTGTACTTAGTGTTGCCAAACGTAAGTAATTAATATTTTCAGTGGTTAACTACTTTGACATATATCCCAAACCGCAGTAAAGGAAACTTCGGTGCGTAGGTGGGACAGTGAAAAATAGATGAGGTTAACTCGTTAGATTTTGTTGCATGAATCTCGAGATTTTGAGATTTCTTAGTTTGTACTATGGGAACCAAGGAGAGATACTACAAATTAGAATTCATAATGCCTGCATTACAGAGGTAGAGTATCTTTAAGTACTGTAATCAAATCCTACCACCGGCTGTGCTGTCTGAGGTTTTCCCCCGTGTTTTCCCGAAGGTTTTCCTGAAGAATGTCTGCACAGTTCCCCCTGAAGTCTGCCCAGAAAGCATACTAACCTCCTCCCATCCCCCACTCCTTCCTGCTGTCCTCGCTTCGTGGCGCTAACACGGAATAAAAAAAAAAGAATCCTAATCACATGGTCCCCCCCCCCCCTTTTTTTTCCTTCCCAAATCATGGAGTCTAGGTTGCCCCTGGTTTAGATTCCCTGTCCACTTATGACAGTATCCTACCACGTTTGGCTTTCAGCCAATCTTAGTCAGGTGCAGATCCAAACCCTCACCTTGAGGGGGGCAGATTCTTTGTCGAAGCACCTAGCGGGGATGGGGAGAGGGGGAAACCTAATGATTTTGGGAGGGGTGACCCCTTCCCCTGGATTTACCACTGTTCCTAGTATTCTTCGAAATGGAGCAAGTTTTGGCTTGTGCAAGTTGACAGCACTGGAGGTGTAAGAAGAAAGTGGCAATGCTTACAGGATGCTGTAATGAGCGCAACGGGAGACCAAGTGATTCTCGTGGGAGCTGCTTCCAAGGGTATCATCCAGAGGGACTTCCAGCATAATGCCATGGTGTACAAAACGGCGTACAGCAAGAATCCCTTTGACAATGTCAGCGACAGCGACTTAGAAGAATACAAGCGCATTGTTGAGAAGAAGCAGCGCGGGGAGCCAAGTAAGCCCGGTCATTGCTCTGTGATAAGTTTTGTGCTGTAGTCATTGTTTCACAACTGGCTGCTTAGTCATAGCCCATAGCATCAGCGGGTACCGGAATGCGGAGTCGTTCCGAGGGGAGGGTGGTAGACGTCCCCAGGCACCTTCCCCATGGGGGGCACCCATGACCACGTTCCAGGATCTGCTGATAAACTTGGGCAATAAAGCGAGAGCGGAGAGAATTTTCACTTGCTGATTGGAAGCTTTTCATTTCGCTTTTCTGACTGAATCTCTCTTTAGAACTTCGAAGTGTGGAGCATTTGTGCAACAACGGAAATTAACGTGTGTGTGTAGCTAAACATGAAGAGCATATGTAAATTATGTACCTGGCTATCGCTGTGCAATCTTCTTGGACAGTGCATCTAGAAAGTGGTGCGATAGAGGGGCCTCGTATTTTTATCCTGCTCCAGGTGGAAGGCCTAGGGACGGCTCTGCCAGAGTGTATCGTGAATAATATTCAGGGTTTTGAAGATGGGAAAAAGTGAGGGTTAGGAGCATGTAAATACCAGACTACCCTTAAACTAACGAAAGAAAACATGACGTGTCAATCACTGCGCGATTAATATCGGGTGTAATTACAAATAGCTAATGTAAAGTGATTTGTTCATAACTCTGTGGAAGTGCTGTGCACAGAGTAACAGCAGTGGTGTGAGCCAACTGAACTAGTACTACGTTCCTATTAAAGACTACTATGTTGCTGTTTGATAATGTTAGTGATGTTGACGGATAAGTCATCCTCTCCAGTTGAAGAAGATATTCCAGAGAGCTTGAAGCCTCTGCTTGTGGAGCCAGTGTCCGTACCAGAGCACACGTCAAGTCCAGCCCAATCCCCTCCCCAGTCTCCCACTTCGCCTGCGTCTGACGAAGAAGGTATGTGTTGCGCAACTTTTTCTCGAGTTCCCATTTACCCGAAATAAATTTGTCAGAGCCTCGATTCCCCAGCCAATTAGTGTGAGCCCCATGTGAGTATGCGTGAAACTATCGCAAGCATATGCACTACTAGTGCTATAAGTACACTGGGGAGCAGTACATTCATGCAGCTGGCCGATTACAGATATATTTTTTAACCATAATCTGCAACAGCGAATGAAGCATAAAAAAATCTTGCTACCTTGTGCAGTAGTGTTGGTGGCAATAGGGCAGACATCTAGAAGGAAATAGAAATGGTGGGCACTTTTTTTACTTGATCATTAGGGCAGGTGGTGACAAATCACCTCGCAGACTTCAGTGGTACACACACGTTGATGCAAATCATAGTATCTTCCTTGGTTTATTGAAGAAATTATTACCTGAGGCCAATTGAGGTTATTTATTATGTACGAGACCTTCACTGTTCTTACCGTGGCGTGCGTGTATGCAGTCATGTTATGTTTGGTTACTGAAATATGTGGGTACATAACACGTAGCAAGCACTTTGAAACCTTGCATCTTCTAGACACTAGCGTTAATAGGTGGTGACACATTTTTATTTGACCTGCAACTTTTTCGTTTTGACTAGCAAAGGGCAAATCGACAACGAAGTACCTTCATCCCGAGCCACAGATTATCATCACTGACGGTCAGTTTTCGTAGTCTGGCAAGGACTGGCTCTATATGCGATAGTTTCTGTCCTCGTGGCACCGTACTAAATTTGTCCTCGTCACTAACACATCACCTTCCACATCTGGTTAACCGTCGCACTCCACTGTCGACATAATACTAAACAGTCTGGTTCCGTGTAATTGTGTGTCTCTGTCCGTGTGTGTGTGTGTGTGCGTGCACCATAGTGAGCTGATTCATGCACTGCAGTTTGAGTAAACTTGATTGTATTTGCTCCAGAGCTTACATGCTATCCAGAGTTGTGAATAGTATTCTGTGTGGTAGTAGTGTTCTAAAGGATTGTCCAGCTGGGTGGCTTTCTGTTGAGATGCGCACAGGCAAGTGAGCGTTGGCAACCAGGTGGCTAACTTCGAATCTACCATGAAAGCTGTGCATTGAATTTTACGTGACATTGTGCTTGCTGGAGTTAGTTCTGATTTGTTTGTACCAAGCTAGCAACATTGAGTCAGTTGCTACACATTGTTGCATATGCCAGGGTTTTCTTTAACCCGAATCCCGAACTTCTATGAGTGAACGTCCCATATGCTAAATTTGGAGGACACGTTTACAATCCCTGGCAGATGCAGATGTATCATTACGGGTGTGTGTGTGCGCAAACATTCAAAATCTAGTGTATGGATTGAAAGATGGGGTTATATTTGAATGTAGTGCTTTTTTTTTTTTTTTTTTCATTTATTTTTGCAGAAATTTGGCAGGTGATTATTTGTATTTATTTTGTATTGGTATGTTTTACCAGTAATATTTACTGTAGAAGTCATTATTTTAATGCGGAAGATATTTTCGCGTTGTTGGGTAGAACTGACCAGAAACGCGATTAGCAGGAACCTAAAATTCACGAGAGATGCCAGGATCATGGTTCATTTTTTCCGCTCCTATCACTTTAAGGACAAATCCTATGAGTTACATTTCAAGAAAGGCGCATCCCGGTGTTTCTCCTAGTTTTTGGTGAGTTGGGGCAACAATACACTCAAGGCCAGGACATGCCCTGGTTTGGTCAGTGGCTGAGATTGTGGAAGCACCGTTTTGTGAAACGCATGCTACTCATTGTAGTCACTCTAGGAGAAAGCCTAAAATGGTGACTAAATTCATACAGATACCTTTGCGTTTTACGTCTTGGGTGGTCCCAGCAACTGTTCAGTACGTTGACTGGGTATCACGCAGTACTTATCTTCAGAATTTAACGTCAAAAGTGGGTATGGCATTCACGGGTACTTAAATTTGCACTTTTTTTTTTGTCCACGCAAGTCGTGACGACCATCCTTGCGTTTGCTGACCAAGAGCGAGGGAGGCTCCGCCTCCTGGTTCCGGGCCAATAGGAGGACTCGGAGGGCAGGCACTTCCCAAGCCTCTGCTCTCGCCTAAGAGATGGTGCACCAATCTAACCAACTGCTTTGCCGTCCGTTAACCAGCAGCTGCCGCTGTTTTGCCTGCCACAAGGCTTCTGCCATGGTGCACCAATCTTGGCCTCGTTCCCATGTTGACGGATGGCAAAGCTGTTGGCTAGGTTGGTGCGCCATGGCAGAAGCGGCAGGCGGAATAACGGTAGCTACACTCCTGTCTAAGCCTCGTTGAGCCGTTGATTAGATTGGTGCGCCACGGCTGAGGCCTCGCGACACGCTAAACAACGGAAAGTGCCTACCCTCCGTGTCCTCCTATTGGCCAGCATCCAGAAGGCGGAGCCTCCCTCGCTCTTGGTCAGCAAATGCAAGGATAGTCCCCGGCTTTAGCTTGCGAATATCGGGGCAAGATCTCGTCTGCAGTCGTTCCGAGCGACATGTTGCCAGGAGATGTTTCTGCAATTATAGGATGCAAATCCTGAACACTTAAGTAGAGTTGTAGTAAGTGTGATAGACACTGCTGCATGTTAGCCAGCAGACACTTGTAACCCCTTTTAGGCATGTTTGCATGAGGCACGACCTCTTCTCTAACTGCATGCAGATTCCAAATCCAGCGCTCGAGTGAAGAGGTCCCTGTCGTCTCGGCTGGCTACAGAAGGTAAGGCTCACTCCTCTGTGTGACCAGCATGGAACACTCAGTCTGCTTTTGTGCATTTGTTAGGTCTCTTTTCATTTGCTGCAAGGAACAGTTGAGTTATGGGTTTGACTGTGGCATAAACGCAGGCCAGCTGGTGAACGAGATCCATGAGGAAACACAGCCTGAGCTTGTCGTCTGTGTCATCCTTATTTGTTTGCTGCCTAAGCTCAGGCTGTGTTCTCCATGGGTTTCGCTGTTTGGCTACCGTGTGCCTGCACTTCCTTTTGGCAAGAGTAGTACTTTTATCCTTACAAGAGTCTTCACTTTGGTTGACACAGGATGTCTCACTAATGCCAACACCAGTATAGATTATTGGAATTGTAGTGGAAATGGGGCAAAGTATTTTCGTCGTTTATTTTGTGGTCATGGTTGTTGTCACACCTTGTTTGCATTGTGGTCATGCCCAGAATGTTGTGTTGAGGTTCTGTGGCATAGTGTGTTTTTGACATAGCTTTTGCAATTGCATGGCTTGTTGCATGGCGTTGCATGATGCTAGCTGCTGAAGAAGAGCGTATCGTCGCACAGCAGTTTGGTCGCCGGGCTCAATCCGAGCGCAAACCCAAGCGGCACAGTAAGTTGTTAATGTTCAGAGATAAGGTGCAAAAATACATCTAGAGGCTCTCACTGTTTTTTGTTTGTCATCGTCTTCACTTTGCCTGTCTTATGATGCATTATCGAGGATTTTGTTTCTGAAAGTTTTAAATTGATAGTGCCCTTTGCTTGAACATGGCTCAGTTGATTTGTGCTGTGTGTCTAATCTTTATAGCGATATTGCTTGCATAGTAGTTGCCTCAGCTTTGTTGCTGGTTGTAGTCTCGTGTTTACGTACTTGCTACGAAGATGCAACACTGCGGTATTGTTTAACATTTGTACTGTGTCAGTTGTAATGGTCTTGTGCCGAGATATGCAAACTAATGGATCCTTCGTCATCATGCCTCGGTCAGTAAGAGATTTTCTGGAACTTGGGAGAACAAAACTTGATGGGATGGGATGGGTTGGGATGGGATGTGGGGATGGAACAAAAGTATGGCAGCGACAAATACTGGGTCTTCTGGAAATCCTTTTACTGACTACAGCTATTAACGCTAAGATCCCTTAGAAATGTGATGCTCAGATACCTGAAGCCTGAAACACCTTGCAGGTGATGCGCCAATGAATGGTGACGAGAAGCTGAAGTCCACAGAAAGTGGGGACGTTTCGGCGGCTTCACGCAGTAGTAAAGAGGTCGGTGTCCCCTTCCTTATTCTGACCTCTCCCCCGCTGACCTCTCCCTCAGAGAGTCCCGCACTGTTTGCTGTTGCTCGGTGAATACTGGTGGCCCAGAATAGTGTTGATGCAGATTGTCGTATTTTAGGACCCCTACCATTAGAAAAGATTAAGGAAGAATAGCAACTTTGCAAGTGTCTCAAAAAAACAATGTGCATATGTTGTAATTCACCAGTCTGCGGTTGGGATTAACTTCGTGGTGGGCTTAAGTAAAGACTAGTGTGCAGTCTGCTGCTGAAAAGCAGTGTAATATTGGAGGATATCTAAGGATTTTGTCAATAGTGATGAGTCCCTTTTGCATCACCCGCAGGTGACAAAATTTGTGTTAGTGCCAGGCTATGCTTGATTGTATGCTCCACTAGTAATGCTGATGTATGAATTCTTTTTTTCTCTGCCAGAGTTCACCTGTCAAAGAAATGGACGGTGACTCCCCTAAGAAAGACAAGAAGAAGAAAAAGGGTCTCCGGTCACTATCCTTCCTGAAGAAGAAACAGCACCGAAAGGAAAAGGAAGACAAGGAGAAAGCAACATCAGAGTGGCAGAATCGTAGCCAGTAGCAATTTCTGGTGGGTATCTGTTGGCAGAAGCAGCGCCTTTCTGTGCTGAAGTCCGTTGACATCCTGAGTGATGTACATAGTTCATAGCCACTTTTATGGGCGCCACAACGATCTTCACCATATTCGCCAATTCATTATCTGCAACGTGACTGGATAAAAATATGACACACTTGTATAATAAAAAAAGGTTCAGGAGGACCATGTAATCCTTGAAAAACAAGTTCTCCCCAACTCTTGCAGCAGAGTTCCACAGAATATAGTTTGCATGACTAAAGTAGCACGTATAATGTGGATTGATCACTTTTTCTGTCTTTGCAGATGTGACGCTCTGCTGATAAAACTGCCAGTCACCATAAGCTCATTAGCACCGGACCCACAAAGGCCACTGCCGACAAGACAAAATAATCCTGGCCAACGTTTGGAAGCTTTGGAATAGTTGACTTGGAAAGTGCACTACCAAAAGGCTAAGCCGTGTAGCATTCGGTGTCTCCTACAAATTGTTCAGTTACTTGCATTGGGTTTTATGCAGGTTTTTAGCATCATAGTATTTTTAAGGCTTTCCTTGACCCATTGGAGCTTGCAAAGGGTGGTTAATGGGGGAAAGAGAACATTTTAGGTAGGATTTTTTTTATCTTAAGGTACATAAAGGAAGACAAACAAGTTGGGGCTTTTTTCGGTTGTGTCATTCTTAACAGGAAGCAGTTCAGTCCTTCATGCAGCTTGCTGTGTTGTTGCACTTGTTCTGTAGTGCAGAACTTTGTGTGTGTGTTGTTCATGTGTCAAAGCACAGTTTGTTTTGCTCAAACTGCCGTTCGCCGTTAGATGTGAAAGCTTGGGCAAGGCAAGCTGTCAACTGTTGTTGTGCAGTTTGGGCAGTACAAATGCGTTTGTCCCCCGCTCTTTGGAAAGATGATATATATAAAGTATATATATATATATATATGACCGCATACTTAGTGCTTTTACCCCGTATTTCAGTGGCACTTTGGATACTAGATGCTTGCGAAAGGGTACGCAGGAGGTGGGGGGGGGGGAAGGCTGTAAAATCGAAATGGTGAAATAAAAACGGAAAATGTTTCGTTCCAACCCAGAACTCTCTCTGACATGTGACTAAGGCTAGGCTTTGGTGATGCGTGTTTGCAACATATGCATTATGGCCAATGTCCCTGCCTCGCATTTTTATGAGTGCATGCGTGTGTGTGAATGTCAAGATTTTTAGACTCGATTTTTGTGGCAGCTGTACTACCGCTATTGATCTACACACTAACTAACTGGAGTAACCTATAAAAAAAAAGCTTGTTTTGTACATAAGGACATAAAGCGGAGCCTCTGTTTTGAATTGACATGTCCCATAAGTTGAGACCCAGCATGGGCTAGGTGCTAGATCTAGCAGGGCCAAAGTTTTGAGCCCCACTGTGCTTGCTAGGGCTTTTGTGTTGTACATGCATCTTGAGTTGCTCTAACCCTTAGCTAAATGTAGTGTTTAGCATAGTTTAGGCATTTTGTGGAGGCACGGTCGGCCTCCTATGACATGTGCAACAGGTAGGCTGTTCCTGGACTCTGTGGGCACATGTGTGCGTGCTTGAAACACTGGTCTTGTGGCATGTTGTTGACGTTGAGGGGATTTTGCAGCATCGCACTTTGTCCATTGGCATTAAAGAGTGTTTAACACTGCGATACCCTCCGTTTCAGTATCCGTCACTGAAATGCTTTGAATCTTTGCTGGGTCTGAACTTCATGCTGGCCGGTGTGAAGGTTTTTCATGCAGCGATTCTCATTGTGCATCTGACTATTTGCTTTTTTTTAGTTCCATTACCCATTGCACTCTGCTGTTGCCCCTTCCTTCTCTCTAAAGGCACGATGTAGCAAAACTATTTCAAAGTGCTCTGAAATTGCTTTATATAGTGGACAAAAAATGCAGAATGTGAATAAAAATTGAACTTGTGGTTATGTGTGTGTGGATGCGCATGGGTTTAGAGTGGGAACGCAAAAAAAAAAATGGAATTTTGAAAACTTTCTTCGTGTGTGCCGGTGACTCCACCTCTGCACCGGAAATATGTGCTGAAAGCATGTGACGTGCCATTCCCTATGCATTTTTAAAAATCTCATTACGCCGCTGGGAATTGGTTCGATTTCAGTTAAATTGGCTGGTGGATTTCGGTGATTTCTAGTGCTTATTCGAGGCTAGATATTCGGTGTAGACCTTGGAAACCTTACTGCATCGCTCAAGATGACAAAAATCTCATTTTGTGCCTCAAACGAGAACACTCCATTAAGCGCTAGAAAAGTATATCTAAAATTGATACATGCAACAAAATATTTCTTCTACATTGAGCCATCCACCACCTATGCAACTTTTTGTGGGTTATATGGTTAGCCGAGAAGACTATTTCGGATTCCAACTGCAAGGTGACATAACAGGATCCCTCTGTCGTGCGTGGTTGGAGGGTGTAGAACCACCTTGACGCGCTTGCTGTACCAAGCTACGCCCTAGCCCTACCTCAGGTCGCTTGTATACGCGTTTCCCCAGATGGGTGAACTGCCTCTGGATGGCTACGGACCAAGACACGGACGCGTGGTGAAGGCTTCGCTAACATCCTTCAGAAATATCTAATCTTTTGCAATATTTGGCAGCTATGGGTGTGCCTCATCTTTGCCCCATTTAAAACTTCTAGTGTGAATTGGGTAACCTTGATTCGTCCTGAAAGGATCCGTTGTATCCACAAAACCCCTGTGGTTAGCGTGCTTGCCATGTCACGTCGAGACTGGGAGGTACCCGGGTTCGAATCCCGGTGTCGACTGTGCTCTCTGGGGTTTTTACTTGGTTTTCCTCAGGCGCTGTCAGAAATATGTCGGCACAGTTCCCTTAGAAGTCGGCCCAGGACGTACATTCCCACAGGGCGTCAGTCGTGACGTTGCCCACCTCTGTGAGGCCGGCAACGGCAAGCCCTTTCACCGGCACCACCACCACAATAGATGACTTCAGAAAATCCCAGAGTGCTTAGCGCCGCTTTGAACTGTGGGAGCTTACTGGTAGAAAGACAAATCGGAAGGGCTGGGACCGAAGGTCGCGTCCCTTTCAGGGACCATCGTGACCAAGGTCAGCGAAAGCGAAACGTGGATTATTCTGCGTTCCACCACTCAGCAAGCGCCCAGGATGCAATGCGTGCGCAAAGGGCACTGGGATTTTCTGAAGTCGTCTATTTGAAGGGCGCACATTCTTGTCTTATGTGTCGTCGTCTTCGTTTCCTTCACCGCAGTGCAATAGTATGTACGTGTAACATCACGGCACCATTACCATTATTACTTCATCCTTTGATACGAAACCTTGCTTCGGGAACGTTTTCTGGGACGGCTTCCACCTGCCGTGCACCTGCCCTACAGATGGTTCTGGGGGGGGGGGGGGGGGGAGTGATGTATTTGAGGAAAAACAGGTGAGGTCTGCCTACTCGGGGTGGGTGGCACGTTCCACCTAGCGATGGTTCTGGCCACTGGCGTAGCCATAGGAGGTGTTTCGGGGACTCAAGCTCCCCCCCCCCCTCGAAACCGTATCTGTGGTTGTGCAGTGGAGAGGGAATAAACGAGGGTGAAATACTCCTCCCCCATGTAAGGTCCCCATGAAACCCCTCCCGAAATATTTCTCTGGCTACGCCACTGGTTCTGACCACAGCTGCGGAGTTGCCCATCTAGGAACTTGCCCAGCACGCACGGGAGTCGCCGTTCCCACCGTGGCAGCTTTTGCTGCAAAAAGTCGGGCACACTCTAACCCTGGGGGGGGGGGGGGGGGGGGGCTCGAGCCTCCCCCTACCTGCCACGGACCGACCCACACAAATCGTGCAAATCCGAGGGGAACATATGAGGGGATTAGTGTGACGATCGCGAAAGTTCTTGCCGTTCATGCCGTCTATCTAAGCGGCACTCTCGAACGGTTTTCAAAGTATGAGCTTTTCAAAATACTTCCAACCTCGTGACACCACCTCATTGGTCATGACAGCCTATACATGTAATCGTATTGTGAACGTCCAAATCATTTTTTTTTTTTCATCGGCAGTTTGCAGTGTGCACAAGTATGTGTGTGTTGTCGCACACAGGATCAGCGGGGGGGGGGGGGGGGGGCGAGTTTTAGTATCGAGCCCCCCCTACCTTCGAGGTCTGGCTACGCCACTGGCAGCGAATTGCATCCTGTACTGTCAAACTTATGCTGTAGGACCACAGTCATGCAGATGATCGTACCATGCATTTGTCCAAAATCATTTGAAAGTGACTGTTCAATGCAAAAATGCGTGCGGGGACGCAAACTTGATGTGGATCATCAAGAACCATTTGCGCCCAACTCAATCAAGCGAGGTATTCTGTTTTTTTCGTCCAAGGTTTTCACCTTTGGGTGCTAGGTATTCATTGAGCTTCGTGAGACGTGCTAGTCTTTTTTCTTTGTCGGTCGTGCGATTATGGATCTTAATGTTGAAATGCTGTTCATAATGAATCTATGTATATTCTAATGTACTGTGCTCTAATGTAATAACATGTACAAATAAAACGGGAAAGCTGTGCAGATATGTCACCATTGTGCCAAGATTCTTTCCGTGTCTAAGAAAAATCCCCCCCCCCCCCAACGGTGAATTTCTGGGGAAATCACTGCCAGAGACCTACTGTCGTAGCGTATACCAGTGATCTCCCAGGATGCAACGCGGGTGCGCAAGGAACGCTGGGATTTTCTGAAAATGCCTATTTTCCATCCGCTGACACAGACAACCGCCGCCTTGCTGGTACAGGTTGGGACAAAAGTTTACGGAACACGCGAGCGGCGTATTTTTTCGTCGGTACGACACCCTAGCGGCTGGCGGAAGCGGGTGAGTTCATTGCTTCGGAGGGGTGCAAGCGTGCGATGCCAGAGACACAGCGGTAGTTCCGGTATCGCCTGGTTGTGTTTGGGAAGTGGAAGCTACCGCTGTGTGTCGCTAACAGCGTACCCTTCCACCCCTCCGAAACAGTGAACTCACCCGCTTCCTGCAGCCGCGAGGGTGTCGCACCGAAGAAAAAGTACGCCGCTCGCTTGTTCCGTAAACTTTTGTCCCAACCTGTACCATGAGCGTTCCGGAGAAGCCGCGTTCGACTGCGCCCGCCCCTGCGGCTGGCAGGGAGACACTCCCGGGAACCGGTGACGGCGACCACCATTTCCCCTTCGAAAGCTACCAAGGCAGAAATTTGGGCCGGAATCCCACGTGTGGATCCACTTGGGTTCGAACTCAAATTTCTGCCTGTAATCGCCTTTCTTTGTCGTTGACCGTGCCACCAAGACTTGTAAGACGCGTTTCGTTGTCGACGCTGGACCTGCAGTAAGCGTTTTACCCGCCTCTTCCTGCAATTGTTGTGACTCACCACTTTTGCGCCTCATGACTGTCAATATTACCGCCATTCTCGTTCATGGAGAGAAGCTCTTTTGACTTTTAACCTTGGCCTGCGGAGAGTTGCCTGCCTTGGATCTCCCTGGTTGCTTAAGTTGACTCAGTATAGCTCGTAGCCAGAAACATATTTCGGGAGGGGTTCTTCGGGAGCTTTGCATAGGAGAGAAGATTTCATCTCGTCTTCCCTCTCCCAGCAACAACGACTTTATTCGGGGGTGATGAATGGGGAGTTTCATCGCCAGGGGCGATGCTCTACCCCGGTGCTGGTGGTGACGTGGGGAGCCCCTTCACAATAAGGATCGAAGTCCTATGGTGTCCAAAAAGGTCAAAAGAGCTTTGGAGTTGGCCAGGGACCAAGCAATTTTGATAGAGGGCGGGGGTGGGGGCGAGAGTCCCTGCTGATCAAGAGACCCGGAGAGTGTGGTTCGGGAAGGTTGGTAGTGTGGGCAGTGAAGAAGAATGCATTACGAAAAGTACGATTTTGGGGGGGGGGGCGCCCCCTGGCCAACCCATTCCCAGAGCTGATGTTCTCCACCATTTTGCCCTTTGTGTCGACGTTGCCACTGCCTTCTCGTCGACACGCAGGCCCTCATGTCCTCCTGGCCATCCTCATGGCCTCTGTCCGCGCCCCTTTTCATCCACACCTCCTCCAAGTGTAACCCTCAGCGGAACTTCCTTGTCGCCGTTGTCACCCCCATATGCGAACCTCTTGCACCAGTTTCCCTCCCTCACTCACCCAACCTCCAGCCTGGACGTTCATTATACAGGGTGGTCCACCAACCATGATAGAAATTCATAGTAAAAAACGTAGGTCCCGGAGAGACATGCGGTCAAAGGATTTTTTCTGCCAATAACTTTTGCCACATATTGGTAACATTTTTATTTCATTTCAATTGACGGAAAGTTAATTTCCTGAATTGAACTCCGAAATTTCCCAGGGCAACCTAACGTTTTCTTTGTGGAAATGGGTTCCCCGTGCTCGTTTTACTCAGTATAGCACATAGTCCCACTCGTAATGCAATGGCAATTGCCGAAATAAATTCGCCGAAAATCCGTAGAAATGAGCCCTTGGCTCCGCCTCTTTTTTGACGGCTCGTAGTTTGAGCGCAAAGCTGCGAAGAAAGGACGTTGACACGCCACACGAGGGGGGAAAGGGTTACAAGCCGTCGGGTGACCTCATTTTTGATAAGATAGCTCTGATTCTCGCACTCACCGCGCGTGTTTGTTCCATGGGTAAGGCCAAATCCACACGGCCACGATAGGTATGCGCGCGATTTTCCTGTTGGGAGCGGGAGCACCAGCTCCGGTGGCGCAGCGGTAACGCGTGCGCTTGGAGACTGGGAGGTCCGCGGTTCGAATCCGTCTGGGGTTTTTCCTGGGTTTCCCCCCGATGTGTAATAGGCGTATGCCGGCACAGTTCCCCTGAAGTCGGCCCATGGACGCAGCTATCCACTTCACCCTTTCCTCTCCTCCTCTCCACCACCTTTCCCTTCCCGAGAAACATGCCGCCTAATCAGGCAGGCAGACCTCTCGGGTTCCTCCCAACGACACTCCTCCTCCTCCTCCTCCTCCCGGAGCGGGAGCTGACGATCTATTCGTTGCCGCCAAAGACGGCCCTGCTTTCATTGCGTTTTTCTTCTAAACGGTAGCGCTGTGTGAACTAATTTTGCTTGCATTATAGTGGTTATACTAATTGAAATACGGACTTTCGTTTGAGAGCAAATTGTTTTTGCATTTTAGTGCACCTTTCACTACCAACCTGCACAGCGTGGTGTACTCCAAGCGTATCACCAGATTCATGAAGCGCACCACTGATGTTCCCAAGACGTCTATGCCACCCCATTGCCGACATCCTGATCGCGAGCGCCGACTATACGCTATCGAACGCCTGAAATTGCTTTTTGTTCGCCTAGGAACACGGGGTTGTCATCGATATTTAGAAATGTAAGTCTGGATCACATCATTGGAATTCCGCAGACATATCGTCTCAGCTGAAGGCATAACCTCCGTTCATCAGAACATTGATACAGTGGCGCGCAGACTTGCCTCGAACAGCGGAGCGCGTGTCCTCGGGCGCTGATTGTCAGTTGGAAACGGGATTGTGACCAGAGGCGGAGAGTTTTCGTTTTCCCAGGGGGGGCAAGGGCGCACCGCGGGCGGGGGGGGGGGGGGATATGATTATTAAGATAAAAAAAGAAAGGAAAAGAAAGCCAGATGGGATGTCGGCTTGTTATTCCAACAAAAAAGTGAAAGAGGGAAGAAAAATGCAAAGAAAAGAAGAAAGGGGGGCAAAAGAAAACAAAACGAAGGAAAAAAGAGAAATGAACAACACAAAACTAAAGTTGAAGAATCACACACTCCGGCGAGATCCTATGATGTATGCAGAACTGGTATAGAAATAAGAGGAAGGAACAACAGAAAAAACAAAAGAAAAAGAAAAAAACAGAACGTAAACAGTGAACATGTGCACAACTGAAGGCATTACGCCTTTGAGAACTGAGTGCAAAAGGAACAAAATGCATTGAATCCTCGGTGTTTGACCCGAAATGCGCGCAATATATGGTCAATGAAATGGAGCAGCGGGAGTTGAACCCGCTCCCAACGGATATGCGTTCCGAAGATCCTACCGTTACACCTCGCAGCTGCTGGTACCTTTTCGACTGCTTCGTTTCATTGATCTGATTGCTTTGGGCGAAATTCAGTCTATGTGTTGTGTCATCCTCTGTGTTTCTTCGCCTCACCGTCTACTGTGATAATGAGTATGGTGGGCGGATACATATTTTACAAATTGCAAGATGCATTTTTGGGGTTGGTGCCTCTTCGCTCTTTTGACCCGGGCGCGCCGAGCCCCAAAGGTTGGTGTCAGTCTCTTAGCGGGACTTCCCGGGGGAGGCGCCCCCCCCCCCAAGTTCATGTTCCGGGGGGGCAAGGCCCCCCCCCCCCCCCCGCAGTCGGCGCCTATGATTGTGACGATCCACTATCCCCCTTGAAGGGAGGGTCGGTACGTACAACGGATGCGTTCGCCGCACCGCACCGCATCTGACGCATCCGTTGAGCGTACCGACCCCTCCCTTCAACGGGATAGTGGATCATCCCAATCTCGTTTCCAGCTGTCTATCAGCGCCCGATGACACGTGCTCCGCTGTTCGAGGCAAGTCTGCGCGCCACTGTACAGTCATCAACTACCCGTGTGCCAGTTACGTCGCTTCCTGGGCAATTTGTACAGACGTTTCGTACCTCACTGTGCACGTACTTTGTGTCCTGTGTGCAAGTCCAAAGCGCCCTCTTCCCACTCACTTGGACCAGAGAAGACGCCTTCGCCTCTCTCCTGGCATGAGCCACGTACGCTTCTCGCTTCCTGGACCACCGACTGCACTCATGGTGGATATGTGCCCGGCACTGCTGTTTGCGCCGTCTGACATCTGAAATTTGGCGACGCCTAGCGCCTGCTTTCCCTGCTTTCTAAGGCAGTCAAGCCCGCTGAGAAGGGATACAGCTCCTTTGGCCGGGAACTGCTAGCGGCAATGTGACTGACCTTTTAGAGCACAAACACCCTGCATTTTCGCTACTTCCTCGAAGGTCGTGAATTGACCATATGCACAGAAGCCGCCTACACATTCGTTCATCACCTCAAGAGAATGTGGTACTCGAGTTCCCCGTGAAATACGTCATTTGACCTACTTAGCTGGGTTTACTACCCGTGTTGAACCCGGCTCAGCCAGCAAGAACGGCACAGCCGAACCGCATCACCCAGCGGCGTAGCGAGAAAATTTTTCGGGAGGGGTTCTATGGAAACCTTACGTCGGAGAGGGGATGTTAGTTTCTGACACCCTGCCGGGTAGGCTGCAGCTGCAGCGGTCAAAGAAACCGACAGGGTAATGCCACTGGCTTGCGTGGCTGGTCCCCTCGGCCACCCCTATGTCTGTTATCGACGATGGGTTCCGGATTCCGGGAATCCTCTGCAGACGCAGCCCTCGTTGGTTTCACACGAAAATGAGACGAGGCACTGGTTGACTCGTAGTAACGACAGTGGTGAGTACGGGACAGTGTTCCCTGAGAGCCGTGTCGTCTTTCGTTATTTACGACTCTCGTGGCATACGTGGGCAAACGTGCAACACGTGTGCCGGCCCATCCACACGTATATGTTTACATTTGTATTGTACTGTGAAGCGTCCTGGAGTGTGTCACGAATTGACAGTTCGTGGAATTTGCCTTGCACGTGACTGGGTGTCCCGTGGGAGAGTGGGTAAGATGAAGATGTATATAGGGAACCGCCATACTGGTTGAAGGGGTCTTTGGATTGTGAGCGTCATGAAATAAAGATCGTGTACAGTCTCCACGCCTGGCCCTGGCCTGTCTTCTTGCGACTCCGCGACGGACTTGCGGCTGCACCTGACCACCACTCCATCACTTCTACCACCACCCCGTGAGCGGGGAAACCCTTAACTGGCGCAGTCGACAGGATAGGTGCAGCGTCAACAGCAAGGACAGCAGAAGTCGGCCAGGACCGAGAGGCGCCAAAGTCCAGAAACAGTCATCACATAGGAGCGACTGGAGGAGAAATATCTTCGGACAAGGCGATAGCCAGCAGGTGGGACGGCATCTTCGGGAGAGGTCCACCATCGAATATCACGGCGAAGTGGCATCGGAAGGAGAGACTTCGCAGGCCTATAGGCGCAAAAGGGTTGGAGGTGTCTGAGCTCATCGTGGAGTCCCTGAAGCAGAGGTGGAGCAACATAGCAGCGCTGGACGGTATCGGAAGGAGAGGTCCACCATCGTCTGTGGAACGACGCGACGGAGCGACGCCGAAGAGGATGACCCTGAGTTACTAACGAACAACCAAGGGACAATTATACAGTGTCCATCCTTGAAGTGGAAAGGGATCAACGTTGGACTGTTGAAGTCAACGGGAGAAACTGTGTCTGAGGTAGGCTCTTTGCGATATCCTTATTAGAGATTCACCATGTCGGTAGTGACGAGGCTAGGCGCAAAGAAAGGAAACTCAGATACAGATGAGGGCGACATTCTTGGCGATGCTCAAAATGTCGAGCATGCAACGAATGAGGATAGCTCCGGAGGAAGTAGCGACAGAGAAATCGAGAAACTACGACTTCAGTTAGAGATTGAAAGGATAAAGCTCGCGCAGATTCAGGCGGGAGGCGACAGCGGCTATAGGCCTAACACGGAACATAGGAGTAGAGTGGGCGAATATGCCAGAGATCTACGTGGGGTTTTGACAGCAATGCCCGAATCAGAAGCTCTAGTGCCTGAGTGGTTCGTTAGTGTCGAAACTGTGTTTAAAAACTTTGGTGTGCCGGAAGATATACAAGGCACGGTACTGTTGGCGTACCTCAATGAAAAAATGAGGGCAGTGATTGCGCGGCACGGCAATGGGACGATTCTTTTGTACCCCGAAGTTAAAGAGAAAGTGCTTGCCGAACTGCGTTTAACGCCGGCCGAATACAAGAGACACTTCTATCAAGCGAGAAAAGGTGACTCGGAGTCGTGGGGCCAGTTTCTGACGAGATTGTCAGCTCTCTTTGACCATTACACGGCGAGCCGTAATGTAAAGACGCTAGACGACTTGAGAGACCTAATTCTGGTCGACAGACTTACGTATGTAATGTCGGATGAAACACGCTCGTACGTAACACTCGCAGACACAGGAAAATGGCACAGGCCCGATAAAGTCGTCGAAATGGCTGAAAACTTCGAAGAAACTAAAAGAGGGGCGAAGCAGCGTAGAACGGTAGCACCGGCGACTCAAAGGCGGCCGCCTGAAGCAAGGGAGAAAATTGTCCCAGGGAAAAACAACGCTGGCAGCCGTGTTCCGATGCCGACACGCGAAATGTCAGGTCGTGTGGTCCATTGCTACAATTGCAAGGAAGAAGGCCATTACGCTAGGCAATGCCCTCAGACTTCAGCAAAACAAACGGGAAGTAGATGTAATGAGCCACGGGTTCGACAGAACGACAGTTCTAAGCTGGTTGCTAAGGTAGCGCTATTGCACGGGGATCAGATGAGCTCGACAATTGAAAGGGCGAAAGAGGGTGTGACCGCAGATCTAGTAACGCTTAGAGTAGGAGACAGAGTTGTCAAAGCTCGTCTTGATTCAGGTGCCGATATAACGGTGCTGAAGCGAAACATTGTTTCGTTTCCTGATAGCGAAATTGAAAGTGGTGAAATAAGACTGAGAGGTGCTTTCGGACACACGGTTGGTGCTCAGCTGATGGAAATACCTCTAGGAATAGAAACAGAGGATGGCTGTGGACAACAGGTTCTAACGTTGTGTGCTGTAACCGAAGAGCTAGCGCAGGGGATAGACGCGTTGATAACACCTCACGATTTTGAGGAGATACGAAATGTAAACGAAGAGCTTGGTAGAGAAGCTGCAGAGTTAGCAAGCATGGGATCGATAGGAATCGAGCAAATAAAATGTCGGGAAACGACTGACGAGGATGAGGTAGATGAGGAAGTAGAGCAAAACCAAAATGCCTCTATTAATGTTGTCAGCAGCGAGATTGATGCTGAACCCGAAATAAGAAGTGAGGAGTCGCGTAGGTTTGCGGCGGAACAAAGAGAGGACGTATCCCTAAAAGAATCCTGGGAACACGCTAAGGAAGGGTCGCACGGCATGATTGTAATCGATGGGTTGTTATACCATAACGACCGCACTGATTATGGTGACTGTAGGCAGTTAGTTTTACCGATATCTCGTAGGAACGAGGTACTGACCCTTGCGCATGACTCTCCATGGGGAGGTCATTTCTCCCAGAAGAAGACCAAACAACGGGTTAAAAGTGCTTTCTATTGGCCTTCGGTGGCAACGGATATAAAAAGGTATTGTCAATCATGTCACGGGTGCCAAATGTTCTCTAAAGCCAGGAGTACCGATCGCGTCCCGATCACTCCGTTGACTAGACCTGAGGAGCCGTTCAGAGTGTTGTACATGGACTGTATTGGGCCCCTAGATCCCCCGTCAGCACGTGGGCATCGATATGCGCTGTGTATAGTAGATCTTTGCACGCGGTGGCCCGAAGTTGTACCGCTTAGGTCTCTAACGGCTAAGGCTACATGTCAGGCATTGGTTGATGTGTTCGCGCGATATGGCGTGCCCGAGACCATCTGTTGTGACCAAGGGACAAACTTCACCAGTAAGCTGACGCAGGAGTTAGCACAGAGAATGGGAGTACAGATGAGATTTTCGACTCCCGATCACCCCCAGAGCAACGGACTCGTTGAACGTTGGAATGGGACGTTCAAAGCGATGCTACGTCATGTTGTAGACGAGGAGGGCAGAGAATGGGACCGTTATATCCCGTGCCTCCTATGGGCATACAGGGAGGTACCGAATGAAATTACAGGAGTGTCACCATTTCAGTTGATGTTTGGTAGAGCTCCGCATGGTCCTCTCGGCATCTTGCAGCAAACATGGGCGGGCGATTGGACGCCACCGACAGGGCTAAACAAGCCGGCGGGAGAATATCTAGGTCAGCTCCGCGAGCGAATGTCTAAAATGTCCAGGGAGGTATCCGAAAGGGTGCAGAGCGCACAGGAGGCGTACGCAGGTAGATACAACTTGAGGGCGCACGCGAAAGCATTTCAACCCGGCGACAAAGTGCTGGTACTCGAGCCTGAATCCGCAAACAAAATGAAAGCAAAATGGAAAGGTCCGGCGGAAGTAACGGAAAGGGTAAGACCTGATAGTTACAGGGTGAAAATGCCTGATGGTAGCGAACGCTGGGTTCATGCGAATAAATTGAGGAGTTATATTGCTCGTGTTGACGCGGTAGGAGTTATATTCGACGAAGACGTTGAATTTGGAGAAGTAAACACGTGTCCAGTTCCTACAACACAAGACTGCCCCAGAGTAGTAGATAATTCCGCGAATCAGCTAAACGCTAAACAAAAGACAGAATTGGACGAGTTGGTAGCGGAATACCACGAGGTGTTCAGTGAGAATCCGGGAAAATGTAATGTAGGGAGCCATCACATACGCTTGGTTCCTGGAGCAAAGCTTGATAGGGGCCACATTTATAAAGTACCGGTAGCATTGAGGGGCGAAGTTGACAAGCAGGTTGAGGAATTGCTACGATGGGACTTCATATACCCTGTCGAGAGTAATGTTGCGCACCCCGTGGTATGCGTATCGAAAAGGGATGGCACCATGCGCATGTGCGTCGATTACCGGAAATTAAATACAGTCACAGAACAGGATCGCTTCCCCATGGAAAACATAACTGAACTTATCTATAAAGTGTCAAAGTCGCGCTTCATATCTGTATTAGATATGACAAGAGGGTACTGGCAAATTCAGATGGACCCTGAATCGCAGAAATACACTGCCTTTGCCACCCCTAGTGGTCTCTATGCGTGGAATGTGATGCCTTATGGGCTTCGGAACTCGGCTGCCACATTTCAGCGAGTGATGAATGGTTTACTAAGGCGCCATAGAGATTACACGTGCGTGTATATTGATGACATTGCAATTCATTCCAATTCATGGGAGGAACACGTCCGACATTTGCGGGCAGTTCTCAGTACACTCAGGGAGAGTGGTCTAACTGCGAATATAAAGAAATGTCGATTTGGAGAGCCGAAAGTTAAATACTTAGGTCATTGGGTCGGTTCCGGCGTACATTCACCGGACCCGGATAATGTCGCGGCCATAATGAAATTGCAGCTGCCGACTGACAAGAAAGGGGTAAGAAGTGCGCTGGGTATGTTCAACTATTATAGGGAATACATACCTAACTATTCAGAACTAGTACTCCCGTTGACCAACTTGACCAATCGGCGCGTACCAAATAAGCTGCCATGGAATGCCGAAGCAAAGAAGGCGTTTGAGGTGGTGAAGGAGAAGCTGGCTAAGATCCCAGAGCTGGTGTCACCAGACCCGCGTCACGGATATACCTTGACCACGGATGCATCTGAAAAAGCTGTGGGTGCATGCCTGTCCCAGAGAATTGACGGTCAGGAGAGACCAATTGCCTTCCTGAGCAAGAAGCTGTCCGATTCACAATCAAAATGGTCAACAATTGAGAGGGAGGCATTTGCCATAGTATGGGCACTCGGGCGTCTGGATACGTGGCTGTTTGGGGCAAAGATAAAGGTGCTCACCGATCACAATCCCCTGGCATATTTGGCACGCTCATCTCCTAGCAGCGCACGCCTAACGCGCTGGTCTCTCGCGCTCCAGAAATATGAGCTAGAAATTTCCCATATAAAGGGATCGCACAATAAATGTGCCGACGCGTTGTCGCGGTTAGATTTTTAGTTTGCCAGATTGGCTACATAAAGACATGGTGAGTTCCTTGTAAGTGTCGTATAAAGGGCCTTTCCTGACGGTGTAACAAATTGTGTAAAAGAAAAAAAAAAGTGCATTGCCAATGAAAGTTCTGTATAGCGTTGGTACTACGTGTATAACTTGTCAAGTGTATCATTTACGAGTGCAAACTGTATAATACGCAGAAACTCTTTGTGTTGTGTGTTGCACTTTCCAGAGGCCAGTGCAACACATTTTTGGGGGGGAGGTGTTAGTTTCTGACACCCTGCCGGGTAGGCTGCAGCTGCAGCGGTCAAAGAAACCGACAGGGTAATGCCACTGGCTTGCGTGGCTGGTCCCCTCGGCCACCCCTATGTCTGTTATCGACGATGGGTTCCGGATTCCGGGAATCCTCTGCAGACGCAGCCCTCGTTGGTTTCACACGAAAATGAGACGAGGCACTGGTTGACTCGTAGTAACGACAGTGGTGAGTACGGGACAGTGTTCCCTGAGAGCCGTGTCGTCTTTCGTTATTTACGACTCTCGTGGCATACGTGGGCAAACGTGCAACACGTGTGCCGGCCCATCCACACGTATATGTTTACATTTGTATTGTACTGTGAAGCGTCCTGGAGTGTGTCACGAATTGACAGTTCGTGGAATTTGCCTTGCACGTGACTGGGTGTCCCGTGGGAGAGTGGGTAAGATGAAGATGTATATAGGGAACCGCCATACTGGTTGAAGGGGTCTTTGGATTGTGAGCGTCATGAAATAAAGATCGTGTACAGTCTCCACGCCTGGCCCTGGCCTGTCTTCTTGCGACTCCGCGACGGACTTGCGGCTGCACCTGACCACCACTCCATCACTTCTACCACCACCCCGTGAGCGGGGAAACCCTTAACTGGGGATTTCCCCTAGATTCCCTACCAAAGGTACGATTTCGGGAGGGGCTTGAACCCCCTAGACCCCCTCTGGCTACGCCAGTGGCATCACCGCTCTCATTTGTTCCCTGAAGTCATGGCCCGCGCTCAGCATGACGACGAGGACTTTCCCACTATGCGGCTAATCACCAAAACTTGGAAGACATTCTTCTCCCCGGGTCGTACATGCTGCTGTTCAGCGACACTTCCTTAACCGTACTGGTACCCTAGGTTCTTCTCGCTTTGCGCAGTCTTCGATTCCATCCTGCCGTGTGTGGTACCCAACACCTAATCAGCGCTGGTTTCGTTTAGCCGAAGATGAATGCGACATTCGTGCCTATGGGTCTCCACGTCCTCCTCATGCCAACTAGTTCCAAGTTCACCCGGCACCCTGTGATCTCCCCTGAGATCGACAGACTCTCCTGGAGCTTCAAGGTCACGTGTGAAAATCCTGCGCTCTTTATTCCTAGGTCGTCATGATCTTACGCGGATGCCATAATAATATGAACCTCGAAACACCCACACAGTCCTCAGCGTCTGTCTCCAGGAAAAGAAGGGAGGGGGTTACAAGCTCAGCCCCCCCTCCCCGTGTTGGAAAAAAATGCAGAGAACGCCCATGAGATCCGGCACACGTCCGCGCCCATCCGACTTGACCACGTGCACATTGATAGCCTTGGACCCCTACCACCCTCTTCTGGCAATCGGTACCTCCTCACAGCCGTAGACCGCGCTGATCTCGTACTCGTTGGCCTAAAGCTGCTCCATTTCCTTACTCCGCCGCCGCCACTGTGGTGTCAACTTTCTTCGCCACCATTGCCGTCGCAGGTGACCGCTGACCGTGGCCCTCAGTTTGAAGACAACATTGGCACATTATTGGCAAAAAAACCGCATACGTACACCTCTTACCACCCGTCCTCCAACGGTTTTGGTCGAGCATGTTCACGGACAGCTGAATCCTGCCATCATGACCCACGAGGACACAACACATTGAACCACCACCCTAACCTGTCGGCCCCCTTGACATTCTCGCTACACTCATGCCTAACATTGCTTGCAGCCCAACTGATTCCTTCGATCCCTCGCCCCATGACGACACCAACCATGACAACTATCTTCAGGAAGTCTGAAAAGTTTTTGCCGACTTCCGCTCTTCACTGAGACGCTCCCATCCCTCCTTTGCTCCCTTCGTTCCCCAGCACCTGTCTGCGGCGACGCATATGTGAAGAAAGGCAGTTGAAGAAAAGGCCATGTTTGTGTTGTGTTTGTTCTTCCATGTTTAATTGCCTCATCCACTACAATCTTGTCCTGCGGCGTGCCCACAAATACTATACCATGTCAACGGCAAGCACGCCAATGTGAGCACTGCCGGACCCTCGAAGCTGTCGCACCTGTCCACACCATTTATTTCCCTCTGTTGCCACAGCACCCACTCCGTCTCGACCCCCCTCACCGCGCCTCCGTCGCCACCCACAAGCACGTATGCTTGTCCGGAGTCGGGCAAGGGGACTCTCTGGCGCCCTTGCCGTAAATAACGACGAAGCAAGCCAAGCTATCACGAGGCACGTGCGCAAACTGTTTTCGGGGGCTGATGTTCTGTCGATAATGAACCAGTCGTAGTTCGGTCCAGTCAAGTATTCGGTACTTGCTGAGCTCTACAGCCTAATCTGTCCAAATTCAAGACGTAGTCACTGCGTACCACGTGGGTCTGGTCTTTGGCGGGTTCGGGCCGGACCGAAAAATGGTGGCCTGTATCAGTTTCTAGTTACAGGGGCTTTGGAAGGCCCTGAGCTCAAGCTGCGGGGTGCCTCGCTGCCAACCTTGTGGATACATGAACACCGCGTGCAGGGTGTGTTCACTTGTGTGTCGTTCTACTCGTTATTATTATTATTTTTTTCGTATTCAAAATTCATTGTGCAAGAATCCTTCCTTCGAACTTCAACCCTTGTGGTACCCACCAGCACAACCCCTGACAGAGGGTTAGACTCACATATCATCATCACTAAAAAAAAAAGGGGGGGGGGAGCTCAGTCGTGTTCAAGCTTTAGTGTTTTACATAAAAAACGTCACGATCTCGGATTCCTATGCTCTTTTGCGAGATTTTAGCGAGAGAAATACAAGTCTCTATTCATTTATTTATTTTATTCTTTACGGTCATTTATTAATACCAAGAACATTTAAGTTGATCGCGCCGCCTCCCATCGCCGCTGCGCCTGGAGGACTCTGGTGGGCTCTGGCTCCTCCACGGTACTGAGCCCGCCCCTTTGGAAGCAGTGTATCGTCTGTGCAGGTAGGTTGCCGTGCTGGCAGTGGGTATCAGGGCTCGCTTTGCGCGACCGAGCCGCCCTTTACCCTGATTGTCATTGCCATTTTCTTCAATTCTGATCATAAAATAGTTAGATCTTATCATATTTTAGTTTCATATATGCCGACATTCTGGCAAAATTTTTTGGTGCTTCAACTTTGCCAATTTATTAAATTTTGGTTATCGTTGTTGAAGCCGATAGCGCTTAAGGTAATGGTAGAACCTCTCGAGCGCTTTCCAACGAGACCTCGATCGGCGTCCTGGCTTTACGCGTTCGCGAGATAGATATAGCTCAGAATGTACGCGTACCCCTATATTTGCGTCTCTCTCGCACGCGCCCGCCACACCCAGAGATTGCGTCAGCCGCCGCAATGACCTTGGTTGTGTTCTAGACTTTCTTTTTCTTTCGTTCACATTCAGGACACCTTTCATCGTTGAATTTAACGTTTAACTCTGCCTCATTAAAGGGAGTTATTGTCACTGAAACATTCATCACGTCACCAACTAACTTTCGTAAAAAAAAAAAAAAAAAAGGAATCAATGTTAATTTGAAGTTTTAGCAATCCTTGATCTCGGTTCAAAGTTTACCAACGTCTGATGAAACCGGGCCTAAGTGCAAGGTTCCTGAAGGTCCATATTGCATGGATTGCTGCGCGTCATCCTTCGGGCCTTTTTTTTCTTTTTTTTGCTACTACTATCTTCATCGCACGTTGATGGAAAAGTACCATTATAAGCATTAGACGGTAAAGTTGAATCTCTGCACGGGGGGGCAGCTGATGTTGGCCGAAAAGTTGTGCCTTGCCACATCTTTGCCAACGGCTAGAAAGGTCGACGAACTCTGTTGGGATCGAAAGAGCCAGACAGGTCTGAGAAGAAGTGGCGTCGCTTTGGACCATGTTGGCTGCATGAGAAGAACATTAAGCGGTGATGCCGGGCGTTACATTCCTCGCCGTGACGCTCGAGGGGGGAAAAAAATTAACCACGGTTTTGTGTTGCAAGCGCCGTTCAACTATCCGCCCGGTAGCTGTTGTACTTCAACATTATGGAGCTTTTATGTACCTTTTTGAGGACTTTACGGAGTGATCCCAAACGAGATTACGCTTCGGCGTTTGTATGGTTATCGACGTCGTTTACAGTCGTCAGTACACAACAGTTTAATTTAACCCGCAAGTGTAAGCACGCTTGCTCTCAATGAAAGGCAGAGGAAGCCAAACAGGGGGAATCAGGGGGCTCAAACACGTGCGCTACATGTGGCCCGCACTCAGCTATTCCGTGGTCCGAGGGCCCTTGGATATGAAATAGATAACAGCTGCCTTCTAAAAAAAAAAAAAAAAATTAAAAGTAATGAGGAATTTGGAATGGAACGAAATTTTTTCTGGCATTGCTGTCTAACCTTGCTCTGGGTATGGTGTTGCCCCTGTCCATTTTAGGCAGCTTGTCACTTGTCACTTGTCACTTGTTGAGGTGAGCACCTCAACAAGTTACTAACGGTCACAGGCCGATCTGCGCGAGCACTTTGGTAGACTAAGACTAACTACTTCTTTTTAGTGTGCAAATAGGAGACAATTTCAGTGCTCCTGAACATTACCAGAATCGTTCGTGTAGAACTATGTACGCATTTTTCTTGTGTGTGTGTTGTTATTTTATGGTACCTGTTTTAGGGTATTTTACGGTCATTACGGTCTCAGGTAAATGGAGTACGCAACTCCATTTGAATTTGAGGTCCCTGGGTTAAATAGTAAGACACTTGTAAAATTCAGCTGGGAGGCCGTCGCGCAGATCGTGATTGTAAGAACGACTGGCTGTCTGCACCAGCACTCAGTGTCGTCAAGGGAAGCGTAACGTCAGGTCCGTACGTCTACTGAACTGCGGCTATGGTCTCACGCTACACAGTCCCTTGGTTCGTGGATTCGTTTGTCCCTGCCTGTGAGGAATTGTTTGGTGTGTGCTGAAATCTCACGTCACTCGAGGACACAGCTCCTCGGCCGGGTATCGAACACGCGCACGGTTGATGCCAGTGTCTGTTCTGGTGCGCCAACTATTATGGCTGTCTTCTTGCCGTGAGCTTGAGGACTTCCATTCCACATTGAAAGGGCCCATCTCGAGATTGAAGATGCTACATTTATTTTCTGTCAACAACAACAACAACAAATAAGTTAATGATAATGAATGGGGAAATTCGCCACGTAAGGTGCGGCCCACTACCCCAAGGCACAATGGGGCAGGATGTGGTGTGTCAAAGTGACGACGGAAACCGTGCTGATATTGGTAAGTCATATTCGGTGATGCCGGCGGGGTAGAGTGTCCAGAACTGGAGAAAGGAAAACAGGGATCCAGAATGACAAAGATGAGAGAGCCTTTCGCCTTGGTCATGTATTGCTTTTCATACGCGACTTTTACGCTTTCATGTTTTTTGCACCTTGGGATTTCTCAAACTTTTGGTGCCACAATTACTACCACAACAGGTAATACGAGTAGAATGCAAGAACGTAAAATTACGTGTTGGCATGTGATGTGCTCACATGTCCAAACGTACGCTTTATTCTTTTAGTATTATGTGTTTCATTTTTTTTTTTTTTTTTTCAATCGAAGGTCAGCTTTGCAAGGTATTTGGAATGGTTGCGGGTAACTTTCAAGAATAATATGAGATGGTCTAGTCATTTAGAGGTTTTGGGCCGCATCTGACGAGGTCTTGATGAGATAACTTTTTTTGGATACATAGAAGGTCTTTCTACGACTTCACGACTCTATAAGACGGCGTGGTGACATCGTGGAAGATTATGAGCGACAAAGTGAGGCCAAGCATCCAAGAGCGGGAGCGAAGACGGAGGTAGACCGTCGGAAGCGGAAGCCGAGACGTGCAAGCAGCGTGCAGATGCATGGCACACACAGAGACATTTTCCACCGCCGCAAGCATCTGGGCAACCGACTCCAGGGTTCCAGACTCTACGGCGCCACGGCGCGACCCGTGTTGGGTGCGCATCGTCGATCTTTCAGAGTGTCTTTGTAAGCGGTCAAGGTGGAGAGCTGGGCTAGAGTTGGTTAGAAAAACGGCGAGGAGATACACAGAGGCAACACCGATGTCCGGTGAGCCTGTCTGAGCCTGTCTGTGTACCACGCTCGCCGTCTTTCGCCATGTCTTTGTAAATTGAATAGCGGAATTATAAGACATGTTTCGACAAAAATATTTTGCGTGGCGGTTCCCGATTTCAGAAAATCCCAGTGCTCCTTGCGCACGCATTGCATACTGGGAGTTTACTGAGTGGGGTAACGAAGAATAATCCTTCGCTTTCGCTGACCTTGACACGTCGTGGGCAATGGGGAGAAATCGAAACAGTTTGGAGGCCACCCGTTTCTTTCGTATTAGTAAGCTCCCACAGTTCAAAGCGGCGCTAAGCACTCTGGGATTTTCTGAACTCGTCTAGTTTTCGAGCAAAGCGAACTGCAATTTCGTTGCTAAAAGTTTTAGCCCCCCTGTACACAAGAACGGCATAGAATCTGTATACAGGGTGTCCCAGAAAACGTGTCACTGAAGAACGTAAAAAAACAGACGAACATTATGCTTCTCGGGGCACTTGAGTATAACGCGCGAGGACTTTTTGAGCGCAATCGCTGTCAGTGCGACGAAAGGTGGTTTGAAACACAGCCCACAGAGTGATCCTCGAAAAAGTGACAGTTCTTGAAATTGGGAGAGGGAAAGTGTGGTCGCAGCCGAATCAGGACGCGATAAGCCATGTCTGTGTTATCTCTTTCTACCATGCCGGTGTGGGCTGGGTTTCCAACCTCCTTTCGTCGGTCTGACAATTATTTCGCTGAAAAATTCGTTGCGCGCTATCCTCTGCAAGCCCCGTCGAGCATGATTTTCAGCTATTTTTTCCGATACGATAGCTCCTCAATATTCCTGTCAATTATCATTAATTTGAGTAAATTCGGCACGCTCTTCACTTTGGTGGTGTAAAAAAGTGACCTTTACTTGACAAATTTCCGAGTTCAGTTCGCTAAAATTTACAGAATTAAACTTAGGACACATGACATGCACATCAGGAAGTGGCGAAAATCTAGTAAGAACAAAGGCCGTTGACCGCATGATTCTATGTGGCGAAGTTTTTTAAATTAAAATTCAATGACACTTTCTGGGCCACCCTGTATACGTAAATGCACACAAAGCCTCCCCACATGGATAGCACCACAGGAGTTGTGTCGACCATGTCCTCGGCTGACGATGGACAGATGTGATAGCGTGTTAGACGGGAAGGAAGCTACATGTAACAGATATTAATTCCCACCTTTTATGACGGTACTCCTCCACTTTAATGGTGTACCTATGTACCGCGTGGATTACTTGATCGAAAACGCAAGATAATGCAAACGGTGCCAGAGGCTCGGCCAATAAGAACTGTGAGTCTGGCATTCACTGCAGACAGTGTGGCGACGCGGACGAGCTATGTGTAGCAGAAGATCCCCGCTGTCCCAACGGTTGAGGTACACGAAACGTTCACCGGTCCCAAGCTTCGCGACTGTCCTAATTTGTAGATCAGGCCACAGAACAACCCTTTACAGAAGTGAACTTCACCCAAGTCGGAAAAATACGTACAACGTGCCCACGGTCGTATTGACCACTTTGAAGACACCCTGTCCCTAATGCCCCTGATGATATATGGCTCCTCCTCTAAAGCCTACCCCCCTTGTTGAGTGTCCTGTGAAACCTCAATCCAAATCCGCTCTCCTCGAACGGTAATAAAAACGATACGGCATCATCCAGACGGGGGATCACTTGTCAGGCATCTTGTGGATGTGAACGCATAGACCTGTACAAGCCAGCTTAACGTTTTGCACTGTGTCGATTGCTCAACTATATGCAGCCGACTCTATAGAGTCGTGTGCAGCACTTTTTCCTACATAGTTTCTGGTCAGCTGACGACTTGGATTGCCTTCTATACGTCTTGGTCCCCGGACGTCCTTACCATAGGCGGTTTGACCCGCCCGGAAACAACTACCAGCCGACTGCATTCCATTCAGCAATCCCATATAGAAGCGGGCTTACGCTCACTTGTTCCTGGGCACTCGAGTCCGCAGTTCGACGTGACCACAGATGGGTTAGCAAAGTCCATTACGATAGAGGAGTGCTATCCAGTTAGTAGTGGCTACAGACGCTTCGAGGACTTCGACGACTCGCTAACGCTGGTATCCTGGCCACAAACCATGCGGACTCGTTGTGGCCATGTCCTTCTCGCCAACGTGAAACCGGCTTTACCTTTTGCCTTCTACCATATCTGCAAAGTGTTCCGCCTAGGATACCCTTCTTGGATTGCATGCTCTACAGCACTTCCCGCCAAACTTACCTGACGTATCGTACGTTGGCCCTCGTCGTAGGTTGACCAAATGTACATTGACGTTGGCCCTCGTCTGAGTGCGAAGAACCGCGACTAATGCGCTCATTAGAGAGTTCTAGTACACCGTACGCTATCGCCTTGGCGTACGTAAGGGATAGCGTTGATGGTTCTGGCGCACGTACATAATAGAAAGAGAGCTTCGCGCAGTGCTCAGGACCACCAACGCTATCTGCTACGTACGCTATCGCCTTTGCGTACGACGTACTAGAACTCTCTATTACCTGGGCATATTTACGCTAGCAAGAGCCAATCTCTCAGTTGTTGCGGTGATACATATCTGACTTATTGGTGTCCTGGGTTGCCGTCCTATTAGGTAATCGATGACAATCAAATAATCAGTGTATCAGAGGTAACACAACGTTTCCGTGCTTGAATCTTGCACGGAAGTGTACTATACTAACCCCACATTCTGGATACGAACATAAAGAAATTTCCAGAAATAATATTCTCGCTCATATGTTTGAGTCCAACACCAGACAAGCACCTCGGACCGACAGCATCCGAGAATCAGAATTATAAGTTGGACTCTCGCGGGAGGAGCAAATCGACTTTCAATTTCCGTCCTTTGGTGGCATTGAGGCAGATGGTGCTTTGCCCTCCTGAGAGCAAAGCCAATAGGAAACTCTCGAGCGGAAATTTGGTATCAAGATAACCGTGATGGCGTCACGTCACCGGTTTCACACTAACGTTTTTCTCGTCCGTGTTTTTCACGAAGCCAAAACGGACCCATTGGAACCTACGGCGCTAGCCCTTGGGGTTCTATTTTTGAAGCGAACGGACGTACGTACGGAAGTAGGTCATACCTACGGAACGGGAAAGGGTGTAAAACCCCTTTCCCCCTGTTATCAGTCTGTTGTCTATTCCCTTCCCCTCGAGTATGGATCAAACGAGCCGTAGTCTGGATGAACGTCTCCGAGACCACGTAGCTCACAAGAAATTTCGCAGTTGTAGCCAGGTGTGTCTAGGATATTCCACTGCAAGACATTTTGGAGTTGTTCTTTTCGGCGAAAGAGATGCTGGAAGAATCTCTCGCGCCCTACAGCTGGGAAATTTTGCAGCTGCCTCGTCCCCTCCCCTAGCTGGTCATAGAAACACCTTACTGCACTGGTGCCCTTATTTCTATGTTTCTACATATTTTTTTGTTAAAATCCACTGTCAGCCACTCTTCTGTCCTCCAACGTCATCCTGGCTTGTGGGCAATATCACCACGCGCGTGCACTAATGGAAGTCTCTATGCAACGCATTGACAAGCGGCCGTTCAACCTCGCGAAGATCCTCGGACCGTGGTCGAACGCTGCCCACCAGATGCAGGGCCTTCGTCTTCTTGTGGAGTACCTGCGCTCCACCGGTCTGGTGGAGCCCATCACCACCCCCTCATCCTTTCCCAACGCGCAATAGGGCAGTGCACCGCCTCAGCGGCGATGAATCGCCCACCCCATCATCATCCAATATATATGTGTGTGTTGTTAAAATCCCGCCCAGGATGTACGCATCCCACCGATGGGAAGTTACACTCAGGGAAGGGTAACGGTAATGGTAACGGAAACAGAAACGGTATATTACCGAAATTGGAGATGGTAACGATAACGGAAACGCATAGCACGGTCCTCCATTACCGGAAACAGAAACGGAAACGAAAATTATCGTCCGGGATTGAATTCGGGTCATGGCTATTCCTGTTGTGCAATGGAATTTGAGTGGCCTTCTATTTTTGTTTTTTGTATTTTGATGACTCCATTCCCTGTAATGCTCTACATAGTACACGAGAGCATGGCAAGAAGGCACAATAATGGATCTTGAGGGTGCACGTGCATCCCTCGTTTCTCGTCCCATAACTCGTCCCTCCATAACTCTCGTCCCTTCGTAACTCCATAGCATCAACACATGACTACATAGCACGAGAATGAGCACCTACGATTTTTAGTTACTTATTTCGTACTTTTTTTTTTTCATTTCACCGTTACCATGGCAGTATAATTTACAACTGAGAGCGTCCGCTTATGAATGCGACATTCGATGAAGGTTACGCCCATCTAGAGTTGCTGGACTCCGAGTGACCAAACACATGTTCCTACATTATTTATTTTAAGACTTGCAAGATGTGCGCATCCCAACGACGTAAGATTACTCTGCAACAGCCGTTCCATTACCGGAAACAATATCGGAAACGCAACGGAAACGAAATGGAAAGGCCGGTATCAGAAACGGATAACGGAAACGAAAATATAGCAGTAACGAAAATGGAAACGGTAACGAAAATACGTCCGTTATCCTTCCCTGGTTACACTTGTAACGCGTGACGTCGAAGCAGCACTTGGGGCAGAAGGGGGTGCTGACAGACCTGAACGAGCTGTCCGCCCGCCCAGCTCTGTAAGAACCTTTCCACTACCGGAAAGAAACGTATCACGGAAACAGTTTTAGTATATCGTACGGTGGTTCTGCGCACGCGCAAGACATAAACACAGCTTTGTGCGTTGCGCAGAACCACCACGCTATCCCTTACGTACGCAAAAGGCGATAGCGTACGATAGATTTTTTATTTCCGTGTTAGCGCCGCGAAGCAACTGTGGCTATGAGCGGAGTACAGACGTGGACAAATGGAGAGAGGACAGCAGGAAGGAGGGGTTAGTACGCATCCTGGGCCGACTTCAAGGGGAACTGTGCCGACATTCGTCTGGGAAGTCCGTGAGAAAACCCAGGACGATACAGTAAAACTCACTAATACTGCAGTAGCGGAAATGGTTTGAAACGGTAACGAAAATACGTCGCAGCAACGTTTAGTTGTTGTATGCGTGATAAATCTACGTTATTTTTGCGTACACACTTTGCATATGTGGAATCGTGAATAAACGTTAGAAACAACATTGCATATTCCGCATTTGCAGCAACCTTAGGTTCTAGCATAATTATGAAGGCTGTCATTACTGTTAAAACTGCTGGCTGCGACTATTCTTCATATTTTTTGGCGATGTATGCCATGGTATGTATGCTACATAATTATACTAACTGAGCATAAGATACAATTCATCGCAATGTCCGGTTCCCGTAGCCAGCTACTGCACGCCATATCTGCAAAAATAGCTCACTCTCAAACGCACCGCACGTACTCGAGAGTTTTTGCAAGACGTTGATAGCGTCGGAGTACGGCGTCGACCGCCGCCAGTTAACAGATAAGATAGCGAGTCGCACTGTGCTCTTTACGGGTAAGGTATACCTCAAACAGGGCGGTGTCAAGCCCAAGCAGCACAATGTACTGAAAGTCGAGTGCAATAGGGGTGGAAGGCCTCGAACACACTCGTGACACTGAAGAACATTGATAAGACACATACCGCCCACCCCTATTGCACTCGACTTTCAGTACATTTTGTTGCTTGGGAAGAGGGGTGGACAGGTAGGTGGAGGGCCTTGAACAGACTCGTGATACTAAAGAACACTGATAAGACACATACCGTCCACCCCTATTGCACTCAACTTTGAGTACATTGTGCTGCTTGGGAAGGGTTTGCTAAGACATGTTCTGCGCGTGAAATGACAGTTCCGAAAGAAATGTGATTCTGATTGCGGGAGCGTTACATTCAGGATTAGCTGTCTTAATCGCACAACCGCTAGGAAATTTTTTTCAGGGAGGGGCAAGATCTCGGACCCGGGAGCCACTGCACAGTTCCACATTATTTAGACGACGCGGTAACATACCTTGAGCTTGAGGGAACGAGTGGACGCACGAGAAGTAGACCGGACGAGGACCTTGAGCCTCGTCCTGTCTCTCGGTCCCCCAAGCTCAAGGTATGCTACCGTCGTCGAACCTTCACCAGCTCGCTTGCCTGCTCACCCTTATTTCAACATTATTTAGGACAAGTCGTGGGCTGATTGCGGGCGACGGAACGAAGAAGAACAGTATAAGAAGTACGGCGGGAACCTTCAGAGATGTGCAGCCTTGACGGCAGGCCTCTGGTAAAGTCAATAAAAAAAAAAGAAAAAAATCTGAGCCAGGGGGGCAAGTGCTCCCACCCCTCAACGACGTCACGTCTGGTTTTTCGGAACGCCAGGGTTTCCACTCTTCTTTTTAACCACGATTCCGTCACAATCTTGATAGCCCCTGTGGTACGAAGTGCCTGGGGCTAAGCTAGGGTAATCGAGTTGTTAATTAAGTGAGCTGTAGTACTAAAATGTAAAAACGAAAAAATCAAGAGAGGGATAACTGTCTGATTCGATATAGTCGACCTACTGAAGCATGACCGTTTGCAATATTAGGTCAATCTTGATGAGACTACTTCCCTTCCAGAAGCGTTCTAAAGATTGATCTTCATGTTGTGATCAGAAAAACCAGTTTAGAAAAAAAATCTCCCCTGTAAAAAAATACATCTGAAGAATAGTATTGACGTAACGCCGAAATATGCTGGCGCTGTAATAACTGTAATTATTAATATAAAGACATGTATAGTATGTAATTATTAATATAAAGACGCTGTAATCAGGTGGTGTAATCGTGGCAAAAAATCTGAAAAATCGACGGTCATTATCTTGAAAAGCTAAGCGACACACAGGAAAAAACATTGTCTATTTCTATTATATGACAGTATTGGTTCTATGTCAACTTCCAACTTTCATTAATCAGAGGGTGAGTCAGCGTATATACCCTTCGCATATAATTTTCTAAATTTTCGAGTTTTTCACAAAAAGATGATTCAGAATCAATCCCTATTGAGCTGTTTTCAAATTCAAATTCCATCCCATGCCATCAAAGTAAAAAAACGGCCATGTTAGTATTGATCTTGCATGATGAACTAGCACTGGGAAAGGGACAGAGAGAAGAGACGACAGGACGGTGTGCTAGGGCAAAAAAACATACGTTTGCCTTGAACTACACGTTGAAAAGTCTGTCATTCCCAATCAAGATAAACACAAAAAACGTCAACAAATAAACTACAAACAGTTTCACTCAAATTATAATACATTTCTACGATCCAATTATATTTACTGTCCTAGTTCTGTACTGGCGCATTTCACAGGTGTTTTATGTGAAGTTATATTGGACGTAGTAAGGATAGGCACAGCAAGGTTTTGAATTTTTTTTTTTATAGCAAAGTGTGCGAAGAAAAAATAAAACGTACGTCTCCAATTCCCAAAGGCTCCAGGACGGGCAACCGGCACCAGCTTCGCCCGTTGGGGTTCATTTTTTCTTCTTCTTTTAATTAGCTCCCAGGAGGGGCAACCTGCATGCCTGGCTTTCCCACAGCGGCTGCAGCGTATGGAAAAACCCCATCGAGGCCCTCCATTCCCCATGTCCCCCGTTTTCCCTATCGCTGCAGTGTATTCGAAGAAATCCCCCCCAAGGCAGCTCCGTCTGTTCTCTTTGTGTTGCTTGTGCCACCAGCTGCATTCTACTACAGGAAACGCGGGAAGTGGAAACAATGTCAACTATTTCTGTTGCTGATTTCAAGCAGACGCATTGTACCGTGAAGCGCGGGAAAACAGAAACAGACAAAGTTGTGGCATGCGCATTTTCCTTAGATAAATTCTGTTCTACTGAGGTTCGGAAAATACGACAACAATCAATAAGCGCGTAAATGCGTATTGCCTTTTAACTGAGTATTTCGCGGTTTATTTTGGTAGAAGAAAGAATGGTTAGAAAGCAAGCGAGTTGGTGGCAAATAGCCATAACGAAACACCCACGTGACTAGGAACAAAAAGAAAAACTGACGAAACAAGGTCTCAAACACAGCTAAGAATGATGGAGGCATACCCTAAGAGAAACCCAGCTCGTAAGTTTATTATAAACAGAGCAATAGTCGTGACACCCAGGATCTGGCGGGCCAGAACGTGCTAACACAAAAGCAGACCACGAAGTACGCCAGAAATTCGTCTGCAAAAGATTGTCACACGGCTTTAGTCATGAACACCGACTTTTCTCCTGTCTTTGTAGAATTTTCGAAACAAAACGCGCTATCAAAAGTTTCATCTCGGAAGTCAAGAGGAAGAAAAATCTGGTACACTTCGTGGCTCTCCGTAGCACAATTAATAGGAAGTAATGCTAAACGTATTCAGCGTCCAGTTGTAATTCACAGAAAACGTGAAAACAAAAGAAAACGTGTTTCTAACTTGTCCAGCCCGAGTCTGGCGAGGCGGGAAAAGGAAAAACAGACCAGCCGTCCTGTTGCTTGTATTACGTGGCCATTATCAAGCCTTTGGCATTACCAACGCCACTATACTCTCTATATATAGTACATATATATACTATAATATACTATTTTGTTCTAATGGGTTGAGACGGGGCAAGCAAGGACATCAAAAATGGGGCTTCGTATTGTGCAAGTGCTCGAATTACTTCACACGATGCACACCGTGCACTCGGAACACAAAACTGATGCCAGGTCACTTTCGACGTGGGATACTGATATTTAACGTTATCAATCAAGAAGTTTAGAAAGTCAAAGCAGTCTCGTTGTGAATGTTCTGGAAGTGCCACGCTTGGGAGGGCATCGTTTGTTATATATATGCCGGCCTGGCCCCGTTCTGCGTAGGTATTTCAACATAACAAAAAAAAAAAGCGGTGCAAGTCATATTTCAGTATTACAATCTAAGTGAACCATATCACTAACGACTTATTTCGCCCAGTGTCCAATGCAAACTTTATTCGCAGCCAATGCGATAAATACAACAAAGAAGCGTGCACCACGGCGTTGTTGTATTGCGCAGCTAGGTGTTTATCAAGCATAACACCCTGCGTGGCTTGCTTATTTTCATTACTGCGATTCCTTCGTTGACGCAACAGTGATTTAGCGTAGTATTTCGCATTAAATGTAAAGAAATACCCGCGTTTCACTACAGACATTCTTAGGCCTAATCACATTCACACATCTGCACTTGCGAAGATATGCAGCCTGAATACGCATGGTAATGTTTATTACTGGTAAACAAGCTACACATCAACCAGCTTTCTTGAACTGTTCACTTGCTAAGCCATTTTTCACTCTGAAACCTCCGATTACAAACCTTTCGTAAGTAGGCTTACAGCGTTCCCGCGTTTTCGAAGCATGGGGCGTCTTCTGTGCCTTATATGGGGCTAGAAATGCATATTGGTCTTTCGAGGTGGGCTGTATTAGTTCCAAACCAAGTGATATTTTCAATAAAAAGAATGCATTTCCGTCCTCGTTTTCTCTCTGTAGCCCCGTCGCAAGCCTTCGTTCGTAGCATTCCAATCGAACGTTCTAGAAGTCCCCACGTGTAGGGAACCCTAGGAGGAGGACATAGGGACTTCTCGACCCATGTTACAGGGAAACTCTGGACGAGAGCTTCAGTCGCTGAATATTATTATTGATACTTTGTCGTAGTTTTAGTCATTTCGAAGGGAAATTGGAGAGTAGAAGGCAGATAAAAATGTTGAGTACTGTCTAGTCACTTCATATAAAAAGTTTTGTGTGACAACGAACTTAGTGGTTGCTGATGCTAGGTCCTGAAATGTTCCCCAGCTTGTGGGGACTTCTCCGTAGTGGTTCACCGCTCTTGCCAGACATCTCTTGGCTTTGGAGGACTGCAGACGTTTCTTCGTCAGCTGAAGCATTCAGCTTAGCTTAGTCAATGCTTTTGATAACACGGTAACATTGGAGCATCCCACTGCTCTACTGCACCTTTAGCTTAGCGAAGTCCACTGCTAGGCTATTGCTTTTATCGGAATCATGAAGAACGTCGTCTTTGGCGGGGCACACAATATGGCGGTAAGTAATGGATTTTTCCAACGGGTTTTGGGGTACAAGGGGTCAGTTGTAGATCTTTCTACAAACTGAAATGCAGAAATGACATTACCACAGGATCAATGTCGGCTTTGTATTACGAGACTGGCTCTTTGTCTCCTATGTTGGGAAGTCATTGTCTGACGCAGAACTTTGCGTTATATGACTGGACGTAGCATGAAAAGAAACTGGGTATTTAGTGCAACTATTGAGATGCCCATTCTAAATACTATCTCGTGTCTTATCTCACGAACCCTAGCCTACTTTTTATAGCAATCGTTAGGAACTTCCTTTTCAGAAACCGGTTTTGACGGTTAGGCCTAGGGCTTGCCAACTCCTTAAAGTGCGCCGCATTGCCACAAGCTGTTGATTCCATAGCTCTTTATGTCCCACTTAATGTTCCTCTGCATGAACTTCGCCCATTAACTGTGTTTTCAAACTTGTAGTATGATTCAATCCTGGCACAAGGTTAGGCTTAACGGCGTTTCAAAATGGCGGACGTGGCCTGAATGGCATCCTGCGCGGTGGCGTCACAAATCCGTTGGGCAAATGGCAGCAGGAGGGAGGTGACGCCCGTACCAGGAATTGCTAGGCCTACTGCGGCCAAAAATAAATAAACCTTCGAGGGCTGGCATCGCCAAGCGGCTTATATCTAGGATAAGGAGCCTTTCGATTAAATCGTGGATGGGTACGAATTTGGATTCCCGAATTTCTGTTTTGGATATTCGGACAGGACTAAACTGCGCCGTAGAATCGAGGTTCCCTTGGCCTATTCGCCGACCGGTTCGTGGGAAATTCGCGCCAACGGCTACGCGATACACCCACCTGCCGCATCCTGCCGCGGGTAATTCCGAGATTATCCTGCACTTCTCACGCTCATCATTAACGGTAACAAAAATGCCGCAGACAGTTGCACTTTTACAGTCAAATGTGGGAAAGACACGTCATGAAGAAGACTTGCAAATGGTTTTCCCTACATACAATGATGCTAGGGAAACGAAATAAGGAATTTTTCTCTCAGGTGATTTTTCTTTGTAATTACCGAACTTTGCTAGGGTGTTTCAGTCGCGTATGGGCAAAACCTGGATATCCCAGAATGGTTTCCAAAAACATACATAATGTTAAAGATGTGCATTTCCCTACATACGACATGCTAGGGAGATGAACTCAGGAAGTTTTATTTCGGGTGACCTTTCGTTGTTGTAATTACCTAATTACCGAACTTTGTTAGGGTGTCTCAGCAGGGTGTGGCCATAACCTGGGCCATAACCTGGGACCTGGGTATAACCAGAATGGTTTCCAACAACAAACGTAATGTTCAAGATGTGCATTCCCAAAGAGCTCATGGAAATTTCTTTGCAGCATTAAAATTTTGCAAATAAGTAAAGAAATGCAAGTATTAACATCCCGAGTGCATCTTTTAGAAGTGCACATCTTGGACATGGTTTACCTATAGAAACAAGGACATACCTCCAAAACACAGTGAGGCTGTTTACTCATGCCCCACTAGAGTGCTATGGGTGGGACTTGTTGGTACAAAAGGTCGCTTATCAAAAGAAAAATGTGGGAGAGATTAGTCAACAGCCAATCCGTAGAAGCCCAAATTTCAGGTGGAAAGAAGAAAATTTTTGTGACCTCTTCCCAGATGTCTGTAACGATGTCGGGGGTACAGTTGCAGTGCCATTTACCAGCCAGGACAGTCCCCTAAATTTTGTCCACTGTTCCAGGCTTAAGCCCTGTCTCTATTTATGCCCTGCCAGACTTGTGAATGAACTGCAGTGTTCAATTCCTCCAGGGGAACATGACAAGCAAAACCAACACCTGGGCAATGATCAAAACATGGCAGATGATATAAAGTCAGTGCCATCGGCGGGATGGGACATAGACCCACACCTCTCTGATTACTGGTCAGGAGTGTGTTACCAGTAACACCATGCTGACATCATGCTCCTCTCAACATATCAGGATCCTGTCCCGATGGACAGGGATACACATTCACCACACCCTGAGCTGGCATTTGCCCTTACATTTTTTCATTACTGTACAGAAAAGCACAATCCAAGGCAGGTGGTAGTTTTAGATAGCAACCTGGACTACAAGGTCTGACTCAAGTGTGAAATTAGCCTCTGCATTACTGTTATTATCAAATTTTCATCTGCTTTGGTTTGTGCATTTGTGAGAGGTAATTAAAAATGCAAGGACGAATTTAAAAATGGTGAATGGGTAACATGTTTGCCAGTCCTGGTAGGTGGGTGTGATAATCTCAGTGTGGTGTAATCAAAGGAGCACAACAAAGCGACTTTGATGACTACCAAGGGTGAAAACAACTTCGGGGCAAGAGAGAAAATAAAAATGACTTGCAGCACTTGCTCTTCATTGGAATCGAGCAAAAATAACCGTACTGTTCATTCTGTGGGTCGTTCTAGATTTTTACAAAAAAATCTTTTACGGAACAGGGGTCATAGTGGAGACCGTGATCAGATATTTCTGTTGAGAATAAACTACTTGAGCTGAGACTCTGCGAGGTCCATCTAAACCATTGGGAATGAGAAAGGTAGAAATTCGTACATTTGCAAATTCCGTTCTGTTGACACCTTAATAGACCTCTCCCTGTTTGTAAACAAATGACGTCATAATGTTCGACAGCGCCACGCGTTTGGTAGAGCTGAACCACGTTCAAAGCTAGTGGCGAACAAGGTCGCGCCCGAAAGCCACGGTCTTGAGGGGATTACGATGGTCTCTGAAAGGGACGCAAACTTCGGTCCTACTTTTCTTTCCATAGGAGGCAGCGAACAATTGCACATTCGTGGAACCCAGCTCTCCCCTTCCAATCTGTTTTGGTTTCGGTCTGTCTACCAACGTCATGATGACGTTTGTCGGGTAGAGGTTTATTCACCGCAAAATCGAGCAGCGTAAAAAAAGACTTGTGACTGCGTCGGTGTGCCACAAGTAGTCTTTATGCATCATCTCGCAGTAAAATTTTGCTTTAATTGGAGTGGCTTCACTACCCAAGTGACTATGATGAGTAATGTTCGAGCTACAGCTATTTCAGTGGGCAGTGTCACTCAGAAACTAAGGCTTAACCTCGAGGCGAGCCGAGGTTAAGCTTACTATTGGCTTTGTCGAGGGTACACAGATAGTGAGGAATCGGTCTGGCTCCAGCATGACCAATGCCATGGCAAGCATTTTTTGAGTGACATTGCCCACAGCAAAAGCTATAAGTCACAACATTATACTTGTCCCACTTAGCCCTTGAGGTAACAAGGTCCTCACCCAGCTTCTACTATTCAAATTAAATCGAAAGTGAGACTTTTTGTTGAGCTTGGCTGTGGAAGGATACATAGTGTTCGTAGGAGGTGAATATACAACTGCAAAGTTTTTCTTTGAGCATCTCGTATTTGCTAATTAAAACTTAGTTTGCTCGCTTTGCAATCACATATTCACAACTGAAACACTGTACCATCTTCAGTGGTATTTACGTTAACTTTAACCGGCTACCTATGTATTATCATAAGGTTTCACAGGTTGAACATATCCAGGGTGTTCAAAATTAAGCTTTCACTAGCACTTTATAAATAGGCAAACAAAAGAAAACTGGTGCAATTTTTCTGTTCCTTGAGTAAGAAACAGGTGCTACATAATTAGCAGCACCTGTTTCTTACACGAGTAGCGTAAAGTTATCATCCATCATTTACCATGTGGCTGTTAAAGGTGTGCAACAGCAGTGGCTTTTTAAGAATTACTATTGAAACAAAGAGCACGCAAGTGAAAGGGTTATACATAATGTCTAACGCAGTAATGTCTAATGTGTAACCTCTTTCGTTCACTTCAGGTAGTGCCCCAGTCACTCCGCATCTCTGGTAGTCCTGTCAGTGAGCTACGATACACGCTCGCAGCAAAAAAATGAGGGCACACGAAGACTTAAGCTTGCAATGACTGCAAAGTGAGGTGCACAGCATCCCTTTGGTGAGTCATTTGTCTTTTCATTGCCTCTCCGCTGTCGTGAGCAGAAAATGTCATACGGTTCTTCATCTAATCCACAGTTCATCAGCGACAGTCAGCTGACGCTCGGGCAATTGATCTCCGCGAAACACCCCCGTTAGAAATGGCACTAGGGAAATTTACGAGGCACTGTCCAGCTGGATTTGTTCAGGGGTTCAGTCATCGGTTGGTGCGCGCCGGTAGTTGGAGGTTTGAGGTCAGACGCACTTCAACTTCGGCGACGTAGCATCCCCCGACATAACCCCTGGGCACTTGCAGACGGCGTATGCTACGAGAATAAAAGCACTTGAAGGATAGGACTTACAGATAGAGCTGAAGTCTGACCAACTATACGTGACTGAAAGCTCCAGTACGGTTGCAGAATATTTCACGAGGCACTAGAAAACGACTACAACTTCTTGCAGGATATTGCAGCTCACTGGTAGTGGTTAGATTCAGGCCCAACTTTGGTACATGGTTCTTTTGCTACCCCGAAATTGTCCTTGGTACGATTGGCATTTTGGCAACAGAGTCGAAAGCTATCCAGCAGTGCAAATATGCACAAATGCCATTCACCCATTGGTGACAGACGAGGACTTCGAAAGACTTCATTACGAACTGCGCCGCTTCCTTGAGGATTTTGGCAAGATTCGTCCGGGGGTTCGGTTGGTGGTAGGTTTCTGTTGTTTGGCAGGGGTTTTTGAGGTCAGACGCCCCCTATCAGCTGCTGCAAAACTGCTGTTAACTTTGCCCCCGAGCGTGTGTTGTCTGCCTCAGCACTCGGAAGCCGCAGTTCCGATTTCTCAGAAGTCCGTTTCCAGGAGACAGACCTGTAGACATAGCTACGGAACATAGTCTTAACACCACTGAAGAGAAGTGGTCGAAAGACAGGCCTACAAACAAAAACACAGCAAGCACCTCATTAATGGCTGTGGACCTTCCATGGGGAACGTGATCTGGATGCGCCCGGAGGTTTGGCCGGTTGGTGGGTTTCTGCCGCTAGGGAGAGGTTTTTGAGGTCAGACGCCCTCTATCTTCGGCTGTAAAACTGCCGGTGGCTTTGCCTTCGAGCGCGTGTAGGACTGCCCCAGCCTTTGAAGGGCACAACCTAGAGGACCGCCTTGCTGTGTACTGCGAGCCAAATACCTGTTTCCTCAAGAACGACTGGAAATAAGCCACGTCTGGGCTTGAAACCAGAACCGTCATTGTAAATGACCGCAGTTGTTTTACGACATAGGATATCACATTTTGAAACAACAAAACAGGTTCAACGCTCATTTCAAGCCGTGTTGCTCAGGAAGATCAGCGCTAAATTCGCCCGGAGGTTCGGTCTTTGGTGGGTTTCTGTTGTTAGGCAGGGGTTTTGAGGTCAGACGCCCCCTATCTTCGGCTGTAAAACTGTCGGGGACTTTGCCTCCGAGCGTTTATGGGGCACTCCCAATCTCGAGGGATACGTCTTGGAGCGTTGACCTGTGTCAGCCAGGCGGAGCAATAAAGAAAAACACTGTGCCATTCTTGATTCTGCCGCCTTTCAGTCACGTAGCTCTATTCTTGCCTATCCCAGCTGGCTCAGTTCCAACCTGACTCCTCAGTCACAACCTAGCACTCCCCCCCGTAGTGTTGACGTATTTGCAAAGTGAGATGAGCTGTGCAGATATTGCCGCAGAAAGGACATTTTTCACGTTGAAGTGTCATGTTCTTGCGCGTCTAATATGTTGTTTGTTGAACGCCTGTCTGCCTTGTGGCAACCAACAAAAGGAAGACATCCTTAGACACGCTTCATTTTTTTGAAGCACAGTTAAGCGCTCGCGAGGTATAGTTTTCGACGCGAATTCGGACAAAATCGTCCTCGGCCTCTTCCTCCGCTGGCTCGGCCGCCCGGGTCTCGGTGGCTGTGCGGGTCGGCGGCTGTCGTTGAAGGATGATCGAGGTCAGATACCTGTCGACGCGGTCGCATGACCTGCCGGTCGCTTAGTCACCGGCGAGCGTGCCAGTGGGACCCGCCGTACCAGAATTCGGAACCAGCTATTGGTCTGCCTTTTCGGACGCTCCGGGCCCAAAATACTATGACAATCTGGTCCACGCAACGTGGTGGAAGCAGCCACCAGAGTAACGAACCGCCATGACAGTCTCTCGCTACTGCCGTTTTCGCCGTGGGGCTTCGTTTCCTTTCGGGACTGCCGGGATCCGTCCGGGAAGCCACGCGGGCACGGGGCGCGCGGGACCCAGGAAGCGGTTCGGCTGGCCCTTTGCAGGTCGTCGCTGGATCGCCGAAGCGGGTGTCCGCGACCATCCCTCCGTGCCCGGTGGATACAACGGAGCGGTGCGTGGACACCCGCCCCCGCGGGAACCTCCGTCGTGTGTCGTGTTCACCGCCCCTCCCAGGATATAGGGGCGGTGCCGGTGCGGTGCCTTGTGTTAAATATTGTGGTGAAGTGCGGTGTTTGTGCTGGTGCAGTGCAGTGCAGTGTAGCGGGCTCGCGGGTCATGGTGCGTCTTCCCCCAAAAGCATTACAGAGTCGGATGCTTGTTGGGCCCCACGCGCTTCGGTCCCGCTTGGACCCGAGACGACCCGAGAGTCGCGTCTGCGGGCGATGTTGCCATGGCGATCTCGGGCAGAGCTGTCCTGCGCTTATTCCAAAACTCCGCGTGTAGCCGACTTGGCTAGGGCCGTCTGGGGTCTGTTCTCGGGGAGGTGACGACCGCAAAATTTAAAACTTCTGCAGGGTGAGGCCGAGGAGGCTCAGCACAAAAAGTGCACAAAAAACGATGCTCGAGAACTGTGCCATGCACAATGCGCTTTCCCAGATTCTCTTCCATCGGCTTCTGGGTGCCTCTTGCGCACTAAACATTTCCCCCCGAGGGGGAAATTTGTAAAAATTTGTTACGAGCTGGCAGGTTGTTCTGGTGAGGTGTTGAGATGCAAATAAAGGATAGGTTTCGTGTGGTGACAACAAATTCGCGTGCAAAGATGTCCTGGATGTAGCCATATCTGCAGGCACGCGATGTCTTCCTCAAAGTTTAAGCTTAGCCTTGACTTTTCATTGGCGTAAAGTTGTGCCGCACAATTTGTATCTTGTCCCCTATGAACACACTTTGCTTCGAGCGTCTCTGACAGTGGAAGAACTGCCAAGACTTCGTGTCTCCATTGCACTTCGGGGCTGCCTTCAAACTGCTATGGGGCTACCACACACTCAGGTATGATGAGACGGAGCATTGTTACAAGATTTATGGGTACTAAACTTGAGCATTTCTCTGCTTTCAGACGAACGAGTCACAAGGGTACCTGGTCCCTCAACAGATGAATGCCTTAACGAGCCTACATCTTTTTCCAACGTTTATGTCATCGAGGCTTAGCAAGAAACATCAAGGTGAGGTAGCCTCTTGAGCGGCAACGGACAAAAAAAAAAAGCATTAAAAAATTGCCGATTCGTGTTTGGCAGAAGGATTTGGAACATCCGTGAAATGTTTGTTATTGCAGCAACGCAAGCTCTACAAGATTCGAACAGCATGTCACACACAAGAAGCTTCGGTTCCGAACATCACATCTGACACAAAAAAATCGCAACGTCCCTCTCGGCAATTCGTATCTGAACATAACCCAAATTGCACAGCACGTGATGAGCTAAGCAAGCAAACTTTCTCCGTCCCCTTCGTGGTGAAGTGTCCCGACGGGTAGACCCGTTCCGCAAGTTTCCAGCTCTGACATGAGTCGAGAAAAGCAAGTGTGCAGTGGGGTGCTTTTTTCTTATTATCACTGATGCATATGGCGTGGTGGTTGCAAGGTGCGGTGATGTGTGCGTGATTATGAAACGCAATTAAGGCCGCGAAAGCCTAGCTGCGTGTTCACTATAGTGATGTGCTGTGAAGTGCTGGTGAGGAATCTCGTGAGCATCATACTTATCAAGCGCGTAGCCCCTGTGGTGAAGAAGACGACGACGAGGACGATCTCTGCAACGCAAGCTTACGCTCATCACGCATGACGTGCATTGTCACACATCACACAAAAAGTACAAAAAACGCAACAGTCAAAGAAAGTTACACGCTTGTGCCTCGGTGGTTGATAGGGAAAGGGGTGGGCTTTTACCGTCAAAACATGACAAGTCTGGGTGCGTGCTGCAGCATCCGCAGATCCTTGTCGACGGGCAGAATTCGTATTGCTCCGCAGCAATACGCATCGAAAAAAATTTCAAGAGGCCTCGTTGGTAACGAAGACGTTGTGTAAATCATCCGTGAGAAGATTGTAACGTGACTTGCAAGCATAGTGCTGTCCGAGATATCGCAATAAATGTACAGCAAAGATGCAACTACTGCTTCTGCGTTAATATTTTTTTTTTTTTTTTTATAACTGTCCTAAATATTTGGCTCACCAATGCCCTGCTGAAAGAATTCAGTGCCGATTAGCTATATTAGTAAGGCTTTTTCTTTTTTTTTTTTTTAACATCTTAGTAATATGGAACATTTAATCGTAAAAAAAAAAAAAGGAAATTCAGTGCGAGCAAAAGTGATTAGGTTGAGATAAAGCTTCTTTCACTCTTAGGTGGAATTGGAGTAACAAGAGTAGCCAGCACAACTACAGACTGAAGAAGAAAATTTCATGATGTGGAAACTGTCCTCCTGTGGAAATGTATGCAGCAAGGCTTTCCCGTGAAGTTTTAGCACACTGCCTGTGCACTATTTCTGAACAAGGTGGGACGCCAGCCCAATTAATAAGCAATACGTGGGGATGGCCATAAGTATTTGTTCGCAAGTGAAGCGAATACTTGTTTGATTCGAATTCCGAACCGAATATGAATCGAATCGAATCCCTCTTCTATACTGAATATATATTTAAATGGTTGCCAGGAAAAAGGCCACGCAAGAACAAACAATTAAAGGGCAGCGAAACCACTAGAGACACTGTTAAAGTGCACTAGCAGACTTGTCCTATCACTTAAGTCAAAACAAGGTGGCGCAGCACTCGGTTTTGTCTCGAATGCGCCACCTTCTGACAGAGACTTACACTTTTATACCGCTACAAACTAAAATATATTGCCTGTATCTGCTCTCTGTTGAGGTTTCCTGTATGTTTGCACTTTATTCCTGCGAGATTGTACAACCAGAGGGACTCAGCCAAATATAGCGCACGCACAAATGTACACAGAATCGGCACACAAGGATCGGATAAGGAGAGCAGACAGGCATCCGGCTTTTGAACACCTGTGGTCGCTCTTAGCGCGCTCTCAGGTTTCCGGAGGGCCGATGAGAGTCAGTTGGCGTCTCTGCCTCAACGTGATAAGCACATGGCATGCATTCCTTTTAGTAAAGTAAAGTTTCCCTATAACCGTTCCCCTGCCTCAACTCACATTGCCACTCCGCCTGTGCTGGCAAACCGTTCCATTTTGAAGCTATTCGCTTTGGTTCTACAGTTATTTGCTTGCCTTTACATTGCCTTTAAGCACTACTTGTGTAGTTAAAACTCTTCACAGATTCAGTATACTATCACATGTAAAGAAAAGTAGATGGGACCAGGGTGACTGGAACGATCGCAAGGTTATCGCATGCACACACAGGCAAGGAATTCTTCCTACAGCTCGTGGCTCATTTTAATGTGCATAAGTTTCAATGCCAACCATTTCAGTAGATGCTTTGTTCTTCAGATTCAATGCAAACAACCTAGCGGTGTGAGGGTCCAGGAAAGGAAGGAGCACACCCTAAAGGGTACAAGATGGAAAGAACTATTTTCCAGATTCCACACACGTCCAACAGTGCAACAGAAGGAGTTTAGTGCTCTTTTAACATGGGAATGTTTAGTGCATCTATATACGAATCACTGGTATTCTGCAAGACTCTTCCATTGATGTAACTGCTTCTTTGAGTAAGAACTGAAAAAATGAACAACCAAAAAGTTCCAAGCTAGTAAACGTGCTAATTAAGCACTTGTTTCTAGTTGCTGAAGAAAGTGTAAAAACCTCTACTGGGCATTCCTATATTTAACGGTTAAGCCCAGGCTAATTGACATTGCCCAGAAAGCGCTACCTGACGAGAGCCGATTATAGGGCATTGGTACATCGAAAGCGGGAGTTTGTAAGTTTCAAAGGGTGGCTTGCATCTTTCATTCTTCATCTTTTATCATGGCTTGCAAGTTTATTTTTTCTGCACTGTTCAGAGTTTTATGAAGCACAAGAATAAGTAAACTGCAAATTTGCCCAGACAGTAAGGCCCAGTTCTAAGCGTGTTCACTACATAACCCTCTGGATTTTACTCACATTAATTATATTATATTACAACTGCTTCCATGTGAAAGTTTATTGGGGAAACATCAGTAAAAACATCACAATATTTGCAGAGTTCATAAATATTTTTGAAACCTTTGTGCCGAATCATTTTCTCACAGCTCCATTTCAATATTTTTTGCCATTTCATGTCTTTGCCTTACACTGCAGTTCTATCTTTCATCTGTCATTTATGACTAATGTTATTATTTATGGTGTACCATATCTATTATGTATGGCATGTCTTAGTTGGGAGGCCCTAACTCATGCCCACTACTGGGTTTCCCAGGCAATACCTAGATGGCTAAACAAGGCAAGGAACCAAGCTGTTTTGTAGTCCATGATAAAAAGTTTAGGAGAGAGCCTGGTGGTGCTTTGTATGTAAGGCTGTGACCTTGTTCGGATGATGAATTTCATTGTTTTGCAGTGCTCTGCTTTGCTGTGTTGTCTTTAGTATCTTTCCCCTGCACTGGGTTTTAGCACTTTTTACGCCTAACACCTATACTGATTAAAAGGAGGAGGCACCTCACAGGTAATGTACAGGTAAGATCTTACTGTTTGGTTAAATGCTTTCTCCAGATTTGAGAGGGAAAAATTGTGTGCGATCGATACATTCAGGTATCAGGTTAGTTTTGTTCTTTCTGTCCGGCAAGCAGACCACAGTTAAAGTGGTTGTGACACATTGACAGATGTGATTCATTACATGATGCACACGTTATATGCACACTAGAGTACTGGGAAAAAAAAATTTTTTTCTACACATTGTACTTCGCATGATGTAAACCTCAAAGAGCTCCGGCCATTTCCATTGGCAGTCGTAAGCACGCGACCTCTCTCGCACTTCCTCCCTGGTGGAGACTCTGCTGTAAAACCTGGAATGCAGGTTCCCGTCGATGCAAATGGCATCTTACATTTATCCGGAATGCGCTATGCAGTGATGGCCAGTAGTTAACTACATGTAGTTAGACTACTAGTTAAACTACCGCATGGTAGTTAAAAAGTAGTTATCAACTACTTGCAGAAATGTAGTGTGCAACTACTAGTTAAACTACTATTTCGAGTAGTTAACTACAGTAGTTAGGATACAGCAGGCGCCAACTAGTTCCGATTTTGCCGCGAGCTTTACGGCACGACTGTGCTTCCGACTTTTACCTTGAGCTACTTGTTTGACGAGAACGGAGGTGCAGAGCAATGGAGCAATGTGTACTAAATCTTCACTTTTATTACTGCTTGTGATTCATATTTAGGTGTCCAAGAACACTGTTGAATGGGATTGGTGCTGATGCACAACGTCAAGTAGTTACAGATGTAGTTAAAATACATAGCAGTAGTTAAAGAAGTAGTTTTAACTACCTGCCCTGAAAAGTAGTTGAACTACTAGTTAAGCTACTGCATCGCGAAGTAGTTAGTAGTTATAGTTAAACTACTGTAGAGGTAGTTAGTGGCCATCACTGCTGAAATATTTATATCAGACACGCTTTATGTTTGGTACTAAATAGTGGATGTGATACGTGATAGAGCACATACGTGAGTGGAATTCGGAGAAATCGGGCTTAACCTGAAAAGGCCATAACCTATTTACAGGTGGCACACTTCTGCTAAGAGAAAAATTGAGTAGAAGCTTTTGGCAGTACACAAGAGCTACAGCAGTTACAGCAACATTTTCCAATATCGAGCAATAATATTTACGGATTCACAGAAGCAGCTATAGTCAGAAATTCAGGAGGTGTTGCCACTGTTTGTAGTGTCCTATTTTTTTCTCTAAATGCCCCAAGAAGATTATGAAGCTTTCATCTATCCTGCGAAGCAAACAGTTCTTTTTCTCAGTTCAGGCTGACGCTCAAAGTTTATTGCCTGCTTCAAGCTTAGTTGCAAAGCAGAAGACTACAGGCTCTAACTTGTCCAAGAAGCATACTTTCCATGTCCCAAAATGAGGTTTTATTAGGAACACCAAGATGCTTGTCTAAAATAATACACAAATCATTCTCAATCAATTCTCAATTCAATTTTGCACATTCTATTTTCATTTCAGTAAACTATGGTACATATGCAAAAGCGTAGACTACAGGGGGCAGTGGGGCTCGGGGGGCCCCCCCACCGGGATGCTCTATCGGGGGCAGAGTCCCCCGATAGTCTGGGGGTCCTCCACCCTCCCTTCACCCCACAGTATTTACATGAATCCACCTGGCAAAACAAAGTGTGACAATGAGATGAAGACACATTTGTATGTGTCTGTCTTGTCGCACTTTTCGTTTCCCCATGTGTCTTCACCTTGCACAACATTCTACCTTCCCAAACCTATGAACCCAAACCTATGTGAGACTCTGGAGTCCGCACCCGCATTTGTTTCGCGACAGGCGAGGGCGAGAAGGATCCTCCGTAACGTTGTAGTAGATGGGGCAATTAAACATAGATGGACAAACACAACACGAGCCTCACAACGCCCAGTTGCATACTTCAAATCCCACAGCCAGTGCCTTTTCTTCAACTGCCATGATTCAGGATCCTCCTTCCTTCCTTAAACGCACAGATGAGATCATACGAAAATGTACTCCGTCCTCAGTAGTATCGCTTCGCCGCTTGTCTGGTCTGCTGAAGACACCCGGTGCTTGACATGTCAGTCTACGGGAACAGACTGTCAGCCTGACATGCAGGATGAACAAATATCTCGTCAAGAGACCACGGTTGCGTGCTGAAGCATATGAAACTCCAAGCTCGCCAGGTCCACCTGCCGCCGTGTCACCTAACTATGGCAATGCCTACAGTACGCAGTGATGGATCCAGGGGGGGGGGGGGGGCTTTTTGGAACAGTGGCAGGGATTGAACGCTTACTTCTTCATGCGGTGTGCACTGGCCCATTCGCACTGACATTCCTAATGAAAAAGGCCACGCTACATTATTTGAAATAACGTTTTCATAATTTAATGTTTGGCTTTGTGTCCTGAAACTTTTGTAATTTGCGAAAAATGCCCGGTAGTTAGCTGTTAAAATTTGCTTGGAACCTGAACAACAACAAATAGAAAAAAGCATCACAAAGCTTAATTCAGGGTTTCCACTCATGGTCCCTTATCTAATCCCTAATCTTATTTGCATAGGTTGTTTGTGCATTCAACCACAGTGCAGTGAGAGTGGTCAGAGTGCACGAAAATGCCAGCTTCTCCTGGAGTCCCCACGCCGCCCATGCAGTGTAGAGAGTAAGGGTGAGGCGCGTTTCGTGCTGCAGTAAAGGCTAAAGTTCTGGTCTATGTGTAGATGAAAGTACAGAGCAGTCATAGCATTTGTGATCCAGCAATCATAACCCCATGACCCAACAATCATAAGAATCATTGTTAAACCTACTTACACACTAAACCAAATAGTGGCTATACTTTGTGGCCACTGCAGCACTGCACAAAGTATGACTAGGTGCGGCTCGGTCCAAAGCTACAACCATCATGCACATGAAGGTTTGACTAAGCGACCCTAGGCTGAATTTTTAGAAAGCCTGTATGGCAAAGATACACTGCGGCTATTGATAATGAACATACATATGCATACCCTAAAAAGCAAAGAGGTATATTACACATTCCATATAGAACCAAAGATCAGACCCAGCAATCCATACAAAGCTAATTACTTGGGGTTGCAAAGATACTACTCGATACTGTATTGTGTCCACATTACGTAGATTTAAAAAAAAAGTTCAGTGTTAACGCCGCGAAGCAACTGCGGCTATGAGCGGCATACAGATGGTGGGCAGATGGAGAGAGGACAGCAGGAAAAAGTGGGGGACAGGGGAGCTAGTATGCGCCCTGCGCTGACTTCACACCTTAACTGGCTCGGCCATGCCGCTGGTGTAGAAAATTACTGCCCACAAAAGGTCTCTGAGCTGAGTAAGTCAAGAATGCGATGTTTAATGTGCTTGTACTTCAGGCATGGACGCACACTTCTTGTCTAATATACAGGGTGCCTGTGCTACTGCAGTGCAGACTGTTTACAGCCTCCCAGCACATAGAATATAAATGTTTTCAACGAATCAAAGCACCCACATTTTTGGCAAGGCACCTCAGTAGCTGATCCAACAGGTATTTTACTGTATGACGCACACACTGCCAATTTCGACAGCAAGCCCAACCTCCTGAAGCTGCCCTTCTGTGGGTATGATGATGATGATGATGATTTCGGTTTTTATGGTGCACAGACAACTAAGGTCATAGTGCGCCAAAACTGTGGTGAAATTATGACTAATTAAATTTGTGCGTGAACAATGATAGAGATGCGATCAGTTAAACTTCTATGCGACGTCCAGTAAAAGCTTCTTTACAAATGCATAAAACAGCTATATAAAATTACGAGAGATTGACTATCCCGGTGTCTTTCAAGAAGTTAAAAATGCTGTTACAAGGGACGATAGCCTCATCACCCAGCACTTCTGTGGGTATCTACTTCACATATCTATCACTGGCAACCTCATTCTTTTGAATGTGCGAGAAAAAATTACTTCCGGTGCAACTATACTGCACAAACTCTGGCTGAGAATGTGTGAGGTAACTGTGCAAGAAAATGTGAAAAAGAGTGAAAAGCTCACTCTCCTTTTTTTTCACCAGAATACTTTCCCGCCCAGACATGACACACGCTGTGGTTCTAGGAAATAACATGCTGCAAGCATTTATTCAGCATAATCCACCTGAAGCACAGTTTCTAGAGCCTCTGAGGCTAACGATATCGGCCTTCCCAGATTTATTCTCCACGACTATGGACCCAGCCCCCAGGTTTCCTTACTTTTCCCTGTCCCCTTTGTCCTTTTTGTCGTCCTCCTTGTGCTCCTTGGGGGGGTCAGCCTGAGAAAGCACATCGAGGACGTTGCGGACCGCCTCGCTCTCCGGGTCGACCCCCGGTAGGTTGCCGAGCGCGTAGAGGAGGAAGGCTGGGTCTTGAATCATGTCGAAGTCCTCTGGCTCCTCGCCCTGCAAGGTGGTGTTCACTGAATTTTCAATGGCGGGAATAGTACGGCTCGTTCGGGGGATCACTTTGGGCGAGAGAAAAAAAAGCGAGTGTCTTTCTTACCTTCTTTTCCTCGGGAGGCTGATCGGGTTTGGGTTGATCAGTCTCCATTGGCTCTGCATGGCTAGCCTCACCCCCCACTCCGCCTTCTGAAAAGCAGAAGGTCGAAAAACTGTGTTCGCACTTTCTGTGTCCTGCTTGCCATGAAAGTTTTTCATCTTTGCATTGTTTTCGTGTAATATGTTTTTATGTATTTCGTGTATTATGCTTGTGTATTGTTTTTACCTTTGCATTTTTTTCATGGCTCTAATCTTTGTATGTCACACGGAAGACCCTTTAACCGGGATACTACTTTTCCCTCTGGGTCTTCCATCTGTATAAACTGTACTGTTCATTAAGCATTGTAAAGTTTAAATAAATTCAATTCAATTCAAAGATAGAACAGGCGGGCTCGTTTAACATTTGGGAGGCCCAACAGACTACATTGGAAACCAACGTCTGATTCACTGCCCTTCGTGCTTGCACAGTGCACTTTGTCCTATTTCTCGCAGGCTCTATGTCGGGGTTACTTAGACCACATTTATTTGATTATAACGAGAAATCCACATTTTCAGGGATAGAAGAAGAAAGTGCAAGCACTCACAAATAAGTGTTTAATGGATCCAGATTTATCGGAAAAAGCTACAGACAATGGCAAGTGTCACATTTTTTATGGAATGTTGCTAAGGCATTGGTTCAGGTATTGCTTGAGGACACAGAACAAGTGCTTGGGGAATGAGAAGCGAAAAGGTAGTGTAAGGAGAAAATCTGTTCAACGTGATCCTCACAGAAAAAGCACCAGGTGCAAAAAACCAAATAGGATTCTTCTTTAAACGTTGAAGGGTTGTTGTTTAGCACAAAAAGTCAGACTACTTAGAGCCTTTGAAACAGAAGTGGTTGAGAAGAACAGGTACTATGGACTGCACCAGCAAAGTAGGCTAAGTTGTTTACGAATCAGTCAACAAATTTGGGTCAAATGAATGTTCTTAAATTTCGAGTGTGTTCAAATTTACTCACGAGTCACAGTTATCATGCAAGTTGAAGCTCCAGCTGAATAATGTCCACAAGGAAGACAGATGACTTTCTATGTATTAAATGTTCTACTGACGATGTTGCACTTGTGAACCGCACAATTACATGAGGTTTCAGATTAGACAAAATATTTACGAAAAAACTCCCCCAAATCTCTTGGGCCTTTGGACACTTTTAACTTGAAAGCACTGTTGTGTCATGAAAGGAAACCTTTTGATCACACAAAAGAGAGCAGAGAAAGAGGAAAATAAACATATTCTGCTACTGCTACACATGTACTGCTACGTCAGTATTTGCTCTAACTTTAACTTTCCGACTGAATGAGGAGGGGAAAAAAAGAAGAAAAAAAAAATCTGTTGTTTAACCAACCTCACTCTATTTCTTCAAACTCATTATATACAATAGCTGTCATAATGCATAATAATAAAACACTTACGAGCCTGCTGAAGTGACATCTGCATGGCATAGGCTATTTGTTCTTCCTCGGTCATAGCAGCAAAATCAGGCATTGTGGCACTACCAGCACCTGTAGCAGTAGCAGTCGTTGGTTCTGGGTCCAAGGACATAGCCAACGCACGTTCAAGCAGTTCTTCCTCTGTAGTTCCTCCTGAAATATGCAATGGCACAAAGAAACTGAGAAATACGGTGCAATATCGTTAAATGGAACTAAAAGCGACCAAGAAAAAATCTGTCCCATTCTTCAGGAGTTTTTTTATTAATTGAGGAAATGTGGTGTAGGATTTCTAGAGTGCTTCCAGAAGTGCAGAAGCTGTAAACACCCCTCCTTTGTGCACATTGCTGTAGCAAACATAGTTTATAATAATAATAAAAATATACACTGGCAGGATCACAAAATTAGATTTTTTTTGCTAACTTTATTGTGCTACATAAGTTACTGAGCTGCAAAAATCGTGTCAATCTTTGACATCTTGCGGAACCACTTTTTAAAAAAATAAGTGAGCACATGGTGTGCATGCTTCAGTTTGAAGTTTTGCTCGTTCTGTTTAAAGGGACTGTCGCATCCGTTTTACTCCTCGTTCATCACCGAGAATCGGAGTTCGAGGTAGCTCGTTACTGTAACTAAGTTCCTTTTTTTGGTAACTTGTAACTTAACTCTGTACTTTTGCGCCGTGGTATCTTTCGGAGGAACTCGTTTCCTTTTCAAGTAACTTTGCCAAAGTTCCAAGTTACTTTTAATTCGCTTTTTACTTACGTCCACATATTTTCTTGCTGCCTCTCCGGTTCCTTCGTGGCATTTTTTTGCCATAAAACGTGATATTCAATCAATGGCAGTACTTTATTCAGGAAGCAAGAACCGCTGCCATTGAAATGAAGCTGAACCATTGTGCGCCCAAATGGAGTAAGATGGAAAGTGATCTACTCCTCCGCAGCACTCCTCTGCAGGCAACTCAAGTTCTATCTCAACTGGTCATGCGCGCTGCACCTGCGTAATGCTATTTTGTGTCCGAAGTAACTTGGAAGTAACTCGTTCTTTTTTTTAAGTAATTCAGTAACTGCGAGTTACATTTCAGGCTGAAGAACTTTGTTATTAACTTAGTTACATTTTTGACACGGTAACTTAACTCGTAACTTCTCAATCTATGAAGCCAATAACGCCAAAAATCTGATGCGAACTACTGCAGTAGTTTCTGCACAATTTGATGTAACACACGGCAAGAGCAGAAGATGGATGTTGACAATATGCCGGAATTCCCTCTCTGGAAATCACATCACACGGACAGGGCCAATCAGGGAGCAGCCAGAGGGCCTTTGGTGACAGCCGGGTGTGTGGGAGGGCATTTGCTTCGTTGCAGAGAGTCTGTGATCGGCTTGTGGAATGTGGCACCGTCTGGGTTGGCGTCAGACACGTTCGTACAGCCAGGAGTGTAACACCGGTAAACATAGAACTTACACTGGTAAGCGAAAGTCAACGCATTTACCGAGGCATTTTTCACTATATTTTTACACTTTTCGTGGTATATTGTGCTCTGAATGCAAAGCAGACGAGCTCGGAGACAATCTCCGGCGCTGCGCTCCCATTTGTGTGCCTGGCTTAGGTCATTATGATGTTACTATCACTGGGGCTTCCTTAGCTGCAGATTGAGTGTGAATCTTTAAAAATCGATTATTTAATATGCAAGCTGTTTTCGAAAGAGAAACCAAGGCCAAGGCCAAACCTTGGCCAAGTAGACTGTGAAGCGGTGCCGAACATTAACGTCTCATACACACCTTTCTGGATGCAATAGTCCCTTTAAGAGATTACACAGCAGACACAAATACACCTGACATATGGGCAGACTCTGAACGGCTTTGAAGTAGGGGCCTTTTACAGACAAACAAGTGTAGTAGTGCAGAGGTGTTACCAGAGGTAGCAAAACTGTGCCTTGCTCCCGACTGGTTTACTATAAGAGACTCGTACCTGTATATCACTAGGGAACCACAGGAAAGCAAGCTTCTCCTATATAATCTGGATATGATTCCTTTGGGCAAAACCAGATTTGACCTGATATCTGTCCCAAACTGATTCTTGATTGAGTTGGGTTTCCTCCAAATTATCTTTGGATTTCTACAACTCAAGTGAACCAAAAGAAATATAAACACTGTAGCCAGCAGCACTAGCTAAACCATAGGTGCACCTAATAAAAAAATAAAATTAAAAAAAGTCAATCCTACAAGACATATATATATATATATATATATAAAAAAACAAAACAAAAACGTACGTGCACATTTTCCCACACAGAATATACGTGTAGTCTGGTACAGTGTTGACGACCAAATTTCCGTAACATTAATGTGGACTTATGGTATTGATACCACACAAGTAGCCTGCAAAACTGTGTACAGTGAACCCTCGTTAATATGACCGCCTCCGTTCCCGCAGATTTTGGTCATAAAGCGAATTGTCATAATAACGAGAAAGCGGTCCAGTGGGGACCAGAGGGCATGCACGGCAGAACAAAACGTATGCATGATGCTGTACAACAATTTATTTAATAAAAAGTCTGTCAGCAATGTCTGCTTGGAGTAGCTTGCAGTGATCAGCTTTTCTAACTGTACATCGATGTTATCGATCACGCAAACATTATTAATGCCATTGTGTTGCTCAAAAAACAATAAGGCAACCTTCAGTGCTGCAATCCCAGAAGAGGTATGAGTAATCTCGAGGTCAACAACGCCTTGAGTCACCCTAATCCTTTGCGCCCCACTTAAACTGTGTCACTTTGTTCCTGACAAACTTAAGCAGCCACTCAAAGGGGTGCGTGACGCGGTCATAATAACGGGAGTATAATACGTGCGTTTGACCCCAGCTGTGCCCAAAAATCTCGGTCATAGTCGGATAAGCGGAATGTCATATTAACGGGAAGGATTTACATGGGGAAAAAACCGTTCCCCAGGAATTCGGTCATAAAGCGTGAATGTCAGATTAACGGGGGTCATAATAACGAGGGTTCACTGTATCTACTTCTGTGCTCACCTTCTGTTTCTGTCTTCACTGGAGTTGGAGCTCCCTCCTTGGCAGATGTTGCAGCTGCCCTCCTGGCCTCATCTTCTTGACGCTGACGCTGTTCTTCCATAGACACTCGTAGTGCCTAGAAGTTGTGATTCAGGAATAAGAACACACAGAAAAGCAGTGCATATGGCTAGATGAATATGGTGCACTTATTTGTGTACCACAACAAACAAGCTAGTTCACAGTAGTCCCCATAGGAGCAACAAGAAAGATGGCTAAATCTGCAGCATGCTTCTGAGTACATTGGTGAAACGTAGCTTTGCCAAGTGGCACCCAGCTTCTGGCAACGACAGCAACAACTATTTTAATGATGGTGATTGGGGAGTTTCATCACCAGGGGTGATTCTCTACCCCATTGCTGCATGCGAATTGCATTACTGCGTTTTATGCAAGGCTATAAAGTTATACGTAACCATCACATACACACAGTCATAGTTCCATTTTTCGAACAGTTTGGACCTTTTGATTTTTCAGACACCTTTGGCATCATCACTACACAGAGCCAGTATCTTTCCATGTCTGATAATGTAGGAACAGCTTGATATAGTGTTTTGACTCCACCTTGCTTTCTTTTTTTTTTTTAACCTGAACCTTTTGACGACAAGAGCCAAGACAAATTTTTCGGAATACTTGTCGCATATGCCTACCACGAGGCGAGCACAGATTGCCAGCATTTTCAGACAGTTTCGAATTTAAGCTTTAGAAGGTTAAATTTGTAAATCGATAATGTTGACAGATTTGATGGCTTCTAGAAGTAAAACAATAAAAAGCAGCCAGCAGTTCTATTTTCCCAGCTTTCTGCACTTGAACACTGAAGGTGCATTTGAGTGTGCATAGTAGTACACTGATCAAGAAAGGAAGCACTGTAAACAGGCAGTAAGAAAGTAAAACTCATCGCAAAGGAGGAGGAAAATGAAGCACCCACCAGAGCCAATTCTGGATCTTCGTTGGGGTCCACACCAAACTCAAATCCACCAACACCGAGGCCAATGGCACCGGAGCCATCTTCTCCTTGTATTACCGGCGAACTTATGAGTGCATCCGAGAGATGTGGTCCAGGAGGTACAGTTACCAGGTGAGAACTGAATGAGTGACATACATCAACCTGTGCACATATTTACATATACTCTGGAAGCTATTATCTCCTACTTCCATCACAACAGAAAACCACATACGGTACAAGTGGTTAAATTCGCCGGCTCAACAATTCGCGAATTTGCGAGCAGCCAGAATTATTCGTGGAACCTTAAATTTGCGGTACCGCACGAGGCGTCTTTGGGACTTCCCACCTTGAACTAACAAAAGGACAACAACCCATTTCATCCCTTTTAAGCCCTTCTGACTCAGAGCGCTACAGTGAGGGGTCATCATTCGGGTGGCCATCTGGGTCATTGCCGAACTGCCGTGTCTCCCGTCATTCTTGTGTCTGCATCGATTCGGTGAACATTGTGACAGCTTCGTACTTTTCGATTCATTACAGCCACGTCCTTGCTCCGGTACTTCAAGCCAACGTCGCCGCGTCCTCCTCCTTCAACCAGCGACCACGTGCACAGACTGCACGACACTGCCGTCCTCCATACGATAGAGGGCAAACAAACTTTTTTTCTGCTGCCAATAAACATGTATCTCTCGCAAAGTCGCTGATCGGCGCAACCAGAACCGGAAATGTGGCAACAACAACAACAACTAGAGTCCTGAAATCAGGTGCAGGACTGAAAGGGCAGTATAAGGGTGTAATAAACCGCGTACGTAAGATGTATCAGCGTCCTGGGCCTTATTTCTTTCGCATATTTTTCTGTCATCGCTTCGAATATTTCGAGGAACTTTAAATTCTCGAAAAAAAATTTTTTTTTAAGTAAAATAAATAAATAAAAAGGGCGTTCGCGAATTTCGCGAAAAATAGGTCCTCGCGAAAATTACTACTTACACAGTAAACTCAAAAGGGCACATATGTGGGGCAGTGCTTTACCACCGCGACCACAGTCAGCATGCTTGGCAAAAGTACGAAGGCACATCCTTTGCCCACTTACTTGGCTGGCTATCACCCGTCACTGGCTGCATAGCTCTTGGTCTTTAAAACTTAGCTCCCACTAACCAATCCAACATGTTACTGGTATAGTACTATAGTCGTGTTCAACTTAAGAAGGAAAAACCTAGTCCGTCAGCTCTCAAAATATTACTGCGCCACGGATAGGATGGCTGCGATGGCTGGACACAGAGAGGCCATCCTCCCTGCTTGCATCAGATAATATAATCCATCCTACTCACTCTGCTTCCGTAACTGTTGAATGTGCAGGCTTCCCAAAAACAGAAATGCATTTTGCCAATAGCTTTCATTTTTGATCATTTAGTTGTGTATGCAATCTGATCATGTGAATGGCAGGCACAAGAACAGGCGCAAGATGTGAAATAAGCACGAGCGCTGCAGCATTAGCACAAACCCATACCCCTGTTTTTCATCACAGAAAGGTAGTTTTGTCACAGGTTACATAAACATGATGCCAACAACATTCTAATGTTGAGAAAATCACCGAGTAACAGGTTTAATAACACACGCGGGACAAGCATGACACACAGCGCTCAATCGTCAACAACATTTCATTCTTTACATCTGTGAAACTGCCACAAATTCACAAATTATTCCACTGTCTTTTGAAGGTTTTCCAAATGTACGCGTATCCAAAACGCTACATTCCTTTCTTTTTGACATATAATAGCATACTTTGTCGAAACCTCGAACTGGACTTCATCCTGGGAAAAGCAGGTAGTGTTTTTGTCTGGGGAACCAACATCTGGAGAGGGGAGCGTATGTGTGTGGGATTTCTCCTTCTTGGAACTAAAGAAAAACAAGACCAAGGCACGGTAGTCCTGGTTTGAAAATGAGAGCGTGTAACAGCGTCAGTTCCTGAAGGGACACATAGGCAAGTTCCTTTACTTGGGCACGTTGCGGAATAAACCAGAGAGACCACCGACCAAGACAGAAAGCCCCTACCACACCGGACAAGAGGCATCCAGAACGCCTGTGCAAAACGGCTAGGACTGCAGTTCTCTGTGATACTGTTTCAAAGGCATACTTGAGGACATTTCTATGTGAATTATGGACTTGTTAATTGGTATTGCTGGTTTTTCATCTTGCATTTTGGGATAGTTAGTGCATTTAAAAGCTACTGTTTCCATTTAACTTTGTTGCAGCGTAGTAAAATGATGGGTGATCCCTCTCCTTTTTTTTTGTGATGCTTTATCTTGGAGAAAGCAAGTACGTGGTATTCCGTTTCCATGACGACATAAAGGCCTGTAAAGAGGGATCCAGCCACCAGAGAACTGTCTTTGCGAAAGCATGCACGGATAAAACAGCACCTCCCGTTTGCCTGCAAACGTCTCTCCGCGCTAGATGGCGCCACCATCGACGGTGGCTTGAAAAAAAAACAAAAAAAAAACGTTCAAATGAGAAATGTGGGGTTTTGTCTACTGAATCCATGTACTACTACGTATAAATCAGAATCGTACATATAGTTTTCGTGTTTCCCGATTTTTTCTGGTAATACCTTTACAGTAAAATCGGGGGAGGGGTAAATATCGGGCTATATCTTCCTGTCAAAATTTTAGTGTAATGAGGATATATTTATTTTCTGCCATAGTCGTTACATAATCATGATTCAAAACAATACATGTTCAAGATGCTTTCAGAAATACTTATCAAGTAACTTACTGAGGAAATGGCAAATAAGGTACAGTTCAACCCATCTCTAGGTTTCACAGCATACGTATCAGGAGCACAGTTCAGTACCTTCCACAGCTAGTACCCTCCACAGCAATACTGAATGCTGCAGCTTCAAGCACTCATCTGTCCTTCAAAAATGATGCCCTTGAAAGCATCAAACTTTTATTTTTTTTCGTGTGTGTGCTCACATGGGGTGATGTGTGAACATCACCTTGATGCGCTTCATCCTGTGTAGGAGTAGATTTACTCAGCTCTTATCTATTATTAATACGCATCTTCAAGTGCATTTTTAAAAGCTCTTCAGTCACACTGGAACTCTGTGGCCCTTGTATCCAGCTTTTGAAGACCACCTCACTATATCGCAGCTGGTACTTGGTGGCATTGGTATGGTGGTATTGGTATACTTGGTGGTAACGGGCCATCACGGTGTTCTGAAACATCATACGGTCTCTTCTTAGAATCCCCATTGATCTTCAACGCGTGCTTTCTCGTTTCCATCCTCTAGTGCCTCGTACTCTATGGCACCAGGCCTCAAAAAAGCCTTTCGTTTCTTCCCCCCATAGGACACACCAGTAACCCCAAACTTGTCTTCATTTTAACGAACTTGGGCTTGTTCATTCGAGACATAGTTCCCTTCGAAGCTTTCGCTTTGCTCCCACTCTGTGCGCACACGATCGTACACCCTCCACAGTCTCCTTCTGATGAAAAGACCTACCCGGCATAGCGCTCGCCGGTAACTCATCGCAGTGTACATTGCAGTAAGTGGCAAGCGAGAAACTTTCGATCAGCTCAGCAAGTCTAGATCGGCCACAGTGTAATACATATGTCAACATCCAATGAATGGCAGCAAATAAGATGTAATAAAATGAAATCCTGCCGTGGGCTGGCTTTTTCGATGACTGCCATACTTCCAACTGTTTATATTTAGAGCCTGAAGTTTTCGGGAAATATTTTTTTCTAAATTCGGGGGGTAAAAATCGGGTAAATAAACATGTGCACTAAATTTGTGCGAATTCGGGTGAAAAAACTTCCATTACGCTAAAATCGGGCTCAGTTATTCGAACTAACTGTAGCGGTTTGGTACAAATGGTGATGCAACTGCATTTTTCTGCCAAGCAAGTAAGTTGGTGCATTCCTACAGACATCCCAGAGAGGGCAATTTGCCTGGTAAAAATCGTGTTTCACACTAAAGAGGCAACCTTCAATTCGGGGTGCAAATTCGGGGAGGAATCGGGTAAAACCCTAAAACTTCAGGCTCTATTTATATTCCCAGACAAATTGAGGCTTGCGTTGTGTTTGTATGTTCCAGCCTCAGAACAATTACTTTCCATCAGAGAAGTCTTAATTCTGACTGTTTCATGACGAGGTCGCCAGCTGACGTCTGGTTAAACCCGAAAATGACTAATTTGGATCGCGGGGGGCGGGGGGAGGCAAATATCGGGCGTTTCCAAAAAGTCAGGCATACATACAGTGGGTTACATGTGGTTTCCCAACTTCTTTAAAAGATGCAGTCGTATTGCAAACTTACCCACTGCCATCTTTGCCATTGAGCAAGTTGATGAACGTTGTTAGCTTTTCAGTGTTTATGTTCTGAAAAAGAAAAGGATATTAACGCCCTCCTGCAGCATGTAAAGCTGCATAGCTTACGGAACGCAGGACTACGATTGGAACCTCCAATGTGGACTCAGAATTTTGTGATATACGGCACAACAAAAAAGGAATTAACTTGATGAGCACGCGACTCACCACAGGCGTGGGCAATACGGCATGGTTCTTTTAAGAAGTGCTTTCTACTGGTCAGATGCTTGCTTATTCCATTTCTATTAAGTGGGGAGCGGTAATTTTTCTTATTGCTGCGACGCAGCATGAAAGACTGGGTCAATCGAGTTGTTTATTTACTGTTATCGCACCAAAGGACCTTTAGGTCATCACTATATTTCTACATAGTATTTTCTATATAATGCCATCCAAACAGATGTGCTTCCTTGTTCAAGCTACGAAGCTTATCTGTACTTGCGTCTTGAAGAAGAAAAAAGTAAAGAGCACACAAGTGATAATTGAAGTGGCAAATGGGGAAGCAGTACTATAGCACTGCCAGGCGGGATAGCATTTTCAAACTAAGCAATGCACGCTTGGACCCAGCCTTGTGCCCACACTGAAACTATAGGAGCCCTATTCACCCTTTCACTGTTTCCAAACAGAAGGCCACAACCGGAAGTTGTCTGGGGGTTCCCAGTGTCAGCGGTTACGTGTGGTGCAATGCTGTGTCACTCGTTTCAGTTAAACCCTTTCACTGTTTACAAATAGTGAAAATGTTTAACTCAAATGAGTGACAGGGCGTGGCATCACATGCAGCCGCTGACGCTGGGAACTCCGGACAACTTCCGGTTGTGCCTTCTGTTTGTAAACCACAGGGGTGACATCCAATGTATTGCTCGGCCGCGATCGGCGGCCAAACCGTCTGTAAACAATGCGGTCGTTGTTTCTGCGCGACGTTTTGGACGTCTTTCGATCACGGTCATTATTTTCATCCGATAATCTCGCGGTAAAACGCAAATTTTTGCACATAAAGCCTCATACTGTTGACGACTTTCAAAGATGCGATGACGACCGTGCGTTAAGACCCACCGAGCCGATGCGATGTACTTATAAACTAAGGAGAAATGGGCTACCATGGTGCGGAAGAAGCACCGCATAGTTTACATTGGCAAAATACGTCCGTCTCTCGGCGTTATGACGACGGAAATATGTCTGTAAGCGGCAAAACGACATGTAAACGAAGTCACACGATCTCAAAATGGCGTTTTCTATGACGCGCGACCGGGACAAGATGGTAGCTTTGCCAAAGGCACCCGCTTGAGGGCAGTTACAACAATGGCGGGTTTGTGTCGCCCCTGCGTTGTAAACAGTGAAAGGGTGAACAGGCGCCACCTGGAGGCACCGCAGTAACTCTGATAGGAATGACGGACTACATTTTCAGTCCTTCTTAGGTGAAACCACGACCTACTACAGGTTTTCCTGGTGATTTTAATCCAAGCACCATCGAAATTAATCCACGTGCCATGCAAACTTTATGGGGCATGGATTAATTTAGCTGGAACTTGGATTAAAATCGCCGGGAAAACCTGTAGATTATAGCTACCACGTCATAATTGGCAAACCCAATGAGGAGCCCGTCCGCACGATCCGCTAGGGGGCGCTACTCATCGGCCCGCAGGATCTGCATCGTGATTGGGCGATGTGGAAATTTGAATTTCGAACGCGCGGAAGCGGACGCGCGAATACCGTAGCAGACGACAGCCACAGTTCCCACGAAAACGCGTAGAATGATGATGATAATCAACTTTAGAAGGAAGCATCTCTCGTGGGACACCCACCGCTTGTACAAAAATACTAGGGTAAGCTGAAGTACAAAGTATTGCAGAAATTGAGGAAGCAATAACCGGGCCGATGAGTGGCGCCACCGCTAGCCTCCAAATGCGGCCCTGGGAAGGGGTCCCTATGACACGGTCGCTATAATCTAGTAGGTCGTGGGTGAAACACGGGTTGATTCAGCTCATGCTGCCTCCCATCAAGAGTGACAGATGCAGACTTACATCTTCCCCGAAGTTGACGATATCAACATTCACCTTCTCCTTTTTTAGACGCTTTGCCAGCTTCACTAGCTAGTGGCATAGAATAAAGAATTAGTCCGTCGTGTTCGCAAATCATTTCCACGCTGCCTCACTCACCTCTTTGGAATCTGTCTCAATAGGGCTGCCAACGAACACCACTATACGCATTTTGTGGTTCTTTCCTTGTCGATGTTTTAGCACAAGCTACAGAGAGAGAAAAGTGGAGCCTTGGCTAGTGTGAACATGGTGCTCCAATGACAGGATGCTCAAACGTGAACTTACATGAGCAATGCGGATAGCGGTAAGAAAGTTGATGTTTCCTTTGGGCTGAACTTGATGTAGTTTCGACAGCAGACGTCCCACATCAGTTGTCAAAGTGGCGAGCACCTCTGAGCTACTTTTGCGGAGAGAATACAACAGCATAATATATAAAGCAGCACATATAGTAAGTCACTTATCATCGTACTAAGTCACAGGTTGCATCCAGTACGGTGTAAATTATTACCTCGCTAGAGTTAACAACCCTACGTTATTTTCGGGGTTGGATCGTGTCTTTGAGTGGCAAACCAAGCTGACTGCATCCTGTTGCGCTTGGAGCCGGGTTGGTATGAAGTCGCCATTCCTCATATATTCGCTGTTGTCCACGCTAAGCAGGTCGGAAACAAAGACAACCAAGTTCAGTTATAAAGACAATGGCATTTACGCTACGTTTGTCAATGGCATTTACGTTCCGTTTGCCAATGGTAGGCTTAGGAATTGAGAGCAACAAATCCTGCAAGTCACCGCAAGCATCTATCACGCTCAAAGCGACGAAAGAGATCCAACTGTCAGCGCACTCAGGTTCGGTGAGCGCATTGAAAGGAATCCACATATCGTAACAGAATATAAACAAAGCCAAGAGGAATACTTACCAAACAACTGTGCTTTCGAGGACCATCCTGAACGCAACGACACAGCAGCAGTGACTGATTATCCCTCAGCCGCACAACTTCTACAACTGATGGTTGCGTAGTACCTTGCAAGTAACATGACACAAATATGGGGCAATATCTTGCATAAATATAAAAAGTATTAAGATGAAAATGTTTTTTAAATGGACAATTTGAATGTTTACATATGCTGGACACATACACACCTTCTACAATCGTTAATCATCACTGGCTTGTTCGACAGTAGGAAAGATGGCGACGATTCATGTATCGTAGTAGCTTTAACGCCCACATTCATGTAATCTTCATTAAAATTGATACGCTATATTAAACATGGCAAATTTCGTAAGTTCGTCGGGTGGTCCTATTAGGCCACCAAGGACCTTTAAGACAACAAAAGACTCGGTAAGTGAAATTGATCACGGCTTTCCGCATATTGGTAGTCGAGACGGATGTCCACATATTCACCGTATCATCGGTGCGTAAAGTTTTTGGCATACACATACTCGCTTCAAAACGATCCTTGCAACTGCTATCGAAAAATTGGCGGTGCACTCACTGCTTCAGCAAGCCTGTAAGCTAAGAAATAACCAGTTTCTCGCAGTTGCCCGTGTATTCAGGTGACATTGCGGTATTTCTTTTCTTAACAACGTGGTAAAAATATGTTTCAGAATGGCCTACTTATTTCAGTCATTCGATCGCTTTCAGCGAGGTAAGTATCCTGTAGTACATGCTAGATTCCAGGTTTAAGGAAGAAGGTAATTCCCGTGTATGCACCCTTTCGTAGCCAAAGCAGCGCCGATCGTGACAAGGAGAAAGCGAAATTGGAGAAAGAATTCAAGAGAAGTGATCAAAAATTGGATGACTTGGTTTCACGTAAGTTATTTGCTTTCCATGACATTGCTTTCACACATCAGTATCTTCATGTTTGGATAAACGAAGTACACAAACAAGCAGGGGCGTATCTCAGATCGCGATTTGAGGCGCAATATGGGGAGCAATGTGTCAATGTCAGTAGCATGTCGAGCCCATTTCGGTGACCATTTGATCGTCTAACTTTGCACATCCGATACCAAAGTTACAGCAGAGAGATACATGCTGTTTAATGCTAACAAGGATTTGTTTGTTTATGAAACTTCCATCTCACAGAAAATAAAGAAGACCTAACGAAGGCAATGCAAGATTTCAGCAAGATATCATCCAAAATATCAAGTAAGACTTGAGTGTGTTGTATCTTTTATTGATTTAAAACCTGCAATCACAGTATTATGCTTGCACAGTTTTTCTCACCCAAGCCGTACACACGCTGTTTGCATAAATAAAAATATTAGATGCTGCCTTACCTGTCACAAATTTTATGAACGCATGCTATTTCTCTTCCAGTTTCATTACAATTCCTTCAACCTCTGTTGTCGTACACAGAAAGCTAAAACATTATGAATCACACCTGCTGGATGATTTGGTCAGCCTACTGAAGCCAAACAATGTTATCGCCTGTCTTCATTTTGTTCTTTTTGTATTTCATTTTTACTGCTGCAGCAGGACAATGCCAATGGAAAATGAAACTGATGCAATTGCAAGAAAAGTGCAAAGTGGGGTCAGACAAGGCATTGCGCAGTATCTTTGATGCAGTCAAGAGGGATATGGCTCGCGTGAATCAACCTGTGGTTTAGCGGCAGTTTTAAGTCAAATGTTTCAAACTTTTGTAGTGTCCAGAGAGAAAATCCACTCCCTCAAGGAAAAACTCACAACATGCAAGGTTCTGCTGCACTGCAAGCGAGATGAACTGAAGAAGTTATGGCTTGAAGCAATTGAGCACAAGCATGTGCTGCAGCTGTTGGAAGAGATGTGAGGATTTATGCCTTTCATACTTATAATTATGATAGGTGTTATCCACTGCAAAGAGAGTTTACACCACTGCTCGAACATCTCAAATTTTTGGTAACATTTTTTTGTAGAACCAAACCAATACCAAATGAATACACCTAAAATATTTTTGCCTCCCCCCCCCCCCCCAAAAAAAAACATATTCTCCATTATACAGGCAACCATGTGAGGCATGTAAGTCCATGGGAATGCAAGCCTCATTGAATAGAGTAAATGCACTGTTGTGAAATAGCTACAGCACAATGGCATATCTGTTAAGGGGGAATCACTTCGTCGCAAGACAATAGGGAAAGTTTGTTCGCACACCTCTCCGAAACGGCGTAAAATATCGTCGAAACAGAACTACTGGAGTCTTCTCCTTGTATTACCCTTGTCAGTGACACATTTTGTAGAATTCCAGGACTATCCGTCGATTTGTATTGGGCCCGAATTCGCAAATATTTTAGTGCGCGACACTCTATCGGGATGGCAGCACATGTTCGAGACGCACCAAACTTTAATTTATTAAAAATCAACGGCTCAACCTTGTCCTCTAAAAAATACGTCATTGACTAGAGAAAAGCCAAGGGAACACGCAGTACCAATGTTATGATGATCGTTTAGAGCGTTCACGTGTCTTGTGCGAACGAAAATCACCCATAGCTTGCTGAAGAAGTGATTCCGCCTTAATATTTTGGACACCCTCAGTCTTTTTGGCGCATAACATGCCAGTAAAAGGAACTCTTTTTTTTTTTTTCTCTGCACATTGGTAAGGTCGCAGTACTACTCATGTGATTTCTCTATCTTGACCAGCAAATGATGTGGATGCAGTGTTAGTACACACACAGACAGTACATCAACAGCAGTGTCCTTCCCCCGTCGAAGTACAAAAGCCGCACATGTACCACATTTACTTACAACATTTGTGGGGCTTTTCACTAACAAAACCGCATATTTCCAAATTTTTATGCGTCTTAAAAACAGGAAGCAAGACATAGTTTAGACATAGCAAGACAGCAAGCAGACATAGACATAGCAAGATATAGACATAGACATAGCATAGATAGCAAGACAGCAAGCACACATAGACATAGCAAGACATAGACATAGACACAGCATAGACATAGACATAGACATAGCAAGACATAGAACTTTAAAGTAGGTGATCACCACTAAATATGAGATGTTTCAGCAATGTCTGTTGCACGTGGTTTTGTGGAATGACTCTTACGGTGTCTTCGACATATTTTCCTTTGCAGCGAGTCTCTCGTTGAAGTGCCAGACAAGGTCAACACGTTCCTAAACAAGAAGCAGTATCTTCATGCGACAAAGCTTCTTGTGTCGTCTGGTGAGTTCCTGGTAGAACAGGTTTTCTTTACTAGATTTTGTTAGAATCTTTGCGCGCAAACCTCTTCTTTTAATTGTGTGCCGCTGCAGTGTCCCTCGTCGAAGGAAGTCTAGAAGGCGTCGAAGCGCTCAAAGATGTAAAAGCGAAACTTATTTACAAAAAAGAAGTAAGTACGGTCCTTATTGATGTTGTTCCTTATGATGGCAGAGTCTAACTTATCCGCACGTTTCCATATCCGTAGCACATGCATGAAGTGCTCGTGGAAGAGCTCCATCGACACGTATACCTGCGAACAACCAACGAAGCTTTGCAGACGTTTCGGCGTCAGGGCTCGGATCGTCGCTTGCAAAATGTTGGGAGCCCAGCGGGAAAGGCAGCCCCTCGAAACACGTCTACGTCTTCCCTAATGAATGGAGCCACTGGGGACAACAGAGGTAATACCCCTTAAAGTAGCGCAGAAGTAATTTTTATCACCCAGTTTTCTTCCTATAAAACTGTTAAGTAGGCCAGTAAGATGCACAATGCGAAGTAGTTTACACCGCAGAGTGATAATTATCGCGGAAATTGAATTTAAAATACGCCGCAAAAAAGCGACTGTGCGCAACGGCGGTGAAGGGCAGTACCAGCCTGCGATCTGCCTGGAACCTCGCGCTGACGCTATAAGGAGAATGCTCGCTGATTGGCCTAGAGAAATGTTGTCTGCCACTCCGCTGTCGCCCGCTACTCGGCTGTTCGGGGTTCTGATAAAGCCTTTCTCTTTGCTCGGTAACGCTTCGGCCGCTCCTTCTATCCCCAGTTCTCTGGGAGAACTGGCAAAACAGGTTTACGGTGGCAAAGGGACAAGGCGCTGACACCCACTGACTGGCGAACCAGAACGAGTTCTCCTTATACCGTCATCGGTGACGTTATCATTCCTCCTCATCCTCGTTATAGCTGGAGTGGCGAGTTAAGGGTGAACGCGCGGAGCTACGTTTATGTGAGTGTTTTTCTGGGAAACAAATTGCACACATCAAAACCTTTCGCGCTACTCGGTATAATGGCACACACACACTTTCATCAGATGTCTTAATCTGAATTTTTTTTGGATGGCCCTCTGTACTCCTTTAATTGAGCAAGTGCTGTTCGTTATGTACGCCATGTTCACTTCATCTTAGGTCCCACTGCGGGTGAAGATCACCTCGACCTGCTCAAGCTTGAGGAAAGTGGCATAGCCGACAGCAGTCTTCACAGCTCAAAGTACGTTGCCATACTTGTTGAGTGCCTCGCACTTTTGCACAAGACCCCCGAAATGATCGAGGTAAGTGTTCCGAAATGTTTCCAGACTTCTCTCCAGACTAATGCTGAAATTGCTTGTGTGCTGGAGTTCGTGATATTCCTTTTTTTTATGTGTTTGCGCGTCGGCCTTCCAGCACTCCAGATCGTTGGCTTTTCCTCACACAAATTTGGTTCTGATATTGACTCGAAAAAAAAAATGACTTAAAAAAATGAGCTTTTGGGACAGTGAAGGCCATAGGCCTATGCAGTTATTACGATACGCAAGATAATTATGCGCTGTATCCTGTTCTTTGCAACCTACAGACAATCAAGGATAGAGGCCAGACGGAACTGTTGTCAATGGTGTGGAGAACAACGCAGTTCCTTCTGGACAATAGCCAGAATATTTCTAGTCAGCCAGCAGTCTCTCAACCTCGACTTCTACTAGACCTGCTAGACCTGCTATTTGATCAGTTTCATAGCGTGGTGGCGTGTCATGAATGCATACTAGCAAACGTACGGCGTGTCACTGTGAGTATGGTTTCCTTCTTTTCATTCCGCGTAGCACAAATTGGTATGATGTCATCATGGCAGGGATTTTCTCATAGGTTGGCCAAAATGAAACTGAAACTGCTACGTACAGTGTGGCAGACGTTTGGACGTGGGCACAGTGTGTGGTGAGTAGTACAGCTAGGCACAGAGTAGACTGGCTCCAGTGTTGGTGTCGAATTACCTTATGTAGGTACTCAAGTCCGGGTTGACTTCTAGATCTAAAGAAAAAAACTCTTTACACAGTTGCTGTTTGAGTGATTCCGTTGAAATGTAGCGGCTCTTTAAATGTTGGGATCCCAATGAGTGGGCCTGAAGTTTTAGGGTTTTACCCGATTCTTCCCCGAATTTGCACCCCGAATTGAAGGTTGCCTCTTTAGGGTGAAACCCGATTTTTACCCGGCAAATTGCCCTCACTGGCATGTCTGTTGGAATGCACTAACTTACTTGTTTGGCAGAAAAATGCAGCTACATCACCGTTTGTACCAAACCGCTACAGTTAGTTTGAATAACTGAGCCCGATTTCTCCCCGAATTTAGCGTACTGGAAGTTTTTTCACCCGAATTTGCATGAATTTAGTGCACACGTTTATTTACCCGATTTTTACCCCCCGAATGTAGGAAAAAATATTTCCCGAAAACTTCAGGCTCTAAGTATGGGACATGTTGACGTACCTTTGAAAACTCGGATACCATAAGTTCCCGGAGACACACAAACACACACATTCAATCTGCCCCTGTACCTCTTCGCCATTATCGCTGCCAAGGGAGCACGTCGTCTCGGCTTTGTACATCTGTACTCCTTTTCCGAAATCCAGATGAAATATGTCATTGGAAAATACCTCGACATTCATAACACCGGGTCCACCCAGCAAGCTCCACCACCAGCATTCACTGAAGTGGTGGCCACAAATGACATTGCGTCATATTTCACAAGAAGAAGAAACATCAAGCAAAAGAAAGTAAGCTAGCACAAGCTGAAGATTACAATGTAGATGCAGGTATTACACAATTGACTTGCTGCGTTCTTTTTTTTTTTTTCTAGTTCGCATTATTTCGGTTCGACTGCTCTTCTCATGCGATCAGCATGAATACGTACTTGAAGGAGAAAAAGAAAGAGGAAATGGAAGAAATGAAAAATGAAGTAAGTGTAAGGGATAGATATTTTAAGGTCATAAACTACCTGAGAAGATCATCTTAGCATCTCGGGATACAAATCCTGGTGTCTCACTTACACCAAGGAACCGTGCTTGATGAGAGCGGCGGAACCAGAGACGAGGAGGGAAGAAGGACGACACAACAAGAATTCTCGAACACAGCAATGATTTTAATTTTCCAAAGCTCTATATATTCAAAAACCTCCGGAGAGGAGGAAGAAGAAGGAGGGAAGGCTTGCTTACGCTCCGGAGGTTTTTGAATACAGGGTGTCCCAGAAAACGTGTCATTGAATTATAATAAAAAAACTACGTCACCTAGAATCATGCGGTCAACAGCATTTGTTCTTATTAGGTTTTTGCCACCTCGTAGTGTGAATGTCATGTACTCCAAGTTTAATTATGTAAATATTTGCGAACTGAACTCGGAAATTTGCCAAGTAAAGGTCACTTTTTTACCCCACCAATATGAAGAGCATGCCGAATTCACTCAAATTCATGGTAATTCACAGTGATATTCACGAGCTATCCCATCGGAAAAAATAGCCGAATATCATGCTTTTCGGGGCACCTGACCATAGCGCGCGATGACTTTTTGAGCGCAATCGCTCTCAGTGCGACGAAAGGAGGTTCCGAAGCCAGCCCACAGAGTGATAGTAGAAAAAGTAATTGTTCCTAAAATTGGGAGAGGGAAAGCATTATCCCAGCGAAAGTCGAACGTGATAAGCCGTGCCTGTTTTATCTCTTCCTGCGACGTCGGGGAGGGCTGGGTTTCTAACCTCCTTTCGTCGGACTGACAAAGATTGCGCTGGAAAATTCATCGTGCGCTATTCTGTGCGACCTCCGTAGAGCATGATGTTCGGCTATTTTTTCCGATGGGATAGCTCCTGAATATCCCTGTCAATTATCATTAATTTGACTAAATTAGACACGCTCTTCACATTGGTGGGGTAAAAAAGTGACCTTTACTAGGCAAATTTCCGACTTAAGCTCGCAAAAATTTACATAATTAAACTTACGTTACAGGACATTCACATGAGGAGGTGGCAAAAACCCAGTAAGAACGAATAGCATTGACCGCATGACTCTAGGTGGTGTAGTTTTTTTATTATAATTTAATGACACGTTTTCTGGGACACCCTGTATATAGAGCTTTGGAAAATTAAAATTATTGCTGTGTTCGAGAATTCTTGTTGCGTCGTCCTTCTTCCCTCCCCGTCTCGGATTCTGCCACTCTCATCATGCACCAGCTTGTCAGCGCCCTCTCACTTCTTTGGACCGTGCTTACACATTTTAATGCACTTTTCCTTTAGCAGTGTGACTATGTGGAAGTGGGAGATAGCCGCCAAAGACTGGTCTGTGCTCCAACGTGCAAAAACATTACATGTAAGTGTGTAATGGCATAGCTGTGTCGCTGTGTTGAGCCAAAATGATTTGGATGCCATTCAATTTCTGCTCACTTATTCCAACTCTTACAAAAATGTATAATCTGTAGACATCTTCAAGCCACTCATGGTTTTTATTGAAGAAGTGGAGCGAGTGTTGAAGCTGGAAGATGGGTGAGCCTCATTTAATCACACACAGGGCGCTCGAAGGTTGACCTTGGTGTCTGGGTGTCTAGTACAATTAGCATCATCGTTAAGTGATTCATCTGGGCGTTTCTAAAACTATGAAGCCTATATGTACACACGTTTATCTTCTTTCTCTATCATTTTCCAGTAATCACTGTAGTTTGTACGAACACCTGGTCGAGTGCGTCAACATTTTTCTGTCGCACATCAGCAATGAGCTTGAGAACACAATTGAGAGCGCCACCAAGAGTAAGCAGTCCACATCTAACACTTTTATCATTAAATTAAGCAGCTCTCTCAACTTTGAGCTTCTACATTTCAGGCCTCGAAACGTGGAAGGTAATCTCTGAGCCGGAAACTCTAAAACACTATGCAGCACAGAGACCTCTACTGCAGGCAAGTTATTGTTTGTATCCACCCGTGATCCTTGTGATTTCTAAGTAAATTTACGATTCTCTTTTCTGTCCCCCTGCAGAGTGCAGTCTGTGTTGACCATAGTCTTCAGGGACTCCAAGAGCTCATGCAGGCATTACCCATGTACCTTGGACATTTTCTAAATTTGGCAAGCAACATTCTGCAAAGCTACAAAGAGACAAGTCAGGCCGCATACAGAGGTATGGAGCAATTGAGCGGAATTTGTTTTCTCTTGGGTAAGTTCACGAGTTCTTTCCAAAAGGAAAATGTCCCTCCCTTATCCTTTGGCGGAGCCAGTAAAGCCAATGATGTGGCTAACAGGTTTCACGCATGAGGTGTACTCTTCAAGACACTGTTGTCGCAAAAAAATTAATTATATGAAGCTCGTTGTGATTTGGACCTGCACTACCATGCTCATATAGTTAGACTGGCATGATACTCTCATCTAAAATTGTTTGGTTTGTTGCGGAATAATGTTGCGGAATAAACTGCTGTCAGCTAGAATTTCCCATTAATGGCTTGACTGAAAAACAAAACAGATAACACTACTTCATGATGAGAAAACTTTTTCTTTCAGGTGTGGTTCAACCTGAGTCTGAAGACAAACGAATTATCAGTGCAACGTGGGCAAAAGATGAAGATATTAGCAGGTTCCTCATGTAGGTTAATAATTATCATTCTTAGAACATGTTTTTTTAAATATATCTAATCCCCTGGTGTGCCAGAAAAACGATCAGTATATGTCACCACCACATCCAATGGGAAATCTGAGATTACCGTAGTAAATTCGAAACACGTTATACATACCCTCTCCGAACCCTAAGTTCAGACTCTCTGAAGACTTGTAAAAGTTGAGCTAGCCACAGTAGTGCAGTTCTTTGAACGACTATTGTGAAAAGATTGGACATTTACAGGTCCTTACCCAACTGGGCTAACCTCCAACACCTGAAAGAGAACAAGGGAAGTGTGGACGTTGAAGAATCGCCCGAGGAAGTACGCCTGCGGAATAAGAAGGAGTCCGAAATTCTCATCCGCAACCTGACGGGAGGCATGCTCATACCGCAGCACGAAATCTTGTCCGATGTTGCACAACTCAGGGTATTAGCACAGTTGCAGGAAAGCCTTGTAAGTAGCCCCATTCTTGAGCCATTTTTTTGTAACAAAATTGCCTTTTTAAAAGGACATAGCTGAAGTAAAATTTTGGAATCTTAAAGGTAAAGGGTTTTAGCAGCCCAGACTTTCATGATATTGAATATGGAGAGAGCTATAGTACAGCTTGGGACAAAAGTTTACGGAACACTGGGGTGTTGCTTTTTTTCCCCTTGGAGCGATACCCTAGAAGCAACCGAGAGCGGACACACATACTGAGAGATTGATAGCGCAGCCGGTCGTCCGTTTCCTATTCGACCACTTCCCGACATCGAGCACGGGACTGTTCTGGTGAAGAAATACGCCAGCGCCGTGTTCCGTAAACTTTTGTTCCAAGCCGTACAAATACTAGTAGATGCACGAAAACGTAATACAGTCAGACCTTGTTACGGTGAACACGTTTACCGTATTAACTTAACTAATTAAGACGTACCCTGCGTTCAGGGTACACAAATATGAAAAAAAAAAAGTAAACAGATATTGGGAGGCAGTATAAGTTGGGAACGATGCACAATACTAGAGATGGGACAAATCCAGAACTGTCCGAATCCGAATCCGAATCCAAGGAAGGTTCTGCGAATCCACGAATCTTTCTTACAAAAGAGTTTAAGAAGTCAGAGAAAAAAACACTTCTACTAAAAAGTGCTTTGAAGCAGAATTTGATATCTTCGTTTAATGAAAAACAAATTAAACAATGTTTCATTTTCAGGAGAAAACAAATCCGCCATCTTCTAACATTTGCTTCCGATACTTGAAAACACCTTGTTGCAGCATTCATGTGGCGAAAGCCATAAGTGACGACACCATAACAGCCTATCCCCATTTGCATTGTTTCATGCTGACTGGTGCTGACAACCACAACATGTGGTATTGGTTGTGCCGCGTACATTGAGCATATTTTTCTGTAATCTAATTTCAAAGATCGCTGCATTAAGCAAGCTTTGCGGACACCAGGACACGGCAACCCTGAGCCTGAGGCGACTTGTGCGCCATCTCTTGAGAACGCGAGGAAGTACACTAGCATCTGGCGGGCCTCATGGCCACCTGCAATATCCTGGAATCCTTTATTTTTAAGGGTGTGTGGATATTAGAGTTCTCAAATTCGAATCGAATATCAATCACTCGAAGTATCCGATTCGGGAATCAAAATACTCAGTATTCGGGCTTCCGGATAATTTGACTATTCGCCGAATACGAACGACACCTCCCGAAAGTGGGCTTCACCTGACGCTTCCCTGCATGAGGTGAAGCCGCCCCTACAAAATTGAAACCTGCTTTACGAAATTGTTTATGATGCAGGACGAAACAGACAGATTGTAGTTTAGCTTAGGATAACATGAGCCCAAGTTTATTGTGTACACTTCACCTGAGGAAGGGGTGGCGTCCCTCCCGTATGCAGTTTAGCGGTAGCAGTGGGGGATTTTGATTTGATATCTTGGAGGTTGCCTTCAAGAAGTTAAGTCTTTTAAATAATGGCTACAGCCCAAGAACAAAACGGGTGTACTAAAAATGTAACTTCCCCAGGGCATGTATTTTAAACTCATTCCTATAAAGTCTGTAGATGCTCAAAGATCTTTCAGCAGGTATAAAATGATTTCAGGCGACAGACCGCATCATATGATATGTATAATAATATATAAGATATCATGTATGTAATGCTGAGCCAGAACAGTGCTTTATAACATATTTTTTTGGTTCCCACATTATCCAAGAAAATAAAGTGTCTCCCATTTCACGCAGCTGTTGACTGCTCGCCGCGGTAAATCACGGAATTTACAAGTCAGTGCCGCGGAATCTTGAATTTGCTGCAGCAGAAAACAGAGGGCCTTAACCATAGTTAATGGCGGAGGAGCGGACGACACGGGGACGCATAGAGAGAGGAAGGCCAACAGATGGCGCACATCGCGCAGACATTCTTACAGTTTACAACAGTTTAAACCGAACTTCTCAAGAGTTGCAGTTATTCTTCAAAACAGGTTTGATACTACCGTAATTAGTAACCGGTCTCAAATACGTTACACAGTACTTCAATATCACGTGATACCTGTCCGCCAATCCGGGGTTGGCTTAAGTTTCTAAAACCGTTCAGAATTAATTAGTACAAAAAGCGTAAAGAAGTGAGAGATGATGACTTGTGTGTGTCATCACAAAGCCAAGTTCTGCATGATGGTATCTTAAAACATGGTGGTTATATTTCACTATACAGTCCCTTTAAAGGAGCAATGAGGTGATGTTTAACAATGCTCGAAACCCTGCCTCATCTGTCAAGCTGTCCACCAGGAGCCACCATGCAAAGAATTTTCCGCTCTGCGGTGTATTATATAGCTGTGCATTAATTTACAAAATTCGCTCGAATTTACAAAAAACAGTCAGAGAAAGCAGCCGCGGACGACCGACATGATCCTCGCAGGACGTAAAAAAGACCCTGAGCCTTTTTTTTTCCTTTTTTTTTTCTTCTGAGCTCATTCCCCACTTACATATGTTGTGGATGACATGCAGGGGGATCATGTTAAGTCAGACGTCCTCTCGGTCTGTGATGCGTTCTTTTTTTACGATGAGAGTATTTTTGAAAGGTCCAGACTCCCCAAATTTCAATCACTTACAGGAATGGCTCAGCTCTCGCATCCAAGCCGTTGCTAGCTGTGCCGTTCAGCTTCAGCAACAGAAAGGCCTTTCCCCCGTTGCATCCAAAGCCGTGGTAAGTTATCATTTGTTTCTTTGGAAAATTAGTGATTGGTGTCTGCGTATAGTGAAACTGCTCTCCATGCTGTCTCTGAGAGTGCATGCCTGTGCTAATCGAAGATCTTACGAGAAGAAAGCTGAGTCGTGTGTATAACCCATTATCGTCTGAAACGCAGGCGCAGGAAGCTACCCCTGGTGTGCAAGATGTAACAGTCCAGTAGGTGCAGTCATATTTTCTATTGAGAAGATCCTCCTGAAATGTGCTGTCAGTCTTGCTTGTAACAACTTCACATGTAGCGAAATATTGGCCATAACAGACAGGGCCTGATTCATCGTCACTCTACGTTAGTCTTACAAAAATATTATCCGCACGTTATAAGTAGGGCCTGACTTTTTCGGGTTTTATTTTTGGCCAAATTCGGGGGGTAAATATCGGGTGATATTTTTCATTCGAAAATTCGGGTGTATTCGGGTTAAATCCTGTTACGGCATATTCTGTCGTCAGGAATTCGGGTGATTTTTTTGTTTAATAAAAATTTGTCTTAACATGGAACTGATGTTTAGCAATGTTATCAAACTTTATTTTAATGCACGCTTATGAGTGTGCCACGCGACCCTTATGTTTTCGGGTAGATTCGGGTTAAACCCGACTTTTACACATTTCGTTCGGGGGGTAAATATCGGGCGGATACGGGTTTAACCCTAAAAAGTCAGGCCCTAGTTATAAGTAGAGCCTGACGTTTTCGGGAAATATTTTTTTTCTAAATTCGGGGAGTAAAAATCGGGTAAATAAACGTGCGCTCTAAATTCGTGCAAATTCGGGTGGAAAAACTTCCAGCACGCTAAATTCGGCGAGAAATCGGGCTTCGGTTACTCAAACTGATTCGGCACGAATGGTGATATAACTGCGTCTGCTGCCAAACGAGTTAGTGTGCATTCCTACAGACGTCTCAGTGGGGGCAATTTGCCGGGTAAAAATCGGGCTTCACCCCTAAAGAGGCAACCTTCAGTTCGGGGTGCAAATTCAGGGGAGAATCGGGTTAAACCCTAAAACTTCAGGCTCTAGTTATAAGCACTACCAGATGATCAAATGATGACAGTGAATGCTATTGACATGGTAGCGATCCCAGAAAGCCTTTGCGTGTCTGAACAACAACCTGCAAAGAAACTTGTGTTTTGGGCAGCCAAAGGACATTCAGCTAGGGCTACTGTCATCGTTAAAGGCAGTGAACGTCGAAACTCCTATTCGTTACCCACGTAATTGGCTATTTTTGGTATCTGTAGCACTACACCCTGTTTGTTACGTGATGTGGGAACATAACATTTGGCGTGTAACGTTTTCTATTCGCTTACATAATTATCCGATTCGTGTGACTGCGTGCCTGACATAATGACTTGACTTAGTATCAGCATTCTGAGGTTTCTTCTTCTTCTTTTTTTTTTTTTTCTTTCTGCAGCACGCTCAAAGACCTAGCGAAGGATTTCCAGGAAATTGCTGACACGTGTCTGTTGGTTTTGCATCTCGAGGTTCGGGTAGGTAGCTCAACCGAGGCAAATTGGAGTTCTCCTGCGATAAGATGAAGTTCACAGAGTTGCGTCATTGACTGTAACTGAGCTGGTATAATTTTTTTTGCGGGCAACATTGTTTTCAAATTTGGAGACGAGGGACTGGACGTAACGCGAGATGATGAGAATCTCGAAAGTAGTGATATATCCAGACCACCCCCCTACATACCCTAACTTTTTTATCTGTGCACCCCCTATAGGGGGGGGGGGGGTTGCTATATCAGCTGTTATGATGTAACTGTAATAATGACCCCCCCCCCCCCCCCCCCCCCCCATGCTCGGCATTATGGATAAACCGCTGTTACAAAAACCTTGTCGTCTTGTGCCGCGTTCAGTCTCTTCTCCTCGAACTCGAGATAGACGTTATCAACAAGTTCATTACACCAGCTCTCTTACATTGCTGAGCTTATTAATTTGTTTCTCTGTCTCTCATATCACAGGTGCACTGTTTTTATTATCTTCTGCCTGTGACAGTCCAAGTAAGTACACACAGTTACCTGTTCTACTCTTTCACACGTAAATAGGCAATATTCCCATAGGTCCCATATTTCCATAGGCCCATTCTTTTGGTTATTTTCTTATTGAGACAGAATCTGTCTTCTTGTCTTCAAGAATAGGCCGTGACGTGGTAGCGATCAGCGGATCAATTACTCGCGATTAGTGACTGCGGATGTACGTGTCCGAAGAAAGAAGGGACACCTGATTTGGTTAAAAACTACAAACTCTTCATAGCAACAAACTTACGTGCCTGCCGACGTAACCAAAGCGTTCTAGAGAACACGTAGCACATGAACTAAAAAAAAGCAAAAAAGAGAAAGAAGCTACTGTCCACATTGTCGTCGTAGTTCTCCGTTTTCGACTCGTTCACTTTTCGTAACTGGCTGTGCATGGTTCTTTGTCATCCGCGAAACTACGTAACAGATACAGTTTCAGCTAGAGCTAGGCTCATCCTAATGGTGCTCACTTTTGTCAAGTGACGTCACTTGCAAAACTGAAGAAAACATGCTCTAGAGCAGTGGTTCTCAAACTGGGTTCCACGGAACACAGGGGTTCTGCGAGCTGCTTTCCTGGGTTCCGCGAGAAGGCTGCCGCCTCGGCCCCTATCCATTCACAGAACTTGAATTCCCCCGCCCAAGCTCACTTGGCAGGCCAGAAGCGTGTGCACCACAGCTGCGGCGTTCGTTCGTGTCCCCTTTTCCATTGTTTATGGGCGCTTTGACCCGTTGACAGACCCCTTACTAGGCAAAGGAGTAGGCCTGGAATGTGCCAGCGAGAAGCTCCGTGACCTCTTCGTGGAGGCCTGATGTACGTGATATCTGATGTACTGCGATGTTTAGGAACAGGGGTTCCTTCGTCCTTCTGGCTAGGTCCAAAGGGTTCCCCGGGCCAAAAACGTTTGAGAACCACTGCTCTAGAGGCCTAACAACATGTTTGACGGTAAAACTGCTAGGGTGCAGGCGAGCTGGTACATTGTAAAACGCCGAAAAAGTAGGCGTGTAGGCATTTTGTGTCATTAAAGGGTTTGTTGCGCTTGAGAACGTGCTGTGTGTGTGTTTCTTTTTGCTCCTTGTCTCCGGTTTTTCGTCGTTTTATAATATGTTTGACTTTGAATATGTTGTGTGCATGACTAAACAAGTAATAAATATCAATAAAAGCACTGTCCCATATTCAAGGGCAACTTTGCCAGCGGGGTCGATAATCAAGAGCCCGACCCTGAGGTCACAAGACTTAACAAGGACCTTTCTGCTATTGATGAAGCAATGACCGCTTGCTTACAGCAGAGGAAGCACAGGCAAGTTTTTCTTGTAATCCCTTCGGATCCCAAACTACATCCACCGTTAGCTGATGCAGTGAACATGTTTATCCTTTTACAGATACATATTTGAAGGTTTGGGGCACCTTATCGCTTCCATTTTAATCACCAGCACGTCTAGAATACAAAGGGTCAATGAGAACGGCATAAAGAAAGTGTAAGTGCATTTTGTATTTGCATGCCAGACTCGCAGCACTATTTATCTATCAGACTGTCACATTCTTAGAATCATGATACGAATAGACGTTATTGAGATTATTATACAGAGACGAAGCAGCGTTTTCATTTACATTGTAACAAATGTACAGAAATACATTGCATTATCATTACCGATACAACTTAAGAACCTCTTTTTACCTCTACAGTTGCAGAAACATCTTTGCCATTCAGCAGAACATAACAAGTATTACAATGAACCGTGAGGTTGCATTAGACCATGCACGGCAGTACTTTGAGCTATTTTATCACACACCCGAGGTGAGAATTTACATACTTTTCCTTGCCCACCACCCCCTTAACGCAATGTTTATGGACACCTTTCAGGATGTTTTAAACCTCATAGTTGAACATGGCTCCCAGTTTCAAGAGAGGGAGTACGAGAATGTTCTACAACTCTTACACAAGAGCCTGCCAAGCACTGATCGCGACCCAGAAGTTCTGAAGGTGTTACTATCCAGGCTGAGAGACATTCTTAATGAGGTCGCCGTTGCAGTATAGGACTGGAGTTTGTGCTATGTGAATAGGGTCACAATGAGACAGAGAGAGCTGTTGTTATTGTTATACAGACCATCTTTTGTAACTGCTGCTTGATGCATGCATTATTTTGCATTAAATTACAAAGATAGAAAACAAGTCTTGTCGCTCATCATTGCATCCCTTTGTATTAATACAATGAATGCAACTTTCTGTGGCATTCCGAGGAGCTGTTCCATTCCTCACGCAGAACCTGCATTCTTGTCTGATCTAGGGTGCCTCGATGCATCAGGAACCCAAGTGCCCTAGCCTACTGTAGTCTGATCCAGGCTGGCCCGCTTGCACGAAACTCTTAGAGTGCAACACTCAACGACTGTTGAATTCAACCTATTGCTTGTCAATGGGCTTGAGTGAAATACTCAATGAGTGTTTCACTCAAGCCCACTCATTGAGTATATTTCACTTTTGTGCACGACCTACTAGAATATAACGACCACGTCATAATCGGCAACCCCCATGAAGAGCCCGTCCGCGCCATCCGCTAGGGGTGCTACACATCGGCCCGCGAGATCTACATCGTGATTGGACGATGTAAATTTGAATTTTGAACGCACGGAAGCGGACGTAACGATTACCATAGCAGACGACAGCAACAGCTCCTATGAAAACGTGTATAGAATGATGATGATCGTCTACTTTAGATAGAAACATCTCTCATGGGGCATCCACCTCTTGTACAAAGTATTGCAGAAATTGAGGAAGCAATAACCGGGCCGATGAGTAGCGCCACCGCTAGCTTCCAAATGCGGCGTTGGGAAAGGGTGCCTATGACATGGTCGTTATAATCTAGTAGGTCGTGGTATGTGCAAGCGGGCCCGATCGCGACAGCTGTGCAGCTGTGCGCAGGAAAGCACTCCGTGGCGTGTATGACTGCGGCGCTGCACTCTAGCGGACTTTCTCATCTGCGCGTCTGCGGGAGGGTAAATCCCGGAGGCATCCTTGCTGTACGGCGTAACCGGAGCAATCGTCGGAGTCTTGACTACGTATAATTTATCGTGTCAGCTTCATCTGACCCAAGGAACCCCAGAAGTCCCCCTGCGCACTCACCCCGGCGTCTGATTTCGTAGATGCTGCGCAGTAAATTCAGATCGACGTTTTCTATTGATTGCGGGCTATTTTCGCAGCCCGTAGCCGAATCCGTTTCGTTCCCTTGTACCTTGATACGATAACACGAGCGGAATGGAACAAGTTGGTTCTTTCGATTGGAAGCCTTTCTGCGGTGATTGGAGCAACCCCCTCCCCCTGAGCGCTGTTCGATCAGAGAGGAAGCCATCCGCTTCTATCGTACAAGTAGCTTCCCATGTATATGTTCCGCAGAAAGATTGGCTGACTGGTCGTTCTTTCGCAGGAGCTCATTTTATTCATTGCAGAACACGCCGCAGCGAAAAACAAACGCAAAAATGTTAGGGTCACCTCAGTATACCCGACCTCTTACGTCTCTCGCGGAAGCCGGCGTGTCTAGGCAACTTGTAGCCTGCCACCAAAATACTGACGTCGTCGGCCGTGATCGAACCCGCAACCTTGAGATCAGTATAGGTGGACACGCTACAAACTGATCCACCGAGGCCGGTAAATATGCGTCGTGCGCAAAACAACCCGACATTGATTGAACACACGCCAACGAACGACGCGGAAGCAACCCGCAAATGGAGCCTCGAGCATGGAGCACGCACTATTCCCTTACTTTTGTCGAATGATAACACGCCGAGTTTCTAGCGCGTCTGACGATGTGTCATCTATATTAATTGTATAATATTATTCTTCATTATTGTTAATCTCATAAATCGGTACGTTTATCGGCAGTAAGTGGCAGTAGCGTAGCCAGAAGGATGTTTTGGGAGGGGTTCTTTGTGAACTTTACATGGCAGGAAGAGGACACTCATCCCCTCCACCCCGGCCCAAATTCAGTACCAAAGGTACGGAGTCAGGGGGAGGGTGGCTTATTTTCCTGCTCTGGCGGAACTGAGTGGGCTTGTAATCCAAAACTGCTCCTTCGGAGGTTACAACAACAACAACAACATAGATGAATGGATGATGATGATGATGTGGGATGTTTCCCTGCGTTGAGTGCAGGACCCTACCCCATTCCAAAAAGGTTCGCATGAAAGGATGACGAGGGAAGGAAATCCCTACAGTTCGTGAAGGAGGCCGGTGGCCCTCAGAAAGGAAAGAAAAGCGCAAAGTGCACGACACTGATGTCCAGGGTTACTCCATGGGCCGAGAACTTTGCAGATGTTGAATGGCCTCTTATCCAGCATTTCAAGTTGACATTTAAAGGCCCGTCGCTCGCGTACGTACTGGCTGCAGTCTTCGAGAATGTGTCGGATTGTTGCCGGGAAACCACAAGTTGTACACAGCGCCGTGTTGCTGTGGCCCAGCCTATACCGGAGTGCAGGGTGAATGCGACGCTAAGTCGTAAACGACGCACGAGAGACGTAAAGAGGCGAGAGAAACCGCCTGGCATTTCAAATAAAAGCGTTGGGTCAACAGCATACAGAAGCGACCACCGGGTGATGTCATGACACCATTCCTCATGGGCCCAAGGCGACGTCAACGCGGACAAGAGGGAGCGCCTATCCCCATTAGAAAGTATGATGGGGATTGCTGAGCGGCGATGGTGAGCCGCAGCAGCTGCCCGATCCGCTACTTCATTGCCTCTTATGCCAATGTGGCTAGGGACCCATTGGAGGGTGAGCCGGTGGCCCCTGTCTTCTAAAACCTTGAGCGTCGTCAGGATGTTCACTACCACTGGAGCCAAGGAGCCACGGATGCCCATGTTGTCTATGCACTGCAGCGCTGCCCGTGAATCTGTGTAAACCACCCAGAGGCGGGGGTGGTGATCCAAAATAGACTTTAGGAATAGCTGGATGGCATACAACTCCGCAGAGGTGGCCGAGGTGCGGTGCGATAGGCGGAACCCACGTGAAATTGACTCCTCTGGAATTACAAATGCCGCAGATGAGCCGCCAGTAGTGGAGGAACCGTCCGTATATACGGCGGTTTGGTTTCCGTATGCAGCGTCCATCCACTCCAGAGTAGCCTGCTTGAGGACTGGAGCTGGGGTTTGGCTCTTCGGCCCCTTGATCCCCGGGATGTGAGACGAGATGGATGGTTTCGGTGGTCTCCATGGTGCTACTGAAGAAGCGGTTGGGGCAACAGTGAAGGCAGGTATATGGTCCGTTAGTTCTTGCGCGCACTGCGCGATTTTGCTGCGGTTCCGCTTACGAAGCTTCTGTACCAGTGGGTGGCGGCGATGGTGAGCGCGCAATCGCAAATAGTGTCAGAAAGTTTCTCTCTTGCGGATGACGCCAATTCGGAGTTCCCTGGCTTCGGCTACCACCACCCTCGTCTCAGCGCAACGCGGAACGCCAAGACAGGTCCGCAAGCTGCGCGCCAAGACGCAACGGAGCTTGTGTTCGGACGTCCGTGATAGTCCGTGCAGCACAGGAAGGCTGTAGACTACTGAGCCTCGAACAAGCGCTTTGTGGAGTGCAAGAAGGTCCCGCTCAGTACATCCCCAGCGCAAGCCGGCAAAGTGACGTATCACATTTCCCCAACGTTGCGCCTTTGAAGTGAGATAAGTCAATGTGTCTTACCCACGAAAGGTTGCGGTCCAACACAACACCGAGGAACCTGTGGTGCCTGACCTGCCTTAACGGGGATCCCCCGATGTGTACTTGGAACCGGCGCATCTCTTTCCGGGTAAACGGAAGGGTTGCACTTTTCTCAGTGGAGATGTCCATCCCTGCGTTCAGGAAGTAGGCATGTATGGCATCAAGTGAGCTCTGAAGCCGACGCTGAATTGCAGGGCGGGACTTGCCAACCGCCCAGACGCAAATATCATCAGCATAGATGGACAGATGCATTCTCCGAGGAAGGCACCCCTTGAGGCCCATCAAGACAATGTTGAATAACAGGGGGCTAAGGACACTTCCCTGAGGAACTCCCTGTGGCACAGTAATCTTTTCCGTGTCCCCCTCGCCTGTAGTGACGAAAATCTTCCGTTGACAGAGGAAGTCGGAGAGCCACGTCAGCGCCCTATGAGGCACCTGGGCCTGCAACAACCCATGAATAACACAAGGATGGCTTACGGAATCGTACGCCCGTTTGATGTCCAGGAAGACAGCCATCGCTATTTTTCTTCGCGCCTTCGCTTCTTCGACCGAAGAGACTAAACCGAACACCGAATCCATGGAGTTGCGGTGCCTGCGGAAAAACAGATCTTCGCTCCAGCCACCACTCGAGCCTGTCCAGTACTATGCGTTCAAGGACCTTGCCTAAGCAGCTGGTGAGGCTCACCGGTCGGAAAGACGCCAGATCAGAGGGTTGTTTCCCCGGTTTCGTGAGGACTACACGTGCCTCCTTCCACGCAGCAGGGACCTGCCCATCCCTCCATGATGTGTTATAAACCTCTAAGAGCGCCAAAAGGGATGCGTCGTCCAAATTGCGGAGCGCCACGTAGGTGACCTTGTCTGGACCCGGCGACGACTTCTTTTGGGAGAGTGCCAGCGCAGCCTTGAGCTCGGCAAACGTGAGGTCTGCGTCCATGTCAGGGTCAGACACTGACGGGGCTTGACTAATAGCATACTGCAGCTCCAATGCACGGCTCCGAAAGGCTGCACATTTAGCTGCCTCGGACCTTGCTGCAAGAATTTTGCAGAAGTCGTGGGCAACTTCCTTCTCAGGCCTAGATACTGAGAGTGCCAGAGATCTGAGGGGGTTCCTCGCGGGAGGAGCTTCCCGGAGACTCCGCGCAATCCGCCAGACCTTCGCCGGGCTTGAAAACGGAGTCAGAGACGCGCAAAACTGACGCCATCTTTTTTTGTCAGCAGCCTTCAAGGCTTTCTGTACCGATGCATTCGCACGACGCGCGACTTGTGCATCTTCAAGTTGGCCGGATCGCCGAGCCTTCCGCTCTGCCCGTCTCCGAATGGCACGCAAACGCTCCACCTCCGGATCCGTACCTGCGTGGCCAGCGCTGATCTTTGCAGTCGTGGTGAAAGACGAGGTTACAAACTAATCAGAAAGGTATAGCTTGTTTTCGCCAAGCGTTCCGTGTATAACGTATTGAATCCCACTGCACATAACCATTAGCAACCGAGCGCAAACACCATGATAGGCAAGCCTGAGCGATGGGCAAGAACACGTAAACAAACACAAACACGAAGGCTCAAACACGCGCAAACACGCATTGGGAACAAGATAGCCAGACGCACCCTTGTGTGCTGTCTGGCGGCGTGAAGCGGAATTATCATTACCGCAATGTATGTTAGCACGCAATTATCGATGGTTCAGCATCACCAACTAGCCGGACGTTGTTCCCTTCTTACATACATAGAACATAGAACCTACTACATACATACATACACCTTCTTACATAACCTTCCTACATAGAACCTACTACAGTCCTGACCCTGGTCCTACCTAGGGTTCGGAATCCCGAGCCGGTTTTACAATCCTGGGATTTCTAGATGTGAATCCCGGTATCCAGGGACGGGATCGGGATTTTTTTGCAACTGTCCTCACAGTGTTGTACGACCGTATCCACCTGTACACCTATGTTATATCACAAATTGCGATACAGTGCGCGTTTACTGTCATCCCCGCGGACCATTCTTATAGTTGAAGAAAACGCAAGAAAAAAAAAAGCTGCTCACGTGGCAAAAGTATTGCCGCATATTGACCATTCGCACCGTGCCGGAATATTGACTTTGCGTTAGAATGCCGTCTTGTCTTCCGCTACGAAATAGCTTCAGGCTGCGCCACATGATATTTCCCGCGGTTATCAGTGCACGAGAAGACATGACGCTCACCACTTGTATTTACGCGGCAGCTAACATCAATGACGTGTTACGCATCTTCTGCTGGAGTATTCTAGGGAATGTCTCTTATGTGAACACATGGAATGGTGCGTTTTGCCCTTTCCCCGTTTATTCATCAACTGTTGTATTCTGTCTAGAACAGCCGAGTTTAGTTTTCTCCCCAAAAGGCTGTCTCCATTTTCTCTTTCCATTTTCAAATAATACGTATTCGTGAGGACCAAACGAACAAAAAGAGAGGTTCTGCAGAGAGGGAGAGTTTTAATGCTACTTGAGGACTGTTCTCATCTATAACTATGACTTGCGTGGTCCACGTGAGTCAGCAGCTAACGTCTTTGTTATGTGTCGTGGAGGAGGAGTTGATTCGGTGTTGGATTGCAAATTATGAACAAGGAGGGAACTGATGTTCTGAGACTGGAACAACATAGAAGGGACAAATACAAACAAAGCCTCAAATTGCCTCAAAGTCGCTGGGGAGGCGTGTTAACTTAGCTCAATTGGTAGAGCCCTGGACCGGTAATCCAGAAGATGTGGGTTCGAGTCCAACAGCTGGCTAACAGCTGGCCTACAGCTGGTTTTTCGGGGAAGGGACGCTTGAAAACGAAAAGTCGGTAGACACCGTTCTTTCTTTTTCACTCGTACCACCGAATGTCCGTTGTCAAGAAAGCCGAAATGTATTATCCCGCGATTTGACCTTGTGAAATCCCGGGATTCCGGGACGTGAAATTGTGTCGAAATCCCGGGATTTCGGGATCCCGGGATCGGAACCCTAGTCCTACCGTAGGGGGACAACGTTATACTTGTTGTCTTACCCCGAACATTAATCTTGAACCGGATGACTGTCGTATGTCCGCACACCTGGACAGTGATCGTCGCTTCACACAGTGATTCGTGGATCTTTTGTTTCCAAAATTTCCGTCGGCGATAGGGACGCATTCAGACCACACCTCATTCAGCGACATTGCGACTGCCCAACATATACTATAGAGTGCTATGCAGACGCACAACTGTTGCTTGCAAGCTGTCGCCTAGACCATTCCCCGCGACACCATGACTGAAGACGATTGCATTCCATCCTAAAAGAGATACTACTAGATGGTGATGACGACGAACAGAAACTCCTGGAGACCAGTACGGACCAGGACCAAGTTCCATCGTCTTGCTATCCTGTTGATGATGATGAGAATGAATGCATTCTCCATGACAAGCCAAGTGACATTTGCGGAAGGTGAGTAATGTTGAATATGAGGCTCGTGTACCGTTTCCAAGCATGTGGGACGCTCAGCAGCAAATGCAAGGGAAAACGGGCGGGATGTGGTCGTACTAACTAAGGTGGAGGAATTTAGCATTTTTGGGCTCGGACCTCGATATACATCGATGATTTTGAGACTTATTAAGAGAGACTTACTATAAAAGAGGCCGTGCGAGAAGGTGTAGAGCGTGTTGGTTGGGACAGAACATGATTAAGAACGCGGAGGGACAGGGACAAACACACACGGAAGCGTTCAACTAGCAACTGAATTTATTTGGACACAAACACTAGTCTGGAAAGTCCCGGCCACCAAAGAAAAGACAACAAACAAAACACAAACACAACAAACAAAAGAGGCCGGACTAAAATGGACAGTATAGTTGCAGCTTCTAGTCCCCTGGACTGCAATTACTCCCCAGTTTATAGGCCCCTAACCCTGTAGCCCCTAACCTTGTACGTACTCCTCGGGACTGCAATATGCGCTCTTCGTGAATTTGATGCAATAAGGCTATGTATAACTTAGCTAACTTCCCTGTTGAAAAAAAGCCAAATAGGTTGTATGCGATCCTATTTATCCTATACAAATTGATGTAGGATCCTTTATGTCCTATTTTGTATCATGTGGGAGAGTTGTGGGCTCCTACATGCCCTATATTAATTCACATATAGGTGAGTCATAGGATCCTACATGTCTCATATTAGGCTATGTAGGAGAGTTGTGGTGTCCTACTTGTCCCATATTCGGCAATATAGGAGAGTTGTAGGACACTACATCGCCTATATCCGGCTACGTAGCAGACTTGTAGGATCCTACAAGGCATCAAAAAGGAGCTATGGGAGATCTTACGTGGCCTGTTTGGTTTCATGTGGGGAGGACGTGGGGAATTATTTTGAGATATGGAAGTGATATATTAACACAGCAACAAACATTATTTGATTCCTTCAAAACAGGGGCCCAGAACGAACTAGTCATGTTCAATCATGTTTTGCCAACGCGCACACATACGGCAGGTTATCAAGTGCGAATTCTATTAGAACCACTGCAAATGAATATATTTTTTTAGGTTGAAAACAACTGAATGGACTGGTTGCATTCATTTATGGAACATGCATAGAGTATGCCCATTACTAGTCGACGAAACATCAAGCATACAATGATGCGTGCATTCCTTTGAGTACTATTTAAGCACAAACTTCGACAACAGTGCGCAACAGGTCGAGGTGGCGGTTGAACGCCATCGAGCGACATTGCGGTGTCGATGGGGTTTTCGGTCTAATTTCTACGACTAAACCGGTTCTATCAGGACGTGGCTTGTTGTGACGGATTCCCCAATCCTTCGCCTTCACGTGCACGCTCACGGCTCGCAGGAAATCCTAAGAGTAGTCGAGATACTTGAAAATTCCAGGCCTCCGTCTGCACTTCCGATACATTCGGAGCTCCGTAACATCCGCCCCGGTGGTCATGTCGACGCCAGAATTTCCGTCCTAGTAGGACATGAGTCGCTCTACGATCGGTCAAATGGAACCATGAGTCGGTCTTTAGCGGTTCGGGGGTTGTGGGCAGAGACGCGTTCGTAACTCTGTTTTTTTAAGCTTTGATGCCCTTTTTCGGACGGAAGCCCGCGTCGGACAGTTTTCACCTTTCTAGAGTGTACTCGCCTCAACTCGGTGAACGTGGCAAAATTTACTACAGCTGTCAAAGTCTTCTGGTTCTCGAGCTACCGGTTTCCGTGTTTACACTCCTCCCAATACATGGGACTGCCGGCTGTTTTTCCCCTAAAACCGTTTCCATCGCACCTACAGAGTCGTGTTTGACATAGTTTTGAAGCTCTTGACGTGCTCTTTCCAACCGCTTTAATCCCGTAAGCGCGAGACTCTCCGTTCCCCAGATATGGGCTTTGCAGTTGGAGGGTCATGGCACTGGCGCCAGCAAGTCTGGCTGACGCCGCTCGGAGACGCTTCCGTGGGTGCCGTTCCTTTAGTGCCGTAATCTCGCTTACCTAACGTCCAATTTACTGGAAATTTTGGATGCGTGTTCTTCGTTCTTTGCTCTACAACTTTTCAATTCGCACCTTCCGTCTATTTACTACAGGTTATGGCGTTATTCCCGAAATTCCTTAGGCTGACTCTCCTTCTGTGCACCTTCGTCCCTGTTTTTAGGTTTGAACCCTGTGGGAGATCTGAATCACCTATTAATGGATTCGTGCACTCCGAACACCGAACGGCTAGAAACTTGCGGGATCTTTTTATCTCTCTCCATCCTCGAGTGAGGACAAACATGGCAAAAGCGGCTCGTTATACATGGGGCTGGGGGCATTTTTTTCGATGTCGGTTGTTTGTTGGCGTAGAAATGTGATTGAAGACTTATTTTGACGGGAAAAACGTCCTCTTTCCAATGGCACTGGTCACCCGTACGCGCGACTTTCTGCTTTCTGGATGTAGCGCGAGGAGAGCATGGTGGAGAGAGCCGTTACAGCCAGGCGGCGCCGTTGGAGCTTGGAATTCCTCCAGCTCATTTGGAAGGGAAATCATAGAAGCGTTCGGACGCATGTCCAGAGAGCTCTCGTTCGGGAAGCGTCTTTCGTCGTAGTTTTGGTGGTTTTGGTGCCCCGCAGTGCTGTGACTGTATTTCATGCCTTACTAGTGGTATCTGGACCTGTTTCTGTGTGTGTACCTTGGAAGACCGAAAGCTGTTGGATTTCGTGAATTGAAGGTTAGTTGTGTGCATGTAATGCCATGTTTCGTGCACCTTTTGCTTTGTATTCTTCCTAGCGTGTGGGTTCCTATAACTTTATCCGCTCAGTGCGATTATTACCCTATTGTTACCTATTTCCTTATCCTCCATCTGTAATCTTGTGCTCTTACCCTGTTGGTTAACCTGTATCATCACTTAACATCAGGTTGATATAATGTGTGATGCTTCTGCGGCCCTGCTACAGGGTACCGGTGCTCTAAAGATACAGATCTTCCTTTTTTGGTTATTAATTCATAATAACTCAGCTTGTGTCATGCATATTTTCCCCGAGTGTGGAAGGAATATGACAGAATGTAAATAGTTGCGGATATTATAACTCAACGTGCATTGTTTTCACCCTGTTCAGGTAATGCCTTACTGACACCCTTGCTTTAGCCCCAGTTGTCATAGTTAATTGATCTTACTGCTAACAAACAAAGCCATTGTCTTTGGACCTCAAGTAACAGCATATGTGGGAAGTCTGGTTAACCTGTGCACGAGTTTTGGCATATTTTATGTGACACATAATGTATTATCCCTTGTTAAATCTAGCTTCCTAACTCACTTTATTGTTTCAGATGCCTACAAGAAATATATCTTAGAGCTATCATCTAGCATGATCTGTAAAGGTGTTGAAGACGCTGTACATCAGGCAAGAGTGTGATTGTTCAACAGACATGTCACAGGGATGATGAACGATATCAATAAAAAAAAAATAGAAGCTGCATGATTTGTTATTTCCTAATATACACAGCACAATAGGGTGCACAAATTATACGGGATCACAACGAGAGACTTGAACCTATTTGCATGTAGGACCCAACGTAGGTCCCACAATCAAATAGGATCCTGTTAATATGTAGGATCGCATTTGCATGTAGGTCCCCCAACCAAATAGGATCCTGTTTATATGTAGGATCGCATTTGCATGTAGGACCCACAATTAAACAGGATCCTATTTGTATGTAGGTTCCTTCATCATGTAGGACCTGGTGTCATAATACCATATGGAGTCAAGTAGGAATTTCCAATAGGGTTAGCAATTTTCCACCCACACAGAGTAAGAAATAGAAAACGGTTCTTTCTTGGCAAGTCGTGCGCTATGCATGTCTCAAGATTATATATCACTCAATATATCACGGTATAATTCAAAGTATACAGGCTTGTATGTAACAAGAACAGTTGGAAGACAGCGTGAAATGCAGTCCCCGACCCTTTGACACTCAGTTAGTCCCGAGAGGGGCTAATTTTTGTGGCAACGCATTTAGTCCCGAAAAAGACTACACTTTCACTACTTTCTTCTTCTTCTTCTTAGGGTGCATACAGGTGTGAAACACACGTTGCAGTCACATCATCGAACTGTCTCTCCGAAGATGTCACCCACACAGGCTCAAATGATCGCATAATCTACTATGTACTATACGTACTCGCAAGTCAGTGATGATGTAGGAATTCACTCGGAGAAATTTGCTCTGACGTTGTCCGTGGCTTGAAAGTTCGCTCATGCCGCAAAGTTCTTCGAGATTTGAACTGCAATGCAGCCAGCATGCAGCCACGATGGGCGACTTACGACAGCTCAGTGGCTTATGACAGCTCAGTAGGGATTATGTCGTAAGATACCAATGTCTTATAACGCCTCTTGAGTCCTGGCTTTTCGTAAGTGCCGCGTGCAACGCAGTTAAGAGAGGTTTTTTTTTTCGCTGTGGGCTTTTTGTGAATCTAACCCCTGGTTCAGATGGAAGACAGCAGCGGCAATTTCTGTTAATGTTTTCCACTCAGTTCCACTGCGTATAAAAGCCCAGTAGGGAAACTTATGCGACTACAGTGAAGAGCGGTTAAAAATGTTTCTCTTTTACTGGAAACTTCAAGACTCTGCCCCACCGAGGTCCGATACGGACCAGAAACCTAACGTGGTCTTTCCGACAGAATCCACACAAGCCCTGCCGCCACCCGAGAGCAACAACAGAACCTTGCTAAAGAATGGCAACAGAAGGACCCAATTTCGAGGTCTGCTGGCGAAGTCTTCCTCAGTATAGCAACTTGCACTGGGTTCCCCTGAGAGAATATGTAGTTTCAAACAGCTTTTACTCATTTTCTCAACGTCTTTTAGCCTTATGCATTCTCTCTTTTAACATCCATCAAATCGGCGCGTATTTCAATAAAAGTTACAATTCGCACTGTGTGGAGGAATTATGATGTTGCATCTTAGACTTCTTGCGTCCTGGATGTATTGCGGCTTCCATTTGCAGTGCCTGACTGAGGGCGGCATAGCACGCACGAATCAGCTGCGGGTCAGGAACTCCAGGTGACTTCGGAATACCAGTGCGCCCCGGACGTGACGCCACGTTCTCCACTCGGCTGGTAGACCTGTATTTTTAAAATAGAGAGCCGTACCTTGTAGGTAAATAAACGTTAACAATAATAACAAAAAATATAGTAATAGGTAATAAACGATACTTGTACACGGTGTGCGTGCTTCTGTTGCTATGTACAATCGGGGCGACACACAGCCTATAGTTCCTGCACTGGAGAGTAAAGAACTGAAAATTGCGTGACTGTGGTACGCGTTATACACCGAACTCTTTTCAATTTTCGCTAATTTTAAGGGGTGCGCGTTATACACAGATAAATACGGTAATTAATTACTTTACAGGTCGGAGAAAGAGTTCATCAATCGATCACACTATGAGGACCCTAGAACATTGCAAAACACCCTTTTGGGAGGGTGTGCTCTTGTATGAGAGTGTAGATATACGTGATGGAAAGTAATTTTTCCGAGGCTGGAACATACAAAAGGGATAAACGCAACACAAGCCTCAAGGTACCTAGGGACATGAACAGTTGAAACATTGGCGGCGTCGAAAGAGCCAGACAACGGCGGGATTTGAACCTCGCATCTCTGGATTACCCGTCGAGCGCCTTTACCAATTCGACCACGTTGGCATCCGCTATCCGACGACTTGCCTGGGGGCCGCATTTGTCTGGGCATGCCTCGTACTTATATGTCGTATGAGTGCTGAAATACACATGAAAAGGAGTTAGTTAGGATACCGCAGAATTACACCGAAAAATGTGCTTAAAATTGTGATGGGCGCTTGAAGATGGAAACGGGGGAATATGCGGGGAGGCTGGTTACGAGGACTTGCTACTCCATATTCGTAACCTTGTTGCAGGGTATCGAGCCTAAATGTGTCGCTGTTAAGAGCGCTCGATCCACAGAAGCCCACTTCAACCACGGCATCATGAAAAAAAAAGAAAAAAAAAAAGAAAAAAAAAAAAACGACGACAAAGACTGCATGCATTCGAAGTGTCACTTTCGGTACAATAGTCGCTTTAATAATAATAATAATATTTTTTTTCAATTCAATTCAATTTTATTAGTTTAAGAAGATCTCGATTGTAACGTACCCGCCTAAGCCTTGAGGCTTGTGGGCAGGTAACAGTCTGTGGCGTGCTCAACACTTAGAGTAAAACATTGATAACAACAGTAAAGTAAAAAAGGAAAAAGCAAGCAATAAGATACAGATAATGAACCATCCATTAATATACACAAGAATCCTACAAACCCTCAGAAGTAATAATAATAATAATAATAAATAATAATAATAGTAATAATGATGATGATTGGATTTTGATTGCATTGTAGCTAGTGCAGTAAGAAAAAGGATTGCACTTCGTCGCGATCTCAACGTGACATTGACATTTCCGCTTTGAGCATTTGAGTGTGTTTTTTTAGTCTTTTTTATTACTCTTAGACAACTAAAACTTGCGTTTAGCCGAATAGGTGCCACATTATTATTTAAACAACAACAACAACAAAACACACAATCGCTGCAATGAATAATAATAATACTAACTTTATTTTTGTTTGGGCACCCAAAAACAACCACTAGGGTCTACTGAAGCGACATTCATTTCCACGGTGCTGGAATGCTGCTTCGCTGGCGAAAAAACACCCCACTTTCGTGTGGGGTGAGAATTTTTTCCCTTCCATTTTCTTTCTCTCTCTCTCTCTCTCTTTTACCACGTCACCTGCGAATTATAGCTCATAATCTCGGCTGATGTTGCCGAGTTTTGTGCAATGATTTTGCTGCATAAAATTTCTACTTCGGCAGACACGAACGAAAGAGGGCACTAACTGCAGTTTATTTACTTTACTTCAAGCGCATTACGAGGTAGCTGCACATTAAAGACTACGTTTTCAAGACATGCTCCACATACGACACTCTAGTGCAACGTCGAGGGGCTCCCGCGGAGGAAAAAAAAAAAAAAAAGATTTTAGAAAGTCCCGAAATAACCAGCTGGAGAACCAACAGCGTTAACTGCCTAGCTCCAGCAGGACATCCATCATAAACGATCACGAGTAAATTGTAGGGTACAGTGTGTCAGGGGAAGTGAAGAAGAAGAAGAAGAAGAAGAAGCGGGGGGGGGGGGGGGGTCGGCGTTTGCAGCATTCAAACCACCGAGTTGTATTGCAGTAAAGAAAAGAGAAGAAATGACCTTGCGTAAAATTCGTCAAATTTTGCTGCCAATGCGTTTGACAAGCATTTGCTACAGCCACGTCCGCGGATCATCGGGAAGGAGATATGGTTCATGTCTGTCACGATTTGGGCCCCAAGAGGCAGTGCGTGTACATGCGTAACGGCGAGCCCTTTCACCATCACCACCATCACCACCACCACCACCACCGCGTCGGCGGCAGAGCTATACATGCTTCGAGGCCGAGACAACGTGCACGGATCTGCAAGTACCCGAGCGTTCTGCGCATACCTCCTCTCCCGGTTACTCCACTCGGAAAGCCCCATTGGCTACGGCGGCACCCTCCCTCTTCCCTCTCACTGCCTCCTCTCATGCGTAGAGACGCACTTGCACAGCGCATTCTCTGGCAGGCCATCATCGAGGGGACGGGCTACGAACTTGAAGAACAACCACAGGATCGTGTTCTCAAGTCTTCCCGGCTTCCACACCTTTGAACGCTTTCGTTTCATCCTTTCTGTCTTCCGGGCCTCCTCCAGACGGGTACCGCGACACGTTTTTTTTTAAATTTATTTATTCCGCGTTAGCGCCGCGAAGCAACTGCGGCGTACAGACGTGGACAGGTGGACACAGCAGGAAGGAGGGGGAGACAGGGTGTTAGTATGCGCCCTGGGCCGACTTCCAGGGGAACCGTGTCGACGTTCGTCTGGAATGTCTGCCGGAAAACCCATGGAAAACCCCAGACATCACAGTGACAAGTCGTGTACAGGTCTGGTACATGGGCGTTTCCAGGATTTTTTCCAAGGGGAGGGGCCGAAGTGCTTCCAGTTGGGGGGGGGGGGCAAAACGTGCAACCCCCTCACCCCTTTTCCTGGAGACGGATGCTGCGGACTGTGCGAGTGTTCAGGTGTTCGTAATATTGTAACGACGACGAGGGTGGCGGGCCCATGCCACCACGCGCGGCCATTCTCATTGTACCATTCTCATTCTGCTCATTAAACCATTGCCATCATCACGCTGTGCTGCCCGTATCAATATTATGACATCTGAGAAAAAAATCATGACGACCCACGAACGAGAGTGCAGAATTTTCACATGTGACCTTGAAGCTCCAGGGGGGGGGGGGGGCACGGCCCCCTTTCCCCCCTCTCGGTACGCCCCATGAGTCTGGACCAAAGTTTACGGAACACGCGAGCGGTGTACTTACATACAACAACAACAACAAATAAATCGTGACTAAGACATGGGGTAATTCACCACTGGAGAGCAGTACATTACCCTATCACACGCGAAACATTAGATGTGAGATATGAGAATGAAGTCAAAGGTATGTGCAAGTACAACAATTGAGCTCTCCTCCACTGGCTGCGCGGCGCTACGCCACAAAAACGAAGGAAAAAAACAACAACAACAACAATACATACAGAATACAATACAGGAATACAATACAGAATATACATTCCGTTGTAACGCATGTAAGATTGAAAGGTGCTTTTGGAAATCTCGTGCATAGCGTTCAGTCAGTGTCTTGCAGGAAGACACTACACACACTTCGTTCTGAGGTGCACAAGTTGACATAAGAATAGGTCCCGAAGGCTGCCAAGTCTCTCGGCAGCCATACATCACTAGATCGCCCCTGGGATAGCGGAGTAAATTACCTCGAAAGCGAGTATATAGCTCAGCAAAGTGGCTTCGTTACGTTTGAATAGAGCGCTTGTTACTGCGATTCGACCCATGAGAAAACATATTTTAACCAATATGTGTTAGTCCTTCAATCCGTATTGGCACCGCGAGGCAACTGTGGCTATGAGCGACGTAGAGACGAACAGACGGAGGGTGGACATCGGGAGGTGCGATATGGGGATGTGTCTTGGTGCATCTTCCGTGTGAACTCACGCGCTAGGGCGGCTGTATGGGCCGCCTTTTGTCGCACCTGCCGTGGCTTAGATTTTTTTTTTATTGATTATTAAAGGATTTTTCTTCACCAAACAGCCGAATTTGAATGATAGGTTCTGAAGTTGAAGTCAACTTCAACTTCAGTTCAACTTCAGGAGTTCAATTTCAACTTTAGTCAACATTGGACATCAACTTCAAAATCCAACATTCAACTTCAGTTTCACATCATATCGCAGCCTAACGCGCAATGTCGCATCATTATTCCTCATGATGTGATGGTGAATGACGTCCGTGATGGCCGCCGCGAGTGAATATGCCGACCTATACAGGGTGTCCAAGAAAACGTGTAATTAAATTATAATAAAAAAAAAAAAAACCTACGTCACCTAGAATCACGCGGTCAACGGCACTTGTTCTTACTAGGTTTTTGCCACATCCTGATGTGAATGTAATCTAACTTAAGTTTTCTTTCGTCACTCTTTACGAACTTAAGTTAGCCAAGTAAAGGTCGTTTTTTTACCCCACCAATGTGAAGCGCGTGCCGAATTTACTCAAGTTCATGATAAGTGACACGGATATTCAGGAGCAATCCCATAGAAAAAAAAAAACAAAAAAAGAAGAAAAATAAGCAGCCGAACATCATGCGTTTCGGAGCGCTGACAGCAAAGCGCTTGATCGCTTTTTGGGTGCCCTCATTCTCAGTCCGACGAAAGCAGGCTGCTAAACCAATACAAAAACACAAATATTCCATACAAACACTCCCCATACAGAAATACATAACTTCTCCACACAAAAATTCACCATTCGAGCCCCTAAGTCCATGAAGTCTCCGTTCTCTTTTGCAATTCGGAGTCGAATCCCACGACCCGCTGTGCTGTCTGCCGTTTCGAAATAAGATTTTTCGTTTCTGAGGAATAACTACGGTTATTGGTGAAATCGGCTCAAAACACTCAATTTATAACCCTTCACCCCATACGCCTTCCTGCTGTGCTCTTCAAACGTCACACTCGCTAATTGCTACGGTTGCTGACATATGACATCAAAAAAATCAGGCAATCATAACAAGAGTTAAACGCTGAAAGTATACAGGGTGTCCCGTATGTCCTAATTAATTTTCAATAATTAACTTTTTAATTATAAAAGTTACAAGGTCGTCCCAATGAGAACATCTGGTCCCTTCAGTCACCTGATACCGTTGCCGTTCTCAGAAAAAAAAATCGTCCGCAAAAAATTCGTGAAGGAACACCATTTTTTTCTTTATTTTGTTCATTGCGCATCTTCGTAAACGCGTCTTTCCTTCACCCCCCCAATGTGAGAGGGTGAAAGAGCACACTATCGCCTCTTGCATCCTGGAAAAAGATTAAAAGAAAATAGAAAATGCAACCCAAGATAAGGGCAGTTCAGATAGCGTCACCCGATACATTTCTTTTTGTTTCGTTTCCGCAAGTTAAAGCTCGTCTTGGACGCATGAGGCGGCACTGTGCTCCTTCACGCTCTCACATTTGGGGTGAAGGTAAGACGCGTATCTGAAGATGCGCAATGAACGAAATAGAGAAAAAAAAAAGGTGTTCCTTCACGATTTTTTTTGCGGACGATCCATTATACGGATTTTTGTTCTGAAAACGGCAACGGTGTCAAGTGACCGAAGGGACCAGATGTTCTCATTGGGACAACCTCGTAGCTGTTATAATTGAAAAGTTAATTATTGAAAATAAATTAGGACATTGGCCTTAGGAGTTTGCGGGTGCCCTCCTGAGGAGTGCCCTTCAGCGTATGCTATATTGCAATTGATTTCATCTCGAAAAAAAAAGATATATACATTTTTTAAAAATCTGTTCGCAGTTAGCTAGGACACACTGCATATATAATAACAGTAAATGTACAGTATACGCAGTATGGCCCTTAGAGTTCATACTGTCCACGGCCTTGCGTCTGCTAGCTGGAGTCGCTACATAATGGGAGGTGTGGGAATCCTTTTCCGTGGCGCCACCGCGCGGACAACTAGGAGAGGAGCCAGCTTCCAGGATCTATCTCGTGGGTCTGTATAGCAGGGTTTTTGCGGGCACGCTTGACAAAACCTTTCCTGTCGACTTCAGATTTGTGTCATTGTCGAGAAGTGAATTTCTGATGCGTCCCCGCAGCGAAACTTTTATCTCGGATATGATTGTGGAAGATAATAAGGTTTCGCTGGAATGGACGTGGAAGGCGAAAAGAGCCGATCATAAATCCGCCCACGCTGTCCCTCTGGGAAGATGAAAACGGCGTGGGAGTGCATGTCTCCGAGGAAATCTATAAGACGGTCAATCATATCCCGACGGATGGCCCCGAAAAGACTGGCCTTTGATTCCGAATAGTCTGGCCACCTTGCCAGTCTCATCGTTAAAAGAACAGCAAAGCAGCCTAGCGGCAACTACTGACTATACTTCTCAGCCGGTAGGACGTGTTGATCTCGTTTGGGCACCCGTGATGGATGAACAGCTTTCATTGTCTCAGACTGGGTGGTGACCATAGTTCCAATCCCGGTAATGATCTTTCTCGGACGCATTAAGACAAACTACAGCGCAATTCCCATATGAAGTATAGGCCTAGCGTGCACGGTCTCCTACTTGCCGTCACGTGGGTTCATTTCAAATTTCGCGCGCTTTCTTTGGAATGATTGAAAAAGAACGAGGTAAGAGGTATTCCCTTTCGAACAACTTATTACAGGGCTTTTAAAGGCAACCTACGTCTCTACGAACAGACAAAGGGTTGTAAATTTGATATTTAAAAAAATTTCCATAAGCAATCTTCAGTCATCTGTTAGAGACAATAATACAAAAAACACACTGCCTGAACAGTCTTTTCTATAGGTTTACCAGCAGGCTGTCCTCTGGGTTTTCCGGCGTGATGGAGGTTGGGTTTCCTTGAAGTCGGCCCAGGGCACACAGTAATCCCCCATCTCCCACTCCTTTCTGCGCTCCACCTGTCCGTATGTGTAATCCGCGTATAACCAGAGTCGCTTCGCGGTGTTACACGGAATAAAAAAGATGCCCCGCCCCCCAATGACTGACTTAATCATCATTAATCCATCCCTGTGAAGATCAGCACGTTGCCCTAATGCAGAATTTTCTTTGCTTCTATGAATTACTGTAATTTGTATTGCAGCACCGATTAAGCATTATAGCTAGGGAGTGACGTTTTCGGGTTAAACCCGATTCCGCCCGGTTATCCCCCCCCCCCCCCCCGAACTGACCTCCGACCAATTCGGGTTAAGCCCGATTTCTCCCCGAATTCCAGTCACTATGAAATCCTCAAGTGACGTTTCCACTGAAGACGAACAAAGGTCACCGCGTGTAACGCGTGTAAGAATGGGTCACTTACGTTCCCAGCAATACACCCATGTGTGTCAACACTGTCTATCGGGGATTACCGCTGGAAAATCACGATCCCGCAAAAAAAAAAAAAAAGAGATTAGGAAAGGACTTAATAGACAAGAGGAGAAACAAAAACACTCGGTAACACCCGAAGGCACAATTATCGCCCAATTTCTCACCGAATTACAGATTTAAAAATTCCGCCCAATTTTTAGCATAGAGCGTATTTGTACTATAGCGATAAACATCAATGCTACATATTTTAGGTATAAGAAGATAAGTGATGTAGCCCTTCAGGGACACCTATAGCATCTGCGCACCATTTACAATACGCTTCGCGCCTCTTTATCGATACGCACTAACAAATGATGACCTGGAGCAACCGTTGAGGCAACCTCGGGCTTCCCTGAGGCGACTAGTAAGGCCCAATTCGTTTCTGGGGCTGTTTTTTTCGACGGCGTTGCCGTTTCCTTTCGCACGAGAAATCAATACAGCAAACGTGTACCACGCTCTTTCTGATATATATTTTTTTTTCTTCCCGTGGCACGCATGCCTTGATCGATTCGACGTACGCTTTGTCATATGGCAATTTGGGCGGCCCCAGCCGCCTTGCTTGTAATAGGCTCATCTGATTTGCTCACTAGGTCACGGGTGACACAAATAGAGTGGGAGTACTAAAAACGAATTCATTGAATGTCCGTTTTCGTGGTTTGCGTGCTTAGGGGGCGGAGTATTTTCGAGTTGGGTCTTTTCAAAAGTGTGGCTGTACAAATGGGTGGCTAAGGTAATGCTATACGGCGAAAAGTTGAATGGAAAGACAGATAATGTGTGTAGTGCTAAGAGGTAAGCTCACAGGTGAGTACCAGCAGGTGGGGTGCGTTGTGTACCACTGCGCGGGGTGTTGCAAAAAAATGGGGGTTCAATACTACGGTGACGTTATAACAGCTTTACGCATATCATTGCCAACGTACGTAAGCTGAAATAACAGAGCTCCCTCTGTAGGGGATGCACAAAAAATACAGTTCGGGTGGCGCGTCTCCAAACATTTTGGAGGTTTTGGGTGGTGTAGGGGTTCCGGATAAACCACTGATACATTATCAGCAATATATAGGTCGCGTCGTTATATATTTTGCCCACGTGGTGGTCCTTTAGTGTGAATCTTCACAGAACAGACAATTAATGTTTAAGGGCCTTCGCGGTGGACGATTAACGTGGCGATAGTTTTCTCGTCACCGAGCATATTTGTCTGACGATACTCGGTGACGTGCGGCTCGGAAGAGACCGTTCGTCTTGGGCAGGCTTCACAGGAAACTGCCGATATACGTCTCATATCGCCGCGGTTAATACAGACATATGTATGTACAGGTAGACTCCAAGATAAAAGGAAGTAGAAACCCCAGCGTAGAAGGGAACTATGCATCGCGGTCGTAGCGTATGTATATGACGACGCACGCCTGAAATTTCCATGGCAAAACGCGACCTGAGATGTGTGACAACGCGCGCTGCAATTCCGGCGCGCGGGCGTTGTCACGTGGTGTTCTTTCGTATTTTTTTATTTATTTCGTGGGCCATACAGGATCGCTAACGACATTCAATTGGTTCCCTTCGTGTAGAGCGCTCCGTCTGCTTTAAGATCTTGGTGCGCGTTAGTTGAGACACTCTGTCAAAAGTCTAGGAGATTTCAAGATTTCACGTTTCCCTCTCTATACTGTTCCACGGTCTGTCAACAAAAAGAGCGGAAAAAGCATGAAAGGGGTCCACCATTGACGGTATTCGAATCGTACGTAAGCAGTTCAGCACCGATTCCACCTCATGGTCTCCCCCTTTACCATCGAGGTGAAATATCTACTTATTTACAACATTGGAGCTGGGTGACACCCATCTGGGGTCTGCTGCCCCATTTCTTGAATGCGTAGAAGAAGAATGCTTGAATGTCGAGCATTCGTACGGTGCAGGAATATTGTGAGCAGCGTACTGCGCTCTTAGCAGACGACATCATACCTGGGGCTTTTCCTGTCGTCTGCTACGAAATATTTTCTGGCCGTGCCGCAGGATATTCCTCACGTTTCGCCGTGAAAAAAAAAAAAAAAAAAGACATGCCATCGAGCGCTCGCGTTTTCGCGGCGGCAGAAAGCTTCGACATTTTTCGCATCTTCCGCTGGAATATTCTGGGGAACGTCGCTCGTGTGAATACGCGGCCCCTGTACCGTTCCTAACGGACGGCCATGCGCGAACTTCAACCTGCCGTGCATGGACGGGCATCAGCTCTGCACTGCTCCATTGGCCTTGCTTCGCAGTTCCCCAAGACCGCATCGATTGCCGATAGCGGGACCAGGGTAGGGAGGAGAACAAAAGGAAGTTCGACGCTAGGAAAGGGTCGGAACTGAGGGTAACGAAGGGGGTACATCCCAGCTCTTCGAGATATTACTTTGGCCAGATCGACCGATTTAGTAGGGCAGTGTTATTACGGCCGAAGCGAAACACTGCTTTACGATGATCGTTAACGTTAGAGCGCAGGGATACAAATTTCTGTATCGTTTATGTGCATTCATGTCTGTATCAGTACGCATTTCACATCCGCATAAAAGTGCAGGAAATCGGTGTCCGATACGCATCCGCGGGCTTTCTCTGTATTCTACCCGCATGCAGAGATTGATAGAAGAGACGGATGGAAAACCATTGAGAACGTCACTGAGCAAAAATGCGAAAGTAGGAAACGCGGCCTAATTTGAGTTTATAGTTTATTTTCCATTTCTGGTGGGAAATCGAGCAATAAAAAGCGAAGGCACATGACAACACTCGAGCCTCCCGACACGTACCCGGAGTTGCTGCGCGAGACAATACTGAATTTACACTAACTGGGTACCTTTTATTGTAAGTTTTAACGGCGTGTAACCTCTTCATAGTCGTAGATGTATTTATTTATTTCAAGATACTTCTCGCGACGTAAACCCCCAATTACAGTCGACCCCCGTTTATCCGGACGGTGCCGTTCCCGGCGAAATCGTCCGGATACTGGTGCATCCGGATAAATGAAACGACCGAATAGAAACGTCCTACAGAGCAAGGTTTATTTAAACACAGAAATCTCGTCAATTACAGCTGTTACATAGTAGTGTAGGCACTCGATTCTTGCAAACTTTTGCTAATTGCATAGAGTTGAGCCACGCTGCTGCGCTGCTCGAAGAATGTCAGTGCGGACGCAAAGTGTGAATGTCGGAGCCTTGTTTCTCACTGGCGTCATCGGCACCGTCTTGCTGCACATCATTGGAGCCAACAGCAGCAATCACACAGTCATCAGTCGTAACTGCACACGCGTCATCGTCCTTATCAACGTCAACGTAGTCAGAAACCGCAGCATCATCTACGGCAGTCGCAGTGAGACTCTGCATCAGGGATCGCAGCAGGCCCTCGGGTTGGAGTTTTCCCCTCTAGAACCGGACAGTTGCTCGAGATATTTCCAAATGACTCGACTGGTCAACGTGACCCAACGCACAAAAACAGAAAAGGGGGTCATCGTGCACGGTTGTCTCCCCTACGGAGGAATGTAGGTCCCTAACGTGTGACGGGAATAACCACAACACAGCGAAAAGGGTGACGAAGCGGGATCAGCGTCTCCTCCTACTCACGGTAGTCCGGATAACTGAAGCTAGATTACAAGAATTTTCGACTTTCGTTCCCTGGAATTCTTGTCCGAGTCCGGAAGCTGAAGTCCGGATAAACGAGAACAAAACACATGGAGGAAAATCCGTTCCCGTGCCTTTTGTCCGGATACCGCGGGATCCGGATAAATGAAGTCCGGATAAACGGGGGTCGACTGTATTATTATTTCAAGATACTGCTGGCTCTTCTGGAGCCATTGCAGGAGTGGGTGAATACAATAACATAGGAAGTACACTCACACATCGCAGCAATGAAAAAGAAAAGAAAAGGCAATAATTGATAAGCAACTGGTATCAAAGCCGTCTGGGATCGTACGACGAGAACTTGAAATGGGAATCCAGCTTTTCTGTAAAAGCTGCATATGACTGGGAGCTACAACTTTCATAATGTAGATTGTTCCATTCTACAATTGTTTCCGTGTTTTTCCTTCACCCGAAGCAAAAAGAAAAACAAATGTATCGGGTGAGGCTATCGGAACTGCCCTTATCTTGGGTTGCATTTTCTGTTTTCTTTTAATCTTTCTCCAGGACGCAAGAGGCGATAGTGTGCTCTTTCACCCTCTCACATTGGGGGTGAAGGAAAGACGCGTCTCCGAAGATGCGCAATGAACAAAATAAAGAAAAAAAAAGGTGTTCCTTCACGAATTTTTTGCGGACGATCTATCGAACGGATTTTTGTTCTGAAAACGGCTACGATATCAGGTGACCGAAGGGAACAGATGTCCTCATTGGGACAACTTCGTAGCTTTTATCATTAAAAAGTTCATTAACGATTTTTAGGTAATTAGTCATTCGACGGTTGAGCAACAGATGGTCAAGAATGTCCGCCGGCCTAAAGATGATAGAAGGGAAAACAGGATGTCTATAGCCCTGATAGTTTTTTAATGAAAAATGTGTATCGAAAAAAAAAAAGAGAGACACCCTGTATATACAGGGTGTCCCAGCTAAATGCGATCATAGTTTTAACATATATATATATATATATCACTTTTTCCGAGATACAATCAATTGTAATATAGCATATATGTTGAAGGGCGCTCCTTAGGAGGGCATTAGCAATTTCCTAAGGCAATGTCTCAATTAAGTTTCATTAATCAATTTTTTAATTACAAAAGCTTCGAAGTTGTCCCAATGACAAGTCGTCCCAATGTTGTTGTTCGTTGACCGGCACGGGTCCAAAGAAGAAACCACGTGCTCCTCAACCTTGAAATGTTGCCCCTTATTTGGGAGAGGGACCAATTAGGTCGCTGCACGGGCAATAGGGGAGAGAGGGAAACAGGGGAGCTGCACGGATAGTTGACCTACGTGCATAGCGCAAGAACCACTAGGGGTTGGTGAATTATCAAGTACCAGGAAAGAAAATGTACACGTGAAAAAGAGGACAGGGTGGGATATCTCATGCATATGCGGTATTACCCTGTTCTATACGTTCTTCGTCATATCGGTATGCGTCAAAACTTCAGGTCCGCGTATATGTCCCGGAAAGATTTTACAACTGCGCGGAACGACCGATGCCTGACTTGGATGTGCCACGACCCGAGTACTCTGAGGACGCTGATAACAGTACAGAAACGGGGTTCCCAAATTCACAGGCCCTTTTCATTTCTCAGAAGCTCACCTGCATTCGGATCGACTCTTTATCCATTCTAGGCCTGTTTGGCCTTTGGACGTGCCTCAACTGAGAAATTAATGTCGTTGGAAGTTTTTGTTTGCACTGCGAAATAACACGACCGTGCCGGCGTCACACCAATTGATGATCTGGTCACTATAGCCATCTTCTGGCGGCTCGGTTCAAGCAGGTGCTGTTCAACCTTACCCCCCGAAGGAAATGTACCGTTCACGCAGGCTACGAGAGCAGTGCAATCAAACGACTCACCGAGGAGATACCCCACAATTCGGGACTGATCCTTATTTCCATACGCTCAGCGGACTTTAGTCTTTTATTGCGTTTCAGAGAACTGGCCCTTTATCGTGCAGATTGTCGCGCAAAAAGGGCTGCAATTGGGGGAGGTATCGAGTTTGGTAATGTTTCCACCAAACTCGCTCCGGGAGCATGTAATAGGAAAATGTTGGGTTTACCTGAAATTGAAGGGCGCTACGCTCACAGACCATAAGGAAGTGATGTATTCATGACCAGAGTCACGCACCTGACAGCTGAAACAGAATCCACCCGGAGGAACTATAGAGCCCGATCGTTGGTCAACCACTCAAGTGTGCCCCTGTGTTTTTATGCTTCTATTCTATTTCTATTTTATCGCTTTCTACAGGCAGAGTTTTATGCTTGCGAAGTGCTATACTCCAAAGAGAAAGCATAGCGGAACAGGCAAAGTTGACACCCGTAATATGCAAAGTTTATGCATAGTTATGCAAAGTTTATGCATAGTAATATGCCTAGTTTCTGCATTCTGTCGAATGTCAGTTAAAACAGCATAAGTCAGGCTTATTTATTCGTTGCCCACACACAACCTTTTCCCCCTCATTGCAGTTCATATCATACTTGCGATGTAGCCGGATTTAGCGTGTTATGAACTGCGCTGGGAAACAATGCATACGTTAGCATATGCTTCTGGGACCCATGCACAGCTCACGTGCACGGAAGCCACTTAGTGGCAGGGATTTTCCCAGCACCCCTTCACCCCACCAAATTTTTTCTCGGCACCCCCCCCAGAAATTTCTTGTCGAACGCCCCCCCCCTCCCCAGTAGGGGTATGATGTCCCTTTAACTCTCCCAAATGTGCTCGTTCTTCCTGTCTTCTCTTGTGGGGTGCTTTCCAACGATTATGCACACACGCCGCCTTCTTTTGCGCTTTGAAGTTGTAGGTCTTGTTCCTTCACCTGTCTCTTCAGTTCATCTAGGACATATTTATCGAACTTTCGAGCTGCACAGAGCGTCAATGTGCCAGCAGCCCCATATTCAAAATACAACAGACTGCGCATTCAAGCACGTTAATAAAAGACTGACGTTTACGGGGGACTGTATTTTGTTGAACCGAATCGTATTGACACGGTGTGGCAAAACAAAAAGAAAATGAGGGAGAGAAAGGACGAACAAAGAGAGACTGGTGGTGTCCAGAAATAGAACTGTTCAAGTGTACGTCCGCATGCTTGATCACACTTTGGAAAGTGTTGAGAATGCACCATGAGGTCGCCGTCATTGGCTGGCATATTAGTCTCAGCACGTGTCATAATCCCACCTGCACCGGCAAGCCCTTTCACCATCACATTCACCCTCACCATCACCATCACCACCACCATAATCCCACCTGGGTACCGACAGCTGCGGCGTTTTCTTTGTTTTTCTCATAGCAATGCCAGGTGTGTTATATACACCCAGGGCTAGGATGACCATTTTCATGCACCTGCCTTCAGAAGCCATCTTTATTATTGCCATCTTCGACTGTCTATATGCAGTACAGTGCTGATTGAATGACGACAAGATGGTAGACCATCCTACATTCTGCCAGCCCCCCCTCCCTCCGATTAAAGTCCTGGGAAAATCCCTGGGTTAGTGCACAGACGTTGTAGACCTCGCATAGCCACGAGCTGAATACCATGTTCAGCGCTCGCCGCTAGGGCGAAGGTGGAATGACGTCGATGTCTTGCCAGGCACTCATTGGTTTTTCGTGAATTACTTGTTGACTTTGTCCTTTCCCTAGCTCTACCCTTTTACCGTTCTTTCTTGGGGGAACTGCTTGGAACAATAAGCGACGGACACCAGCTGTCGCCGACGCCCCCCCGTCTTTACGATCCAGGTTTTGAACTTGTTTATATTTTGTAACCGCTCTCGGAACTGAGATGATGCTTTTGTCGTCATCTTCCTTGGGACCACGTTTTGTTTTGTCAGACCTGTACAATAACTGATATTGTGTTGTTATGGTGTTCGCGTGAAGTGTCAATAACAAGGACCAGCTATTGGTGCTCGAAATTTTGTGCGTTGTAATATAGACACACGTTATAAAAAGAGTCGTAGAGCCTTTTGTTATACCCAGGACAAAATGTGGTACAGCAGTTTACGGAACACCGGTGCGTCGCATTTTTCCATTGGAGCGACACCCTATAGCAGTAAACGGGAGCGGACACACATGCTGAGAGATAAAGAGAATAGTGAGTTTTAGTATAACGTATACGCTATTGCCTTCGCGTACGTAAAGAATAGCGTGGTGGAATTCTGCGCAATGCGTGGAGCTCTCTTTTTGTTTTGCGCGTGCGCAGAACCACCAGCTCCAGCACCAGCTCCACCAAAACTTCATGGAGTTTTCTTGCCACTATAGGTTTTATCCACTCGCGAGCTTCAGTTGCTCACTGGATCACCTACAGCGACTCAAAATGTGCGTTACAGACTCTGGCTTCCATGTTTACTACGGGATCTCTTGCCTCAACAGCACCACACATGCAATGCGGCAGTTTTAAAAGGTTATGACATCCAACTGCAGTGGATCCCTATAGTCACTGTGGCATTGCAGGCGACGAGGCTGTGGACGCTGCTGCACGTCGGGCTCTTCAACTCAGGCGCGTCCAACTGGTGCCCATTTATTTCAACAAGGGTGGCGCGTGGCGAACGCTGAACGAGCTCAAGCAACAAATGTGTAGCACCACCTGGCTAACAGGATCTGCTCGGGATTCGCTTGTGCACAAGGTCGATCCAGAGTTACGCTTTCGAGTTCCACCTTCCTTCACGACGACTGTCCTACATAGGCTACGGCTCAAATGTACCGTACAGCGCACGTCTTCTCTTCAAAACTGAGAAAGGGAGACTCTCCGGACTGTAGTGAGTGTGGCGTTGTAGAGGACGTAGAACACATCCTTCTCAAGTGTCGGAAATACGTTGATGCTTGAAGGGCATTAGAGGCGAGCCTCTCTCGTGTGGACTCCCGAGCCTTCGACATCGCGAAACTGTTAGGTCCTGCGTCGTCCGACAAGGCGCTGAGGGCACTTGAACGTTTCCTACACATACAACCGGGCTTATGGACGTTCTATGACTCGCTGAATGTGTGCTGCGTGTGCCACCAGTGATTCCGACATTTTACACTGACTTGGTCGAAACTTTTGAACTACATGTTGAACTCCATCATCATCTCTGTTCATCTCTGTTCATAATCTCTCATATGTTTGTACTTTCGATGTGTAAACGTACTGGGGTAGCCAGTTCGACTTTGTCGAAACTCACATCCCCATTTTTTTCTCTATCACATCACCATCACCATGCATACGGTGGCGTCTGCCTACAGTGCATGCCTCACCTGTCATGTGTGCGCGTGTGCTCCATCCATTTGATGCCCACCTCACTCATATAACGACACACACGTAATGGGATAGGACACCGTAATTCCTGCGGTGAAACACCTCATGTCATCGCCGTGCATATGTTGTTGCTACCATTATTTTCATTCGCAGGGATCTGGAAAACCGCTGTAAGCTTGTCGAATTAGTTGATTGTAATCAATTCCCCGACTGTTACTGTAGGTAATGGCATCATTTTGGCCCCAATATCTCGGGCGGGCGTGCCGAGAGAAGCGATTTTGTTGCATCTCCTATAGACTCCCTCGTACTGAAAATTTGACAAACTTTAATTCGCCAAAAATCAGTGGTTCGCGTCAGGCCTTCAAAAATATGTCATTCCCTAGATAAACTCGAGGGGAACACGCCCGTACCTGTTTCGTGTGGAAATTTAGCGAGGTTTACGAGAACCTTACGAACAAAAATTTCCCATAGAATTCTTAAGAAGTGAGTCCTCCTCAAATCAATAAAAAAAAAAGAAAAAAAAACAGCGGAGGAAGGAGACGTCCTTGAGCTTCGGCGTCTTATCTGGGGCGCAAAGCGGTTTATCTGTGCAGCAGAACAGCGCCTACCCCAATCAGCTTCGTCGCTTCAAAGCACGTGGCCCTCCGACGTGGAAGGGAAAGTAAGAAAGTAACATAAAGCTGGCTCATTCATCGTCGTAAAAAAATAATCTGCATAAAAATAATCTCAGCAATCAGCTCCTTCGGCGTTATCTGCTCCACCTATCCTTATTAACATTAATGACGTTTTAGGTACCGCAAAAAGACGTCGCACGAAGAGTGTCTCAAATTCGCCATGTTCTTCACGTCCCCCCTCAATACTTATTCCAATATTAACTTACTTCGGTAATCTTCTCCCATGGCTTTATGCGCACATCCTTCAGGAACGACGACAATGCAAAACCGCCTGAAAACGTCGAAGCGAAGAGAGTTGTCGACGCAGATACAAGCCTAACGGAAGGGTAATAAATATAACGACGGCAATGAGTCGCAAGCTGGGGCATTGCCAGCCCCGTTCTTGGGCGACCGACCCTCTTCGCCTCACGCGATCGGCAATCGATGCGCGCTCCCAGGGGGCCAGCACTGCGACCAAGTCACCTGCGCAGCGCCCTGCAGGATGCGTGCGGAGAACCACGAATATCGGCGGGTATCTGGGATGCGGACTATTTGGGATTGCAACAAAAAATTACGTTGCTGCGCGCGGAATTGTGAAACGCTGAGATATCCACAGGGATCTACTGTGTTCAACATATACTCGTTTTGATAATTAACGGGGGGGGGGGGGGGAATATATTTATTAGACGAAAAGGGGAAAAAAAACGGGGAAAGGTCAGCCAAACGGGACGTCGGCTTGCTATTCCAGAAATAAGAAATAATAATAAATAAATAAAAAGAAAAGATAAGAATTAAAGAAAGAAAGAAATAGGAAGGAATAATAAATAAATAAATAAATAAAGAAAATTAAGAAATAAGAAATAAAGAAAAAGAAAAAGAAGTAGGAAAAAACGAAAAACTACCAGATGATGAAAGAAGGATGAGGTAGATTAAAGACAAAGATGACAAAAAAAAGATTACTAACAAACGGTGAAAGAATGATGAGATGAATCACAGAAGATGACTTTAAAAAGAAAGCATGAGGTTAATGCGTTGAAGGTGAGAGTGGGGCACAGAAGAAGAATGAGATTTCACGACTGAGTTCACAGGCTGTTCATCAGACCTGAGTCTCTCAAGAAAGTCAGAACTGCTTTGGTCACAGACTGCTGTGTGTGATCTTGTACTGGGCCGAGCAGAGTGGCCAGAGAAAAGTCCGTGCACCGCAGCTCGAGTAGGCGTCGTCTCAACGGGCGGGAAACAAAGGACGTGCGACATGAGGCGATGTTTCAAAACTTTGGAAACTTATAAAATGTTAGGTTTATGAACAGTACTTCGTGGCGAGTTTTACGCAGATATCGACACTCAGCCTAACTGAATGTTTCGAAAGTAAAAATTTAGATAAGAACATTTGGAAAGACGGCAACACCAGGTTGTTCGTGGCTTCTGGTTTTTATATTGACCTTCTCATAGCGTACGCTAAGAAGGCGCTTTTTGTATTCTTTTTATGCGTTTCGGGAATTAATACGAGAATTTTCAAATAAACGAAATTAGTGTGTTAATTAGAGAAGACTGAAATGTCTTCAGAGTTTTTAGTTAACCCTGGTAATTACAAATTCCGAGAACACAATTAGCTTATCAATCTTCAAATCAGTTATCAAAATTAGCGCATTAATTGTACAATAACCGACAAATAAAATACAGCCAGCACGACAGTACAGGGCATATGAAGACTTTTGGGATGTCAGAATTGAAGTCCCCACGCGAAGATGCTGCGCTGCCTGCTAATTAGTATCAACAAGCGATTCAGGAATGAAAAAAATCCTTTAATTATTGAATGTGAGATAAAACATTATTCTTCGAAATTGAAGCACAAGCTTCGGGTCCGAAATAGCCGATATTTCGAACAGTGTCTGTTCTTCTACGGGCCGCAGAAGAACAATCTCAATTCGAATTATCGCCGGCCCCTGACCTGAGGATTCTGTTGCGCCCAGTAGAAGAAGAGTCTGTTCGAGATATCGGCGGCTCCTGACCTGAGACTTCTGCTGGGCTCAATAGAAGACCAGTACCTGTTCGAAATATCGGCGGCTTCAGACCTGTGACTTATTCTGCTGGGCCCAGTAGAAGAACAGTCACTGTTCGAAATATCGGCGGCTCCTGAATTAGGGCTTCTACTGGGCCCAGTGAAGAATACGCTGTTCGAATTATCGCCGACTCCTGATTTTAGGCTTCTGCTGGGACCAGCAGAAAAACAGTTACTGTTCGAAATAGCGGCGACTCTTGACTTAGGGCTTCTACTGCGGGCCCAGTAGAAGAACTGTCACTGTTGGAAATATAGGAGGCTCTTGACTTAGGACTTTCACTGGGCCAGGTAAAGAATACTCTGTTCGAATTATCGCCGGCTCCTGACCCCTTAAGCTTCTGCCGGGACCATGAAAAAAACAGTTACTGTTCGAAATAGCGGCGGCTCTTGACTTAGGGCTTCTACTGGGCCCAGTAGAAGAACTGTCGCAGTTGGAAATATAGGAGGCTCTTGACTTAGGACTTTCACTGGGCAAGGTAAAGAATACTCTGTTCGAATTATCGCCGGCTCCTAACCCCTTAAGCTTCTGCTGGGACCACGAAAAAAAACAGTTACTGTTCGAAATAGCGGCGGCTCTTGGCTTAGGGCTTCTACTGGGCCCAGTAGGAGAACTGTCACTGTTGGAAACATAGGAGGCTCTTGACTTAGGACTTTCACTGGGCCAGGTAAAGAATACTCTGTTCGAATTATCGCCGGCTCCTGACCCCTTAAGCTTCTGCCGGGACCATGAAAAAAACAGTTACTGTTCGAAATAGCGGCGGCTCTTGACTTAGGGCTTCTACTGGGCCCAGTAGAAGAACTGTCACTGTTGGAAATATAGGAGGCTATTGACTTAGGACTTTCACTGGGCCAGGTAAAGAATACTCTGTTCGAATTATCGCCGGCTCCTGACCCCTTAAGCTTCTGCTGGGACCACGAAAAAAACAGTTACTGTTCGAAATAGCGGCGGCTCTTGACTTAGGGCTTCTACTGGGCCCAGTAGAAGAACTGTCACTGTTGGAAATACCGGGGGCTCTTGACTTAGGACTTTCACTGGGCCAGGTGAAGAATACTCTGTTCGAATTATCGGCGGCTCCTGACTTGAGGATTCTGCTGGGCCCAGTAGAACAACAGTCTTTGTTCAAAAATATCAGCGGCTCCTGAAGCTTTCGCTCTATGTACCTTCACCGCGGGATTTTCGTTTTGGAAGCGTATTCTCACACAAAGTTCCACAAACTAACGGCCTGCAAACTAGCGGATATGGAAGTTAATCCAAATTTAAATGTGTAAGTTCGCCATTTTTTTTGCAAAATAAACTTTTACGGTTATTGGAAGCCAGGAACAGAAGTAAAACTAACCCAGACGATCCCGCTCACCAGACACTCTATATATGAGACTCTCATATTTGCGAGACTGGATAATGCCAATGATGACTACAAGCTACATGTGGTGAGGGCGCATGGCTGTTCGTCATCGTGGGAGATCATCAAGAAGCCGCCTAGCAGAGTGAACTTCAGGTCCGAAACACGAGAAAATGAGCTGTGTAATTGCGACAGATTATCGACGAGGGCAGAAGCATTATCCTGAGGACACACTAGACCAGACTTTGCCGAATACACACTTTTAGTAAGGAACGCCTCTTTCGTTATATGGTAGATTTCTCTGATCACCGTAATTCACATCAATGATTCGTCAACATTGTGAATCGCATGTAAATAAATTATCTGAACCCTCGTTTTGATGAGCCCCGTTAATAGGACATCACGACTGTGTTAAAATGGGGCAGTGGGTATCAGGTATAGTCGTCGTGAAACTCAAGCAGCCAAAGACAGGACAACAGATAGCACGACAGTTCTGCTTATTCTCAATTAGCAGATTTATTCACACACTCTAACACTTATCGCGTACAGTCAAACGAAATGAACTTTAGCCAATAAAAACGCGGGAGAGAAAGTCAGTTTATCCCCAGTGCGCGCACACGGGGTGACATTTCAGGATGTTGATTCGTATAGGATGTAAAGGGTGAGGGGATAAACTGACTGGTTTCTCCTGTGTTTTTATTGGCTAGAGTTCATTTTGTTTTACAATGTGTGTGTATAACTGTTAGAGCGTGCGAATAAATCTGCTAGTTGCGAGTAAGCAGAACTGTTGTGCTGTCTGTCGTCCTGTCTTTGTCTGCTTGAACTTCATTATAATCTGACATGCTCGCTTTATGGCCGTTTGTCTTGGGAACCGTTTCTCCGCGATGCAAATCCACCTCGTTAGTGTGACAATTCGCTTATCCGACAATGACCGAGATTTGTGTCACGAGTAGGGTCACACAGACACATGTATTATCCTCTCGTTATTATGACCGCGGCACTTGACCCTCAGACTAGCCCCAAGCGGGCTACCTAGGGTTGCCACCTTTCGTAGTGAAAAATACCGGCTGAGGGTGAGGAGGTGGAATAGATGGAAAGGAGGAAAGGCTCGTGGAAAAGGGAAAGTGGGTGAGGGGTGGTGGACGAGCGCACTCACATGGAGAGAGAGAGAGAGAGAGAGAGAGAGAGAGAGAGCATGCTCGGGGGGGAGGGATCAAGATAACACGAGGAAACATATGTTCCTGTGTGTGGCTGTATCATGATAATAAGAATGAATAACTAAGAAAACGACCTGGTGACTGCGGAGCTGGGTCTGTGATTTATTCAAGCTGTAGTGGAATGTTGAACTGAAAGCCCGCAGAAGCCCCTATGAAAGGTCTGGAGCCACAAATACCGGCAAAAGGCTGCCGGTATCACCTTCCTACCGGCAACCGGCAGAGGCCCCAATAACCGGCCGTGCCTGTATAATACCGGCCTGGTGGCAACCCTAGGGCTACCACGTACCGCAGGCAGAGGGCGACACGGGCCGACAAGGTTTGGGATGACTGCCGATGTTGTTGACCTCGGGATTACGCATAGCGCGTTTCGAACCGCCTAAAGCGCTGAAGTGCTTAAAAAAGCAGCGACCACAGGACCAGATCACACAGTACTGCTGACGCGCACAGTGCTTTGCGAGAGTGACATTGGGTCTGCGCAGAGGTCGTCCGATAACGCTGCCCGATGTTGAGCTGAGTTTTTTTAAAAATATATTTTACTTTCGTGTTAGCGCCGCGAAGCAACTGCGGCTATGAGCGGCGTACAGATGTGGACAGATGGAGAGAGGACAGCAGGAAGGAGTGGGCTGACAGGGGGGTTTAGTATGCGTCCTGGGACGACATTCGTCTGGAAAGTCTTCGGAAAACCCAGGGAAAACCTCAGACAGCGCAGCCGGTGGTGGGATTCGAACCCGGCCACCTCCCAGTCAGCACGACACCAACGAACGAGACGCCTTAACCCAATCGGCCATGCCGCTGGTGGTGAGCTGAGTGGGCCCCCACTCGTCGTCACTGCGAAAGAGGCAAGCGAAAACACTAAATGTTCTACTGTTATTCTTTGAGCAATAGGGTATTTATAACGAGTGCGCAATTGGTGGTGCTGTTATCCATTTAGAAAACTTGATTACTGATAATTTCACCAAGTAGACATTGGTAACGGAATTTTTTTTTTCAGACAATAGGTCTTCATAACCGGGCTTCTGTTCTGCGTAGGGGTCCGTCTGTCAGGAGTGTGCGTTTCTCGTTAGAATGACACTTCGCTTCATGACCAAAATTCACAAGAACGGCAGTGGTCATATTAAAGAGGGTTCACTGTACAAAGTGTTCAAAATTAAGCTTTCGCGAGCGTTACGCAAACAGAGCGATGACAGGAAACCGGATGATAACTTTACGCTACTTGTGTAAGAAACAGGTGCTGCTAGTTATGTAGCACCTGTTTCTTACTCAAAGAATTATTAATTTATATTATTATATTATTATAAATTTTTATATTATATATATATATATAATATTTATATTATATTTATATTATTATTAATATTATGGGACTGCGGGGTTGTGGGTGATCCAACAGAGCGTCCTACCTGCCCAGCGCAATCCGCGCATACTCGAAAGATGCAAGTGTAAACTCACCATGACGGACACGGTTGATAAACTGCGTTAACGCATGATAAACGTCTACACTTTCCTTCCTGTGTTTCGTGTGGACAAGTCTAGAATTCCGCCTTCCTCCATGAGCCTTCGATAGTGACACTCATAATCACGTTGAACATTGTGTCCTTTGAGCTCCAATATGGAAGCCCTGTCCCGGGAAAAGAAACGAAGATAAAAACGATTACAATTAGGCAAAGAGTTACGATTAAAAAAAGCGTTAAATACATTATAAAAGTACAACCTGCAGCACAGAAGCTGGATTTGATACCGCCGGAGAAAAACGCCCGCCTGTAAAGCTGTCTTCGCCGCGCATATATACAATATGAGGCAGAGCCGTCTTTACAAGCTTCGACGCAGCAAAAGTTGGCACTCACTAACGCAGGAGCAGCTGAGGCAAATGAAGAATAGAAGGACGATAAGCATGAGAACGCCGTTTGCATATTCCGTTTAAAGAATGGCAGCTAACTGAAATGGCGATGAAACTCGCCACTCTCCAAGGTCAAAAATAAAGTTGTTGTTGACAGCTAACTGAAATGCACCAGCAGTAGAACTCACAGCTTCCGACTGCAATGCTTTCAAAGACGTCACTAGCATGACCGTAAAGGTCACACCTCCGTCTGGTGCCTCATCAGGTCCAGTGGTGGGTGTTTCATATTTTGTCCACTGCAAACAACCTTCAATGACGCTGCACATTTACAGAGACAAACGAGTGAGAGCAAGATAAAGAGCTGTACGTATGAAAATGAGAAAGTTAGATGCTATTTAGTTTACACACGTCAATGCAAATAACATGGCGTAAGATGATAATTCAAGAACATACCGCGAAAGACATGCGGCCTGGATTATCATATCTGTAGTCAGTAGGGTCTGCAAAGTAGGAGGTAAAGCCAGAGCGAATCGACGACTTGATCCCGTTTTGGTGTGCATGAACTTGCACAACAACGATAAATGATGGAAAAGTGATGATGACATGGGATGTTTCCCCGTGGTAGCCACAGCGAGAGGCAGCGAGTGACATTACAAGCCAAGAGAAATGCATTCCATGGAAGGCCCTTTACAATCATGGAGGTTAGCTCACTTTCCAGTGGAACCTGATTGCGTGTGCGGACGGAAGGTCCCCTGGAACACATCGCGAAAGAAAATCGTGTCACTTCATGACAGAAAGGCATGATCAATAGTATTTCCTCCAATTGGACACAATATGTAGGTACAGTAATTGAAGGGGGACACAGAAACTAACGTTCCTGTGCGGAAGCCGGAAGAAAGAACATCCGTCCATGTGCGAAAATCGGTTCAGCGTAAAAATGCGAACTCACGTGCACTTCCGGTTAGGTTTTAAGGTGCCGAGACGTCAACCGGGTGTCAAAATGGTGTGTGATCCAGATAAAGGCGACTCAGGAGTGTTTTGAGATCTGCTATAAAAGTAACCATCGAGTCTTGTCTCAAATACGTTCTTCTAATTCTTCGAAGTATTGAAAAAGAGGAAAAAGAAAGAAGAACAACGGAAGCTGTTGAAAATGATGTCACGGCAGCAGAAAACAAGGTTACAAAATTCCGTTCTAAGTAATTCGGTAATTAATTGCAATATTTCGCAGGGCCACCCAATCTGAGGCATCATAAGAAATCGTGCATTCGTTTTTATTTATTTTGGTATTGGAGGCGCTCCAAGAAGGCACGAAGTAACGCAATGTCGCAAGAACGGGTTTTCGATGGGGGTTTTATGGGAAGCCTGCTTGCCAGACAAGTTGCCGAGCGATCACATATAAGAGATGGGACTCCTTCTATCTGCTCCACAGTGTGTGGGGTCACTGTCGTGAGAGAGCTAAAGAGGGGCTTCAGCCTTAGACGCATTTCGAATGATGTGATTTGCAATACTGGGACTGGAATCGTACTGCATGATGACGACTGCGCCTACGAGAACCAAGCTCATGATATCGGACATCAGTCAGTCTTGCACTTGATCGTCAGCTGATCAGCAGCTGGTTCGAAAGGATCGTACGGAACTCCGAGTGAACGATTGTCTGCACCATGAGCACTTCCGTGTTTCTCATTATTGAACAATCACAGCCGTTACTTGGGGTCACATTGCCTACGAATTATAAATAGGATGATGCAAGAGCAGGCATTCTACCTACAAATAACTCTTCACGCACACTCTTCTGTGAGAGCCAATCTGTTCAATTCGGCCTCACCGTCATTGTCATGAGCCAGCAGTGGCGCCGCTACATGCTTATAAGCGCGCGCCACATGCTGTTGTCAGTTTTTTCATCGTATACGACGTTCATCATCATACGTCGTTAGTCTGTTAGTCTACATTAGAAGGAATTGGGACGGAAAATCCAATAATAAACACAATAGGAGCCATGTATGAAAACGCCAGGAGTAGGTTACTTATCAATGGGCAATTGGGAAAGAGCTTTCAGGTCAAAAGGGGAGTAAGGCAAGGTTGCCCCCTTTCTCCCCTGCTGTATGTGTTAGCCTTTGATAGGTTATTACGAGGGCTGAACAAGTCTGAGGCAGTGAAAGGGGTTGGGTTACCTGGGGCAGTACAGTGTAAAACCATTGTGGCCTACGCAGATGATCTCACTATGATAGTTCAAGGCGAAAAGGAAGTTGAGAAAGCTCTAGAAGTAATGGAAGAATATGGGACAATGAGCGGGGCGAAAATAAATAGAGACAAATCAAAATTGATATATTTAGGTGGGGAGAAGCCGAGGAAAGATCTGGGCTTGAGTATTGTGGAGGAGACCAAAATCCTCGGAGTCAGGTTTAATAAGGACGGGGTTTCACACAACAATTGGATGCAGTTGGAAAAATACGTGGGAAAATTGAAGGAAGAGTATGTTGAACCGGGAACGCCACTTACAGCTCGAGCGCAGATTGTCAAAAGAATTATGATACCGAGATGTGCGTACCTGTTTTCTGTCGCTTACCCTTCTCCTGAAATATGCCGTAGAATTGAGAAACTCTGCTTTCAGTTTATATGGGATGGGAAAACGCAATGGGTAGCGCAAGAGAAAATGAAACTGCCTATTGATGTTGGGGGCCTACAGATTGCTGATCTGAAACAACTGTCAGAAGCACATGCTTTACATGGAATATATAGGATGTTGGATGACAAGGACATCGCACAGCAGGTGGCAAAATTTTGGCTGGGAATAAACATAAGACATTTTCGCCAACACGGGATAGATCATAGGAGTCCAATGTCGGAATGGCAGCCAGCAATTTATGAAGCAGGGAAGCACACTTTGCTGCAATTGAAAAGATCAGACAAGAGCAAAGACTACAGCGGAAGCTCAGTCGCTGAATTATACAGAGATCTGAGGGGGAAAGAAATAGAGAAATATCCATCTACAATAACAGCGGAAGCTTGGAAAAGAATTCTTAGTTACTGGTTAGAAGGCAAAAGAAAATCATTCCTGTGGAAAATTGCGCATGAGGTCATACCAGTGAGGGACAAGTTTTATCTGTGGGGTAAAAGCCGCAGAAGAGACTGCGAGCTTTGCGGTCAAATAGAAACGGTGAGGCACGCCGTCTTCGAGTGCAAGGTACCGATGTACCTGTGGTCCTGTTTTAAGAAATATTTTGGATTAAGTAACTTGACATTTGAAGAAGCTATGGGAATACATGTTGGGAAAGTAACCAAAAGACAACAGAAATTTTACATGTTAGTAGCAGTCGAAATCGCATATCAAGCTTGGGTAAACAGGTGTAGAGTGGTGCATGGTGGTGACTGCTGGGGTAAAGAACGAATGAGAAATATAATCAGCTATTACGTACGAACTTGGCTTGGGAGGGAGCGGTTAAGGTTAGGAGCAAAAAACTTCTCGAAACAGTGGCAGTGTAAAGGGTTCAGGGTAGTGGAGGGTATTATTAAATTTAATTGGCAGATTAGTTAAATGAATTTAGAATATACTACCGCCGCAAGACAAGGAGGAGATCTATCGGAATTTTGGGGTGAGTTAACTGTAAAGCACAGGAGTGTTGACGCTCTTCTGAAGCACACGATACAGCGTTACACTCAAGTGCAAAAGCAATGGGGCAGAGTTTTAGAACTGGCCTCAGTTGTTGACTTCGTTGGGGAAAATAAAGCAAATCAGTAAATTAAGGATATAGGGAGTGGTAGGCTAAAAGATAAGGAAGATGGGCTCACTAATTTTGTGACTCATCTAATCAGTCAACAATACAAGTCTGTTGGATCCTCGCTTTAGTTCATTCGGCCCTTCATCACCCAAATTGCTAGGTATATCTTTCCAGTCATTTATTCATTGTATGTATCATACCAGAGTGCTAGTAAACTGTCTGTGTGTTGTCCAAATGCCGTATTCCTGAATCTTATTTTGAGTTTGGCAGATAGCCAGGGACATCGGGTCCATCACCAACGTTAACACCTTTCTTCACCCCTTTCCCTTGGTCTATGTTGCCTCACACTTCACGTGCGCGCACACTGTCTCTAACGCGATAGGTGCCGCATCAAAAGCTTGGGATCGAAACACACGTGGAGGCAAGCGGATGTTGCTACTAGCTCCCATTATGACAAATGGGCTTCCGCCGAGAGGCTTAATTACCCGCTCACAATCGATATGGCAAATATTCAGGGAGCACTCAATAAGAGAATCCAACACTATTTACATAACAGAGAGCCCTGACAGCCTGCACACTTAAACAATACTTCTTGGGTCGAAGCTGCCAGATGTTACACCGACGCCGCTAACGAGAGGATGGCGTTGATGAAGCGAGTAGTCTGATCTATACGCCAATAGAATAAGCGAACCGTCTTCGTCGCCATAGAAAGCCTCACACGACTGCTTGGGGGGTAGCCGAACCATCCATCTTTTGTGTAAGAGTGGCTATGGCATATTTTGCATTAAAAGGTGATGGAGGTAGCAACCATAAAACCACAATCTGTTATTTAAAATACGAAGCGATCGAGCTGATGTTGTTCGCAATTTGTTTGCAGTGCCAAGTACAATTTCCATTGTGTCTTTAGGTTTCATAAAAGATGTAAAGCTGCACGTTTACTAATTACGTATCTAATCGAAAAAACAAAAAACAAAAACAAATGTGAACTGCCCTTTCCTAGAACGTGTGCTTCTCCCAGTCGATGACTATCATTCGATGAGTCGATGATCATTAGACTAAATTAGATTATACGAAAAAAAAAAAAGGTTTGTCTGTACGGCGGCAAAACTGGCTAGCATAACATTCATGACAGTTACTGCACTCACTCCAACATCTTCCAGATCCATCCAGATTCCAGAGCAGATTGTGACATCCTTTTGAGTCTGTTGTGCGTACCATCTGCTTTACTTGCTCGTCGTCTACATTGTCGAACTCGGTTATACCTGACGACACATGTTTCCTTCACTGCTATGTTTGTCGGACAATTTCTACATCGATTTATTTACATTAGGCGTATACATTGGGCGCATTTATGGGTGTCGATTCGAGATCTCTTACAATATGAGCGCAGGTGGGGTCGCACGCGACTGCGCCATCGTCTAGTTTTCAGCCGTGCGAACGCTATCGGTCTCAGGTTCCGCAGTTAGACGAAAACGACGTTGTTTAGGGTCCACCTGTGGATCTGAAGATGTCTTCCCCCCCCGTTTCTCCATCACTATCACTGCGTTATCACGTCGAAGTTCCTTAAAGATCGATCTTTCTTCAAGGCGCTCCTGATAAGACAGCAGTGTTCAAATAGTAAAAACATAAGCAGCTGAAAAACTCTGCCAGTGCTCGCAAGTATTCAGGGCGTTAGAAGCTATCATACGTAAGAGAGAGAGAGAGAGAGAGAGAGAGAGACTCGACCCTTTTCGGAATGTTCACGGCGTTGCCCGTTCATTAAGCACTTCAACTAGTCAAATGCACGGCAAAGTAGTCGAAATATAGTTTTTTATTCTGTGTTAGCGCCGCGAAGCAACTGTGGTGAGCGACGTACAGATGTAGACAGATGGAGAGAGGACAGAAGGAAGGAGTGGGGGACAGGGGTGCTAGTATGCGTCCTGGACCGACTTCAGGGGGAACTGTGCCGACATTCGTCTGGAAAGTCTTCGGAAAACCCAGGGAAAACCTCAGACAGCACAGCCGGTGGTAGGGTTCGAACCCGCGGCAAGCCAGTCTTCAGCACGACCTTGGGTACCCCCAACGAGCGGGATGCCTCAACCCGCGCGGCCATGACGCTGGTCAAAATATAGTAGAAGACAAGTTGAATAGTAGAAAATCAGATGTGTACAGATGAGATCGGATACGACGTTCCCCTGCACTGTTTTTTTTTTAATACGTTAGCATTAGAAGGGTCATGTCAAAGGAAAAATGGCGGTCTCGTTGTGCGGACGCGAGAAAGAAACGAGAAACAAAAAAACGAGAAAAGACGAGGAAAATGATACTATCACAGGAGCAGCTTCAACGAAAACAACGAAGACAGCGGGAAACAACACCCGAGTTACGTTAACCGCTGTAAACCACATGATGGACTGCGTTAGGCTTACTCAGGAGTGGGTCGTCATGGTAGGGGACTTCAACCAAGACGTTGTGAAGGACTTCCGAATTCGTCTTAGATATGCGTTCTCTGTGCTTTGTCCGTTCTGCTGTCCCCAAAGGTTCCATCTCCACTGTCCGAGGAACGTGCGTGGACCACGTCTACCAAATGACGCCTCAGGTGGACGAGGTGGTGTAAATGGCGTGCCACTTCTCCGACCACAAGGCGCTTCTCGTGTCTCCGCATAAGGACCCCCCCCCCCCCCCCCCCCCAAAAAAAAAAAAAGTCATAAACGGCATTTGGACACCAGACATGCAACAAATGCTCCGGTGAACCGAAATAACCACACTCCAAAACGCCAAATAAACAATAACTAAGAGAACTTTAATGTCTCATTCGCTACTTAGGGTGGCGCATCATTTGCAATTGCTAACACATTTCCAAAGGATCCATCAATAAATCTTCCTATTTTTTTTTTTTACCGTTTTGATGGATTACCAAATAGCCCGGTATCTCACTCTGTACGTGACGTCTCTCTTCGGGGTCAATGCACGAGTAACACGAGTACAAAGCATAATGGTCACCGAGCGGCTTATTAAGAGTTAGGGTTATCAGAGTGGCCAAATAAGAACAGAGTATAGCGCCCCCTTTCTCCGTGCGGGCCGATACTGTGTCATTAGAAGCTTAAGCCCCAGTTTTAAATCAAAAGTTCTCTATTATGCAGGCCGTCGTCCTTTCTTCTCCTCTTTCTTCCGTTCCCAAATCCTTCATTGACCAAACAAGCAATAGACATCTGGAATGTTCCACGGTCTCGAAATTCCAACATTTCCAAGTCTGATGTTAGAAAATTTAGTTTATATTTATGAAGCTTTCCCTACTGGCGATTTGTGAGAGACAAAATGATTCCTATTAAAACAATATGAGTCAGGAAAAAAGGAATCCCTATTGTGTCCATAGCGATACCGCTCTATATGGCAAAAATGGTTAAGGATAAGGTTAGTGTGAAAATTGCCGATAAGGCTCGGACACGTATATTTTCGATAATACGCACCGCGTTTGATGTTGTCTTGGCTTGTCGTCTATCCAAGGAGAGACACTTTTCTAAAAGAAGGAACTGCTTTTCCAGGACGCAACTACTATACAGTTCAGACTACTGACATGCTTTTACGGGCCACTAGCAACCGTCTGACTGTCTCAATCGGTTTTCGTTAATTAGTTAATGAGCATAAATTGATTTGCTTTATTACGGACTGTATATTGTATCTATTCTCTGCTAACACCGCTGCTGCCAGAATCAAAGTCGGTGGCAAGAAATCCAAAGCCCGCTAATTTTTTTTACAAAATAGGCAAAAAAATAAATCTGAGCAAATATTATTGCTGACGGGTGCGACGGCCCCTCCTGTGTGTTACTGCGCTAATTGCACCTTCTTCACCCGCTCTTATTCGACTGTCAAACAATCCAAAGCAGGAACAACAGCTTACTCGTCGAGAGCGTAAGAATGCCTGCTCACAGGCAGTTCAATCACTTTCCTTCATATTCAAAACAGCCCTGCCCTTGAACTGTTTCCGGTTAACTCACCGTCGCCGACCCGAACAGCCAACGTTCCATCTTCACCACGGAACAACAGGCCGGAGAAGTTGATGTGCTCCAGTTACCAGGGCGCCGGTCGTAAACACGCCGTTCCGACCTCGTCACTTTGTTCTTAAGAAATAAATAAAAAAAAAGCAAAAAGATGACCCAAATTCTCGCGTTCAATCACGTTTCAATTGAGGCGTCATCGCTGAATTTCACGTCACGTCAGGGAACGTGCTGTCGGGAAAAGCTGGCGACCTTTATCTGCGCAGATAGACGCTCAAACTTTAACGAAGGGCTCGTAAAAATACAAGCAGGGGGAACCTCCGACTCATAATGAAGACGGAGAGAGAGAGAGAGAGAGAGAGAAAGAAAAGAAACGAGGGTCCTCGTAAAAGACATCGCGAACGTCCAAGAGAAACATGGAGGTTTTCTTGGAGCACTTTCTTCTCGCCTCTGCAAAGCTTTATGAGACGTTCTGTGTCAACGGGTGCTCCGCACGTAAAACCTGGTATGGACAGGCTAGAGAGAGAGTGCGCTGCTCTCCAGTTGGTTGTTGTGGAGAAAAGTTTTCGAAAGCTTTCGGAATCGTTGCAGATAGGGTTGCAGTTTCGTGTATAAGGACATGAAATGTACAACAGAGATTTCTGCGACCAAGTCAAAATATAGTACTTAAAGCGCGCGTACTAACGGCAGAAATAAGGAGTTTGACTTATTCGGGGTTACAAATGCAGTAAGCCCTCGTTATACCGAAACCGTTTTTTTTTTAAGTTATTGCTTTATTCGAAGTTTCACACTATCCGGGCGTAACTCGATTATTTGAAGTGTCCTGCCAGCCGACTCCACTTAGTGTGAAGGCGGAAACCATACGCCAAGCTGTCCAACCCGTCCGCCCAGCTTACGTCTTTCGTTTTTTTTTCTTTCTCTCTCTCTCTTTTTTGATATACACTAAAACGCTGTCAAAGTGTTTACCACCAAGGTTTGTTTACTTTTAAAGGATCCGCGGTGTTTCCGAGGCTAAGGTTACTGTTTTTGTGGTACTTCCCCTTTCATTGAATTGCCGCTTGTATCGGATTTTCCGTAGTCCTTGGCTTCGTTACAACGTGGGTGTTCTGTATACAGTTTTTTTTTTATCATTTACATATCCTCGTATAAAAAGCTATGAGAGCAGCATAGATGTCGTTTTTGCAGTTGAGCTATACGGCCATGCGGACATCCTCTCGAACAAAGTATGTAACTACGAGACGACCAATTACATAAAATTCATTAATTATACCTATTTAATTAGGGGACTTTGGGCAAAAGCGAGATAGCCGAATGAAAGACAATCATCGTCAATGATCGACATCATCGACAATCCTCGTCATATTTCAGAGCGCGTGCGCGTTTCATCCGGAAACGCGCACGCGCTCTGAAGTATCCATCCCCGAATTTTGATATTCAAATGAGCCGGAGCCGAAATCGAAACCGAAACCGCGGCGACTGGGAGCGCAGGAAGCACAGGGCACATTCCACGTCAGAGGGTCACGTGATTTGGAGCGTTGGTGATGATGCGAGTAGGTGCTGATCTGCTGGCCAGATAAACCGCTCCTGAGGCGCGCTTCTTCGGTTTCGGCTCGTTTGCATAGTGAAATTCAGTGATGGATATTTTACGGCACACACTTGTTTCGGGATTTTTGAAACGTAGAATGGCTTTCAACGAGTATTGCCTCCCATTCTGCTATCTCGCTTTGGCAGGAGACTGCCTAGTTAGAGTTAAGAAATGGATTATAGGTAATTAGTCATCTTGTATTTACATACCCTTTTGGAGAGGATGTTCGCCTGGCCGTATAAGTCAACTGCAAAAAACGAAATCTATGCTGCTCTTATACCATTTTTTTAAATAAAAATTCTGTAAGGGATAAAATGAAAAAAAGAAGCGCTGTGTATCACGGAACTGCAGAATCATATCGGGGAAAGTCAAATAAAACAAAAAAGCGCGAAACTTACGTTCGCTGTCTACGTTGTCTACGACACTAAAACATTCAGTTTGTTGATGCTGCGACCGAGTCTTTTTCTCAAAATGGCAAGAGGAAGGCTATGCCTTCTGGCACTCTTTTTTTGACTAATTACAAGAGAAGACGGCTACATATATCTTTACATATATGCGCTACATATATCATTGCAACAGTTCGCCATTTTAAAATGATCCTTTAAAATGCTTTTAAATTTTTTTAAAACTTTTAAAATGCCATTTTAAAATGCTTAAAGCAACGGTCAAGTACGAAGTTTAATGACAAACATACCTTCGAGTTATTACAACGGCTGCGATAGCGCGACAAAATCTGGGGAATAACACGTACTTTATGTTCTGTTCCGCAGCCGCTCGCGACGAATGCAACTTTCGGCCAAACTTTGCCGCCGGCCCAAAAAGAAACGCCAGACGGGGATCATACTCGAGATCGGAATGAGAGGGCAGTGGCGGCGGCACCCACTCGAGCCACGCGATGTAAATAAAGAGGACGCCTTTGGGGAATTAATTACGCTATGCAGGATCCGGATTATTCGCGCCTCACAATGTCGTCGGCTGGGGATGGCGTTCATTGTTGGGGTCGCTTTCCTCTACGACTTCTCTTTTCAACGTGCAGATGGAAATGCGGTACACTCGAATCACCCCCGAAACGCTCCCATTTCCCCTTGTTATGCTTCGCTTTTCGTTGACCCTCGAACATGTGCAAGAAGGCAGCGATGTCAACAACTGCCGGGACATCATACTCTATAGCGCGCCCACTGTATTCAGACGACCAACATAAAAGGCCGTGTAGTTCCTTTTCTCCTGACATATAATCGGCATCACGAAACGCCGCTGTTCGAGCGACGCTGTCTCTCTTTTTGGCATCAACTATATAATGACAAGACGTGTCTTGCTTAGCGGCTAACGGTGAAACTAGACACACATATTTTGGCTTAATCACGACAGAGGTGTTTTTTGCTAGAATAGAGTTGTGTAATGAGGGTTTTGAAGCAATATGTTTCAGGGGTTTTCTCTCTCCCAGTCGCTAAACGGTATAATGACTGCCCTACCTTTCGTGCTCACCGGCAGCTTATGTACTGAAGTACCGAAACACAAACAGTCATTCTTGTAAGAATCGTACAAAGGATGTCGGGACTAACATCTCCACATTTTTCTTTCATTTCAAATCCAATACAATCCAATACAAAGGATGTGAACAAAGACGTAAGATATTCTTAGTCAGAGTTGTACACGTTACTCGAAAAAAGTAATTGATTACAATTACTGTTACTACTGCGCGAAAAGTAATTCTTTACCGTTACAAATTACTTCATCGAAAATGCAATACGTTACCGATTAAAAATGTAACGCGTTACTTTTCCCGTTACTTTTAAATTGTGGGCCATAACAAAGCCAGCAAGCCTACAGTGAATGCAACCATGGAGCCCTTGTTGCAAATTCTAATATGAGACACCAACATACTTGATAAGTGAAATTCACATATACATTTGAAAGCAACATACAAAACGCGTACACGGGTTTGTTACAGATATATGTACATATTTAAAACAACATCGAAACATCCGCTTCGTTTTGTTACTATTGTTATGTTCAGCCCGCACAATTTATCAATAGAGTCACGAGTACAGTTTACTGTTGCTCCAGTAGGTCGCGGCATAAGGGATTATCATATTGCTGTGGTGTGCATGGAACACGTGTGGACTAGAGACGGCCGTCACAGTGACCTCTGCGTCATTGCTTCAGTCAAACTCGTGGTGGAACAGAAGAACAGATTGGCTTGCTGAAAAGGGGTTGCCATTGTTGACAGAAGGTTAAAAAAGTAATCGATTACTCGGTAATTGATTACCGAAAATTGTAATCAGATTATTTGGAAAATTACTTGCTCACAAAATTAATTGATTACGTTAAAAAATTACTGAAAAAAGTAATTGATTACTAGTAACTGCGTTACGTACAACTCTGTTCTTAGTTCACGTCTCTTTGTCGCGTGTCATAAATACTAGAGAGTTTCAGTGGATCGCACGCTATCGCCTTTGCGTACAATCCACTAAAACTCCCTATTATCAGCCATTGCAAGATAACCCGATGATAGGCAAGCCTGGGCAATGGGCAAGACACGTAAACAACACAAACCACGGACACAACAACAACACAAAACCTCGTGTTTGTGTTGTTTACGTGTCTTGCCCATTGCTCAGGCTTGGATATCATGAAGTTTATCCACCAGCTAGCCTGCATTTACGTCATTCTATTTAAGATACCCCGCCTGCACAACTCACTTTAGTATACCGGCAAGAAGTGCCCCGGCACATCAGAAGGTCGGCTGCACGACATTCGGCCCGTTTTCAGTAGTTTGTAAACATTTCTCGTGGCATGTAGGCGTTCCAAATGAGTCCACCTACGACGACCGACCACGTTATTCCCTTCGAGCTATTGGACTTTGGGAGTTGCCCGGGAGGGGTTCCACGGCCTAACCAGAATGTGGCCAGGCCACGTGGGTGAGGATGAGGTCTTCGCTTTGCGTTGGCAGCGGTTAGCCAGTAAATGAGGACGCAGTACAGAATTCATTCCTCTTACGGCCGTTGCCTTTGCTTCAAGCGAGAAGAGCAAGACGTCGAAAGTGTTTCTAACGCCCAATTACGAAGTCACCGACACAGGACAGTCACAAAAGTGCCTTCAAGAGCATGGTACACTCAGTAACAGCCTGAGCGGGGAAACAACCCATTACATCATCATTCATAATTTAATTGTGGTTGTTGTTGTTGTTGTTGTTTGCATCATCGACTCAGCTCTCAATGTTGCTATCAACGACAGAGTGGGTAATTATAACCAAGACGTAACTAATGATAACAGAGGAACATCGAGCACTCCTAGCTCCTTTACTTGACAGTGTCGTGCATGTTTTTTTTTGTTTTTTTTTTACACTCGAAAGTACACAGTAGCTTCGATCGAAAGTACTGTTACAGTTATTGCTTCTTTTAGCAGCTACGATTTTTTATTTATTTTTCTTTGTTGAGCAGAGTCATTCTACAGCACCATTTGCGGTGCAAGCAAAGAGTGTCTTCAACCGTCTTTGCATGTTTTACAATGTAATCAACTTCAGGGGTTTTGCAAAACCGTAACTATTTTGTCGAAAAGAATCTGGGGGGTGGGGGTGGGGAGTATAACATCGGAGTTGACGAGCGGTCTGCGATAGACTGGAGGCACTTTGCCCGGGGAGAGGGAAGTGGGAGGGAGAGGAAGGAAGAATAACAAATCTATAGCTCTGTAGTCTGTAGCAACAAACTGTAGAAAAAAACACGCCGGTGTTTACATGTGGCAGTTATCGCATGCTTTTCATTGACGTACGGAGGCACAACATACATGTCTCTATTTCACCACCACCACCACCAGCACGAGCGTGCATCGATAGAAGTTGCTATGCAACGTATTGCCAAAGCGGCCGTTCAACCTCGCCAAGATCCTCGGGACCGCGGTCGAACGCTGCCCACCAGATGCAAGGCCTTCGTCTTCTTGCGGAGTACATGCGCTCCACCGGTCCGGTGACGGATCTCTGAAAGTGTTCCACCCCCCCCCCCCCCCCCCCATCATTCCCTCATCCGTTCCCAAAGTGCAATAGGGCAGTGTACCGCCTCAGCGGCGCTGAATCGCCCACCTCATCATCATGCAATGTGAATGTGTTTCCATTTAGAAATTTGCTCATGTCTACATGTCGAGCTTCTGTGACATTTATGTTACAACCCGTATTCTGCTTTACAACGTATATGACGGACAAAAGTCTACCATTGCATTCTTGAAAGAACATGCATCTTGAATACGCAAAGCAGGAAGGTACGTTACAAGCATAGTCAGTCGAGCACAGCCCGAATTTAAGACGACGTTTTTAAGAGAAAATTAATAAATTAAACGAGTCTGTGCACGTTACGGACAAAAAAATATTCCGCAAAAAATACCTCAACAAACTACATTTTCATTAACGTGCAAACACAACTCAAAACTGCTGTTTCCCCACCCTTCTCACATCTACCACTACGTATGCTTTAGAAACTGAATTTGAATAAAGAGAAACAAACAAAACTCACCCTCATAATAAAGAAAAGCCACCCATTGTTGGCGTAAGAGTGGCGAGTGCCCTCCAACGATGATCCCTCGAAGGTCGTCTCTCAGGTGGGCAGTGAAGGGCGATTTATCGATCAGTTGGACGCCGTTCATAACAGATCAGCCGACACGACGTTTCCCGTAATGGCCCGGCACGTTAGGCCCAAATAACGGGCCAATTCGCGCCTGCCTGGGACTGCATCCAATCAATTACTATACTTCACGGAGGGCTACGCCAACTAAAGCGACGACTAGTAGCGGAGAATGGAATATAAACGATTTCCAGGCATCGAGTGGCTGCACGTAATAAAGCGAATGTTGCAGAAAGATCATTTCTCACTTGGGGGATCTGAAACAGGAAATTAAGGAGGCGTCTCCCCAAGTGGTGCCATCGCGCCAAAGGTCGGGTTACATTGGATTGGATTGGATTGGATTTGAGTTAAAAATAATATGCGGGAGATTCTGGTTCCACACGTTGGGAGTCGACAGGTCGTATCTTTCGAGTGCACCTCGCACCGTGTAGCAGTTGAGGCCTACAACAACAACAACAACAACAACAACAAATATGTGATCACAATGTGATGGACCAGCGGCATGGGCGAGGGGGTTAAGGCGTCCCACTCGCTGGATGGCAGCCAAGGTCGCGTTGAAGACTGGGAGGGTTCAAATTCAAAAGAGCAGGGTTGTGAAAGCGTCTGAGGAAAACCCAGGAAAAACACCTGACAGCACAGCCGGCACCGGGATTCGAACCCGAGTACCTCCCAGTCTCGACGTGACGTGGCGAGCACGCTAACCACTGAGCCACGGGAGCTGGTCTTTTTTCTGCGGGTCTTTACATTCCTGGCAGAAGTAACCGATTTTGTTTCTCTTCAACGCAGACATCAATCTGAACAATTCTCACGTGCAATAAAGCGGACATGCAGAGCCGCCTATGAGTAAAGTTTTAAGCGCATGGAGCAACGCGCTCTGAGACAGGCGGCGTCGAGCGCAAAATGTCTCATCTTGCACCAGCTTACCTTATATGGTCTTTACGGTTTTATATGGTTTTATAGTGCTTTATACGGGACACCTGGAAATGGAGATATTATGTTAAACCGTCGGTTGGATCTACCTGTGACAGGTATCTCAAGAAAGATCCAAACGGCTCTCCACAGGTCCGTAGCGGGCTACAAACTCGCAGCTATAGAAAATCGGATCCGTGGATGACGCCAAGCACTGTCGTCATTCCAAGACCATTGAGCATATTCTAAGCGACGCGCATGGCGGGCGTGCCAAAAACAACGAGCAGACTGCAAAAACGGTACCCCGAAGGATATTGTGCACCCCCGGAGAGATGTACGCTCTCTGACAGACGCAATCAGAGCTCAGAATCTTTCATCGTGAAATGGGGGTATCTTGGAGGCCTCTGCAATGTGCTAGGTCATGCCTTTGAACCTCTCGTACCTTCATCTAGCTTAGATATGGACTTGTGGTCAACCATCGATCGATCCTCATCTCATCTTCAAACTTGTGACGCAGCCTGCAATTGTGAGGCTGGCAGCGACAGCGACACGCAGCAGAAGAAACCATAAAGGATAACTCTGCAACCGCTTACTCCCTTTAGTCAAAAACACCCTGCCTCCACTCATCAAAACATATAATGTGACGAGGCGCACCATAGAAAACATTTTGACTGGGGACTCAACACAAACGACCGCGCGAGCTATTTTCTATCACGGGTACAGCTGTGCATCGCAGGAAGCAAGAAAGGGACCACGTCTTCTGGGAGTTGTCGTAGCGCTGGGACCTCCTAAACGCGAGGCTATTACAAAAACTCCAGTGAACAAACGGAAATGCTTCCGCAATGATTAGCCATACATAACGCTAGTCATCGCGGCAACATCGACGCCGTACGTGCTATGGCTCGTGGCTAACACATATTAATGGCTCCCAGGGGCCATGCTTGGAATGCACGAGATAATAGACCTATATAGGCTGGGCTTCGGTCACTGGCCGGGGCTCGCCGCCGCGAGGCATCGTCGGATGCACCATTAGAAGCACTCAACGGACCAAAGGATTTCTATTTCTTCGGAGGCATGCCTGGCTTGAGAGCCGAGTTTTGTGGTTAAAGCGCCTCTTATCATCCACTATAGGTGGCGCATGCCTACAGTGTAGGCTTCAGCTGTCAAGTCAGCGTATGTGCGCGTCGTCCGTTTGATTCTCATCTCATTCACACAACAACCGACAACATGTAATGTGCCACAATTATTGAGGTAAAACACCTCATATCATCATCATCATCATCATCATGTATCTGTTGTTGGTACAATCACTAACAAGAAGGTTAAAGAAGAAAGAGAGGTGGTAGGTAGGAGTTTGGTAGGCAATCTGAGGGTTTGCATGTATTTGTCCCTTCTATGTTGTTCCAGCCTCAGAACATCAGTTCTCTCGTGTTCAAGAAGGTTAAACTCACTCAAATTGAGATTAAAATATAAAACTTTATGGATTGTTAATATGGTGCAGGGTACCGCCTTTCATACGCCAACAACAACAACAACAACAGCAACAGCTTTATTTTAATGACGATTGCGGAGTGCCCCTGGGGCGATACTCTACCCCACTGCTGGCGGTAATGTGGTGAAATATGATAATGAGTCGGCTCACAGTGAGCACCGAAGTCCTACGGTGGCCAAAAAGGATCATAGTGCTTTTAGGATAGAGTGTTGGTGAGCTGGATTTGATCATGGACCAAGCAATTTTGTCACAGGGAGAGGAGTGCACTTGTGCACCCACTTGTTGATTGCACGGCGACCTCGGCCACGTTATCCTGGCTTGTGGGCAGTATCACCACGAGCGTGCACTGTTGGAAGTTTCTATGCAACGTGTTGGCAAAAGGCCGTTCAACCTCGCGGAAGCCCTCGGACCGTTGCCAAACGCTGCCCACCAGATGCAAGCTAGGCCTTCGTCTTCTTGAGGAGTAGTTGCGCTCCACGGGTCTTGTGATGGATCTCTAAAAGTGCTCTCCCCCATCATCATCCCCTCATTCGTTCCCAATGTGCAATAGGGCAGTGTACCGGCAGTGTATTTTCCATCATACTTTTATACCGCTTTAGACAAGCTACTGACTTTACCTACATTGACCTCAATTCATTCATAAAAAAAAAAAAACTATCTCAAGGTCAAAATTATGCCTGTGTAGCACCCGTTTTGCAACAATTGGAATTGGAACGAAAAAAAAAGAAAAGAAAAGTACTGTAACGTATGAGCCACAGAGCAGAAGCCATTTCTTCTGTATCTGGGTAGAGATACACGCAAGTACGGACATGACCAATTTTCCAAAAATAATCACTCAGCATGTCTGCTCATCGCAGCCAGGGTCCGTAGACTCATCTTCACCATGCAGTCTGTCTGAGTCCCGGAGTCCCTACTTCTGTCCAGTCGCGCTGGTCGCACAGGGCACAACGCTGGGCAGTAATGTGCTATAGTAACGTAATCTGTTGCCTTCCTGCCTCGGGTTTCCGAATACTGACCAACTAAAGAAAGTACACGCATTTAGTACTTTGGCACGGTGATGCTGACTGTTCAAAATGTTTACTGTCTAGGCCTTATACCCCTGTCACACGGGCAGTCTTCAATTATCATTGAAGCCAATAGCAATTGAAAATGCGCTTAGCGCCACCAAGTGGGTAACCTGTCAGCCTGTCAAGCAGCATTGGATGCAACGCTGTTTGAGGCGTTGACGCGTTACCCGCCGGGTGGCGCCAAGCGCATGTTCAATTGCCATTGGTTTCAATGACAATTGAAAACTACCCGTATGACAGGGGTATTACACTTGCGAGCTAAAGCATTTGTCTAACGGTTACACATTTAAATTCTTACGGCTCTCAGGACCATGGCCAGTCTGTCTTGATTTACCCCTTATGATTACACGTTACTGTGGTACCAAAAATCCTTCCTGTAGGTCAAGTTACTGCAGTGTAGTTCGAAGAGCCGTATAAGTGCTGTCTCAATCACGCAACACTTCACGGCAGCACCCAACACGACGATGATTTACGCCTTGTAAATAGAGGGGTGTTTAGCGCCGTCGCAGGAGCTACATCGCTTCACTGCTCCGTGGGGTATAGACGCGGACCATAAATGTCACTCGGATATTCTTCACGTTGTTGAAAACCGTGCTGCGTAATAGAGGGGACAGAGACACAGCTACTGTCAGTGCGATGGCCACGCCACCTATAAAGATTGCAAAAATTGAGAGACTGCGGTGAACAAGCTTCCGCGAAATAGGTTTCGAGAAGCGTGTCTCAGGGACACGTAGGCGGGTTCAGCACCAGGGGTGTCGAATTAATAGAGAGAGAGAGAGAGAAGACAAGATGGAGAGGCCCCTACAAGGACGAAATATTCCGGTACTCGTAAAACGATGTAAGGTGATGAAATTATAAAGAGGTGAGACTTTCATTTTAATAAGGGAGTAACTTTGATTTCGGGCTGATATGAGTGGCGTACAGAGGTATACAGATGGGTAGAGGGCAGCAGAAAGGAGAGAGAATGGGGCTAGGAGGACGCGTCCTGGGCCGACTTCCATGAAAACTGCGATGTGCTATGTCTGGAAAATCTGCTAGAAAACCCAGAGGAGAGCTCAGACAGCAAATCCGGCGCTGAAATTCAGTCCCATCAACTCCCATCAGTCTTCAGCTTGTCCTTGGAGCCACCACAAACGTCCAGATGCTGCATCACTTGACCACGCCGCTGGGTTAGTTGCAATTACTGTATCTAGTGACTCTTAACTGTACCCTGCTGACCACTCCCTTTTACATCTTTCCAAAAGTGACTTAACCGCACTTTGCACAGCGAAGGAAACCAGCGGTCTTTCACTTATGGTACAAGATATCATCGCCGCGTACACCGAAGCTCTCGACAAAGGGCCCGACATCCAACTACAGCAGATACCAGGTCACGCAGGCAATCAATGCAGCGAAGTAGCTGACCGTCTAGCTCTTGATGCTCACCAGCGCGCGCCCACACACAAAAATCTATTTCACCGGCTCCAATGCCAAACGTGTTCTATAGGTCTTCTGCGACATCGACTGATAAAACGTGATTGGTTGAACGTGAGGGAATCGACATCACTGCTCTAGAGGGTTAGATACCCACCTCGCATCGCAATACCTTCGTTACTCCACCGATTCCTGTTGAACGTTTCCCTTCGGCGTGGCGTTTCTCACATCCTTTTAGAAATCTGGTAGCGACATTTGGCAACCCTGAGCGTGCTGGAGTAGCCAGCCCAACGTAGAGTTCGCCGAACGACTGTCACCTCTGTCGTAAAAGACGGGATGGATTTTTCCTATCCACCGAGCTGTTGACCTACAATACCCGTGAACCCTTAACACGTCATCCCTAACCCTTTAAATACCACGCCAATTATGAGGACGGTGCCCAGATGAAGAACAGTCTCTGTTCGAAATATCTCTCTCGTCTTCTCAGCGTTCTTAGTGCTTCTCCTTCCTAGCGCTCCAATGTGTCCTGATAGCTACCAACATGCCCAAAGCAGTATCCTGACGACGAAATATCGGCGGCTCGCGTCCTGAGACACTTCCGTTAATATTCTCTCTCTCTTTTTTTTCTTTGTTTTAAACCAACCAACCAATTTATCTAATTTCCATCATTACACATAGAAGATAGAATAGTTGACAGGTAATCGCTAGATATTTTGCCTGGGCCGTTCAACTTAACCCAACCTCCCAAGCAGCAGAATGTACTGAAAGTTAAGTGCAATAGGGGTGGCCGGTGTGTGTCTTATCAATGTTCTTTAGTTTCAGAATTCTGTTCAAGGCCTTCCACCTACCCGTCCACCCCTATTGCACTCCACTTTCAGTACATGGTGCTGCTTGGGCTGCACCGAACCAATTTGGAGAAAGACATCGCCGAAGGTGCCCCTGCGCCAAGAGTAAATAGGCCATAAAAAAGATAGATGGGACGTCAGAATTCAAGAAAGCAGTGACCCAGGAGAACAAAAAAGGGCGAACAAAAAACAAGGAAGATTATCGTCGTAGTGCAAATCTAGTGTTCCTGTGATGTAAGCATGTAACGCGCAACTTGGAGCTTGGGTTTTTTGTTTCGTGACGTAGAACAAATTTCCGAGTATATACTGGCACCGGTTTCTAGAACCGCTTTCCCCATCAACCTTTCACAAACAAGACATCTATCATGAAACACGTTCCATGCTACTACAGAACAGTCTAAGCACCACGTCACATCTATTTTCATATTTATTCGCCCAAGGAAAACCCAATGGTTTCCCAAAAGAGAAGTTGTTCATTTTCTTGCGACCTCTCCCGATGTATCCTTCCATAACATCGTCCTTAGCAAGGTCTTTGAGCTGTTGATCACGTACCCATGCACATGGGAAGACCACCTCATATTCCGAGGCAAATATCCACATATTCCGAGGTTAGAATCAGGCGACTCGCTAAATATAACTTCCTCCCACCCATCAAGCGCGTTGATATCTGCAGACGTAACGCTGACTGCATGCGATTTGGCAAGGTCGCACATGCGGAAGACTGCCTGATGACAAGAACGATTGCCTGCCTGCCTTGAGGAGCGTCACATTCATAGAGTCCTCATTTAAATGTATAATATGAGCGGTCGGAAGTACGACCGGGGCATGTTTCACGTGAATTCAAGCACATCGTGCCTGAAGGACACCGAGTTAGAACCAGCGTCTTCGGTGTTGAGAGACGCAGCGACACCCATGCGATTTTCGCAGAACGGAATCTCGAAAATTTCAAATCAAGAGCAAAAAGCACGACGCAAGTTGCAGTATCGGTTGCTGACAGCGTCGTTTCACTGAAAGCAGCGGAGCGGAAAATAGAGCGAAGACGGCTGAAAGGCGCGATCTTATATAGATGGGTTTTCAGGATGACAGAATGTGGAACCGTGAAAAGTGCCGCGGGTTTTACCAGCACCTGGGCGCCTTCTGGGAATGAACATGCGTGTTGCATTAGAGTCTCATTTTCTTCGGGCCTAATGTGCAGTCCTTACAGAGCAGAAGTTGAGATACAAGAAGACGTCTACGTGGAAAGTTGTTGAGACAGCAGTCGGAGACAGAGATGCACACGTTGGCGTGGTGGCACTTCATGTAATCATTTGAAGATATATGCTGCAGCAACTATGTTGGTCTGTAATGATAGTGATCGCTATTTTCCCCGCACATTAGAAAGATGAATGCGAAACGGAAGAACGTGCTTATACTACATGGGATGTTCTTCTGTCATGCTCATTGTCTTCCTTGATAAAAGGTTGTGAAATCTCACGAGGACATGGTTAAATCGGAAACCGAGAAAGTGGTACGATGCAACGCATTGCGCTTTGCCGCACGTTGTCCTATTATATCCCACTCTTTATGTTGAATACGTTAGAAGCAAAATAGTTGGTATGGGTCGCCTTTCCAGTCTTACGCGGATGTTCTAGCCATGGCACCGCTATGAGCAAAACCACTATGCCCATCTCCAAATGGTTTCTTTATATAGGCCTTAAAATGCGGAGGAAAGCAAAAATGCGTCAGCGGCTCATAAACCGAAATATAATTTGTGATGTGGCACACAGAAAAAAAAAAAAAAAAAAAGAAACTACACAAGAAACAGTAAAAGGCAAAAGTTGGTGCAAGGATGTTGATGTGCGGAAAATGTGGGGCAGCACATCTTTTTCCGGATGCCACACATTTTTACGAGTGTCAGTTTTGGCAGACAAGATTTGTACAATTTCATGCAGGTCCTCGAAGCATTCAAGTTCTATTCTGCTGGACGGCATATGTTAGCTCTCATCAACCCGAACTTTGCCACTCGCCGCTGACTGACTGCCTTGTTCTCTCTCTCTCGCATTTTTCATTGTTATCACAAGCACACTCAGCCCAAGTAAACAGCAGCCACTTCACCTTAAGAGGCGCCTCAAAAACCCCTCTTGAGCTGTTCCCAGCACCCTCAGGAAAAATATGAAAGAGCCACGATATGAACAGCACGAGGTCGGACAACCGTTTAGGGTTAGAAGAGAATACAGTGAACACTCGTTATTATGACCATGGTGGTTCCCGAAAATTTTGGTCATAATGCGGAATTGTCATATTAACGGGGGGATTTGCAGAGGTTTCACTGCATTGTTCCCCAGGAGTATGGTCGTAAAGCGCGTATGTCAGATTATCGGGGGTCATATTAACGAGGGTTCACTGTACTTCGTTAATTGATGTTCACTGGGTGTCCCGACGGGCTCAATTGATGACTATATATAAACGAAATAGACAGCGATAGCTGTTTGAAGGCTCTTGTGTCTAAAGCCATAGTCTTATACCCCTGTCACACGGGCATTTCGATCCTTCTCGAATCCGATCTGCATTGAACTTCCCGAGCACGCTCGAGTTTTGACGCTGCTACACGGCCACTTTCAATGCGCATTGAATGGTTGACTTGTGCAAATGAATAAACGGGACTCATTAATTTCGCGTTTCCTATATAACAGCGATATTAGTGGTAATTTATCGTATACCGATGTAAGCATCATTTGTAGCTTCGTGCGCATGTCCGTCTTAAGTTATGACAGTTCACTGGGGTCGAGGATGCAAATGGCGGCCGTCGAGCACTCTTGAAATTCTCAATCCTGTTATGGGAACTGTCTTGAGTCAAGCAGGATCAAAGTTCGATCCTGCTTGGAAGCGGCCGTGTAGCACCATCCGATCTACATTGGGTTCAAGCAGGTTCGGTCGAGCAGGATCGAAAATGCCCGTGTGACAGGGGTATTACTTACGACACGGCCGTATCGTGCTGGTGGTCAATACCATGCACGTATAGGTTCGACAAGTCCTGGTGGTTGATCTAGTCCGGGCGATCGCTTCGCAGGAGTGCGGAGCGATTGTATACCTCGACAAGATAGTTGCGCAATTATCTACAGTCGTCTGCACAGAATAATTGTAACAAATACTCGAAATAAGGCTAGTAAATGCCTAAAGTGGGAACGATGCGCTAAGGCAGAAGCGGTCCTGCAAGGCTCAATGCAAGATTTTCGAACAACATCCCTTGTTCGATGTTGTCGTGCAGAGCAGAATATGAATTCAGGGAAGTAAGACAATTCAATTCAAGTCTTAATTCTCAGACTGGCCTCTCTTACGACATAGGAAGAAGAAGAAGAAGAAGAAGAAGAACTCAATTCAGTATTCAAAATATCTTTTTCGCAACGAAGCTATAAGATCTGGATGGTGTACCTATACATTTTGAACCTTCCTTCTCTGCCTCACGCTTTCGTGAAAGCTAAAAATTTCAATGAGTCATTCATGTTATTACATGCGTGGACAGGAAGCATGGCGAGAAGCCACATAGAGAGACACTCTGCAAAGTTTGCGGCGAACTATGTGTAGCCCGCCATACTATGTGTAGCCATTTGCAATGAAGATCGTGGCTTACGTCATTTGCTCGCCTAATTTAGGCGCTGGCTGTTTCAAAGCTGCCTTGTACGCAGAATAATGTGTGGGACACAGTCTAAACACCAGTGAATGCTGTAGTTGCTCTCCAGCATATAATGTCATCTACTGCGAGAGTTTCGTCGCTGTACCAATTCCTCAATAATGCAGTGTAGGAGAGACTGCATGGGCTGCCTGTGACGACAGCGTCAACTCGCCGCTCGTTCCTGGAGCAAGTTAAGGTTGTGTAACGTAATTACAGCGCTCAGACCAGCTGATGCCTTTCAGCTGTTCCTTGCGGTGCTCCCTAGGGGCAGTGGAGTCAACCCCTGTGCAGAAGCAAAGACTACGGGCATTCTAGCATGTAATGGAGTTACCGCGAATTGCGGAGCGCTATCTCGTTTGGTGACTTATGCGTCTTACAATGTTCTCGATCTTGACTTGGGATAGTGAGTTACGCATGAACAGAAACTGAATGAAGAAAGAGCGACGAAGACCTGACGAAGCAAGCGATGCCTTGATCGAATAATACGTTGCGAAAACATCCATATTAAAAAAAAAATGTTAAAATGGTATTTACGAAACCTCTCAAGCAGGCAATGCCCTGTATTTGTAATGACGTTGTCCTGCTTGTAATGCCTGCATTCTCAGTGAGTTCCGAAATGTTCACAAAGTCACTGATTGCACGAGGCGGGGTTCAAGGTCCCGAGGTCGAGAAATTTAAATTGAGGCTTTCTTGAGTTTACCGTACCAGGCACGCTGTCACCTTACTCGATGGATTATCAGTCGGAGCACATTCGGATCTCCAATTACACCCCCCTCCCCCCGAAATTTTCCTGCTTTCACCCCTTCAATTTTGAGATATTTCTAAGAAGACTGAGGAGACTGTCAAGCATGGTATACACGAACACCGACGATGTGCAGAGTACGTTGTTTCTGGACGACCACTCTCACCTATATCCGTGGACCACCGACTGTTAACATTATTAGCGAGAAGGAAACCTCATGAGGAGTAGGATGCAGCGTCGGCCTTACACTCTAAGAAAAAAAAAAAAAAAAAAAGGTGTGAGAAGGTGGTAACTTGTATCATTCGTGGCAGAGAGTGAGGTAGCAGGTAGAACTTTGCAACCTTTTAGGCACATCATATGCGACAACTATTACCTCCTAAAAGGTGTGACTGATCCACCCTTTTTTCTAAGATGGTATACCACTGCCAAATTCAAAGGCCCTGAAGCGAGAAGGATGACGCAACTGACAAAATGGCGTAGATGGAGGCTAGCTGGAGGATGAACTCAAACTCATCCCAGACTCAGGCTTTTACATTATGGAGGATGACGCAAGCTGGTTTCGCGTTGTGATTGAAAAACGTGCCTTGAGCCTGACGAAATACCGATGAACAAACCACAAACATACAGCATACGGCTCGTCATCCCTTAACCAAATTGATGTATCAGAGAAAAGGTCTGCATACCTTGGGAGATTTGCTGTCGAGTGCTTGCCCGCTGACCGAGTTGGTTGCGGATAATCCGAACTTTTTCATGATCATCACCTGCTGATGGTTTTTGGACTTGAAATGGGACAGTGAGCCGCTTATAGAGCTGTGCGCCGAGGACAGTTTTGTCCTCGGCGGCGTGAAGGCCATTTAAGCATTCGCGGCGGCGGTGGCAACGGCGCGGCGCCGATAAACACATCGCGGCAGCGCAGATTGTGAAACCCTGAAATTTCGCCACCTCAGTTTTGCACGAATCAGCCATAATATTCGCGGCCGCTAAATTTCGCGAATTCTGGATGCTAAAATTTGTGGCTCAGTGGGCTTACTTCATTGCCCGTAGCACATTTGATAAGAGCGAGAATGCACATGCTTGTGCTGCGGAGCAGTTCAAAGGCTTTCCGGTAACCCGTACAAACAACTGTGAAGATAAAGTTTGTGATGCCAGCATAATTTTCGAAGTGACAAATCCTGCTAAACATTTTCGCGTGCCGTTTTTGAATTCGCAAAATTCGCGAGAATTAAGAGCCAGGAAAGTTTCACAGCACACCTCCACAGTAAACGTTGTTCAGACGGCTGAAGACATCATTCGCAAGCTGTGACCCCGCTTGGATTAGATTAGAAGGAAAAATAATATGGAGATTGTGACTCCGTTGTGTAAATATTGTTCTACTGTACGTTTCGACAAAATGGTGCAGAAGACCATCGAACGCTAAACACATCAGTGTAGGTCTCCAAAAGGAATCCCTAATCTTCGGAAGAAATTAGTGTGGCTGAAAGGTAGTGAAGCTACAGAAAAAAGAAAAAAAGAAGAAGATTTTTGAAGTGCCGGTTGCTTCCGTTTAAAGTAAGCCAAGGCAACCTGAGATACGCTTGTTCAACTGAAGCCCAGACCAGAGAGGGAAGACGTGGCATGACATCATTGACGAACTGGACTTATGTTTACTGAATGTACTGAAGTTTGCCAGCATTTCTGAGCAGAGATTTTTCGACGGACGTTTTAGACGTTTCCCCCTGCTCCAAAGACATATCCCGGATCTTATTGTGGTCTACTGATGCAGTTGGAAGAGGAAGTGACCCGCTGCTCATTTATATTTCTTGCTCCAGGTATGGTCAGCAGTCATGCACAAAAATGGTCAGACTAGTCAACTGGGGCACTTTCCGAGAGTACAGCACGGGCATGGCACAACCGGACATGTCAGCTGAAGAACTCACTGACGTGCTCAGTGCTTTCCTCCGATCGTCATCCCGAACTGTGAAGGTCCCGACGGGTCATATGGGCACCAATCCTCGTGTTGAACAGCTCCAGGCGTGTAGAGGGAGCGCGGAATGCAACGCCAGACGAACAGGTCTGCTTCAAGACATTTCAGCAGCACGGCTTGTCCCGAAGGAACTACAGGCTGTGGATAGAGGGCGCTGGCGCCAGTTCTGCGCCGGTCTCACGCCTTTTGCTCATGTCCCCAAGGTTTGGCGTGAGTCCCGGCCCGGAGTCTGAAAGAGGCGCCTCCACCTAGAAATCATTTGGGTGCGCTCGCTTTGTCTCTCAAGAAATCTGAGGCCAACGTGGCACACGACTATGGTAAGAGTATTTCTTCAAGGTCGCAGGCTGCACAGACTGAAATATTTCATGACCATACTTCTGCGATCCAAGAAGCCTGGTAGAGAGCCGGTGATCAACGACGTGGTGGACATGGATTTTTCAGTTGTCGAATTCTGGGCTGCCGTACGCCTCTCACGTGCCAACTCCTCGCCAGGTGCAGACGGCATTACTTATCGGGCCATCCGAAATCTTAGCGATGCGGGTATTTCCTGTCTGCTACACCACCTCATGTCTACAACACCTCATGGAGAAACGGGGAAGAGCCAGCGAGCTGGAAAGATGTGTTAGTTGTCCCTCTGTTAAAGCTCAAGCTGTGCAAGCAGCCTTCTGATCTCTCCTCCTTTCGTCCTGTCAGCCTGACAAGTTGTCTCGGTAAAGTTTTGGAGCGAATGGTGCTGCATAGGCTAGAATGGTGGCTTGAGGGACATGGAGCTTTTCCTGCAGAGATGACAGGTTTCCGTCGCCATTGCAGCGCCATGAATTCGGTCCTCGACCTTGTCACCTCCGACGAACAAGGCCAGAGTCAGAAGAAAATTGTCATGGCGGTTTTCCTGGACGTCAAAAGCACGCTTTTTCCTGCACGTTTCCTGCACGCACTGCTGCAAGCCCATCCTCTGACAGATTGTTCTTGTGGCTGGCGGATTTTCTGCGCGACAGAGCACTCTCTGTTCGCACGCATAAAGGGTCCACGCCGAAGATTGGTTTAGCTCATGAGGTACCACAAGGGAGTGTCTTAAGCCCAATTCTCTGCAATCTGGTAATGGCAGGCCTAAGGTTCTGCGTTAGCCGAAGAGTTAAAATTTCCATCTATGCCAACGACATTTGTATGTGGACTATTCTGAAATCAAGGCCAGCCATAGGCCGTAGTCTTCAGCTTTCGCTGGATAGAATTTGGCGGTATCTCACTGAAGCTGGCATAAATATCTCTCTGAAAAAAAAAACAGAAAAAAAAACAGCAGCGCTCGCCTTTACTAAGAAGGATATGCGCCAGTGCCAGCTTTCCATTGGTAATACACCACTCAGACAAGTTAAACACCACAGATTTCTGGGCACCATCCTGGATTCCAACCTGTTCTGGAAGGAGCATGTCTACTACTTAGACACCAAGGCCCACCGGTGGATATCTGTCATCCGTCGCTTTGCAAGAGGTAAGTGGGGAATGGATGAGAAGTCGCTTATGGCCCTCCACCACACTTTAGTTCGTGGCACACTTGTGTAGAGCCTCCCTGTCCTGAATGGCGTCTCCCAGACTCAAGAACAGTGACTTCGGTGTATACTTGCGCGGAGCCTGAGGATATGTCTTCCGAGAGCCGAGAGCTTGTTCCGAGAGTCGCGGAAACTTGAATGGTGACAGCCGAAGCCCGTGAGTTACCGATAGAAATCCTAAGGCAGATGGAAACAATTCGCCATTACATGCGCCTCAGAACGCACTACTTCGTCATCCCCTTCTAGCAAAAATCTATCGGCGAAGCCAAAGAGCTGTCGTCTTCAAGTGTATCATGAAAGTCAGGCCCAAGCTTCCTCCGTTCATAATCCACCCAATAGTTCCCACAACCCTTCCGTCGTCGCTTCCGCTCCCATCACTCTCCCTATCTGTCCCTGGACTCAAGGTTTCAAAGCATCAACTGCCACCTTTAGTTCTTCAACAGTTGACAGCGGACATGATGTACCTAAAATATCCTGACCACACTGCAGTCTTCACTGATGGATCTACCACACGGGAGTGTTCGTCGTGTGCTTTTGTCGTCCCATTTGATGCAGTCTCACGTGGATATCGTCTCTCACATCGTACGTCATCAACATCGGCGGAGCTGTATGCCATTCTACTCTTTCTGCAGCAGATACCCCAAGTTCCTCCGCGTGTCTGGGTGGTCCACACCGATTCACGGGCTGCTCTGTAACGTGTGGCAACCATGTGGTTTCTTGGGTCGCTAGCCCCCATCGTAGTAGACATTCTCCACCAAGTTCAGCGTCTACATAATGAAGGTCATCATATATCTCTACAGTGGATTCCTGGTCACTGCGGTTTAACAGGCAATGAGGAGGCTGGCAGAGTAGCAACGGCTGCCCATGAGTCCCCGACAGTCGTGCCCATTGTGCTGTCGAGAGGTGACAGAAGGACACTATTAACTGCGTGGTATCAATCCTTGGCTCTGTAACAATGGCGCCGGGACATCACGGCTCAATCTCTCATGTATTCGGTAGACCCAAATTTGTCGTTTTCTTTCCCTGCCCGTTTATTACGCCATTTTGCCTCCCTCCTGCGTAGAACCCGCCTCAATGTGGCTTTCACCCCACAATTCAAGTGTATGATCAAATGCTGTGGCACAAGCCTCTGTTCCACCTGCTGTGTCGTGGCGAACGCCCAGCACATTCTCATGGAATGTGCACTCCACTGCCCGCAAAGGCGGATACTGTGTGATGAGCTTGCCCGTATCAGCGAGAGACCGCTCAATATAGCTGCACCCATTGACCCCTAGGAAGGTCCTGTGCTACATCGTCGGGTTCTTCACCTATTCATGGACTTCCTGTCGTCCACTGGATTGCTCCAAATGCTTTAGTTCTTTCTTGTGTTTTCATCCTTCCTTCATCATCTTCACATAATGTTCCACGTGCAATGGGGTAGGGTACCGCACCACCGCGGTGAAACACCCCAACTCATCGTCATCACCTATTGTTGTTGTTGTTCGAATTTTCTAGAAAATGAACTATGCGTGCCAACAGCGATGTGTAAATAACGTGACACAGAGGCCCTAACCTTGTCTCTGATATTAAAAACAATCGCCCGCGTACCTCTAAAAGCAACAGCTCAGAAATCGCTCAAAATCGGCACAAAATAAAGCGCGCACAAGATGCTTTAGAGTTTCTTCCTCTCCACCTCGGAAACCATCGCACACACGGGTCTCGTATAGGGAGCTCTTTACATTATTTTGGACTCCCCTCCAACATAATATTTTTTTTTTCGACGGAGTTAAGAAATACCAATTCCGCATCTTGTTCGTCTTGAAATGAAACTGCTCCCGGGTCGTCGACAGCATATACACATCCTCGTCGTGCATTGCGAAACCACGCACACAAGCGGCACCGAGAGGCACTATGCCGACATGCACGAACATGAGCATTCGAGCGGAATAAAACTGTATTTCGGTATGGGTTTTGGGAGATCCCGTCCAGCGTCCCCAGTGCTCGCGTCATGCATTATACACGGCGGCAGCGTCGCGCGGATCATTCCTGGCCGGAGGCAGCAGTTAACATAAAAGTGGTCCCGGTGACTTCTCGGCGCGGCAGAACACATCAGCCTGGTAGGGTCAAGAACTCACAGTCACTACACACAGGGCGTTTTTTTTTGTATTTGTTACAGAGTGTTTATATGTCAAAAAAAAAAAAAAAAAGAAAGCAACGAGAGCATCGTAGATACCGTTTTTGCAAGTGGGGTATACGGCTAGACGGAAATTCTCTCGAAGAGGGCATATAACTACTAGATGACTTATTACCATTACCAGTTAACCATTATAACCTAGAGATAACTTATTACCAGTTAAAAGTAACTTGAAACCTAACTTAGTTTACTTTGGCAAAGTTACCTGAAAAAGAAACGAGTTCCTCTGAAAGTTACCACGGCGCAAAAGTACCGAGTTAAGTTACAAGTTACCCCCCCCCCCCCAAAAAAAAGGAACTTAGTTACAGTAACGAGTTACTTGTAACGAGTTACCTCGAACTCTGGTCTCAACCACGTGGTCTCAACACTACGTTGAAAGAGCACCGTGCGCCTTTGCACAATACGCCTTCGCAATACAAGTCTGTCACTAGCGGTTTGTGGCGTGGGCGGTAGCTCTCCATTTCTTGGACATGAAAAACTCTCCATTCGCATTCGGAGGTTGCACATAGCGCAACATTTTCGTTGCTTGTTTACTTCGCAGACGACAAGAAACACCTCGGTACTCGTAAAATCTGGAAATGTGCGACACCTTGCATGAAGCTGAATATATGGAAAACAAAGCTTTTAGAAGACATATGGAAAGTAGTTCCGGGTTCGATTCATAGACGAGGAGGACTACCACAGACAGCACGAGATGTTGCAAGTCTGTTGCATCAATGTTACCGGAACGTTGAAGTGGTGCAGCGATGTTTCATGCCCACATTCATCGTTGTCGCGATATACTTGTTTCAATGTTCATGCTATGTTTCAAAGATTGCGTAAAGCTAACATTGCGATGATGTTACTGAAGCAATGTTGAATATGTTACGCTGAGGTAATATGGCGCTTACATGGTTGATGCAATGTTGTGCAAGCAATGTCAATGCTTTGTTGCAATTGCATTTCTTCCGAAGCGCTTAATCATCGACGTAAATTCAACGTTATAGTGCAATATTTTTATTTCAATGTTTTCGCTGCGTTTCAAAAGATGCGCACAGCTGACAGTGTGACTGTGTTGCCGAAGCAATGTTGCTAAGGCAATGTTTCACGTGCTGCACTGAGGGAACATTACAGTTGGACTTCTGATGCGATGGTATTGAATAGAGATGGGACGAATCCGTAATTTTACGAATCCGAATCCGGATCCGGATCCAAGCGAATCCACGAATCTTACGAATCTCGAATCTTTCGCATCCTTTCTTAAAAAACGAGTTAAAAAAGCCAGGGGGGAAAAACACTTCTACTGAAAAGTGTTTTGGAGCAAAATTTGATATCTCCGTTTAATGAAAACAAAATTAAATAATAGTTCACTTTCATGAGAAACCATACCCAAATATTTCTTCTTAAATGTAATTCATTTAACTCGTTGTTCATCGACTACAGGAAATACATAAACTCTCGAATCCATAAAACTAAGAGACACTCAAAAGCAATGTGTTACTTTTAAACTTAAATGTAAGAGTTGCTGCCTGAACTCTTTCAGTGGGCTCTATTTTCGTCAAAGTAATCGACCTCGATTACTTTGTGTGTCGCCTGTCATGGGTCATGTGATGCCTGTGATGCGTTGGTCGTGCCTGTCATGGTCGCATGTCATTGGTCAACTGAAGTGAATGCCACGCGCCCCCAAACCAATAGTCAAGCACTTGATCCTGCACTCGTCATGCTTTATCTACTTTATCACGAAGATTGCAGGCTCTAGAGCTCGACTATCGGTTGAGGGCATTCGTTTCTGTTCTTCGCGCCTTCTTCACGTAACGACCAATGACAGGCGAGACGCAAAGTAATCGATGTCGATTACTTTGACGAGAAAGCCCGAAACCGAGAAAAAGAAACAAAGGAAGGAAAACGTTAATATTGTTCATTAGCAATAAAAATATCTTCACTGCCTAACTTTGCAACTGATGTTTTTCTTTTCGAGGTCTTATAGTAAGGGGAAAGACGAAGACCTTCTTATATCCTGGTTCAGACCTGGTTCCTGAACCTCCCGTTGTTGCTCATCAACTTACGCTGGAGCCCCTCAGCTCAGCTTACTCTCAAGGACTTCCTGTGTATACACCGATGGATCAGTGTCTCAAGGCGGATCAACAGCAGCCTTTTATATCCTACATGAAAACCTTGAAGTGGCGCAAAAACTCCCCTACGAAACGTCATCTACCGAGTCGGAGCTCTTCGCCATACTGACCGCGTTGAACCACATTGCGGGATCAGCGCCTGGCGCGTGGACTGTGTTCAGGGACAGTAAGGCGGCGCTAGAAGTTCCGGCAAATTATTGTACCAGAACAATCGGCGGCCTAGACACCATGGTAGTCGCAGCATACAACCGACTTTCCGGCACACGGATTCGTCATTCGATGTCCGCCTTTTGCGTCCAGCCAGCTTTCTTTGACTGACAATTTCTTGCCATAGAACGTTGTATCGGTTGTTGCCGAGTAGCAACTGCAGATTTGTTAGAAACGTGAGTACCGTGCCCAAATTACTTCATTTATTCTGCACTTTTCTTTGTTGTTTAGTATACCTTATGTATGCATCCACTAGCCTTTCAAAGGAAGGCGAATTTCGCTTAGCTTTAAGCAATACCTTCGTCTATACGGTTACCTTTTCAGCTGAGATTTCGGCGCACATACGATAAAGAACCTTCAGGTGGACAAAATTCACAGATCATAGTTTTCTCTCGGACGTACAGCCACAAATCATTATCTTTCCTAGCGTAACAAAAACAAAATATGCGGCGCACTGTAAGGTGAAAAGGGTGGGAGCATTTGCATGTGCGCTGCGGACTCTTCCGAGTTACCACAAGAGCATCATATGGAAGAGCACAACGCGAGGCTTACACAGATGATTGCCACATAGTGACACATCGAAAACCGGCTTCCTATCGGTTGCGAGCTGGCTCGACGGTGCGCTGTTCTCCGGCGGAGAAGGGAAAGATTGGCGTCCCGTTGCTAGGCGACCGGACCGAAGATGGCGGACTTGCTCGCCGGCGTGGCTTCGTGTCACTACTCTGCTCCCGGTTTAGTGACTCTAGCTTCGATTTATCCCCTCTCGGCCCATCGTCCACGGGGTGTCAACTGTCAGGGCACGGTCAAGGTCAGCGAAAACGAAACGTGAAGGACTCTTCTCTCTTGCTGATGACAGTAATCTCCCAGGATACAACGCGTGCGCAAGGAGCACTGGGATTTCCTGAAATCTATTGCTTGGTCCGTGGTCATTACCCATGCAGCTCACCTTTCTGGACACCGTGGGACTTGGGTTGTTATCATTATACGTATTTTGCCTCAAATAGCGCGAGCAATGAGGCGGGGGAGGAGCACCGCCTAAAGTGTTGTTTCATATCACGATTTACTTTGATTAACCCAGTTTGCTGCTTTTCGGCGGCTGTTCAAGAAGTCTGCTAACTCAGGCCGTAATGCGTATTTGGAAGGGATTCAAGATTTCGCAAAACGCAATCCTCGTAATTTTTGGACCTGGCATAAACAATGTAAGCGTGAGAATGCTAGCACCATGTCTCTGTTTGACGGTAATGTGATGCAATGCAATCCGCCTATCGTGGCAAATATTTGCGTCGCACTTTTCATCTGTGTTTGATGACTCGGCCAGCAAAGATTCTGCCTTTTCTCTTACGCAAATGCACGGTGATCATCTGCCGTCGTTTGCTATTATGCTGAGAATGTTGTCCACAATTCAATTTGTAAACTGAGGCCCACAACGACACCGGGACCAGACGGTATCCCTGCCATTTTCCTTAAAGTTTATCGTGACATCCTTTCGCCTGTGCTTGTATTCATATTCAACCTTTCTCTTAAACGAAATACTTTTCCACGACCGTGGAAGGCTTCCCGTGGTCATTCCTCTCCATAAATCGGGCAGCCGTAACATTGTTAGTAATTGTAAACCTGTAAGTATTTTATGCGCCTGCTCCAAAGTCTTTGAACACATTATTTATATTAATCTATCCTCGTTCTTTAAGCGCAAAATTGCAGACGGTCAGCATGGCTTTATGCCTGGGAAATCAACAGTCACAAATCCTGTATCATTCATGTCAGTCTCTTCCCCAGCGGTTCTTTCTCGTGGTCAAATGGATGTAATCTATTTTGACGTCTCGAAAGCATTTGACTTAATGAACCATGATCTGCTCCTTCGTAAGCTTAGTTTATATGGTGTTTCTGACTCTCTTGTATGTTTCTTTGCCTCTTACTTACGGCATCGCTTATACTCTGTTTGTGTGTCCGGATCCTATTCTGATAGCTATGTTTCTACGTCTGGTGTACCCCACGGGTCAAATCTCGGGCCTCCACTGTTTAACATTTTTATTAATGATCTTGTATCCTGTGTTAAACATTCCACCATGTTACAGTATGCTGATGACTTCAACTCAGTTGTCTCGCGACGTAAACCCCCAATTATTATTATTATTATTATTAATGATGACTTCAAAATAATGAAAAGCATAACCTCGCCTTCTGATTCCTTACTGCTTCAGGAGGATGTTTAGTGTTAGTTCTTGGTCTTCTAATTTCTTCAAAATCAACACGTCAAAAACTAAAGTCATCTCATTCACGCGCAAGTCTCAAGTAACCCGATTTCAGTACTTTTCTGATGGTGAAATAGCCCGAGTCGACACCATTCGTGATCTCGGTGTTGTCTTCGATGCGAAGCTTCAATTTCATAAGCATGTGAGAGCGATTCGTTCTGCTGCTCTGCGTATGCTTGGTTTGCTCACCTACAGCGGTAAAATGTTTTCTTCTCACAAGGTATTTCTTACTCTCTATAAAGCTTGCATCCTTCCCCGACTCGAATATGCGTGAGTGCTATGGAATGCTTTATGTGCCACCGATATCAAACGTCTTGAAGCTGTGCAAAAGATGGCACTTCATATTATTCATTCGCGTTTCTTGCGGAATGTCCTCGCATTTTAATCTTATGACTACGACAAGCTTTCAAATTACCTGCACTTGCTTCCTCTTGTTAACCGCCGCCACATTCATGACATTATAAATGTGTGCACTCCATATTTGATTCCCCTTTTCTGTTAGGCCGCCTAAATTTTTGCCTCCCACGTGCTACTTTGTGAAACCCCCCCACGCTCTATGTCAACCACTGCTGTCCTAATGATCCCCTTTCACAGTGCCAAATTTTTCTTTAACTCGCTTCCTTCATCTCTTGATATTTTTTCATCATCATGTACATCATTTAGGTGCCATATCTTTTCTCATTTTTCCGAACTTGCTTTTCTTTGACTTTTTCTGATAATTTCCCTTTTGTTGCCGTGCGACTGTATGTGTTTCTCACTTTACAATGTGCGTGCGTCTTGCTGTAAGTGCATATTGCATTATTGTATTTGTATGTATATTGTGTCTATTTGTAGTGCATTGTAGTGTATTTGGGTGCGCCAACATTAGGGTCGTCACGACCGTTCTTGGGCACCAATAAAACATCATCATTATTATTATTATTATTATTATTATTATTATTATTATTATTATTATTATTATTATTATTATTATTATTATTATTATTATTATTATTATTATTATTATTATTATTATTATTATTATTATTATTATTATTATTATTATTATTATTATTATTATTATTATTATTATTATTATTATTATTATTATTATTATTATTATTATTATTATTATTATTATTATTATTATTATTATTATTATTATTATTATTATTATTATTATTATTATTATTATTATTATTATTATTATTATTATTATTATTATTATTATTATTATTATTATTATTATTATTATTATTATTATTATTATTATTATTATTATTATTATTATTATTATTATTATTATTATACGCCTTCGGTGCATTTTAATGGATTAATATTACTCGCGTTATCACTAGAATCGTCTTAATCTTGTACTTAATGGTTAATATGGATTTGCGAGCTGAACAAAACGAAGTGTTGAGCGCGCTCGTGCGTAAATATTACGGTTACTTTCTTCGGTTCACGTTGATTGCAAGTCCTAGTGCAACAAAACATGATTCTTCGAGATGCTGGACCGCTTGATTTGCAGTCAAGGCAGTCATTAAGGTTTACATTCATTTTCTTCTTTTTTTCTTCGAATAAACCCTCCGGTATATAAGATCAGCCGATTCCTCCCTCCCCGCTGGAAACAGTGGTGCGTTTTTTGTTTCTTTCTTGTTGTTAATTACAAAGTGCTTTAGAGTGGAACTCCGCTCAGTTTGTGTGTCACGCAAGTAGATTAGTACCGTTTATAGGACAATCGTTTGATTTGAAGAGCCTCCAGACTAGTCGTTACACAAGCAACAGAGTGAGATAGAGACAGGACGAGCATTTTGAAATACATTTTTAACGTTCTGGGAATTTGTTATTTCTCCGAATGGAATGGCATCGTGGACAACCGTTGTCCTAAGGAACATGCCGTTATCCTAAGGAACATTTAGCTCTGTGTAATCCGCTTGCACATAAACACATTCCTCATGCTAACCAATTTTTTCGCGTCCAAAAAGCAGGCCGAGGGTCTGGGTTGTTCACCCTAGCACGTTTGACAACTTCATAAGTTTTTCCGCTCTGACACATAGTGACTAAACATGCCATACATACCTTTCACCCCTAATCCCCTAAGCCTTTGTCAATTAATACCTGATGCCAAATAATAAACATTTTTGACAAATAAATAAAACAAATAAATAAATGAAATTTTTCGACGATTTATTCCCATCGAACGTGGACAATTTTCAACAATGTCTTATTAATGTTTGTACTTAACTGACCATTGTATAGGAGAAAGAACAGTTTTAGTTTATTTACTTTACACCTACACTCTTAAAAATGAACTTCACCGCATAGCACGCTCCTAGCCAACCAACATCTCGAATGATATCGTTACATACCCTGATTTGTTGAAAACGGGGGGCGTACGCCTTTTTTGTGACAATTATGAACAGCATAAGTGTCACACAAAAGGCGTACGCCCCCCCCCCCCCCCGTTTTCAAGAAATCAGGGCAGATATCGATATCATTCGATATGATGGTTGGCTAGGACCGTGCTATACGGTGAAGTTCATTTTTAAGAGTGTATGTGCAAGTGAATCTAAATTTATTTCTTGCAACATAGTCCCTCGAAAGTCGAAACCTAGACAAGGTAAGCCGCGCATCAGATCTATGCACTTTCCTTATTATTTTTTTTTTCGGATAGCGTGCATCTGTAGGGATCCCAGACTGCAGATGCATACTCTAGACAAGGTTGAACTAAGGTTTTTTGTGCTGTTAATTTAATATCTTTCGTTGTACCATGGCGAGATTTCCTTCTTAGCAGCCACAGACTTCGAGTGGCTTTCGCGCACATATGGCTATTCCATTTCAGATCGCTCCCTCGAAATATGTCGCCAGCAATGAAAAGGGTGCCCAGAAGAAGCGCACATTATCGGCTGCTGTCAACCTGAGGCCACTTTCTTCAATATGTGTCCTTTACTGGTGCGCCGGATTCTTCCCCGCTGTTTTATTCAGCTGTGCTGCTCGTAAATGATAACGGTCTAGCTCCAAATAGCCACGGGCCTCCCTTCTTCGTCTGAAAAAAGTAAACACACACACACACAAAAAAAAACACACACACAAAAAAACAAAAACAGAGGACGCTGATTGCCTGCTCCGTATGCTCTAGTCAAAGGTTACAGAAAAAGAGGTGCGGACGACACACTCCATGGAGCTTTGATCACCTTTCGACTAAACGGCGTTCCACCAAATAGTCGGACAGCAACCTACACGCTTCATGGAATGCATGAAGTCCACTTCGTCGGTCTCCTGCTGACGTCATCAATATGGCGCGTACGGTAAGCCCAGATGCGTGACTGGCCTGGTGTCGGTTTCAATGTTGATTTCCACTCCTATTTTGCCCATCGATGTCGCCTTTCTCACGTGAATTCACTTGAGATCCTGGAGATAAACATAACATTTCGGAAAGTACAACGTTTGGCGGTATCATGAGGGGAGCTTTAAAAGCTTACAATCAGTAAGTCAGTACTAGTGCAGTCTCCCACCGTGTGCCGATTCCAGGGTAACGAACAGTATTTCGGCAAGAAGGGGCTAATATTTGAGATCAAGTGCAGCACCAAAATTTTAATTCACTTGGTGAGAGGTGTTTATATTAAACATGCGTTGATACCTTCATTGAAACCAAGAAGCACTCGAAGCGTGCCATTGTCTTTCCGATAATACCGTTAGTGACCATTGGGGAAAACGACTTCCTCACCATTAATCTCCATTTAATATAGGCGTCTTCATGGTTATATGCAGACGCAGTAATCAGATATCTGCTGAACACAAACATATGTATAGACTGCTTAAAACAGAAACTGAAACATAATTAAGGAAAATATATAGAATGAGGAGGACAGTCCCAAAGGTTGACTTCCAGCAAGCTCAAAATCCAAGGGATAGTATCACTTGACGTGACAAAAAAGAGAAAACAACGAAGCTTGACTCCCAACGATTGGAAACTTTAATGTTGGTTTCATATCCCACAAATAGATCGTCTATTCAGTGCTCCTGTTCTGCAATTAACCACCTCATTTATTGTGTTTCCCTGTGTCGTGCTATACCGCATTCAAAATGAAGTCTCATCATCATGTTCGACCCTGCATTGTTGTAGTTTGATATAATACAGCTACTTTTCCCCCCGTATCGCGCCATGCATCAACTATAAACTCGTTACTCCGCAACTGTCAGCTGATACGTTTCCACAGGTGGCACGGTCGGTACCTCCTGTATATTGTACAGCCCATGAGTCACAAGAGGCTCACTATGCGAGCAACGCGTTGTTCTGTAGCGTGACATGTCAGCTAAGCCTTAATCCTTGGCACGTTGGGCGACTGCACCATCAATCTATGGCAATACTCGTTGACCAGACCCTGAACATCCCATGTGGGATTTCAGGGTCATTCATCCATATTCCAGTGAGGTATGTCGTGTGCTGTGAATGATAACATTCTGTCAGCTTCTTTTATGTGAGTGTCACTTATTTACCAGTTTGCGAGCCCATTCCGGACATATGACTTTCACTGCAGCTAAATCCCATACAGCTAGGATAAGTTTGGCACGAGAGCTTGGCAGTCGCACAAAAGAAACAAAAACGGCATCGTGTGATACGGATGAGATGGCATGGCATAATAAGATGGTATGTTGAGAAAAGCACACGGAGCCTGACTGGTGGGCAACCATTCCTTGAGAATGTCGGATGCAAAGCGTCCAGAGGGGCAGTTAGCGTAATTAGTGGATAAGATAAGGCCGTTCAGGCAGCAGCGCGGAAGATCGATGCGAGTGATTTGAGCGCCGTGCGAGAGATGGCGGTGCCGGCGAGCGTTTTAGCGGCTACCGCGGCGCTGGCGCGTCGTCGTCGTCGAGCGCGCCGGCAAGTGGGCAGGCAGTCGCTGCCGCATCCATGTCCCGGCGAGCAGCATGACGGCGGCGAATGCGAGCGGCGGGCTGGCCAACTTCACCGAGGAGGCCCCCGGCGATGAGTCGTGGGAAAGTGTGGTGAAGCTGGTGCTCAAAACGCTAGCCCTTGTCACCATCATCTCATCGGCAGTGTTCGGCAACCTGCTCGTCGTGACGTCGGTGATTCGGCACCATAAGCTACGGATCACCACGAACTACTTCATTGTGTCGCTAGCGCTGGCGGACACCCTAGTGGCTCTGTTTGCTATGACGTTTAACGCGTCGGTGACTATCTCTGGACGGTGGCTGTTCAACCAGACGGTGTGCGACTTTTGGAACTCGTGCGACGTGCTCTTCAGCACAGCGTCTATTATGCACCTATGCTGCATCAGTGTGGATCGGTACTACGCTATCATCAAACCCCTTGAGTACCCGACCAAGATCACGGGGCGCACCGTAGCCATCATGCTAACGTGTGCCTGGGTGAGCTCCGGGCTCATCTCCTTCATCCCCATCTTTCTGGGCTGGTACACGACAGATGAGCATCTTCTCTACATAGTGAACCACCCGAACGAGTGCATCTTTAAAGTGAACAAGCCGTATTCTATAATATCGAGCAGCGTGTCTTTCTGGATCCCATGCTGCATCATGCTGTTCACCTACTGGCGCATCTACGTCGAGGCCACACGTCAAGAGAAGATGCTTTGCAAATCGCAGATGGGGCCCGGGATGCTGGGCCGAAACTCGACGGACCACTCCGTGCCCAACGTACACGCGCCCCCGCACCGCAATTCGCACGGTGATGACCCAGAGAGCGGCCAGTCTACGCCCACCAAGAGGACCATCAACAAGATGAAGCGCGAGCACAAAGCCGCCAAGACACTCGGCATCATCATGGGCGCCTTCATCCTGTGCTGGCTGCCCTTCTTCCTGTGGTACGTGTCGATCACCATGTGCGGCGACGCCTGTCCATGTCCCGATGTCGTCGTCGATCTCCTCTTCTGGATCGGATACCTCAACTCCTCGCTCAACCCAGTCATCTACGCCTACTTCAACAGAGAATTTCGTCAGGCCTTCAAGGAGACCCTTCAGGCCATCTTCTGCTCATGTAAGCCCAGCTCTTGTTTGCCGGGCTCACATAGGAATAGCCGCTCCATCCACTTCCACTGCACCTACCGATCCACGCAGGACATAGGCCTCGTCGAGAACAAGTTCATTCGGGACTAGGCTCGTGCCCAGCGCCGAGCTGCGGCGCTGAGCACGACCAAACCCCACGACAGCTCGTATGCAAAAACATATCAGCGCGACACCGGATGTGTTCTTGTGCTCGCTTTGCCGCGCCGGAGAAAGTGACCGACTGAAGGAAAGCAAAATCTAGTCAGTTTATCCATTCGACACGTCTCGTCGACCTCAGGGTCTCTTCTTCCGACGTCCCGCTGCGCCCGACCGAGACTCCCCACAGGGGGTCCATCCATTAGGTCTTTTGCTCTCAGGTTTGCCGTCTGTTTAGAGAACAATTCAGTTGCCATTGAGGCTTAACAAAAGGGTTGGTTGGCTTGCATCCCGTTGATGTTCAGCAGGCGGCTGCATTGGAGATATGTTTCGGCCACTGCAGGTCAGTTGGTCCATCTCCTCTTTATTTATTCTAGTTCTTATCAAATTGCCACATACTCATCGATCACAGCGAGGAGATTGCTTTATCTCCAGTCTGCCGCATGCTGAAGAGCTGCAGCGTTTTCGGCACTCAAACTGGCATTTCAGTCAGGACCGTCTCTCACGAGTACGTTAACATTCTCTCGACAACTATACAACGAATTTCAAAATACTACATAGCGGATGCAAGTGTTTTTTGGGGCGGGCGAGAGATGGTGGTAGTACCTGTGAAGGCTCAAATTCCGTTCGCCAACGAACGGTACCCGTCCCTCTTTTTTTCTTTCCTTTTCGGACGTCCTTCTGCGCAGTCGTTCTTTGGAGAGCATAGGTTGCCAACTGCGTTGCTTCTATTCAAATTTCGTTCTCCCGCAGTCGGATTGCATGAAAATTCGTGAAAGGTCGAGCCTTGAGAGTTGCCCCGTACGAAGTTCCCTGCGTTTCTTACAGCTGTATGCAAACACTGCCCCCTTCAAAACGAATACCGAAGAATGGGGAAACTTCAGTTCTTTGTGGGGAAAACGTAGAACGCAGCAGTAAGCGGCTCTATTCGAAAACTTAATACGGACTTTTGTAATTCTGCCGCGTTTTTTGCCGCCATGCCACTTTTGGGCGTTTCCAAAAAATCTCTCCCTCTACGCGTAACTTTTAACAAGAATTCGCTGCCACAGTCTTCTGCTGACCTTTTAGTTCGCATTTTGAACGAAACTAATAAGTTGAATAGCGTCTGCTTTGTTAGTTACAACGACGAAATAACTTTGAAAGCATAAAAATGTAACGCATGCCCGTTCATTCTTTTTGCGACTCGGCGTGCGACTTGTAACTCGCGTATTTTTTAGTGAGTTTCTGTGCAGGCGAAAGATTATACCACGAAGTTATTTCTTGTGTGCACACTTTTCGTCTTTGCGTGCAAGTTCAGAGTAATGCTAACTTGGAGACATTTTACGCCGCACGTAATTGGGGGCGGTTTGTGACACCTACACCTAACATATGATATGAAAGATTAATTGAAGTAGACTTTCAATTCTTGAGAATTCATGGGCACGTTGATGTTGCCGTCGTGATCTTTTTATCTATTTTTTTATTTTATTTTAAAAACAATGGTTGTTAAGTTATGGACCTGTTTCTGTCAGATCTTGATAAGGAGTAACAACAGATGCGCTATTTTCTGAGAGACTTAATATGCAAAGACGAAGCGTATTAGGTTTGTCAAGATAGGTGCTTTCCAGTTGTCGCTAGGTACTGATAAATTAGTAGTGGTCCAGCAGTATTAGAATATAAAGGGCGACCACATCTAGCTTTGACCCGTTCGGTGAAATTGCGGGTTTCGTTAACGCGTTTGTCAGGGCTTCCAAATCCTTATTTCGAAGTGCTGTTGTAAAATGCTCTTTATCGCTTCTCTGTGTAGCGCACATTCGTTAGGCTTTCGTAAATCATGCGTGTATAGTGGATACGAGAATATGAACTGTCAATCTCCCCGCTAATTTCATCGCGTCAACATGAAAAGAGGCGGTCGCCGAAAATATACCTCGCTCTCGCAAAATAAAACAGGTGTGATTCCGCCTTGGCGACTTTCCCTCACCCAATTTAGAGTTCTGACCTCCCCCGCGCACTCAGGGAAGCCGTCCTTCCGGGAGTCTTCCCAGCCTTGTGCTGACCCTTCAGGAAAATACCTTACTCACGGGGATGACACTTGCCGTTTCGTCATCCATCTTTGGTATATTGTCCTTGAATCTTTCGCGGTCTAATGCGCAATATCTTCCTCGGCGACTCCAGATAAATTAAAAATGTCCTTCAGACATGTCAAAAAAAAAAAAGTCTAAGTGCGCCTCCCCCCCCCCCCCCCCCCCCCCACACACACACACTCCCACTCGCAGCCGACGACGACATAAATATACTCATCTTCCCAGATTACTTTCGCAGCGTTCTCCATTAGAGATGTGCGTCGGTACAGAAATAGAAACATTTCACTCAGACTATTTTCTACCCCTTGGCTGCATCTTCGGACGCCACAGCACTTTCACATGCTCATTTCTCAAGTTATATCTTGACTTTTTGCCATCATCTTCGATGCCGTTACGTGATGCGCCTGAAATTCGCGTCAGGTCGACCGCGCTCGTCTACCCAGTGCTACAATGTCACATACTATACGAGAGTTGATACTGCGCGAGTTATATGTGCCGTGCTCTTTTTCTGTGACCATACGCCATCTCCCCTGATCCAGGACAAGCCCTTAGGACAGGTGGACTCGAGCAGGCAGGAGCTCCGGAGTGAGAGCTATGATTGGTGAAATAAATGGTGAGAGAAAGAAATGACCAATCATGGCGCTCGTTTCGAGGTCCCGTACAGTATATGACGAGATCCGAAAGTAAAAGCTATTTCTCGTAGTCGCAGGAATACGATATCCTTCACACTGCTATGGTAGGAATCATTCGCTGCCCGTGTAGGCTAACTTGTCTATCCGTCTGAAAAAAAAAAAAAAAAAATACATACCAAATATTGCTTTAACGGACACGGAAGTTTAGTATACAGGGTGTTTGCTTTAACGTGTCCAGAAATTTTATTTAAAGCGAGCGATAAAAGAAAAGCAAGTGGTACTTTTCTGCTACTTGAGTAAGAAACAGGTACTGCTTCACTAGTAACACCTGTTTCTTAGTCAAGTAGCTGAAAAGTAGCGCTCGTTTCTCTTTTATCGCTCGCTTTAAATAACATTTCTGGACACGTTTAGAGCAAGCACCCTGTATATTGAAAACCTGTGATGAGAACGAGTAAGCATTAAAAAAGCTGTACACTGAAACCGAGGTGACAAAATTGTTGCTGCAAAAGTGCTATATTAGCCGTATGTAGAAGGGTAAAAGATTCAGGCGAGCAGGTAAGGAAAGGGCCTCAGGACGATCGAGGGCCGCCGATGATAGAACTGCTGATATTTCGAACGGAGACTGTTCGAAATATCGGCGGCTCTCGTGCTAAGGCCCTTCCCTTAATATTAGCCGCATAGTTTTCTACTTCATTATCGCATTACGAGAGCGTTAACCGACACCATGCCGTGTGTGTGTGTGTTTATGTGATCCCGAAGGTAATGACGCACGCTGCTCGCGTCTTTGTTATCCTCCCCCCCTAAACGTCAGTTTATACATGAGATTTCCCTCTTTCACATCCCCCACTACGCGCTCCGACAGAGAAACTGCCCCCCCCCCCCTCAAACCGAGGGTCTGCATGGATCCATCCCTGGTGCTACCCACGGTAAATGTGGTGGTCGTTTTCAGTCTTGCGGTTTAAAGCCTGAAAGTTTTATTCAGGAGCATGAGCTTGTCCGCATACTCTCTTTACCTTGCTTCACACCCCTCTGGGAGTAAAGCAAGGTGAGACGAAACGTCATCGCTGACTTCTTGCTGCAAGCGTTGTTAGACAGCAATGACATGCCATGATAGGAGGAAGTGCAAGATGATTTTTGCTTTGACGATGAAATATAGAGGTCGTCAATACATGATGTAACACAGTAACAGTACAATACAAAAGTTATAATATGTGTTACCATACAACTACACCTGTCTGTATACTGGACCTGCTTAGCAAACTTCGAAGTTAGCAAACTCCCAACCACCTTCTGCGAAACAAAATTACACCGTCTTACAATCCAGTTACCTTTTTTGGTTTTTGTTGAGTGTTAGCTTCCACCTCCGTATAAGGGTGCACCATGATAACTCTCCTTTACGTCCATAATGTTAAAATACTGTTCTGTTCAGTCAGAAGAGGATAAGCGAATCAGAAACGTTCATCCTCTTCTGTGCATCATAACGCAACTCCAGTTGCATTCACCTTCCATTTCGTGTCGTCTCGTTTTAATAGGATTCCTCTCGAGCACGTGGAAAGTGTAGCCTCTTTTAAAACAAACACCGCGTTGCGGCGTTCGCCTCCCCTTTCGAGGATCGCTTTTGACAGAGAATATTTTTGGAGACATAAGAGAGGTCTTTCGAACGCCCTGGCAATGTGATTCTCCCATCACTATACCCGGGCTACGCATTATAACTATTGATTGCGCTAACTAGTCACCATTTATGCCAAAGAGTTCTACTTGCTTCAAAAGGAGGCAGGCGCTGCGTCTTTGAAAATCCAAGACTTTCTTTTAAAAAAAAAAAAGAAAAAAAAAAAAACCCGCGGTCGTCGTTTCACGTTTCGATAGCTCGCGTTTCCGAGACGCTATTTCCTGAATAGTCGATACAAACTTCGTGCGCATGTTGAAAGTTGAACGGAGAATTATTTCCGCCCAAGTGTCCGAGCATCATTTATTAAAGCAGTGGGGCGCTAAGGGTGGACAGTGTATTTTTAGCTGGTATGTGGGTTGCAGTTGTCGTATTTAACGTGACGCCACGTTTATTTTTCAAAAGTGAGATTTTTTTTTTATATTAGAAAGTAGAACTATGGACACGATGCAGCGCATGATTACGTTTGATAGGTGAGCGTTACAAAGCTGTCATGATCAAACAATACAGGAATTGCATTATGCTTCATGTTCTGTGAGCTTATAATTTCGTACTTTATTTTTGAGGACAGTGATGCTAGTTGAAAAGCGGAAGTCAGTAATTTCTCCCCTCTCTTTCGGAGACAACAGCAAATACTCCGTCCATATCTTAAGGGCACAGCAAAAAATAGCCGGTGGTGAGTAAATCAAAGAGTGATATTAAACGGTAGGAGCAACTGATTTATTTACATATGGCAAACAAGACGTTCGTGCACGAGACTGCACTTCTTCAGGTTACGATTCGGGGAAGATGAGTGGAGCATCTTCCCCGAATCGCCATAATCGGTAAGAGCATAGCGTTAAATTTTTTTCGAAGAGGCTGTTCTGTACAGTACAATCAGAAATCTGGCTGTCAGCGCAGCATCTTCGCGATGCACATGTGCCGAATTTCGCCTCCAATACCGCGAGAGACCCATCGCCTGCAAAATCATCTTGCACTCTCAACTCCGTCGATCGAGATGGAGGCAGAAAAAAGTAGTACTCGAAGCGCCTGTCAGAAGGTAGACACTCTGGCACAGGAATATGTTATATGCCGTGCGCGCATGTATTACGTGATTATATCGGGAACCACAAGCAGCTGCAGTGTTGCCATTGTAATGTCTTTCACCTTTCTTGTTCCGCACAGACGACGCGCATGAGTATTACTGCACGCAACCTCGCCGTCAGTTCGAGCGAGATACGTTAGTTATGTATGCGGGAATAAATAAGCATGCTTCTGGCTACGTCAGTCACATTGTGACCAGTTTCACAATGTATTTATCGGGTGTTGGAGAACAAATTGAGTACGTTTGTGACTGTTTCCATCAATAACAACAGAGTAGGGATAAATGAAAAGAGGATACGCTACAGTATTTTTCTGTTGTTGGACTTTGTCGAAGTATACAGGGTAACACATTATTACGCGTGATTCGTTCATTGAATAAAAAAAAAAAAGAACTAAAGGATAGCTAATTCAATATTGTACATATTACCATGTTACACTGCAGCATTCACGAATCCAAAGACGGAGATGAGCCCATTCAGAGCTTATTATTTTCTTCTTAGTACACTACGTTTTGCGCTGAGCGACGTCGACACAGGGTTTTTAGCAGTATTCACGAACGCAACAGTATTTCGTCAGATAAATCCGAATATTCGGAGACTAAAGACTAACGAAGCGGTATACGAATTACATAGTTGTGTCCTGCAGTAGCCGAAGCTTGCTTATTCTTACAAGTTATGACACCGGGCGTTCGACAGAAACAACCGCCACGTTGTTCCAAGAACGTTGTTGTAAATATAACGCGGATCATTATCCAAACAGCCGCACTCCGTCATAACAGTGTTTTATTTCTGCGCCGAGCGTGGGCAGAGCCTTTCTTACGTACTTGTGCCAGCGTCTCCACGGGCATGGGATAGAATTAGCCGCGGTTAATAATAACGAGCGCCACTGGTGAACCGTGCAGGCGGATATGCAAAACATGCTGCACCCTTTACATCTATCATGAATGCTCGTCGCAATAGGAGGCAGAGTAAACCGAGTGGAGTTATTATGCAGAGGCTATAGGAGAAAGTAGTCATTCGTGTGCATCGCTTGCATTTTTTAATTTTTTTTTTAAAGAAGCGTAGATTGTTGAGCCAGTTGGTACATGGCTTTTGAAGGAGTTAGCCCGTCCTATCTACCGACTATCTTCGATGATGATGATGAATTGAGTTTTTTTTTTTTTTTTTTGCTCAAAAGGTCATCAATATGTATTTGCCTTCTCTATTCCGTGTCCCGTGTTACCCGCGCTATGCCTTTCAGAATCGCTCGCATGATCGGTGATTTATATAAGGCGCTTTGGAACAGGTATACAGAAGCTCGTGCATTGTTAAGCGTCATCACCATCGCCATCTAGAGTAAAATTGAAATTAGAGTAAACACTGTACCTCGAAATCTATCCGGCTGAGATTTGCTACAACGTATGTAGGAAACGTGAAACGGTGTGAACTTTCACTGTTCTGACAATTCGATATAAAAATCACATAAACAGCACTAACGTTAAACTAAGAAAAAAAAAAGCGATCGGATCAACGGCCGTTTTATGACTATTTTAGGAAAAACCGGACAACGCGAACGGCGTGTACATGACAGTGCTCCATTCCCGTCTTTCTTCCGGATGCCCTTTATAACTGCGCTTGTCTCTGCACTGCACAACCTGCCAGACACCGCTGTCATCATGCTTCTCGCGAGCCACTGATAACTAACTCCTCATACGTGTGTTGACATTATTGATGGAGCAGGCCTTTTACCCAACGTTTCCTACAATGCAAATATGCTGAGGGTCGCCGCATTAATTCAATGCAAATGTGGTCGGCTTCTTTGCTGTACTTCTCGTTACATGGCCACGGACCGGAGTGATTGAGCACTGCCTGCTTTCAAAGTGGTAGCTCTTTCCATCATCCACGATCGTTCGGGCAGCGTACACGCGCCGTCGCTGACAGAAGAGAAAGTGTTTCTTTATTTATATGCTCCGAGATCGTTAGTGTTGCAATGATATGCGCGACCTTGGCACACTTTAACTTGACACCGTGATCCACACTGACCGGAATAGGAAGAAAACAGTCCTTTCGAACGGCAACTGCTTAAAAAAAAACAGAAAAAAAAACAGCCAATACTGCTTCTTGTGCGTGCTGTGTTTCTTGGACGTGCAGAGACAGGCTTCACAGATTTGTCATGTACACCTCGAAGTGGGAATACTTTTTGCAGTCGACAACGAGAAAACAGACAACAGTTCTATCGCCCAACAGTTTGAGGAAACGCACCAGGGCGATATTACGAAACGGATGTTGCTCTCAAATTAGACTTCAGTTTCTAAGTAGTAAGTAAAGAAAGTCAGTCGGAGTTCCTATCAGGCAGGCGGTAGCCGAAAGCGCAAGTGGAAGCGTTATCTGTGCTAGGGGTACGTGTGTGGAACGCGTCCTATGCATGTTCGCGGCATACATAAATGGCACGTCTATGAAAATAACTTGGCAAACAGCTGAACAGTCTGCGTGAGAGATACATGCGGTTTAGTAGGATGCACGCGAAAACTGAGCACGTAAGATAATGATCATATTTAATCATGTCAATTATCTGTGTACAACATAGTATTTCTCTTCAATTACGGATTTGCTGAATTCCGTGACATCATTGAACGGCGAGGGAAATATGTAAAAAAAAAAAAAAAGATTCTGCAGAGAGGTTGAACGACGGCTTTCATTACGGTTCATAAACTCATATAGTTCAATGCAAAATATCGTAGAATGAAAGGAGATAAGAGAATTATTGCCGTGATTGGCTGCGGGAGGGCTGGGCTACCTATACTGGAGCAAGCCCAAGAAGCGGGAGGTCATAATTCTGAATAGCGGTGTGTGGACTGCAACCTGGCGCCTCTGATCTTTTCTATTTTCCCGGCTGCTTTTAGTCCGTGAACAAGCTGCGGATCCGCTAAAAGCTTTTAGTGCGTCAGTCCATCTTAGTGAATTCCACAGGGTGTGCCATCACCGTCGCCCGTGAAGCAAACTGAATTAGACATTCCTTCGATCGATTCGCTTGTCCAAGTCCCCTACCTATCCTTTTGCTCTCTTCTACCGGGACAGGAGTTGATTGGGCACGTGAAAGCATCTTCTCTATCCCCATTATAGCTTGGATCTTGCCGGGCAGGCTGGGCGCTCTCCAGGGAGAACCAACTGGAGACTTTCCTTGCCTCCTGCGCTTTGGGTGTCGCTGCCTGTTTCTCTTGCGTTGCTTAGCTGTTTTTGACGTCCCCTGTCGCTGCTTGTAAAGGCTGCATGGCTGCATGTTTCTCTTTGCTTTGCTTTCAACGTGAGGATGCAAGCCATTAGAATTTGCTGAGACACACATGCTCCGAGACCAGTGCGCGCCAGCCAGTTGAACCTGTGCACACTGGTCGGTCGACCCCATGGAGTTCCGAGGTTTCATGAAAAAAAAAAAAAAAAAAAAAAGACCATAATTCTTGCGAAATCAGAGCCAGATTAAGGCGTGTGGCGGCAGCATGTAATTGAACGGCTATATACAGCACGGGGTCGGTACATGCCCCTACCAGAGCGCTACCCCGAATTAATAATTTAGGTAGCAAACTAACGGACCAAAATTGCAATGACAGACGCCAATCTCGTGTCGCATTGAACCTGTTACAACCCGGAAATTAATCTTCGAGACGACATAGTCCGCCAAAACGGCCACCCTAAGCGCTTGGACGGCTTACTTAGACAAGCCGGTTTGAGCCTGTTCGTTCTAACGTTAGACAGAAACTTCCGGAGCTCATAACGGCGAAGAGAAACTCGCCAGCCTTCAACAATCCCTCCATCGAGATTCCTCACGGGAAATCGAAAACAGTACGACCACCCTAATCTCAGCAAAACAGAAAAAAAAAAAAAAAAGACGCGAAAGTGAAAAAGAAAGCCAACGACGGCTCCGGAGACTTGGTAAACAACCGGGACACGCCGATCATGAGTTTCGTTCTTCGAGTAACGATGTCTGGGGTCATGATTTTCTGTAGGAATCAAGGGGAACCTCCACTGCGGCATACCAAGGCTCCGTACCATATGGTCGCACGTTGTAAAGCTTTCGTAATGGATCTCATTCAAAAGTCCCAATCCGGGGACTTTATCTCATTCATGCTCAAACCGCCCCTGTAGCTTTCTTCTCTTCGCAACTCATTTAAAAATAGATAAATAAAAATAAATAAATAAATAAAAATATATCGGGACTTGTCATGGCGTACCGTCATCAGAGCTGCAGGGAGTGCATCTGGCACGCCAGGAATATTGGGACCTTTACGTTTGCTGAACTACGTACAGCGAGTCGAAATATGATCTCAACTAAGCGCTTTTAGTACCTAATCATGATACTCCAGTATTATTATACAAAAAAAATCACTTGGGATGACGGAAGAAGGGCGCGAGGAGTCTATAAATCTCAGCGACGACAATAACATCTTAATGGCTCGATACCGTAGTTGCCTAGACGAATAACCTCTACGCTTTTTTTTTTTCTTCCCTCTCTATTCGTATTTGGGCCATAATATAGTTCCAAGTGAACTTGATCGAACTGCTTTTGAGAGAGTGCACTGTAGGAAGCGGTTATTCCTATGTTGCCCGGCGGCCTTATTTTATTCCTTGCTGCATGTCTGCCAGAGCCAATCTGTACCAGAGTGCCTGCTGATACCGTTGACCACGGCAGCTTGCTGCACGTACATGCCAGTCGCGTACAGCGACGTGCGGCGCAGCAAGCTCGTAGGTTTCAGCTAGAAGACTGCCGATGGGAGACTGCCAACCAACCCGAGCGAAAGATGTGGCTGCGCAGGCCACCCGCTATCTAAAGGGCTTGCGGCCAAGGGCAGAACCTGGCCAGTTCTGGCCAGATTTTGACCTCGGCCCGCGAACCGGGAGATCTCGGCCGGGGATCAAGGCTCTAACAGTGTGTGTGTGATCCACGTGCCTTGGGAGTCCCTATTTTTTGTTTCTCAGTGTATCATAGAGGTGTACATAGTGGAAAAAAGTGCTGCATGGATCTGTACATATTCAGCAGTGGATGTGCGAAACTTGTGCTACTCCCAGAAGGACGACGCGCACGTCCATTAGTACCACTCATGTATTTAAGACACATTCTTCATCATTGTCCAGCGAGTGTTGTTCCGTGTCCCATTCAGTGTGTGTGCGTGGATGTGCGGACATCTCGTCTATCAAGGACTGAGACTTAGCGTTTAAGAAATTGGGCCACAATAAACGTGGAAAGAAATGTACATTGCAGTCTGGGAGTCAGTCACTTTTCTGCATTCGCTTACTTTTATTCTAGGTTGTGTTTTATACACTGTGCTCGTAGATTCTGGCCAACGGTAAGAATTGCTGCACTGGGGGATACCTGTTGTTGCAGTGTTGGCGCTTTAGCCGTTCCACATTTGCTATGTACATACGAGACGTGGCCAACACAGTGTCTTCATTGGGATATTTTTTGTCGTTTGATATGCCCCATCGTTTTATATGTGCTTTCTTTTCAAAGCCAAACGGGCGAAGTGAGAGCACCCTCGTGACGTGTGTGTACATAGCAAATTTCAATGGCTCCACAAGCTTTGCGGAGTAAATGCTTGGACAAGCTTTACCCCTGAGGGATCAACAGCACGCTGCATGGTGTGATATCCTATATTGGTTACACACAAAGGTAAAGAACAGACAACCAATGCCTTGTGCTGGTCTTGTGAGTGAAGTCTTGACGTGAGTAAGCGTAATGGCGTGATTAATAAATTCCTGATGTCATTATGCCTTGACATATAATTGGGGTATTATGGGAGAGCTAACGTAAGTCTTTTTTTCTCCATGTTGAGATGACATAAACGAAATGAAATAATGAAATAATGGCATAAATGAAATACAGAGTGGTCGAAAAGAACGCCATTCGCTTTATACTGGTATCTGTACTAAGTGGAAAGCCAACTTCGTTCTTTTTTTTTTTTTATTTCCAATCCAACCCAACGTTACCATTTTAAATACTTAACTGGCTCAACCATACCAATCACTAAAACAGAATTCCTATTATATCTATACGTTCGATATCCATGAGAAAAACAAAAGGCATTAAAGAATGTGAACGGTCTTTCATAAAGGCCTAGCTTTTTACGAAAAAACAGCGCTGATGGCAATGACGATGGTGATGCGATAAAGAAAAAAAAGGGGGGGATATGAACCAGCGCTGTTTTGTACCATCCTGTATATTTTTTCAGGGTTGTGTTTTCGTTTCTGTGTTTCGTGGATTGAGTTGTACTTATTTGTGTTCGGCAGACTGGTGAACTTTAGGTTGGTTTAGGTTAGGTGGTAGGTTTAGGTTAGGTTAGGTTAGGTTAGGTTAGGTTAGGTTAGGTTAGGTTAGGTTAGGTTTAGGTTTAGGTTGAACGATGTGTTTCTCTCGCAACCAACATCAAGCTGGCTTCGTTCACTGCTCTTCGGCTCATGCATTACGAGTACGACAATTTACGCAGTATCATAGGAGGGATGATACAGTCTTGATGCCTAATACTTTACAGGGAATAAACACGCGATAAATTATTTAACTGAAACTTACCCGTCGCACATCTGATCGGTCAGACGATACATGCAAAGCAGGCATGTAGTGGAAATCGGATACGGACAGGAAGCAGATTTTGCAAAAGGAAATATCGGCGCCAGAACAGGGTACTAGATTAGATTAGATAAGATAAGATAACATAAGATAAGAAATAGAAAAAAAAATGGAAACGCTGTTCCAGAACGCTTGACGCCCGAACAGGGTACTGTTAGATACGGGGCTGTAGCTTAAACGAAACAAGATAAAGCTTGGTGGTTCTCAGATAATAAAGCTCGTGTTTCCCATAGGATGTTGATAGGAAGTTACGAAATATCCAATTTACGCTGCCGCGGTCCTTCCGCTGAGCACGACGTCCTTTCTCCGAGCAGTCATTATACCGCCAAAGCTTCCTATACATCGCCTTCCACCGTATTCCGGAAATCGTCACTGAATGACGCGGGAGGGGAAACAGTTATGCTCGTTTTGCGTTAAATGTCGAAGGGAACGGGGCCACAGAACCGCTACTGGTTGGATGACTTCTTTCGAAAAATCACACACAGGTTGGGTTAAAAGGAAAATGAACTTTATGGATACCAAACCAAACTATGTAGACGGGTAGAAATCCAGCGAACCAGTGGGGAAGTATGAAGGGAGTTGCCTCAGTTCTTGTTCTGGAAGAACAGAAGAAGAACAGACTCTGTTCGAAATATTGGCGGCTCTCCGTCCTAAGGCAACTCCCTTCAAACCAAACTATGGTTTGAACTGCGGCTCTTATGACGTCAACACAAATTCTCCCACCACATAATTCAAGAACGCAAAAAGAAGAAGATGAAGAAGAAGAAGAAGAAAAATAAATTAAAAATCAACGCGCCTTATAACATCCAGGCACATCATCGGCGAATGGTAGCTATTTTAAGCATGAGTTTTTCTACATAATAGTCGAAAAATGTTGAAAGCTTATATTATTCGGTAAAAACGGTTGCGCGCGGTCGGCTCAAAACGGCGGGTAATGCATTTTCTGATCCTTCTGCTCTTAAATGGCTCAATAGGATATTCAACAGCAGGTCGACATGTTCGTTTTTGCTTTAAACTTCTAAACATGACGTTGATACTAGGATAATTGAAACGCCTCAAGCTGTAAAGTACTGAAACTACATTACGCTGCACCACACTGATAAGGAAAAAATGATGCTGTGAGTTTCAAAACGTCCTTGCGGTGGTAAAGCTTTATGACCACTAATTTCCAACTTATATCCAACTGAAGTCGCGTCTGCGCTGACACAATTCCTTCGGGAATTTAAACTCCTGGGCACTCTCTGATACGTCCTATACGACTGTCCGCGCAATGATTAGTGAAGGAGCTGTTTTTTTTTCTTCTGTATTTTTTTCGTAATTTTCTGTGTGTCTGCTGTTTTTATCTTCTTTTGTTTGTTTGTTAGCTTTTGGGAATAGCAAGCCTACATCAGAACCTTTCCCTTCTCTTTTTTTTCTTTGCATTAAACATATGCCCCCCGAACTTATATCAGTAAAGATTTGTCAAGTTGTGGCTGGAGATGTAGGAGGGAGACGCATAGGCCGCGCCGGTGAGATCCAGCTCCTCAGCCAGTTCATACCCTCTAAGAGAAAAAGGAGTAAAACGGGGAGTAATTGCAGCTTCTACTCCCCTAGTCTGCAATTACTCCCCATTTTAGTCCCCTAACCCGACATTTAGTCCCGACGTTTACTCCCCAGGACTGCAAATTGTCACTAAACTTCGCGAATGGTCTCCTGAATGCAAAAGTCTACGTAAATATGTGCCCTTGCTCAATTTGAACGACATAAGGCTGTATAACTCACACAACGGATCAATTTTCCAGCCACACAGAGTAAGAAACAGTTAGCGCATCTTTCTTCGCAAATTGTGCCCTAGTATGGCGCGAGATGTTATATCACTCGATATATCACGGTTGACGGTTTGCTTCAAAGTATCTTCATGCACGCGCACCAATTATGTACCTGGGATTCCTACAACAGCGCGTGAAGTGCGGTCTTCACTCTGTGACACTCATTTACTCCCGTGCATTTACTCCCGAAAGGGACTATTTTTTGTGGCAATGCAATTACTCCCCAAAAGGAGTAAAAGTACTCCTTTTTTTCTTAGAGTGTAGAGTTGCACGTAAAACAGCCTGATTCGTGCAATATACTCCTCAAACTGCTGCAT